>NC_067473.1:90531515-91204849 GCF_947179515.1 Apodemus sylvaticus | reverse complement strand
AATTTTAGTAATTACAGTAATCTAAGAGGTCTTATGGTTCATTTTAATTGCTAAATCATGTAACTTAATAACCTAAAGAATCAAAGAAGTCTGGAAAAATATATGCTAACTCAAATACTATATGCTAGCAGAGTGACTCACATTGGTTTAAATAGTATTCACATGAACCATAAGACAAAGTCATTATGACTACCAAATATTTGGTTTTCCTTTTTTTGTTCAGGAGTGTGTTCCTTTGTGTATTGCTAATCCAATGAAATAGAGAAAACAGGCTTTGACATAACTGTTTCTGAGATAGATTGCAACCCAAATCTAGATACTATAGTTCAAAAAATTTAAAGCAACAATTTGTGTTGGCTTGTGCATGTTGGAAGAGTTGAATACAGTGCCTCATGATTACTGTTTGACCAATTTCCCAGAGGAACCTAGTTGGGGTTTGATAAATGAATCCTGAATATACTTTGAGGTGGTAGTTTTATGGACCACAAAATAGCCCTGCCACAACCAATGTGCTGAAATTGGAGGCATATATCGGCATGTCTGATTCTTGGAGATATTTTCCAGCACAGTAACTAAGCGCAGATAAAGCAGTCCTTCTCAATCTTCTTAATGCTGTCTTTTTAATATAGCTCCCAATGTTGTGATAACCCCCAAACATAAGATCATCTTCATTGCTACTTCATAACTGCAGTTTTGCCTCTGTTATGAACCACAATGCAAATACCTGGTATGCAGGGTATCTGATATGTGACCCTTGTGAAAGGGTCATTCAAGCTTCCAAAAGGGTTGTGACCTGCATGTTGAAAAACACCACCATAGTGTATATGAAAAGCATACCTGGAGCCTTTCTTACCTCACAGCAAATTAATTTTTATGATTCACATACTGAAATTCACAAATTGAAATTATTACTTGCCCTTTTCTGTTTTCAACTTAGCAATCATCTTTGGATATATCAAATAGCTATGTATTTACTTAGATAACTTTCATGTCCTTGGCACAAAGACTATTTGCAGTGTTTCTCTTTCTCTTAATGTTCTTGTTAGCACTCTATCACCAAGGACCGATTGCAAATGCAGTCAGGGCTAAGATACTGGGACACTGCAGAAGCCCAAGCATCAGCATTTTATTTAAGTGTTTGCCATTCCTGAAAGAGTTAACTCTGCACTAGTGGATAAAACAAACAAAAGAGAAACTAGGGAAAAAAAAACTATGAAAAGAGGCAGATATTCCATAGCTAAAGCAATTGCAATTTTCATTTTCATTATAATTGAACATATAATTGTTTTTGTTTGTAAGCAATACATTTAATTGGGTAGTTAAGTGGAACTTACTGTTTAGCTTCTAAGTCACTACAAAAGGAAGGCTAAAATACAAAAGATTGTGTTAGCTGTGGCTTCCCAGTTTTTAAAGTCAAGTACAAATAAGAGGGGGGCATTCCATATTTGTAGCTCAAATACAAATATGAGGAGAAGCTCAATTGGAAAGCTTTGTAAATTGGTTAATATTTGTGATCATATCTGCTCTCACGATTAAGAAGTCATGCAAACTTCCTATGGAAATTCTGATCTCCAGAAGAGACTCCGGAACTTCACTGACATGGACAAAGTGTTTTACATGTTTACAGCTGATGTGTAATCTACTTTATTAAACCCAGTCAGTTAGAATTCTGTTGCTGAGAGACATATCAAATAACTAAAAGGCAATATATATTGACACACACACATATTTGTAAATACATATGTGAGGCAAATATATACATGCATACATACATACATATATACATATATATGTATGTATATGTTTGTTAAATAAACTTTGACTTTATCTTCTGTAACTCTCCTAAAATACAATTCTGTAAAAGAAATATACTTGAAATTGCCTTTAAAGGTAAACAATAATATCCTTAGGATGTATTTACTCTTCAGTAATCTACACTGGAGTAAACACTTGGTCATAAACATGATGATGAGGACCATAGCAACACTGAACATGGCTCCTGTTGTGCTGAGCTCTATGCTAAATGATGCACACACATTACTTAATTTTATTCTCAGAGCCCCACACAAGTCATGTGCCAACAGCCCATCTCCCTCATAGACAGTGGGGCTGAGGTTCAGAGCGGCTCAGTTGATACCTGCTCTCTGTGCCATCCTGTTTGCTGCCAGTGTTTGCAACAGCACATGACCATCATGGACCTTGTTCAACAGAAGCTGCATGAATGGATGAACGATGACTCAGGATATGTGTGAGATTCAGGCAGTATGTGTGATGAAACTGACCGGGAAACTACAGAGGATCATGAACAATGGTAATGCAAAAGCATGAAGGGAAATATATGAATTAAAAAGTAAGATTCTCTAGTTTTTCTTTCTGTCCCTTTTCCCCCAAACTTACTAAATTTGGTCACTATTAAGATCAGTGTATACCTCTTATAAGCTCATGCGTGATCTCACACACGGGCAAATTCCTTTCTGTTTCACAAAGAAGATAAGAAAATGTTGAATAAACTGTTTTTATTGCCATGTAAGAAAAATATTGTCAGCCCTCCGTTCTGTAGTTGCTGCCTAAGTTTCTAATATATGAACATATACATTTATTCTTAGAGTCTCCTTCTAATGGATATTTAAGCTCTTCTTTAATCTAAACAAAGCTGAAGTATCAGTCTGTATGACTATCATTCTACACTTGCTCAGATGTTCTTGAAGTAAAAACTCCTAGAGTAAAACTTTGAGGTCAGAGGGAAGTGCTATTGAGGCTGTTTAATATCAGTTGCCAACTTATTTAAAAAGCCCTTAACATAGTTGAGGAATGTTTTTAAATATACAGGTTCTTAGTCCTCTATCTTGGTCTACTGAATCAAAACATTAGCTTGTTTTAAAGGTACAGAATGGCATTTTTATGAAGGTGAATTATCTAGGATCACTGTGGCCATTAAAGAACACAGTCAGTATGAGAAGGTCTCCTATTGTTAGCATTTTCATGAGATCATAAATTAGGAAGGCAATTAGGGTAACCAGAAAGAAGCTGAGATCCAGGCAGAAAAGGAAAGAACTAATTTGTGTGTGTGTGTGTGTGTGTGTGTGTGTGTGTGTGTAAAACTCTTGGTATTTATTGGACAAATTTCTCTAGGGAAAAAATTTACCTGAAATTAATTTAATATATGGTACTGACAACCAGCTGAGTTGAGGAAGTGACATAGTTTTGTAAACAGTGAGTATGTTTCCTCCATCTTGGAGTTCTTTTTTTTTTTTATTCGATATATTTTTTTATTTACATTTCAAATGATTTCCCCATTTTGGAGTTCTTAATAGGCAGTACTTGATACAGGTCCCGACCATAGAGTGGTAAGACCAGAAATGGCATGTGTATTTTTGGGATCCTTTAACAAGGCGATCCAGTGCTTTCTTCCAATTTAGGGATTTTAACCCACCCTTAGGGTGGGCAAGACAGTTGACCTCTGAGCAAGGAGGAAGCTCTTTGTAGCACAGAGGATTTCTACAGGGATGGCCTACTGGAGTTTGGGCTGCAGTTAAACATACTGTGTCTGGAATCATTCCTGCCACAGCATCCCGGCTTCTGTACTGACCTGACCTAATGGTTTGTTCTGTCCGTTGTCTTCCCTGAGGCCGATGAGATGCTACCGTCTGGAGCAAGTGCGTTCTCCTCTTTAACTGCCTAATGTTTAGAAATCTTTTGTTTCTCACCTCTCTTCCATCTGCAACTGATCCGTTCTAATATGGTATTTTTTTCCTCAAGGCGAATCATACAGCTGCATTTGAATTTAATAGGACTGGGAAATACAATCTATTATCAGGGATATGATAATGCATTCTGCAGCAATTAGCCTGCAAGAAGAATACAAGGAGAAACAATATTTCAAGTTCCTCTGCTTTGGGTTGGAATTATAGCAATTAAATGTGGGGACACTCATGGTTTTGAGATGATAAGAAACCTGACTATAGCCATATCTTATTTTATTAAATGAAAATAGGAGCCAAATTAAGTATTGCCGGATAAATTCAGTTTTCTTGGGAAATAAAATCTTTCTAAACAAGGGACAAGAGAAGAAGAAACATGAATAAAAATAACATTGCGGGGAGAAGTTTACCATCTGAAGAACTAAATCAGAAATATTTAATGTTTTAAAGTGGTAGGGTGGTAAAGTGGTAAAGTGGTAGGTTTGAATCTCTGAACTGTGACCTTCTGGTAATGAAGCTCTTTGTATTTCTGTTGCATTTAACTCTAGTGGGTGTTTTTCAGGTATAGGTGGCGGATTATGGCCATTGCTTAGCTCTTGCTCAGCCCTGCATGCGCAGGTGCTCATGACAAGTTCCTTCCCACCATTTTGCTTGTCTTTTTAACTTTTTATCTCAGTGCTAGGGATTAAACCCAGGGACCCTGGCATGAAAACCATGGGGACAGAACTTAGAAACTGGCTAGGCAGTTTCAGATGGAAAGATCATCAAACAGAGATAGTTTTCTTATTGGCTATAAGCTGGTAATGTCCTATGGACTGTTGCCAGGCAATGCTCTTTTGAGAGGCCAGAGATGCCAGAGAAAATGTTTAAGACAAAATGTGTCTGGTCCTGCCATGGCCAGAACTCATATATGCCAGAAAAGGAGGAGGGAAGGCTCTAGCTTTTCCTTACCTCTCCTGCCCTAAAAGAGTGTCCCTTTCCTGGAAACCTTATGCTATGGGAGTAATGGTTTGTCTATGCTTGGTCCTGGGAGTGGCTCTTAAAAGGTGTGGCACTAGTGAAGTAGGTGTGGCCTTGTTGAAGAAGGTGTGGCACTGTGGGTGTGGGTTTCAAAAACCTCATCCTAGCTGCCGAATTGAGTATTCTGCTGAGCAGCCTTCACATGAAGATGTTGAACTCTCAGCTCCTCCTGCTCCATGCCTGTCTTGATGGTACCATGTTCCCACCTTGATGATTATGGACTGAACCTCTGAACATGCAAGTCTTCCTCAAGAGTTGCCTTGGTCATGGTGTTTTTTCACAGCTGTAAAACCCTAAGACAACAATATTCAAGATTTGAACACCTGGACACCTGGAATGGAAACTGGATTGACTAGCTCCCCTCATTTCTTCCATCCTTCATAGCCTCATTGCTTCCAAGACACCAGGGCTCAGTGGTACCCCACTTATAGAGACCCCTTCTATCAGGCACGAGCTTGGCCTTCCTTCTCTTTCTCAAGTTACTATAACAGAATGCTTTCTTCTAAAACCCACCCTGGGTGAACCCCATTCTTATATCTGAGACAAGGACCCAAAGGCCACAGATTCAGTGAAAGTTTTGTGTGACTGTGAACATCAAACGCCCCAAGTCTTGAGTTAAAAGTACACCTAAGAGCCAGGAAAACCCTCATCACTCTTATAGATGATAGATCCTTATCATCTCCTCACACCCCTAAGAAAACATCTTACCATTGACTTACAGTCCAACTTCTTCACAGCATAATTTGAAACTTAAAAAAGTTATTTGCAAAAGCTTGTCCATAGACAAATTTTAATGAAGCATTCCTTTTTTTCTTGACAATATAATTGTTATAGCAAAGGGAACTAACATTTTAAAGCCTTTTCTTTGGCCTAATGTATAATTTCTGCTAATAACCCCAATAAATTCCATTACTGACTCCATCAAACAGGCCAGAATGATTGGCTGCCCAGAGATCAAGGATAAGCCTGCAGCTTTCCAGGCTAGGAAACTGGATGGTCAGGACCCAAACCTACATTTATCTGACTTGAAAGCTCAACCCATTCCATCAGTAGTGATGACTGCCAGTCCTCTCAGTTCCCTTTCGTCAAAGCCTCGGCTTTGGGGCTTGATGCTTTCATGCTTCTTTAGCAATGTAACACTAACAAAGAAAACATTTGAACGTTTAATTCAAACATGACCTAAAACTTAAAGCCATGGCTTTCCTCCAGGCTATTATTTCTCTTAGGTTTAACATTAATAACCTGAAATACATCACAACACACACATGCACACCCCCCCCACACACACACCCATTCACATCACCACCACCACCAAAACTACCATGAATATCCCTTTTATTTGCAGACACAGACGCAGACACAGAAGGGGGATCAGGATGTAAGTCATTGTTTAGGAAGCTAGAAGAAACACTCCAGGTTTGGATGGCTACTCCTACAACTAGAAGACCTCCTTCAGTATAGGCAAAACATAATAATAAAGTTGCCATTTGGGGAGATTTGTTACTTGTCAGACCTTACACAGAGACTGCAGGAGAAACCGGGTTAGACTCACAAATTTAGGCATTCTGGCTCCACTATTTTAACTTCAAGGGCTTAAATTTGATAGGACACCAAGGCAAATTATTCCTTCAGGCCACACACTGATTTAATGCCAGAGAGACTGTAGCAAGAGAAAGGGAAGAAGAAGAAAGAGCAGAGGCAGAGAAAGCTGTTCTAATTTTATCTGTCTATCTATCTATCTATCTATCTATCTATCTATCTATCTATCTATCTGTCTGTCTGTCTGTCTGTCTATCTATCTATCTATCTATCTATCTGTCTGTCTATCTGCCTATCTATCATCTATCTATCTGCCTATCTATCTATCTATCTATCTATCTATCTATCTGCCTATCTATCCTCTATCTACCTGCCTATCTATCTATCTATCTATCTATCTATCTATCTATCTATCTATCTATCTATCATCTATCTGTCTATCATCTATCTGTCTGTCTGTCTAACTGCTTATCTATCTATCTATCTATCTATCTACCTATCATCTATCTGTCTGTCTGTCTAGCTGCTTATCTGTCTGTCTATCTGCCTATCTATCTATCTATCATCTATCTATCTATCTATCTATCTATCTATCTATCTATCTATCATCTATCTGTCTGTCTGTCTAGCTGCCTATCTATCTATCTATCTATCTATCTATCTGCCTATCTATCATCTATCTATCTATCTATCTATCTATCTATCTATCTATCTATCTATCTACCTATCTGCCTATCTATCTATCTATCTATCTATCTATCTATCTATCTATCTATCTATCTGCCTATCTATCTATCTATCTATCTATCTATCTATCTATCTATCTATCTATCTATTAGGAAATGTGTGTGTGTGTGTGTGTGTGTGTGCGTGTGTATGTGTGCCTTGATTTGTAAGGCAGGAAGAAAGGAATGTTCTACCTGCCTATCTATCTATCTATCTATCTATCTATCTATCTATCTATCATCTATCTGTCTATCATCTATCTGTCTGTCTGTCTAACTGCTTATCTATCTATCTATCTATCTATCTATCTATCTATCTATCTATCTACCTATCAGGATATGGTAAGGTATGCAGGAGGTGCATATGTCTTTCTTCCTTCCTTCCTTTCTTCCTTCCTTCCTTCCTTCCTTCCTTCCTTCCTTCCTTTCTTTCTTTCTTTCTTTCTTTCTTTCTTTCTTTCTTTCTTTCTTTCTTTCTTTCTTTCTTTCTTTCTTTCTTTCTTTCTTTCTTTCTTTCTTTCTTTCTTTCTTTCTTTCTTTCTTAAGGTGTATCCGTCATACCTGTGGCAGCCCTCTGATGTGTAGAATCTGGCAACCTGAAGTCTGAAAATTCCCTTGGGAATGTGAGAATAGCTCCAGCTGTCTTCCTGGTGTTAGTACACGAGAGTGTGTTTATAGACTAACAGAAGAGCCCCCCACCCCACCCCCCACCCCCAGAGAGTGTCTCTCTCCTTGTAGCAGCAAGGACCCCAGAGACAACTTTGTGGTTGCAAATAGAGAAGGTAGCTGACAGATGCTAACCTAAGCAGTTTCTGATCTGGAACCCTGCATTTCTTTTTTGGACTCTGGGAACCTGGGCACAGGTCAGATTCCCAGCCAGGAAGTAAGCAGGGACCTGCCAGTAGCTGTGGGCCTAGGGAAAGAAGAAAAGGTGCAGAGACCAGTGGGGCCCAAACCTAAATACAGATTTCCTTTTATCTTCTAGGTCACATTCACTGATTATTTCATTATTTATTGACTATCTATGGGGTGCTAATGATGACCTTGTATAACACTGGCTAAAAGAAGCAACCTCTGAGGCCTCTGTTTTTTGTCCATGTTTTTCTCTCTGAGATAGGATTTCTCTGTGTAGCCCTTGCTGTCCTGGGACTTGCTATGTAGCCTAGGCTGGCACTGAACTCAGAGATCTTTCTGCCTCTGCCTCCCAAGTGCTGGGATAAAAGGCGTGCTCCACCAGGCTTGGGTTCTGGCATTAAAAAAAAATTATTTTGATAAATAGAATTTTGTTTTATCAATCCTTTTTTCTTTAAAAAAAGATATCTTGCTTTATGGTAGGCAGTTAGGATCCTTAAGGCATTGAAGACTTACAGCTTCCCCGTGGAAAGAATAATAAATGAATTCCTTCTCACCACCCCCCCCAAAAGATTTTTTTGTGCTATTTCTCAGAATGTACTCTACAAGGGAATGTTCCCCTTTTGTTCTTTCCCAGCATTCTCTCTCCATCCTCTGCTGAATTAATCCTCTTCATGAGTCATTTCATTTTCCTGTGTACTGCTGTGAATGTGAGGCACATGTCAGGGGACATCATGACAAATAACAGGAGTACCAGCTGCGATGGCAAACAAAAGCAAAAGCAAAAGCAAAGGAAAAAGAAAGAAAGAAAGAAAGAAAGAAAGAAAGAAAGAAAGAAAGAAAGAAAGAAAGAAAGAAAGGTATTCCTCCTCACTGTTTTCCTGAGAAAATGATGACAAATTCCAGGTTTCCACACAGTGAAGGGTGGCTGGCCTGCTCTGTATTTGGAACAAATAAGTTAACAGAGAATAAAAGCCTATTTTATTGACTAGACCATGTCAATACTGCTCTGAAGAAAATGTGCTTATGATCTCAAAGGGAACCTATTATTTAATACTCTTCATATGCTAGTTCACAATTTGATCTGAGAACATTTCCATCACTGTTTAAAAAAATAGAGTTAAATTGACCAACAGAGAAAAGATTACATTTCCCCATGAGACAACAACTGTTTTTCTACATAATACTGAGCCACAACCAAACGTGGAAGCTCTAATGCCAGGAGCTGTTGGCTGTATTTTCTTCCAAAAGACATTGATTTTTTTTTTTTTTTTG
Source organism: Apodemus sylvaticus (assembly GCF_947179515.1). Taxonomy (NCBI): domain Eukaryota; kingdom Metazoa; phylum Chordata; class Mammalia; order Rodentia; family Muridae; genus Apodemus; species Apodemus sylvaticus. Next base: position 91,195,737 of record NC_067473.1, on the reverse strand, counting down.
ATAGAAAAACAAGTTGTGTGAGGAAGGTAAATTGTTGGTTATATACACATCACTTTAAAAAGGCTACATAAAGCTCGGAGACTGGGCAAGAGCTTCACTTGAGTAACTAACCCTTAAGACTAATGGGAAACACCAGACACTTTCAATTTAGTTGTAGGTGTGCTTAGAGAAGCCATGGCTTTGTAATGGACTCAGTTTGCTTACGTGTAGACATTATTATTTTTCCTTTGGTCTTTACCTTTTCTCTCTAATCTTTTGGGCTTTGCTTCTCACTAAGCCAGCTGCCCTGTGCTCATGTCATTGTTCTTTTCTTTGACTTGACAATGGATCTTGGTCCCTGGATGACAGGTAGAACTATGCATAAGTTCAGACTTTGTTGCTATTACCAAAAGGCATACTCAGGCATGCACACCATGTACGCCTGTGCTTGGATGGCCACCACTCAAAATGAGCCAGTAGCAAAAATTCTATATGCTTAATGTTGCTTTTCCTAGCTATGCAGAATGTTTTACCAAAAGTTTTGGATTTATTCTGATGCTTTCCCAAGAATGAAAGCTTCTGCTGTGAGGGTAGAAGTCAGTGCTCTGCTATGACCCCACTGAGTCTTCCTCTAAAGTTAGCCATTTAAAAAGATGCTAAAAAGAAACTTTCTCCAGGGAACATTTTGTCATCTTTCTTTGCTACAATTAGGGGACATGCCATCCGGCTAGAGCCTTGTGAGGGCTGCCAACAAGGAGTCTCTTGTTCACTTTGTCACAGAAAGCAATGGAGGAGCTCGAATAGGAAACACCACGTCTCCCCGTTTCCACTTTTAATTTTATATGGAAAGAGTAGAAAATCTTGCAGCTCTGATTTATGTGTAATTTTCAATTTTTCTGTTTGATATGGAAAACAAAGTCACCATTGACAATCTTGCAGCAAACAGTTTGATTTATTTAGTGTGAAAAGAAGCAATTTCGCTGACTAATTAAAACAACACTTGAACCAGATGGGCATGCCGGGAGGATGACCCTCACAGTTGCTTCACGGAATAGGAGAAAATGAAGATTCAGAAGTGATGGAGCAGACGAAGGGGAAAAATCCTTCAGTCCCTAGATTCTCCTTCCCATGCATGTAATCAATGCTTCCACTCTGCAGTTCTCTGGCCACAGCGAATATTACCTGTCTTTTGCAATTAAGTGTTTGGGATTCAGTGATTCTAATTTGCCCATCATTTCTCAGCAGAGAGCAGAGGTAATTCAATGAAAATCCAACAGTGTCTCAACTACTATGCCAGACACAAATTTTGTAAGTTTTTGAGACAGAATAGCTTAGGAAAGGGAGTCTAAGCAGCTTGGGCAAGATAAGAATCAAAGGGTATTGATAGTCAACGGGAAGAAGCTTTCCAGCTCTCTCACTGACCTGGGTTAACCCGCCCATTATGTCTGTCTTACATATACAACTTATGTTGCCTCAAATGTGACAGTTGTTTACAATTATGAAGTGTGTCTGGTATCAGTGCTATTAAAACCTACAGATTCTGCTGGATTTGTACAGTGAGGTGCTTGACAGTGAGGTGCTTCTTTATTGATCATTAAAGAAAAATGGGGGGAAATGCTCAAACAATTCATTCTTGGAGAACTTGAAGTCCCATTTCATGGATATATATTTACAAAGATACTGCTGGATTGACAGATAGGCAAAAATGCAGATCTTTAATCAATATGAGCACTGTCATTTACTTTCAGGACCAGACATAATTTTATCAGGATGCTGCTGAGAAAAAAAATCCCACTTTGGTTTAATAGGCAAACCACTGCAGGGGTTTGTCACCCAGGAGAAATGTGTTCATTGGGAACTAGTTTGCATCTACCAGATACAAGAAAGCCAGAGCAGATTTGAACATAGAAGAATAGATAATAGAGGAGGATTTCTGCTGGTTGGGCACTGTGGCAGTGAGGCCGCCTACAGGGTGCTGTGTGAATTTTGGGAGCCAGAGGTTTTCAAGGACACATGAAACATCGTGAGAATGACAGGCTTACAGAAGAGATACCAGAGAGAGTTTAGGGAGCTGCATTTCCAAAAGTGGCCAATTGTCCAGAGGGACAATGACTGTGAACCTTGATGCACACAAGAAAACAGCCCAGGTTTGATGGGAGTAATAGCCATCAAAACTCTCTGATTCTTAAGCTGTGATGTGCATGTGTAAATAAATATGGCAGAATTCTGTTCTTGTTGCAAGACTCTGAGAATCTTTTCTCCCATTTGTGTCAGGCTATCAAATAGCTTTTTGTTTTATTATAATAGATTTTGTTGACTTGCTTTTTTTAAAGTGGCTGCACATGTGCATGACAAAACAGATGTTTGCTTGGGATATGTTGCTTTCTTCACACTATTATGGAGGAAAGAGATGGAAAGGAGGACGTGTGTGCCATTGTGGCGTGAGAATCTGTCCTTTGCAAAATCAGTTTTGCAGTGCGGCCATTAGCTGCTGATGGAGTTGCCATGGTTATAAGAGGTCCGATGTGGGAGAAATCTTCATTTATTATCAGCTCTTGACAGCAGCGGTCAGAATGCTTGATGTGGAGAAAATAAGAACAACATGAAAAAGCCCAAGCATTGTAGCCACACCAGGAGTTGAGTTATAACATTAAAAAAATACTTAACGATAAAGTCGTGAATGAGTTGGATGCCAAGAAAAAAAATTGTTTGTTTGATACAGAATGTATTCGTGTAAACAGCAGAGGCAGGAAATGGGAGTTCAGGAAGGAAGTGGAGGGAGCGGCGGCGCTGGAAGTCCTGTGAGCGGAACATGATTAAATTGCTTTGTACAGTATTTACTATGGTGTGTGCCTTGCTTGCTTGCTTTCTCAGGCGAAATTCTGGATGATTCATCTTTAGAGGTTACTTCGCCACCTACATCTCTTTTGGTATTTTAGCCCAAGAAAAAGCCTTTGTGTTGATTGTCCCTGAAAGCCTTGGAAATGTTATTTTCATATTCAGAGTGTAATGGTCCCATCAGGAGGACATTACTGTGGTGAACTCCCATTCTCCTCAGAAAGCCCATGGCATGCACGTCAGCTTCCTCTTTGCCCTAGTGCTATAACTAGAGAACTGATATTTTAGTTCTTTGGTTTTCCTCTGTAGGATAAGAGGTGATTTCTTTTGATGGTTCAGTGTCCAGCTATAAAACCCTGTTTATCCCTAGTACCAAATACATAAATATGTAACAAGTTATTCAGAATTTATTTCTGTCAGGTCAGGAGAAGGGAAGTGAGCCCGTTCCTGCCTCCTGGATTCTGTGAGCATGTGGGGCTGTGATGCTTCTGTCTGAGTCAGCTGAGCAGGGGCCAAGCTTAGCCGCTTACTTAGATACAGTAAGCTGGCGGGCATCAGGAGCGTTCCAACTCTGTCTTTAGGTACAAAAGCCTGCAGATGGGCGCACTAGCAGCTCCAGAGAGTGTCTCCTCTCTCAGGCAGGATGAAGGATAAATGAGGGATCCCAGGAGATGCCTGAATGCTTGGAGTAAGTCTGGATGCTTCAATGTGACTCGTAGCTCTCTCCACTCTGGGTCCTCCAAGGTCCTCACTGCTGAGCCTCCCAGGATCATGTTTCTAAAACAAGTTACTTTATTTTTTAACCCCGAAACTGATGGCTTTACTAGGGTTTAAGGACAATCAGGGACATACTCTTCACAAGAACATGACTGGAAAGGCTCCTGAGTTTTCATCAGGAATCCGCAGGTTCTCCCCTTCCCTGGTGTCCTCACGGACTGGTAGACATCTACATCTCTGCCCTCTACTGCCATAAGCTAATAATTTGTCACTCTGATTTCTGTCTTCCTGCTCCATTACATCACTAATGACAGCTGCCACTGGCAACAGGTGCCTTTCAGCCCTGACCATCTTATCCTTGATGTTTTAGCCGCACTGGGTTGTTGACCCTCTGACTTGCTTCTTAGAGCTTTCATATATGAACTATTACAAGTACGGGATTCAGAAAGCAACAGTGTTTCCCTATACCTGCTGTCTCCATTAGGTTGCCTTTGCTATGATAAACACCATGACCAGAAGAAACTGGGGGAGGAAAGAACGGAGGAAAGGATTCTTTCAGCTTACAGACCTCAGGCTATGCTGCAATCACTGAGAGAAGTCAGGGTAGAAACTCAAGAGCCAGAACCTGGGGTGAGGAACTGAGTCGGGCCATAGAGGAGCTGCTTACAGGCTTGCTCTGCCTCTCACCTCACACAGCCTGCTTTCTTATTCAACACCAGTCTAGCATAGAGGTATCATGGACAATTGGATAGACCATCCCAAATCAATTCTCACTCAAGACAATCCCCCACAGGCTTTCTGACCGCCCAATCTTTGGAGAGATTTTTTTTTCCATTAAGAGTTGCTTTTTCCAGATATGTTTAGGTTTGTGTCAGGTTGGCAAATACCAACCAGCACAATCATGATGCAGATTTAGAGAGCTCAGCAAACTCTTTAAGGAGTCTGGCTCGTGGCCAGTAATCCATAAATGATTTTTAAGGGGAATTATGAAGACTGCATTTGGCCTGCTCCCTGTACAGAACTTTTGTCCTCAGATGAGCCTTGGGGCACAGCCAGAGCATGCAATCCTTACACGGGCCTGCATCCAAGGACTCAAGGCCCTCTTGATTGTCATACTTCTTTCAACACAGTTGCATTCCCAGATGGGTATCTTTATGTTGAGCCCTCTTTATTTGAAATTTTGACAGATTTGTTATCATCTCAGCTGAAATCTTATGCAGAATGATAGGAGACCACTCAGCTGTTCAGTTACTCAGCATTTTCTACTTGTTACCCTTGTCAGCCTTCTGCCTATCCCCCTCTCACCCTGTTCCCTTTTATTTATGTTCCCCCCAACAATAATTTGACATATGTGCAGACCTACATTGTCTGTGACCTGCATACTCTTTAAATGGCATGGGATATAGAACCAGCCTGATGTTCATTAAGTGACTGAGACTTGGCTATTGCCTGTGTTCTGACTTACACTTTGCCATTAGTATTTGGAGAACTGGCAGCTTTGCCCCCTGCAGCGCCATCTCTTGGTGACTGGTTTACACAGCAGGAGCTGAAGTAGAGAGTAAAGTCAGCCTATCTGATCAAAAACAGTCTGGACCCTTAACTACCATCCAGACTGTGCTCGTATTTTCTGAGCGAGTTTTCGGAATTGCGTTCCTGGGACCCACATCCCTTGTTTGTCTTTTAGTCTTCTGCAGTTTTACTCTCCCTAAGAGATTTATTCTCTTCCATGAATTTCATCACCACTTGTAAGCTGATGATTCCTCGAAACTTTATTGCCCGCCTTAATCTCCCTTCTGAGCTCAGAAGGGTAATTTCAACTGTCGACTAGATCTATATGTTTGGATGGTCCAGAGAAAACTCATTCATTTATTCATCTGCTCACTCATTCATCATTCATATATTTAATAACTGTATCGATTATTCCCCATGTGCCAGTGTTCATATTAGGCCCCAGAGAAGTAGTGGTGAATGAGAAGGCATAGTCTCTGCTGCCTTGGGATTTTCACAGCCATGATTTTAGAGAGAGATGCTGAACCTGAAGCATTTAATTATTCATACATTAAGGGCTAGGAATCAATATTCAGGTACTGTAGAGGGTGGACGCACGTCTCTTTCATTCCGTTTGGTGCTTCAAAAAAATGACATTTTCAGAAAGTGACATTAACAAAATTAGCAGAAAAAGCAGGGGTTGGGGAGAAAGAGTATACCAAGGGAGAAGAAATGATACTGCAGAAAACCAAACTAACCAATACAGCATGGCTGGACTGCAGGTGTGGCAAGATCCGCATGGTACCTAGAAATCCAGAGGTTTTCTTTCTTTTCTAAATATTAACAAGAACTTCTGCTCAGTCTCGCTCTGTTCTTTGTCCCTAGTAACATATAGACAAAATATTAGCAACAGATTGTGTCCTTTTGGTGAGCATGTCTTTGAGCCTCTTGCTGCTTAAATGCCACCTCTTTCCTTCTCAGTCATTCTCTTTGGAATGACCAGAACCTACTGCATGATGCCCTCTGATCTCTTCCCATCCCATGGTCACCACCAACTCTCTCTCTGCTTCTCCCACTCCACATCACTACCTCTTTCTCTCTTTTTTTCCATCTATTTGCATTCTGGTAGGCACTGACAAGGTTTTTCCTTTATTTCTTCACTATTCTTTTAATGAAAAGATCAATAGACAACCAAGTATGGAGTGTTTGGATGTGACAGGCAATCTTGGATCATTTTGATGTCTTTCTAATAATATATTGTGCAAACTAACTGATAATCCTTTTAGATATTTTATTATAAAATAAGTGATACCTAGAAACGAATATATGCAACATATGTTTAAGCTAAAAAACATAACAAGTAGCCATCTGTGTGCTGCCCACCAATAAAATTGTAGGCCATGAAATCACTCTGTAGTTGAATGGAATCAGATGCTTTGAGACACACCTGGGTCTAGTTAGTGCAGAACAAGCTGGCTTCTAGTGCTAACATCCCTTCTCACTGATACCAAGCTTTCGATTTCCATTCCATTTTTATTGGTCCTTGTTCATTCTGTTTTATTTGTGTGTGTAAAATACAGTCATTACACACTTGGAACATCAGTCTTGACTTAGGTATTTGTGTATTTCTGAAAGACACTTAGCAAAATAGTTCCTTGATAGCCTCAGGTGATTGGTTCTAGGAAACCCTCCCCCTTTCCTAGATACAAGAGCACACAGATCATTAAGTCTCTTATTTCAAATTGTATAATTTTTCATATAATGGATGTATATCTTTCCATATACTTTAAATTGCATGTAGATTTTAAAATTCCTGGTATAACATAAATGCTATGTAAATGTTTGCCATGCTGTTTAAAGAATAATGGTAAGAAATATGTTTAATATGATCACAGGTGTTTTTAAAATATGTTTTTAAGTTTGTGACTGATAGAAACAAAAAAAATTGTTGACAATGAATGGTTGACCTCTCTCTCTCTCTCTCTCTCTCTCTCTCTCCATATATATATATATATACACACACATATATATGTGTGTAAAACAATGGTCTCTACTTGAAAGGCCTTCGCACAGAAATGATTGTCACAGCCACATAACAAATGGGAAGACTGACAAAGATGTGATTAGTGCTGTTGTCAGGGACTACATCAGACAATAAGTTGATATTTCAATTTGTGTTGAAGTTCACTCATTTCCACAGAAGAAAGGATATCAGAAACAGGACAGTGCATAAAAGCAGAACATAGATGCAAAATGTTTGAGAACCATCATTTGTAAGCTTTTCCAGGAAAAAGAAATGCTCGAATAGATTATCTGGAGCAATGTGGCTATGGGGTCCTTAATATTATGTGAAGGAATTTAGAATTTTTTCTTTTTTTTTATTTGATATATTTTTTATTCAATACATTTCAAATGATTTCCCCTTTTCTGGCTTCCCACTCCCCGAAAGTCCCATAAGCCCTCTTCCCTCCCCTTGTTCCCCCCTCCACCCCTTCTCTTCTAACTATTTAGTTAGAATTTTAACTAAAGGAATGAAGAAATACCATAGCCTTTTAATGGGCTACAAATAATCTATGTATTGTGAAGAATGGTTGATTTGAATCCAAAGAATTATCTGAGGAATGGCCCAATATGAGGCATATTACAAGTACCTAAGGTAATAACAGTGGAGACAAAGAGCAGTACATGAATCTACAGGACTTTATAAACACAGATCTTGGAACTTGGTCCTTAAAAATTCATGGTGAGCAGATGGGAACAACGTGAAATTGGTTAACAAAGATAGAAAATCTACAGAATGGTTTTTTGTTTTTGTTTTTGTTTTTGTTTTTTTTTTTGAGGATGCAAGGGTTACAGTGTGGGAAGATTAAGACTTTGACTGTAAACATGCTGTGCTTGGAGTAATGTCAAGGGGTTAGTTTGTGATTAAGTCATAGATATGTATTAGAGCAAAGACTACAGATTTAGATAAATTGGGTTAATGTTTCTTGACCATAACCCATTATTGATTTATCTTGCACATTTTGTAAAATTTGAAATTTATAACTCCTTTTTAATTTGTGAATAATAAATATCTGATAACTTTAGGATAGACATCACAGCAACATGGATCTAAATACATGATATGCACTCAGGGCTCAGTATGGCCACGCCAGCCTTTCCTTTTCCAGAGTTTGAGTTTCTTCCACTATGATTTAAACAGAAAACTTTCTTGCTGTCCTCTCACTTTGAATTGTTATTATAAAAATGATGTATAATGCATCTCTACCAAGAACATTGAGGACAAATTTAATTAAAAGATTAAAAGATAATCAGTTTTAGCTCTTACAAACACGAACATGCTAAAATTAAACTGTTTATAGTTGCCTCCTTGAGACTTAATGGATATAATACTACATATTTATATAAATTATTATTCAATATACGATCAAAAACAGTAGGTATTATTGTTCATTATTTTCATTTCATAGAGAAAGGAACAGAGACATAAATGTTTGGTAAGGTCTGCAGCTCTGGTGGTACATTAGACATGAATGGGTGTTCCCTGGTTATAGCCCCCCAAACTGATAACTACTTCTCTCTTAGTTAGAGTTTCCATTGCTGTGAAGGGTCACCATGACCAAGGCGAGTCTTGTAAAGGGAATCATTTAATTGGGACTGCCTTACACTTTTTCAAAGTTTTAGTCCATTATCACCATGGTGGGAAGCATCCAGGCACACCTGGTGCTGGAGAAAAAGCAGAGAGTTCTACGTTTTGAGTCACAGGCATCAGAAGAAATCTGTGTGTCACACTGGGTGTAGCTTGAACATAGGTGACCTCAGATCCCACCGCCACAGTGGTACACTTACTCCAACAAGGCCACACATACTCCAGTAAGGACTGCACCTCCTAATAGAGCAATCCTCTATAAAAATCAGAATAAAACCACAGATTTCAGATTTCCCACTTCCTACGTACAATTGTACAGGATATACATACTGTCACAAAATGCAGGGAAGGAAGCATAGTGAGGAAATACTGGACCAATACTGGACCAAAGCAAGACCAGAAAGCAGTTTAACAAACTCCAAACTTCGCATCTCCACTCCTGATGTCAAAATGATCTTCAGCTCTTCCACTCCTTTCAGCTTTGTTGATTGCAATGTACGCCTTTCTTTTGGACTAGTATTACTCTCCGTTACCAGTGTTCTTTGGCAGGTATCCCAAGTCTCTAGCATCTCTAACTTTTTGAGATCTCCGAAGCAATCCAGAAATCACCTTCATAGCTTCATACAATGGTCTCTTTGGGCCTCCATGCAGGTACACCCCTGGCACACACCTGGTCTCAGCAGCTTTCCTTAATCATGGAGGAAGATTCCATAACTCCTTTTTTATACCCTTGACTCTAAAGCCAGAACTTAGTGGCTGAAGCTGCCAAGTTCTGCTGCTTGCACAGGCTGGAACATTGCCCCTGCTTCAAATTACATCCTTACTGGATTTTTGCTTTCAATGGTTTCCTTCACGAGTTAAGCTAAGCTCTCCTGGAACTTGTTGTGTAGACTTTGGGACCTTGAATTCAGAGATATGTATGCTTCTGTCTTTTGAGTGCTGGGATTAAAGGCATGTACTACCACACCGGGACATAACCTGTTCTTTGTCATGAGTCGGTAGCTTGGCTGGGATGGGGTGTTGGCCTGATGTCATCACTCCTTTTATTTCCATCCCACTGTTCTATATTTAACATGACTACCTGATGCACTAGTTAGTTTTGAAATCTCCTTTGCCAGTGCAATTAATCCAAAACTCATCACTTTGGATGGAGGCAAAGACAGGGCGAAAAGCAGCTACATTCTTCACCAAAAATATCTCAAGAACAGTCTCTACATCACATAATAACATTCTTCTCCTCTGAATCTTCTTGATTCAGGCCCCCATAGTTCAAATTACCTTCAGCACCACTGTCTTTGATGTTCCTACTAGGATGGCACATTAAGCCTTGCTTAAAACATTTCACTACTTTTCTAATTCAAAGTCCCCAAATCCACATTCCTCCAAACAAAAGCATGGTTAGGTTTATTATGGCAATAACCCAGTCCCTGGAACCAACTTAGCTAAGGTTTATAGTTGTGAAGAGACAAAATGACGATGGCAACTTTTATAAAGAAAAACATTTAAGTTGGGACAGGCTTACAGTTTCAGAGGTTTACTCTGTTATTGTGGCAGGAGACATGGCAGTGTGCAGGTTGGCATGGTGTTGGAGAAGGAGCTGAGAGTCCTACATTTTGATTGAAAGGGAGCAGGAGACTATGTCACACTGTGTGTAGCATGTGTACAGGTGACTTCAAAGCCTGCCCTCTACAATGACACACTTCTCCCAACAAGGCCATACCTACTTCAACAAAGTCATACCTCCTTATAGTATCAATCCCTTTGGGCCACACATTCAAACATGGGAGTCTATTGAGGCCATCCCTAATCAAATGACCATCATCCTTATTTTATCTGAATATTTAGCAATTATTAGCCTAGATTTCCTTGAAATGTTAATATTCCTAGTCTTGATTATTCTTGCCAGAAAGATCAGGAACGAAGTTCACCCATCAATCTAGAGTATTTCATACACGTCTTCTATTTGACACATTCAGTACATATACTTTTTTTCTCTGTATAACTGCTAAGTTTTAAAAGCTATCTGAATCATTTTTTTTCTAGGATCACAATACCATCACAGGCCATGTCTTGTGTTGCCAGGCTCACAGATAATTGTAGAACAAGGGGCACAAAGATCATAGAAGTAAATGAGGGATGTGTATTTGATCAAATGTATCATATGCAATATTCTCAAAGCACCAAATAACATGAAAAAAGATTCTTACCATGGAGGAAAATGGTAAGTTAGAAGTGTCAATCCATAATAACACCCAGAGGAGTCAGAATGTATGTTTTATGATTCCCATCTCTAAGAGTCCTGTGGTCCTCATACCAGATCTGTCTTTTCATAGAATGCCAGGCTTTCACACAGTACTTGCTGCTGAAGATATACTGGGACAGACCTCCAAGTGACAGTTTACAATCTTGTATACAACAAAGCTCAAGTGTTATTTATCATTGGAAACAAAGCCTTTGGTTTCATGAATGACTGGTAAATGCTAGACTATATTCAGAATGATCTGAACTTTCATAATTTGAGCAGTTTGTGTTATGGTAAATCTCAGGATACAAATATTACATATCCATTCATCCTATAAATCCTACAGCGTAATTTTTCATTAGGTAAAAAAAAAAAAAGCTTCCCAATTCCATCACGCTTGCTACAGTCTGTCAACTCGAAGCACTGGCCAACACCTGCAGCGCCCCACAGGCACCATTTACCTTTGCAGCTCCAGAGAGTGGGAAGTAAGATGTCTAAGCTGAGTTCTGTCTCTAAAGATCAGTATGAATTGTGTAAACACTCTATTTTCACCCCTTTGACTTTGATCAGTGGAGAAAGATTGTGTCTGAAAAGTGTTTCTTAGCTTAAAAAACCAAAATGCCTGTTATTTGCCACACATGTGTAGTGCCCACAGAGACCAGAAGAGGATGTAAGAACCTTGTGGGAGGAGTCATTTGGGTGTTGTGAGCTGCCTGTGAGTGCTGGGAACTAGCAACAAGTAGTCCTAATTGATGAGATCTCTCTCCAGACATCTGAAGAGTGGAGTGTCTTTTTTTTTTTTTAAGAGTGGAGTGTCTTATATGTCTATTGTCTTATATGACTCAACAATGCTGTTTTACTTAAAGGATATATTTACTACAGAGAAAATAAGAAAGAGGTAAAATTAAATTATTCAATTTTATCCTTAGTATACTTTGTCTCAGATTTTGGTAGGTAAGAGAGTGATGTAAGAACTTTGGACCACTTAAGAACTTGACTGATTTTATGGGAACTGTCCTCATCCTTATTAACACTGTACCAAAAGTTGCCTGATGCTATCTGTTTGTAAGGGTAGCAAAGTGTGATTGCCAGGGAAAAAGACTGCTTGAAATGGAATTTCTATTTTTCAAGTTTGTTCATTTTCCTCTCCTGGCATCTAACACTCTGAACTATCATTGAAAGTTTTGATTTGTATCATTAAAATCAAATGTTATATTCAGAAGCAGGGTAAAATCCCTTTCCTGCAATTTATTATTTAATGATTCTGTTATCAAACAGGCTTTACTGTGAATAATGTGCAGTAGTAGAGAGCCAAACATGCAGGTTCAGAGTGTAGGCAGCAGCTGAGACCAGGAATTGGAATTTGTGTCTTTGAGTGAGGATGGAATGAACAGCTGAGAGTGAAAAAGAGCCAACCAGGACACCAGGAAATGTTTAGAAAAAGGTGGTTTTTTCTATTTGTGGAAGTAGCCATTCATACCATACAGTGGTGCTTTGAATATGCTTGACCCAGGGAGTGGCACTACTTTGATGTGTGGCCTTTTTGGTGTAGGTGTGGCTTTGTTGGAGGAAGTATGTCACTGTGGTGTTGGGCTTTAAGACTCTCCTCCTAGCTGCCAGGAAACAATCTGCTCCTGGCTTCCTTTGGACGAAGATGCATAACGCTCAGCTCCTCCAGTGCCATGCCTGCCTGCATGCTGCCAAGTTTGCTGTCATGATGATACTGGACTGATCCTAAGATCTCGTGAGCCAGCCCCAATTAAATGTTGTCCTTTATAAGAGTTGCCTTGCCCATGGTGTCTCTTCGCAGCAAAGGAAACCCTAACTAAGACAGACTGAACAGTGTATTAGGTTTAGCAACTGTACATCTGTGAGCCTTACCTAGACTATTAGAGTCAGATAAGAGGTGTGTGCCAGGACTAACATTGATTTCCAGATCTTATGATAGGTGGCTTGGGGACTATCATAACTGATATTCATGTTCCTTAAATAGTTAAACGCTAACTATAGGTCTCATGGGAGCAATTTATTTTCCATATGTGTTTGGTGAGGCTTTGAAGGCTTCAGGCTCTAAAAGTGTATGGGACTGCTTTGTTACTATGAGCAATCTTACTGGGTATGGAGAAATAATACCTAAAATGCCATTAAGAGCTTTGGTAACAGCGCCTGGAAATGGTGGGGCACATCTTTTGTCCCAGAATTTGGGAGGCAGAAGCAGTTGAATATCTGTGAGCTTGAGGTCAGTCAGCCATCAAATGCCAGTACAACTAGGGTGACACACAGAAAACCCATGTCTTAAAAACAAAAGAAGATAAACAAACAAAAAGCCCTAGAAGAAGAAGAGGAGGAGCAAGAGGAAGAAGAAGAGGAGGAAGAGGAAGAGGAACAGGAGAAACCTAAAACAACAACAACAAACCCCTGTGATATTGGACCAAAAAATAATATTTATTTTACCTAATGAAATGATGAGACTTTGAACAATTCAACATCATTTCACATTTAAGAAAAAAAAAAAACCCATGGATCCAAATACATTTTACCTCTGTCTTAGTCAGGATTTCTATTCCTGCACAAACATCATGACCAAGAAGCAAGTTGGGGAGGAAAGGGTTTATTCAGTTTACACTTCTACATTGCTGTTCATCACTAAAGGAAGTCAGGACTGGAACTCAAGCAGGTCAGGAAGCAGGAGCTGATGCAGAGCCCATGGAGGGATGTTTCTTACTGGCTTGCTTCCCTGGCTTGCTCAGCCTGCTCTCTTATAAAACCCAAGGCTACCTGCCCAGAGATGGCACCACCCACAAGGGGCCCTCCCCACTTGATCACTAATTGAGAAAATGCCTTACAGCTGGATTTCATGGAGGCATTTTCTCACCTGCAACTCCTTTCCCTGTGATAACTCCAGCTTGTGTCAAGTTGACACACAAAACCAATCAGTACAACCTCTATATTCTTGTTTTGTTCCAAATCCAAACTTACAAAACAATAATGTCTTAGAGTTCTACAGTTGTTTAATTAATATGGTTCTGTCAAATTCTTTGACTTTTTTGTCATATATGTGAGACTGGGTGGATTAGGTCAGCACCACGGAATTTAGCTAGATTTTTAGGGAGAAAAGTAGATTTGAAGTGTTATTTTCTTCATTAAGTGTCTGTACTAATCTAAAATATTTGCAAAATGTCAATGCTGAGCCTTTATGGGAAAGAGAAACTTTCTTTCTTTCTACCTAATGGGATGATCATACTCTTTCAATCTTATATAAATACAGTCTAAAAGCATTCAAAGACATGTGAGTGTGGTGGAGAGGGAAGAGGAGCTATAAAATCTTCCACAGTCAGTTTTGATTTATCTTTATTGCTGGCTAGGGATATATAAGAAATGTGGGTGATCTTCTATGAGCTTTCAAAGTTATGGATGGGCTTGAGAGTAGGTTAATAGAACATGAAAGTCATAAAGGACAGTAGTCAGAGGAAGTGATGTGGCCACATTTTGCAGCTGGTTTTTGTACAGAACCCAGCGTGTTGACTTTCTGTCTTTTGTGCTATATTGATTTCTATGATCATTCTCTTTAAAAAAGGTATAGTTCATGCCTCAGACCAAGGCTTTAGTTTTGGGTCAAAGTTTTATTGATCGGACACCATACTTGGGCTGAAACTAAAATTTGTGCCTAGAATTTCATTCAATATGTTTTCAATGAGACTTATCAAGTAGTTACTCTGCAAATAGTACTTCACGGGTTCTTCAGACGGACAAACAGGTTTACAGTGGTCCCTGCCTTAATTTCTCTGTAGCTCTAGTCAGTATTTTAGAATGACTTTCTTCCTCACCAGTGCCTGCAAGTAACCAAACATTACTTTGTCTCCACACTTTTATTTGAGGGACTTTTCCTTTTGAAGTACATGCAGCTACATATATACAAATGCATCCTGTATCTTGCTTTGATATTTGTCTTTCATGGGTCAGACACAAAGCACTTCCCTCAGAAACACTATATTTTAGCAGCACAATAATCCTCTCTGTGTTACAGACACAAGAATAAATACCTGTCTCCTACTTTATAATTATAACTTTCTCAAGACAGCAAGTGCCAAGGGCTGGAATGTCCTCATTGAATTATGTCTTAACCCTTTAATCATCCTCTTCCTAATTCTCAAAATGACTTTAGAATTCTTTATCTCAACATCTACTTTTCCAGATGCTTACTGAATAGAGTTTATACTTGAATAAAAGAGAGCAAAACAGAGATGCCAGATAAAATGTGCAACTATGGCCTTTAATTTTTATTTTTAAGGATAATTAGAAATAAACACAAGCGATGAAGGCAGTTTTGTCAGGGAGATAGGAATAATACCAACATTTTCCTTCAATCTTCCCTAAACACTTTGGCAGATACATTTTAAAAACAGTATAAATGTACTTGAACAATGTTCATGAGGATATGCAAATTCTGAAATGTTGACTTTGCATTCTGTACCTATCAATTATTATTATTGTTATTATTTTTAAAAACATCACAGCATCAATAGAGGCTTCAGGGAAGAGGTTTTTTCCATCACACACATATTAAGTCTAAAGATATTTTAACACTGACAAAACAACAAAAAAGAGGTCAGGTTCAAAATCTAAATCTTGGAGAGCACATCATCCTCTCTGCTTTCTAAGGATGAGTCTCAATAGGGTGAAAATGGAAAAAGAGCCAGAGTTGCCATTCAGTCATTGTTTTCATATATACATTCAATATGGCAAAACCAAGAAGAAAAGGAAGAAAAGCTTTCCACTTTAATTAGACTTCTCAAAGGGAGAGATGGGAAGAGCTTCCTCCAAAGCAGGCTGGCTGAATAGCTCACAGGAAATCTTTTAATTACTGAAGCTGATAAAGCTCTCTGTGAAGCTCTGTGTGTACTTGAGAATGAATCATTTTCATGCTTCCTAAGTATGGGGGAGAAGGGAATTAGCTCTGTCCTGACCCTGATCATATTTCATTAATCATGTGTTAAAGAGAAGAATGCCCTGATCTCAAATCTTCCTGTTCCGTATCTGGATAAAGTTCTGTTGTGTATGGACAGATACTGACATTTGAACAATGATATAAAATTATTATTGAAACTGAAAATACATTTTGTAGTTTTAAGGCTCAGTCTAAGGGAGCTGACTTGTTAATATTTAAGTACAGACTTGGGTTTACAAGTAGTCATATAGTGTTTGAGGCATGTAGTTCAGTAATCAGGTACTTAGAGAGTACTTGGCATGCTTGAAGACCAATGTCTGTTTTAAGAAGAAAAAATTACTAATCATATACATTTATAGTTGTAATCATATACATTTATGGATGCATTCATTATTTATAGATAATGAAAAACAGTTTCAAACAAAAAATGTTTAAAAGCTGAATTGAGTCTGATCAAGGGAAAATGTGCTTTGGTGTTAGAATTCAGACATGTTACTCTATTCAGTTGCCCTCATCATGTGGATGTGCTGGATAATTTGTTCACAGGATACAGGCACAGTTGACTCAGAGGAGCATGGCTGAACTGTATCTGCTTCCCGAATGGCAGCTAAATTTTATGCATAATTATTTCATAAATAAGAATCAGAATGGCATTTTAGCCTCCTCTCTTTTGTACCTTTCCTCTAACGCATATGCATACATTCATGTTGTATACTGAATTTTAGCTGACTTGCCTACACGTTATCTACAGTCTCTTATTTAGCCCAGTACATAGATACTTCATTAGCTCCAAACAGAGTCGTATAATATATGTAAATGAGAGCATATTTAGGAAGAAGAGTGACAAGGTAGCAAAGTATAAAAAAGGCATACATATACCACAGGTACATATAGAATAGATTAAGGACTTGCTATAAACTCATAAACAATGTATAAGGAAAAGGGAAATGCATGGAGAGGTTGGAATCAGAACAAGAATGCCAAGTTAAGGGCAAACTGTGAGTGGGAAGCTTTGATCTCATTGAACTGGAATGCTCACCATGTTGGCTTTTGAGACTTGTTAAAGGACCACAAGTAAAACTCATGATGTAGGGTTTATTCTTCTCCAATATGGTCCTCAGTGGACTGATGAAAAACAGTGCCTTTTGCTGGGACACTATAAATCATCAATGCAGTCTTTTGCATTCCACCTTTGTGTTCCCTACACCTATTTTAAAATTTTCTTTTGCAGTGTTGGCTATTGAACTGAAGGCATCATATATGTCATGTACATGCCATCTACTTAGAATAACTACTGGCAAATAGACACATTAGATATTTGTTTCAATGGAATTAATACATTTATTTCATATTTAAAGTTTAAAGCCACACATCTTAGGGTAGGTGTGGTGGCACATGATTTTAAACTCAATAGTTGCGAGACAGAGTCAAGTGTATCTCTGCCAGTTTAACGCCAGCTTGGTCTAGATAGCCAGTTCCTACATAGTGAGGCCCCATTTCAAAACAAAAACCAACCAAGCAACAATGAGATACTTTCAGCTTATTAAAGGTGTGTATTAACTCCTTAGCTCCCAAAATTTTTTTAAAGTAAGGAAGAAAGATGAATTATCAAGAATAATGCTAACGAATGGAATGAATTCTGGACACAAGTTACACTAAGCCAGAGATGAGTGTGAATGATCCCCGAGGTGAATACAGTGCTTATGGAAAAAGAAAACACTATTGTACATTCAGCTCCAACTCTGAAGAAGCAAAAACCTTAGGAATTCTTAGAGCAACACTTTTCTAACCCGTGGCTTGTGAAGCCTTTGGTATGTCAAATGACATTTTCACAGGGGTCATCTAACACCATCAAAAACCGAGATGTGCATTATGATCTACATTAGTATCAAAATTACACTTGTGATATAGCAACAAAAATAATTTCATGTATGGGGGTCTTCACAACGTGAAGGACTGTATTGGAAGGTCACAACATTAGGGAGATTGAGAACCACTGCTCTGTATCCTGTGAGGCTCGTGGTTTGGGAAAGGAATCTGACACCACAGAGTCAACAAAATACTACATGAATAATCAATTAGAATAATTTTAAATCTAATGAGTGGACATATATAATATTAAATCATCTTTTAAAAGTGAAGTATAACTCAGTAAAAATAGTCCAACTTCTGAAAATTTGATTAATGTAGAGACACATATTTGCCATGATGATAATGTGTCACACAAAAAGGAAATCAAACACCAGACAACTATGTCACATCTCAGCCAGAAAACTAGAATCCATATAGGTTGAAGACCAAGTGTGGGAATCAAACAAAAGTAAGGCATACAAGAAAATAGGACAGGAAAAGATTTCTTATACAAGACACATCTGAAGACTAGCAATGGAAAAAAAAAAACAGATTCGATACAAATGGCAATAAACTAAACCGTTTTCACATGAAAAAATGTGAAAATTAAGACATAAAATGAAGGTATTTGTAACACATAAACACAACAAAGACACAGTGTCTCTAAAATACAAAACAATCCTCTTATTTGGTAAGAAATAGGGAAGTAATGAACAGAAAAATGGATTAAAGTATTAGCAAGTAAATTGAAAAAGAAAAATACAAATGGAAAGCTAATATATGAAAATATGTCAGAAAAAAACCAATTGATAATCCCCATGAGACAGTTTGCATTTTATTTCCGATAGGCTAAAGAAACAAAGCCAGATCAGGAAGAGTTCATGGATGGCTGCTTACTATACCTACGCAACGCTCACAGATCCCCTTGTGGAGAAACTCTTTTTGGGATCTGAACTTAGAACCACGTTTCTCAGCCTAGTCCTTGCTGCCTGTGTTCATTCACTCTGACTTCTAGCATTTCTGCCATGGGAGATATGATGTATTTCCTTCTTTCCTTCCTTTCTGTTTGTCCAGGTTAGATTATAAATTCCATTTAGGCAGAAAGTTCTGTATATATGATTAACTGCTATATTTTATACCCATTTCTAGAACTGTCCATCACATAAGTAATCAATAAATATTGAATGAGCAAGTGAATTAGTTATGAAAACTATAATCAATTGCTGAGGAAATCAAAATCAATGTCTGTTGATACTTTGAGAAGCTATTTGCTAATACTGTTGAAGATGTGATGTGAATAAATTTGGTCTTTCCATCCCAGGTAAATTCACTCAGATAAATTCTGGACCACTTGACAAAAGAGATAGTTTTTGTTTCATCGTTCTGTTATTTGTAAAATGTTGCAAGCAAGTTAGCATCTTTAACAAGATAGTAAGTTCATTCTCATAAATCCTTACAGTACAATACAGCACACAGGTTAATGAGAATGAACCAGAGTGGCCCAAAGACCCACTACGGACAAATTTAAAGGGTACAATGTCAAGAGGAAAATATAGTATGGAACTGTAACTACAGTTTGATAGTAAATTACAAAGGTCAGTGTGTTATTTATGAATACATTTACAAGCAGTTCTAATTTATGCCTATGCATGGAAATGAAAGCATCACACTCAGGCTAGGGTTTACTTTCTGGGAGAACACAGAGACCAAGGTCAGGTAATGCCAGAGTCGAGGCATCTTTGTTATAGTATGTATGCATGTGTATATTCTGAAAAAGAAAATAATTTTCATTTTGTAGAAACACTAGAGGCAAAGCTTTTTTAAATTTAGAAATTTTTGGTATATAGACTTTATTCACAAAAAGTTGATTTGCATATATGAGTTTCAGTTATATGGAGGCAGATATAGTGAGAACTTTGAAGTATATTCATGATTAGATATTTGGATCAGTAAGAGTCAATTTAATAATAAAAAGTCTAATCAAGCATCAGAAAACCAGAGTGGCCAAGAACTAACCTTTGGCACCACTACAATGAAAGCAATCTATGATTTCCTTGAAGAAGTTCTTTCCGGAAAGAAATATATGACCAAATGCGATAACAAACTAGTTAATGTAGCCTTGAAAGTATTCCGGTTGCTTTTGCTCAATATAAATTTATTAAGGCATATTATATGTATAGTATCTTTATTCAACTTTTAGTAATTTATATGTAAAGCTTTCTGTTTAGGACTCAGTGCTCAGGAGCTGCGTTTGAAGGGGACATTGGGTTCTTTGCACGGGGTGGAGAGGGAGGATTTACTTTTATCATAGTTGTCTGTGTAAGTGCCTGCATGCCTGCATGTGTGTATGTGCATCGCTGCATGCCAGTGCTCATGGAGGCAAAATGCGGGCACCGGAGTGACCGGTAACGGTGAGCCAGCTGGTGACTCAGTGTAGGAGGGGTTAAGTGCATATTTAATGTCAATCAAATCACTTTTATTTCTTATTCATGTTTAGGATGAACAATGATTCTTTCACTCCAGAAAAGTTTATATGTCAAAAACTGTAACTCTGTGAAGGTTGTTCATTATGAGCGTGCTGTGGTTTGCTTTTCAATGACACTGGTGTCAGCACTTAAGGCAGTAATCTATGATCAATTTGTCTTGGCATTAAAAGGAAAGGGGGGTAAAAAAAGCATGAGAAAGAACTGATAGCTTTACAAGAACATAAGGAGTCATTAAAAGATAAAACACTCATCACACCACACCCACACGATCCCCCTTCCAACCCATCTCTCCTGCCCGCATCTCAAGCAGTAGGCGTCATGGTGCTGTCAGATTATCTGTCCACAGGAATACCAAACCGTATTCACGGCTCATTGCCTAAGCAGCCAGGCAATCTCATGTCCCTAGATCATGTGTTGAACAGTTGATAAAGTTGCCTTAAGGGCACAGCACTCTCCTTGTGAGGAAAGACCAGAGGTGCTGCATAAACATTTTCCTTCCCGATTTATCTCTGTTTTAAACGATATTCAAATCCTTGGCAACACCCTGGAGAATTGGACTGAGAAATGAACTCTTTGACCTGAGCTATGTCATGCATACATTACAGTGGCTGTCCTTCTTAGGCGGAAATTTCTAAAGTCATTTAAAAAGTGATAGTTACTTGAATAAACAGAAATGTTCAAGAGTGAATTCTTTGTAGTGAGACTGATGTTGCTTAAGCAATTATTAGTAAAAAGTATTAACATTTCTGCAGAGGCTCTCTTTCTCTCTTTATATATATATATATATGTATATATATATATATATATATATATATATAGTGTGTGTGTGTGTGTAAATTTTACAATACCATAATGGAAGCAGACATGGTATAATTCATATCTAAATTCTTTCCACAAGCGACAGTTATCTGAATATAGAGAATCACTTTCCAACCTGTGGGTCATGACCCCTGTGGCAAACCTCGATTATCAAAAATATTTACATTACCACTCAATAGCAAAATTACAGTTATAAACTAAATGAAAATAATTGTGTGGTTGGGGTTCACCACAACATGCAGAAGTGTATGAGTCACAGCATTTGGAAGGTTGAGAACCGCTGACATATACAGAGACATCCGTGAATCTTAGGAATGTATGGCCTTATGCAACCTTTGGATAATTAAAAAGTAGTATCGTTGAGTCTATTTATCTTCTTATTTATTTGTTTTACTGCTTATTTATTTGCTGCTGAAATATGCCTCATTCCCGCTGTGTTACGAATTTGCTTGACACTCTCCAGCTCTTTGAATAAGCAGAGAGATCTAGAAAACCTCTGAACAGCTGTAGGGCAGAAATCTAGTTTCAGAGTACAGAATTCAAAAGTAACTTTGAAGTCCCAGCTCACAAGATTTTGTAATATCAAAAAGATAGAAAGTTTCAACACAATCTGAAGTCTTGAACTTTGTACCATGAATTATAATTTCTTTTAAGGGGAAAAAAGATGGATTCTTGTTGTGTTGTTTTTCCATTTCTGGGCATTGAAGCGGGAGCCTCATATATGCTGGAAAAGCTCCCCATTCCCCAGAAGACGATTCAATAAAACAGCATCTGCTTCTTCCTGGTTTCCAGCTGCAGTGACTCTCACATTTGTGCTTTCCTCAGGCACAGCTTCACACAACTGAAGACAGTACAAGGAAGGGCGAAGGGCAAGAGGTGAAGGGACGAAGGGGCGAAGGGGTGAAGAAGGGCGAAGGGGCGAAGAAGGGGCAAAGGGGCAAAGGGGTGAAGAAGGGCGAAGGGGCAAAGGGGCGAAGGGGCGAAGAAGGGCGAAGGGGCGAAGGGCATCTCTTTTAGATAATTCAAGATTAGTTTTGGCTCCTGAAATTTGCCAGCCATTTGTCTTCTGGGCAAACTACTTGGCCATTCTGAACCATAGTTTTTCATTTGCAAAATACGGGCTGCAGTGCCTGGAATTATTACAAAGTGCCAGAGTCCAGCTGCAATCTCACTTGTAGTCCCTGAGCCTATCATCCTTCCTACATATTCAGGCCTTAAGTGGAGGACACGTGTCCCCTACTTAAAAATAGGAACAACCTCAACACATAAAATGGTCCCATGATGGAAAGGAACTATTTTGTCTAACCGTGTCCTGAATGTTGAACAGTTTTTATTTGCTCAAAAGCATTAACCTCACTCCATATACCTTGACCATTTTCTCTTTCACTTAAAACCTTCTTTTAAAAAGAAAACATAATTCCCTTCATGGTATTTCTAGTTGCTTCTGCGGCACTTCTTGCAGTAATAGCATGTTTCTGTCAGCAGTGCAATGAAAAGAAGCAGTAATTATAGCAGAACCACATGTTGAGATGAGATGGTTTGTGTTAACACGGGAGCTAAGAGTTTGAGCATTTTACTTATGTTCCCATGTAAGTGTTAGAATGATCACTGAACACAGAATTGTTCTGGTCAGCGCGTTGCAAGTGAGGGAACTGCGAGCTTCTCCAAGGCATCTTAGTGTGTGTCGCAACGAGGGCCGAAGCCCAAATGGCCCCTGAAATGGAAGAATTTGCTTTTGGTTGTTCCTGTCATATCACTTCTGTCAAAGAGGATTCTCCTTGTGGACGGAGAATAAGGAACATGACAATGACATAAACTAGCACAAGCATATATATTAAGCCTGCATGTGAAAGTGTTATTTTATTTATTCATTATAATTTATTTTATTCATGTAATTTTATTTCGAAGCTTTGGGCATAATCTTTCTCTATCAAAAGATACAATTCAGTGTGAAAAGGACAAACTGCTTTTGCCTTTAAAGTATCTCAGGTACCACTTCAGTTAGCAACTTCATTCTCATAAGTAGAAATAAATTGCAAATTTATGCAATAAGTTTCCTGTACTTTTAAAAATAATATAACATATACCAGATTTTTTTCTGTTTTTTTTTTCTTATGAGCACTGTGAATAAGGAGGTGCGGGTTAAACATACGGAAATGAGTTGTTTTGTTGGTCTGTCTTTGTTATCATAGCAGTTAGGCTTGTGCATGTTTGCTAGGATTCATTTAGTATATGCATAGGTTGTCAGCATAAATATGAAATTCAGTGAAATTAAAGTAAGTTATATTTGGGATTCAAACTGATTCCTGTATAATGGATTAGTGTGTCTGTCTTTCATGTATGTATTAATGTGTGTGTATACATGCATGTGTGAATATGTATGTACATATGTCATATATTTGTGCAAGTGTGTGTATGTGGGTCCATGTTTGTATTTATGTGTGTGTGCATGTGTGAATATGTGCATATATGTGTATATGTATACGTATGTGAGTGTATATGTGTGTGACTATGTGTGAAAATGTGTGTATGTGTATGTATATGTGTATATGTATATGTGTGTCTGAGTATGTATGCCTATGTATGTGTTTGTGTGTGAATGTGGCTGTGTGTATATGTTTGGGCTTGTGTGTGAGTGTGTGTGTGTGTGTGTGCACATGTGTCTATGCACTGATTCATTTGTGACAGACTCTTAGAATGAAATCTTTGCTGGCCTTAAACTACTGATCCTTCTGCCTTAGACTACTGAATGCTGAGATTACAGGCATGTGCCACCATACCTGGCACTGTAATCATTTTGAAGGAGAAAAGAAATAACTCACGTAGTAGCTTATAGTTTCATTAAGAGTTGAACCCTGAAGCTGACAATTTCTCTTCTCCGCATACGTACAAGAAACTTTCAGTTAAGAGTTTTGACAGTGAAGCATTCTATCAGCTTCTATAGTAAACATAGCTTTACAATAAGCTATTTTAAAGTATAGACTAAAAAAAATCAAGTTAAATATTCATTTAAAATATAAAAAAATTCAGTATATTTTCCATGCATAACATGGTGCTGTGATATATGCATGCGTGGATAATTTAAAGTGAATTAATATTTGTATTATTTTAAATATTTGCTTTTTGTGGTGAGCACACATAAAATGTATTTTCAGCAATTTTCGAGAATACAGTACATAGTTATTAACTATGGGAACATGCTTTACATCTCTAGACCTACAGTTCCCATTGCCTCCACAAGACCTATAGTTCTTGAAAAAAAAAACCTGAGTAGTAATCACATCTATACATAATACATCTGCCACTGTAGCTTCTTCTTGACAGTAAATTTAATTAAAATATGGATTACAATTGGCAGCTGCATTCTAACTTCTGTGCAAGCTCTATTTACAAATGAACTTCATAGACCAATTCCTTAATCTGAAGTGGTTTGACAGTTACCTGCTACTTGCCTCTGGGCACTAGAGAACAACCTGAGCTCTTAAGCTTGATATGTGTTCTGCTAAACTCCTCTGGCATAGGCCTGTAATCTCAGCATTCAGTAGACTGAGGCAGGAGGATCATAAGTTCAGAAGTATCAGAATGGCAAGCTTAGTCATAGTGTTATTCAGATATAACCCGACAAGTGTATTAGAAGCATTGATATTAGAATGGCTACCTTAAAATTTCAAGTTTACAATTCAGATGTTTTTCAAAAATTTAAATTCCAGTCAATTAATGCTTGTAGAACCCTAATTGTCTTAAGATAGTATCCTTATTCTCTGGTGAGAAGTTCAGTAATTTTATTTTTATTTTTATTTTTGTTCTATTCTTTTTTTGATAACAATGATTAGAGAATAATTCAGAGTAATTTAAAGCACTCTTGCTAATACTGGTTGTTTTCTAAAAAACCACAGTACTGAATACCTACTGTGAGTCACTGGTTGGCTTGCATGATTCTGATAAGCCCACAGAAGCAGATTTATGTATATTAAAATACTACTGCGGCAGATGCAATGACATGACAAAGCAGAGAACAATGATATTACAGAGAAGAAGAGACTGACATGGACATGAAAAGTTTTGTGCATAAAACTGACTTTTAATCCAAATCTTGGAACATGTTATACACTGATCTAGAACATGGGGAAATAAACACATGCCACATTTCAAACTCAATGTGAAATGTAGTCCTGAAATTTGCCAGTTATTTGAAAGCATATACTAGTATTTACAAAACAATCTGGGAGATATTAGTACCATTAATTTTTCTGTATGCTTGTAGAGTTTTACTCACTAGTGTGAACAACAATGGTGAAGGAACTTTCTGGAATTATCCAGTCCTACAGCAATGACAAGTCACCCAAATACTAGAAAGAAAAAAATGAGACAGAGGTCTCAGAAGTGAAGTTGGTGGAGACACAGGAAGAACACTCTGCAGGGGAGGGAACCACACGGCTGATCTGGAAGTGGAAGGGCATCTGAGAGAGAAGCCAGCTCTGGACAGGGAAGCAGTGAGGAGACTGGCTTGGAGGATCAGCTGGGCAGCAGTCAGAGAAGAGGGGCAGGGCATGCAGTCACTGGAAAGATCTCTGTAGGCCACACTTGATCTATGTGCTAGGGAAAGATCTAGAACGTATTACCTTTGACAATAGAATTTACTAAACTTTAATGAAGAAGAGTCATTGGAATTGCCTTATTTTAGAAGCTCTGCCTTCGCAGCATATACATATCGTTCCTTGGGACATTGTTCTGTTGCCTTAAAAAAAAATCTCAGTATGTTTTCTGAACTGGATCATGTTAAAGCAGATGCACCTATACCTATTGTATAGCATTACAAGTTATATATTCACATGTCTTATCTAATCCAATGGCCACATAACCACTAAAAGGATTGTCTTAAGGTTTCACTGCTGTGAACAGACACCATGACCAAGGCATCTCTTTTTTAATTTAATTTAATTTAATTTAATTTAATTTAATTTTATTTTATTTATTCAATATATTCTTTATTTACATTTCAAATGATTTTCTCTTTCCTGGATCTCCCTTCCCAGAAAGTCCCATAAGCCCTCTTCCTTCCCCCTGTTCCCCAGTCAGCTCCTTCCCACTTCCCTGTCCTGGTATTCCTCTATACTACTGCACTGAGCCTTTTCAGGATCAGGGGCCTCTCCTTCTTTCTTCTTGGGCATCATTTGATATGTGAATTGTTTCTTGGGTATTCCAAGCTTCTGGGTTAATATCTGCTTATCAGTGAGTACATACCATGTGTGTTCTTTTATGACTGGGTTACTCAGGATGACATTCTCCAGTTCCACTCACTTGCCTAAGAATTTCATGAATTCATTGTTTCTAATGGATGAATAGTACTCCGTTGTGTATATATACCACATTTTCTGTACCCATTCCTTCACTGAGGGACATCTGGGATCTTTCCAGCTTCTGGCTATTATAAATAGGGCTACTATGAACATAGTAGAGCATATATCCTTATTACATGCTGGAGAATCCTCTGGGTATATGCCCAGGAGTGGTATAGTGGGGTCCTCCGGTAGTATCATGCCCAGTTTTCTGAGGAACCGCCAGACTGATTTCCAGAGTGGTAGTACCAGTTTGCAACCCCACTAGCAGTGGAAGAGTGTTCTTCTTTCTCCACATCCTCACCAGCACCTGTTTTCTCCTGAGTTTTTTGTCTTAGCTATTCTGACTAGTGTGAGGTGAAATCTCAGGGTTGTTTTGATTTGCAGTTCTCTGATGACTAAAGATGTTGAATATTTCTTTAGGTGTTTCTCAGCCATTCAATATTCCTCAGGTGAAAATTCTTTGTTTAGCTCTGTACCCCCTTTTTTAATAGGGTTATTTGGCTCTCTGGAGTCTACCTTCTTGAGTTCTTTTTATATCTTGGATATTAGTCCTCTGTCGGATATAGGAGTTAGAAAGAGCAATTCCCAAATTCATCTGGAATAACAAAAAACTCAGGATAGCTAAAACTATTCTCAACAGTAGAAGAACTTGGGCAATCAGTATCCCAGACCTCAAGCAGTACTACAGAGCAATAGTGTTAAAAAACTGCATGGTATAGGTACAGTGATAGGCAAGTAGATCAATGGAATAGAATTGAAGACCCAGAAATGAACCCACACACCTATGGTCACTTGATCTTTGACAAAGGAGCTGAAACTATCCAAGTGGAATAGCGTTTTCAACAAATGGTGCTGGCTCAACTGGAGGTCAGCATGCAGAAGAATGCAAATTGATCCATTCTTATCTCCTTGTATTGAGCTTAAGTCCAAATGGATCAAGGACCTCCACATAAAACCAGACACACTGAAACGAATAGAAAAGTAGCTGGGGAAGAGCCTTGAGCACATGGGCACAGGGGAAAATTTCCTGAACAGAACACCAATAGCTTATGCTCTAAGATCAAAAATTGACAAATGGGACTTCATAAAATTACAAAGTTTCTGTAAGGCAAAGGGCATTGTCAAAAAGACAAAACGGCAACCAACAAATTGGAAAAAGATCTTTACCAAGGCATCTCTTATAAGAACAGCATTCAATTGGGGCTGGCTTATAGGTTCAGAAGTTTAGTTCATTATCATCAAGGAGGGAGCTTGGCAGCATTCTTCAGGCATGGTGCAGGAGGAACATAGAGATCTACATCTTCATCTAGAGGCTGACTTTCCAGCAGCTAGGAAAAGGGTATTAAAGCCCACACCCACAGTGACACACCTACTCCAACAAGGCTACACTTCCTAATAGTGCCACTCCCTGGGAAATCATGTGCAAATCATCACAAGGATTTTGTCCTTACCACTAAGAATCTTAGATGCTCTAGGAGGCAAGGAAACTTTATAACCCTCATATGATTAAATAGAAGCAGGTGTGTGTCCTCCTTTACCTATCCCAGAGTCTCTGGATTCTTCACAAACAGTTGATTAGATCAGTATTTCATAGCTTATGTTGAAATACTGATGCTCATATAGAAAACAGGCCCAAAGAGTGACCCTGCTGCGACTTTCAGCATAACTTAGTGGAAGCACAATACTGACTTGGAAGACAGCAAGAGACATGCTCCTAATTCCTCCACAGAGGCCATGCTTACTCCTGACCTATGTCTGATTCCTCTGGAATTTACCAAGGCAATCTTGGGACTGTTTGACTTATATAGAAAAGCTTGCACCACCTCCTGTTTCTGGTTCTAATCTTCTCAGCATAACTTCTTACAATGTATTGTAAGGAGTCTGAGTTGTATAACTATAATGTAATGTCATGATGAGGAAGTGGCAGGTAAATTCTGGATGAATTACAGAAATTACACAAGGTTGAGGGTTATAGCCTGTCCCAGGAAGAACACATCAAACTATCTTCATTTCCAAAGTCCCCAGAGCACTCAGCCATCATCATTTTGGATACTTCTTTGCCATCAAGTCTGAGAATTTGAAAATTTGTAGGTAAGCATTTCTAGGAATGAATTCACAAGGGTGCTATAGTGGAGGCCGAATGAAAGAGAAGATACCTAGCACAGAGAGAAGACAAGGACAACTTTGTGTGTGTGTGTGTGTGTGTGTCACTGACCTTGACATCATATCAAAAGCAGATAAAGAATAAAGCTTCAGGAATGTCCATCAGTTTTAGAATAAGAAGGAACGCAGTATGGATTAGGATGTATTTTAAAATCATGAATTTCAAAGCTTCTCAAACTAAGTGTAATAGAACAAAGTACCAAAGAGTCATCAGAAAATCTGGACGGACTGAACCATTCTGCAGCTGAGAGTCTTTGAGAGGTACTGCAGGTAGGAAGTGAGCTTCTTGAAGGGAGAATAAACCCATGGAAACTCCCTAAGAATAAAACAGAAGGCTCTGTATATAAGAACATCTACACTAAAGATACTGGTGGGGCACTTGCCCAGGACCTAGGGCAGGTGAAAGGGATAAGCTAACAGGAGAGTGTGTGAGAGCTACTTCTCAGGAAGTGCCATCTCCTGGGCCGGATGGGCAAGCCTAGGAGCCTGGAGGTTGTTATGTCCTTTTCTGTTGTTCATTTTGAACAGTTCTTTCCCCCTGTGCCCACTGCTCTGTCTCTTCCCCAGGCCCTTCTGCCTCTGCCCCCTCAGGGCTGGGTTGGCAGCTCTTTGTTCTCCCATCTAGTTCCTGCTTGATCTGTATTTTTTGTATCCTCAGAGAATGATAATTTCTTAAAGACAGAATTATAGTTTTTTTTTTTTTATTAAACACCCTTATTTAGGCAGAAGGTTTCCACTGTAGTAGATAGGTTTTGTTGTTGTTTAGGTTTCTATGGTTCGAAGTGTGTTAAAATACAATCTGGGAGATATTAGTACCATTAATTTTTCTGTATGCTTGTAGAGTTTTATTCACTAGTGTGAACAATGCCGAACGAACTTTCTGGAACTTTCTGAGACATTCTTTTATTGTGTTTCCATACAATGAAATAACTGTAGCCTTTGACTAATGGCAAAACAATTAAATCTTTGCTTGTTTCATAGAGTAGTATAGTATTAATAATGATTTACCTCTGAATTTTAATTTTTGGTGTGGAATTTTAGGAGCAAAAAGATAAAAAAATTCCTACTATTTTTTACCAATCCAGAATGGCAACATAAAATGCATATTTTCTCTTAAAAATCATTTAGGCTGGTTTCTGCTGAATAAAATAAAGACTTCTGCTGTCAAACGAAAAGTTGAAATTAAGAGATTGTGGTAATTTCTGAGGACTCTGGTATTTAGAATGAGAGTGGATCCTATAGGGTCATATGTTTGAATGTTGACCCATCAGGGCTGTTTGGAAAGGTTTAGGAGGTGGGGCCTTGTTAAACCCATTCCAACCTCTTACCCACTTGCCCCTCCCCCACACCTTCTCCTCAACCTTTCTCACTCTGCCTGCTGCCTTAGAATGACAATGTGAAATGCTCAGCTACATTTTGGTGGACTCAATCTCTGAAACTGTAAGCAATCCCCTAGTTAAATACTTTCTTTTGTAAGAGTTGCCTTGGTCATGGTGCCTCTTCACAGCAATGGAGCAGTAACTAAGACAGACTCCTCTTAGGAACAATCTAATTTTCAGCTTCTAACTCTTCAGCTTATTTTCCTGTGAGTCAAATGGTTCTATCTTTGTCTCTTCAGATTCCAGTGTTATCTTAAGAGGCACTGGGAGCATGACACAGATGGCAAAGACACTGAGCAAATGTTCAATATACTTCATCCAAATAATATTGTGAATTACATAGCTTTTAAATGTAATATGAGTTTTGACCTTAAAAAGATTTCCCCTTTCTTCTAGCAGGTAATGAAAAGAGAGGGAAAAGCCTTCTTCAAAATGTTATATATACTCAGTGCTGCACAATAATTTCTAATAAAAAAAAACAAGCCTTAGCAAATGGATAAAAAAAATAATAATGAAACGGAGGGCCAGATGGGTGGATCTGTGGCATAATGTGGCAGATTTTAGTTGAATTGACAACTGCTAACAAGCTGTCTAACTCAGAGGAGCTCTGCCTTTTCTAACAATTTCTCTGTACCATATTCCAATTGTACTTACACACTGATACTCAAAGACAATAAAAAATTAATGAATGAGCTAATGAGGCCATTCCAAGTAATAATCTGCGTGAGAAAACATGGTCAACTTTTTAGTGAATGAGGCCGGACTGCAAATCTGTAGTTGAAATAAGACCATTCCTTCAGTCAATGAAGACAACTCTTTGTGAATATATCAGATACAAGTAATTGATGTGCCAAATACAGTAAGAACCCAGGTTACTAAAGGAAATAAGAGAGATGGAACCTGCCTTGGAAAAATTTCTTGTAGGGGTTGGGGAGATGGCTCAGAGGCTGCTCTTCTAGTGGACCCAGGTTTTGTGCCCAGCACACCTCTGGTAGGTCAAGACCCTCCAATATTGTAGTCCCAGGTGCTCTGATGACCTCCTGACCTCCATGGTCACTGTGTACACATAGTACACAGACATATATACAGGCAAAACATCCACATACATAAAATAAAAATAAAGTCTCCAAAGAAAAGACTATATTATATATGTATAGAACCAGAAATTATTCACATAATGGCTTAAAATGCCACTGAGTATTTATAATTACAGATATCTGGAGACACATTGAACACTTTGAAACAATTTTAAAATATTAAGGGTAATTAAACAAAATGGCTAATGATAAGGATTGTAATTACAAGTAAGATAACGCTGGAATCTGAAGAGACAAAGATAGAACCATTTGACTCCCGGGCTTTTCTGTCAGCAGATGCATTCTTCGTGTTTTATGTGTGCTAAATCGTTCTGTCCTCCTGTGCCCTCCTGCGTGAGTTAGCGGGCCTTCCTGGCTTCCCTATCTCAGCGCTTTAGTCATGCACGCACTTTGCCTGGAAGCTCTTCCCTCAAGTGTTTCTGAGGGCTGCTCCCTCAGTTTCTTCAGATGGCGTCTGAGGTGACATGTCAGAAGGGCCTTCTTCCCTCATCTCAGTTCTAGGCTTGCAACCCCAGACTCTTGTTCCCTTCCCTGTTCATTTTCTTCCTGAGCTCTCCTCGCCTTCCCACATGCAATCTTAGAGCTGTGTCTTTTTCGTTTCTGCTCTCATTTAAATGGATGGTTTATTATATTCAAAATTTTGTCTTTTTGATCTTAAATCAACAGTGAGCATATCCTAACTGTTCAGTGAATATTTATTGAATGAATGATATAACTATCAATGAGCAGATACACAGTCACAGTCATACACACACACACACACACTCACACATTTAATCACAGACCCAGACCCAGGCACAGGCACAGGCACAGGCACAGGCACAGGCACAGACACCCACCGTCCTATGCCCCCATGGTTTGGATTGGGTGTGATTCTGTCCCCCAAGGATTAATGTATTGGGAACTTGGTCTCCACCATGAATATGCTGAGGAATGGTGAAATCTACAACAGGTGGGTCCTAGTAGGAGGCCCATCCTATAGCAATTTCCTGAAACTGAAATTTTTGTTCAGAGAGGGAGGAAGAAAGCTTATGAGACTAGAAACTTCACAAGAGAACCCTAGAGAGCAGAAATATAGAAGATTCAGCAGGGCCTACCCAACATTCTACAAGTGTGATACAGTTTCTGGAAAGACTCTCCCACCTGTGTAGAAGGCTGATCTGCAGAGAGCTCAGGGTTACAGTTTCTGTGAGTTGTCACCTACCTTTGAGTCACCTCTGTGTTTGTCATTTATCCCCCTTACCCACATTCCTGTGAGTAGCTGCAACAAACCCTTCTGACCTCATAGCTGGACCCTGGTGGAGTCCTTGCTTTGGGTAGTTCTCTAACTGGGATGAGCAGATGATTGTTCAACTCTTGCCAGGAAAGCTCCAAACAACATCCTCACAGAGATTAAAGTAGATCTTCTGAGCTCCCGAGCTTCTGCGAGCTCTTGCCCTTGCCGGAGCACATGGCTCTGGAGCCTGCCACCTGACTGCTGCTGCTGACTCAACTCCCGGGGTGATGGCCTTGCAGGTGTGATTTTAAGATTTGTTACCAGCTGGCAAAGGACCCAGGCAAGCCACGGGCAAGGCCTGTGCTGGTGGAAGGCCTTTTTGTGGCTCCCCCCACCCCCACCCCCGGACATTCCATAGATATTCAGAATGCAAAAGTTACAGGGTGTCTTCCACTGGGAAGCCTGGGAGCCAGGAGGAGCATTCAGTGGCCTGGAGCTACTCCAGGAAGCGCTTTCTGACTGT
This sequence comes from Apodemus sylvaticus, assembly GCF_947179515.1. NCBI lineage: Eukaryota > Metazoa > Chordata > Mammalia > Rodentia > Muridae > Apodemus > Apodemus sylvaticus. Next base: position 91,163,000 of record NC_067473.1, on the reverse strand, counting down.
CAGAGTGAAGCTACCCTGGGGAGCCCAGGAAGGTAAAGTGAATAGCCTACGGATCAGCACACCAGCAGTGTAGTCTCACAGAGCTGCCAGTGGCAAGAGCCAGGATGCTGTGGGAGTGGCTGTTCGGTCCTCACAGCCTGCCGCTCTCCATAGTGAGTATGAAATATTAGACTTAGAGATTTAAGATTGATATTTTCTCTTCTTGGCCTTCACCTGACCTTGGACTGACTGCTCCTTCCTTTCTCTGAAATAGTCAGGCTTACCATGGTCCTGCCCTTCTGCTCTACAGCAGAGGTATGTAACTTCTTCCAACTGTATTTTTTTTTTTTTTACCAAAAATTCAATTTAGAGGGAGGTAAGGTAGGCCTTGCTGAACCCTTGACTTCTAGCAACCAATTATAGGGTCCCTGTTTTCTAAACTGCTGTGTGATTTCTTGCTTTTCAATATGGTCTCTTTTTTTCTGCATGTACACACACACACACACACACACACACACACACACACACACACACACACATCCTATATACAAATGAAAGCAAAATTGCCACCAGTGTATGAATATATGTATCTAGCTCAAGGAGTAGATGCTATTGTTCTCTTTATTTAAAAATATGAAATAGCATATCTCTTTTGACTCATCACTAAAGATAAATGCTGCTTCTCATCAATTTTTAAGTTACTGTCATTTGAATATGAATGGTCCTCTTAGGTGCATATATTCCAATGCTTGTTCTATAGTTGGTGGAACTGTTTGGAGAGGATTAGGTTTGGCTTTGTTGGAATAGGTGTGTTACTGGGTGTGGCCTTTAAGGTTGCAAAAGCCCACATCATTCACAGTCAGCTCTCTCTTTCTTTGTCATGTAGTGTTCCCAACATGAGAGCTCTCAGCTACTGCTCTACCACCATGACTGCCTGGTGCTGCCACGCTCCCTGCTGATGGTCACGGACTCTAGTCCTCTGGAACCAGGGGTCCCAAATTAAATGTTTTCTTTTATTAGTTACTCTGGTAATGGTGTCTTTTCACAGTAATAGAAAAGTAACAGGAAGGTAACTAAAACAGTTATGATACTAAATGTTTTCCTTAGTTATTTTTTAGATGAAGAATATGGAGATCAAATGAAGTTAAATGGCTTCCTCATAAGCCAACCAGCAGCAAGGCAGGATTGGAACTCAAGACTATCTGCAACTAAATCCTTGGCATTTCCTTCATTTATTTTCAAATATATTAGCCTACTTATTTTACCTATTTTCCTTAAAAAAATAACTTTCATATCCAGAATTGTTGACCATACTAGAACTAAAGCACCATCTCTATAAGGTGCTTTGAATGATTTGATAATTGTCTGTTGAGAAATCAGGAAAGAAAGACTTAATTATTTCACAATCTGAATAAAATTTGCCCTATTCAGTCCATCATTTGTCAGCATTTACAGACTATTATCACGTTTCACTTTAGAAATTTTAAAGTAAGTAATTAAATCAATTATGGAAACAGCTATTTATGACAAATTAAAAATGATATCCATTTGTATTTCATACTTGAAATCAATAAAATAGCCTGATAGTAAAAGCTATGGCAAAAACTTTTAAAGTAGAAAATATTCTGAGTCAAACAGACTAAATACATACGACTATAATAAAGATTTTATTAGCATGGCTATATTTTAAATGGCATTAAAATGGAAGAGCTATTGCATGCATTCTCTGTATTATATTGATTTGCTTAACTTTCCCAGTAACAGGGAGGACTGAAGATTTAAGGGTATGTACTTAGAATTGAATTCTGAAGAGCCAAGCTCATTTAAATTTGTGATGAGAGTATTTCTTTCTGGTTCAATTGTTTACTATTTTCTTCAAGAGCATACTCATGACAGCTCATTAGGAAAGCAATTTGCCAACTTTTATCAAAAGGTTTCAAAATGCGCAGACCCTCTGATTTAGCAATGCATTTCTGGGAATGTACACCAAGACACAAATTTGCATTTTAGGAGGAGCTCTATACACTCGCTGTGTTCAGTGTAGTGTTGTTATTTTGTTTTTAAAATAGTTCAAAATAGAAAAGGAATACTTACCTCTTCAATGAGGCAACAACACACACAACAGAGTGGAAGGCTTCTCTGAACCCTCTTAACCCCATCCTGTTCTCTAAAGGATCTCAGTAGCATTGTGTTATTTTAACCCTGAGCTGTTAATTTTGAAGCATGCAGTTTAACCTTGGATACAGCACCACTGCACAGGGGTAGAATCCTGTCATAGGATCAATCCCTTTTACTAAAATATTAAAATATAAGCATATAGTGTGGCTGGCTGGAAGATTGCTTTCAGTTATGAACCTGCTTTCAGTTTCCAGCACACACATGGCATGAACTATTAGAGATCTAGTGCCCTGTGTTGGCCTCCGTAGCAAACAAGTACAAATTACATATTACATAAACTCAAGTCAAACACACACACACACACACACACACACACACACACACTCTCCAATAACCGTTTAAAATGTGACATACGTACTCTACAAATCAAAATTCTTTTGCAAAAAAATGTATATCGTGTTTTCTGTACATTAAGAAAAAATGAGAATAATATTTGAATTTTCAGTTACATATATACATGTTACATATGAAACAAAGAATTGTTTTTCCACTGGTGGCAGAGTGGATGATTTTGCCTTTCTGAATTTTCTTAATTTGAAATGATAAATGTTGTAACCAATTACATAGTTTTTGGTTTTGTTTTGTTCTTGTGGTGGTTTGAATATGCTTGGCCAAGGGAAGTGGTATTATTAGGAGGTGTGGCCTTGTTGAAGTAGGCATGGCCTTGTTGGAGGAAGTGTCACTGTATGGATAGGCTTTGAGGTCTCCTAGCGCTCAAATTCCACCCAGTGCAAAAGAGAGCCTTGTCTTGGCTGCCTGTGGAGGACAGTCTCTCCCTGGCTGTGTTCAGATCTCTTAGCTCCTTCTCTAGTACCATGTCTTCCTGAACACTTCTGTGCTTCCTGCCATTTGAACCTGTAAGCCAGTTCCAATTAAATGTCCTTTATAAAAGTTGCCTTGGTCATGGTGTCTCATTATAGCCTTGAAACCCTAGATAAGAGAGTTCTGCTTTGAAATAGTCTCATATAGTCCAGACTAACTTCAAATTCTTTTTTATTTATCACAAGATGACCTTAAATTCTTGATCTCCTCAACTCTACCTCCTGCCTGGGATGACAGGTGAAACCATAGGGTATTTTATTTATACAGAATAAAACATTCTGAATTAGAATATTGTAAAAGAAGCCCATTTGCATTCTGTATTAATTATTTTGACCATCTAATATTGATAAGATCTGTATATGTTTGACATAATGTCTTTTTATTTATGGTCTGTTTTTGCCTCATGTTGGCAATGTACAGTCTTTACTGAGCAGCTAAGCCTTTTACTTTGAGTTTATTGATTTGGAGGGCAGGAAGAAAAAGGCTAAAATAGTAAGCTGAATTGTGTTTTCAAAGTTGGCTCAGAGATAGATGGAAATTCGCTCTTTCCATTTCTGATTTTGGGGAACAATTGGAAGATGACATTCATTATGCAAAGTTATTAATCATTTATTTATCCCCAAGTCAATTGTGAACTGCTCTAGTAACCTGGGACTTTGGTATAACTTGCTTTTTTCTCAGTAATTACAAATCTTGATCCCTTACACAAAAGAAGCAGAATGCTTTGTTTCCACAATAATGGGGGAGAGCTTTCCTCAGACTCTATAACAAAGTCACAGAGAAATCTACTCCTTCCCATGGTTTGGAGACTAGACATCTGAGACAAGGGGCTGGTAGGCTTTGTTTCCGCTGAGGTCCTTCTCCTTGTATATGCTAGATTTCTCATCATATATGGGCACAGTCATATTGGGATGAGATAACCCCAATTCATTTTAATTCACTTACCTACTTAGAAATCCTACAAAACATTCTACAACTATAACAATGCATGATTTTACAAAGCTGTCAAAAACATCAATTGGAGAAATAGCCAACCATGTTGGCAAAGCTGTACTTAAAATGCAGCAGAAACTAGATTCCCATGTCTCTCCCTATATCAAAATCACTTCAGAATGGATCAAAGTCCTTCGTGTGAAACCTACAACACTGAAAGTCCTAGACGGAAGCACTCCAAGGCACAAGCATATGAAAGGACTCATTGAAAAACGACTCCAATAATTCCTGAAATAATAGCAAGAAGTGACACACGATATTGCACACAAGATGCTGCCCAGCAAAGGAAACAGCAGACTGGAGAATGGGAGAAATTGTTAACGTATAGGACATACAAAAGTAAATCAAACAACCCAATCAATAAAGATCCACAAGAAAATTGAGAAGATACTTCTCAAAAAATGGAGTAAAGATGGTCAATAAATGCATAAGAATATTCAACATACTTAGCCAATTGGGAAAAGGCAAACCAAAACTCCATTTAAATTTCATTTCACCTGTCAGAATGGTCACAAACAAACAGAAAGCAAATGCCATCCAGAAATTCGGAGAAGAGGAAACTCCACATTGTTGAGGGGAATGCCAAACAGTGAAAGCCCCAAGTCTGGAGATAGCTCACTAAAACTGGAACAACCTCCTCTCTCCCCTACCAATAGAGCTTTGTGCTGTAAGGGACTTCTGCATTGTGCCTGTGGGAAGTTTTCTCCCAGGGAGGGGAAATCAAGTTCAGCACATGAGGGGGACAGAGGATAAACAAAACCCCTCCCTTCAACAGGGCCCTAGTTCTTGACAATCAGAGTTGTCAGTACAACCAGGGCAGAAAAGACAGAGATAGTGGCCTAAGAAGACTATCACAGCAACCAGGACAGGTGATGACTTTTGACAGCTCTTCCATGATTGGCTAGACAATCAGGGTGCAGCTGCCTTTCAATAAATTGGCCTGCTTTATGTCGAAGGAAGACATGGAGACTTCAGAACCACATCCCAACCCATGTTCTAGATTCAGTTTGTTGGAGACATGAGAATGCACCCCTTTGTCTGAGGCCTCTCCTCTGTAGGAGTTTTCAGGAAATGAACTTGCTGGCGCCCCATAAGTGACACTTCTTTCTTCTCAGAGAACTCACTTGAGCCTCCAAGACTCAACTAGCTTCAGACAGAGAACTCACTCCTGTCTTACCTGCAAGACTCCATACTCCACTGGTCAGCAGAGGGAAGTTCATCTGGCATTTGCATCCAGCCTCCCAGACCTGCTGCTCTAGAGACCTCTGAGTGGCTCCAGGCTCTGGGACTATGATCTGCAGACTTCTCTGTAAGAGACTACTCTCAGCTGGCACACTGAAGCCCCTGAGAAATTTGAACTGTAACACTGGTATAGCTGCTGGGTAGTTCAAACTTGTTTCATTTAAAGCCTGCAGGACAGTCTGTTTTCAGGTTCTCAATCCCGACTTAGCCATAACGTGCCTCCCATTTGTATGCTTTGTTATCGACCAACTCCATTCTTGGAGAGAGGGTGGGCAAGAACATCGTTGAAAAGAGATAGTCTCCACCCACCGAATGGCTCAATCTGATGCAGCTGTAGCACTTCAGAGAATATACCTAAGGAATCCAGGTTGCCGCAGGGACACTCGCTCATCTGTGTTTCCGCTGGCTAGCACTATTCTCTGTGGCCCAGCTACGGAGAAAGCTTATGTGCTAAAAAATATCTAAGGAAAATGTAGTTTATATGCACAATGGAGGCTTTTAGGAGACAGGGAGAGAGGGAGAGAAGGAGGGAGGGAGGGAGGGAAGAAGGGAGGGAGGGAGAGAGAGAGAGAGAGAGAGAGAGAGAGAGAGAGAGAGAGAGAGAGCCCCAAGCCCCAGGATGGTCTTTGAAATGAGGTAGGCGAGGATAACCTTGAGTTTCTGATCACACTGACTAAACTTTCCCAGTGCTAGAATCATAGGCATCCACCACATGGCTCTGAGATCCAACCCAGGGATTTTCCTGTTTGGAAAACACTCCCAACCAATTGAGCTATAGTCCAAGAGCCGTAATGAAGATCATTCAGTCATAAAGAATGGCATTATTTCATTTGTATGAAAATGGGTAGAATAGAGATAGTCATAGTAAGAAAAATAATCCATATCTAGAAATACAAATTCTACATTTTTCTCTCATATGTAACTTTAGACTTGGACATACACACACACACACACACTCACACACACACACATACACACACACACACACACACACACACACACACACACACACACACACACACACTCACTCACTCACACTGACCAGTGACAATAGAGGACAGACTAACTAGAAAGAAGAAAGGTGATAGAGAGGGGAGCTAGCATGTGTGTATGGTGGGGGATCAAGGGAGGGTAATGGAGAGTGAAGTTGGTACACGGCATACTTGAACAGGAATATTATGAAATCTATAGTCATATTCTGAGGTTCTTGGATTTGATACTTTAACAAATTTATTTTTGTGTAGTACACTTCAGTCTATAGTCATTGAGAAAACATGAAAATTAGATAATCAGAGTGTACAAATGTGGGCACTGAGTGTAGCTTTGTTGTGTAGCCAGTCACATATTTAGCCTTGCTTTTTTTTTTACGTGAATAATGAAAGAGTAATGCTATGTGATGCTATAACTCTTCAATATAAGAACAGACTTTTTAAAGAAAGACTTTAGACATTTTCAACCTAAGTAGAATGGCTATAATGTCGATATGTATGGAGTTACATAGAGCTACCTACCTACCTACCTATCTATCTATCTATCTATCTATCTATCTATCATCTATCTACCTATGTATTTATATATCTATTTATCTATGTATCTATCTATCATCTATCATGTACCTATCTATCATCTATCTGCCTGTCTGTCAGTCTGTCTATCTATCTATCTATCTATCTATCTATCTATCTATCTATCTATCTATCATCTATCTTTATATTATCTATCCTTCAACCTATTGATCTGTCTGTCTATACCTTAGAAAGCTTGGAGAGAAATTAATATCTATCTAAATACAGGTATTATTGATTAACAATCTTATTTTTAGATTAATTACTTAAATATACCAACATGATTTTCTTTTTTTTTTTTTCTGTTTTTTTATGAGACATGGTTTTCCTATGTAGCCTGGCTGTCCTGGAACTCACTCTGTAGACCTGGTTGGCCTCGAACTCAGAAATCCACCTGCCTTTGCCTCCCAAGTGCTAGGATTAAAGGTGTGCGCCACCACCACCCGGCTGATTTTCTTTAAATAAGGATAAATTAATTTATACTTCAAGTTTATTTTAAATGATTCAGTCAGATAACATATATAAAATGCCTCTTGGATAGGCAAGAAGATAGACTTTCCAGCTAATCCCAGCAAACAGTAGACAGTGACGAGGCTGCAGCAGGAGAGGTAGAGAGAACACAGATGGCACCTGCATGGGTGAGAAGGGAATTACTAAGCTCCCTTCCATTAGGTTGTGGGATCAATGCTGTGGCTTGTCAGAGGAAAAACTCTGCTGTTTGTCTATTTAGCCCAGCTTCTGCTTTCAGAGACAGCAATTTCACCATCAGACCTCTGAGACCTTCTTCTTCCCCTTTCCCACTTTATACTCCAATGACATAAGATTTATGGTGAAGACAGTCAAGGAGCACAGCCCAGAGGGCCTGGCCTAGTTCTTAAGGTCAGGGAAATCTCTCTGAGCAAACAACCTGCCCTGGAAGACATGGATGTGTCAGAGTCATCAAGTGCACTTGATAGGAGGAGACTAAAGTTCAAGAGAGAAATTAGTGGAAAGGAAGACAGGCCGTCAACAGGGCCTGGGCTGTGGTCTGAAGGACGCCTGCTTTCATACCCGCCAGCACTGGACAACACCTACCTCCCACTTCTCTGCGCACGACCCAGAGTATAAAGCATTTTCTTGGTAGAGTCTGTTTCCAGGTGAAAACTTCCTCACTTTCCCCATTTATCATATCATAAAGAATCGTTAGGCAAATTTCTTTGACTGAGGAGGGGTATGCCATCTCAGATTTGGCAACAGCTACTCATTCATAACAAGGTCTTCCCCAGTTGTGTGAAATTCCTTCCTTCACTCAGCCAGGGGCTCCTCTTAGGCCCATGAGTGTACATACTCGACAAATCTGGCTTTCTCAAGACATTTTTCTCATCTCTTAAGACTTGGCTGGATGCCTTGCTGTTCCCACAGCCACGCCCATGCTGACAAAGCCGCATCATGACTCTCACTACATTAGTTGAGCCAGCATGTGCTCACCTATGGAAGTCCCTCTTAGTATCTTCCCATCCACAGACTCCACTCTGCCTCTTGGCTGCAAGTTCCCACTTGACCACCAAGCACCTTCCTCACTAATCTCTGTTTACTGATTGTAATGTCTTGAGGGGTATTCTTTACCATGATTTGAAAATTATCATTAAGTGGCTTTAATGCTAACAGTTAATATGTAACTGTATCAGTTTTATGATAACTTAAAAATAATCTTATGGTTGGTATAGGCTCAAATACTAGAGTTTGTCCATAAATTATTCCTCTGCCAAATAAAATAAAATGATCTTCCCAATATAAAAATTCATAAGCAGAAAAGCAAATATCTTGGCATAGTTCATAAAGAGATTTGGAACAAAACTTATTTATGAATAATGAAAGCGTGGGGCCTCTGGCTGCCAAGTCCTTCCAATTACAGAAAGGGCAGGACATAAGCCGCTTAGCTAAAGAAAAAAATCAAGATTTCTGGCTAAGATAGCTCTTAACCATTTTGGAACATCTTAAGGCAGCTATCAAAACTTGGGTAGTGATGAAAAATAGAGAAAATTTCTCATTTCAAGACGAGATGACACCAGGGGCACCAGGATCCATTCATTTGCTTGGCCTCAGGATAGTACAGGAACCTGCCTCTCTTGTCTGAAGCTCACTTCCAGTCACCGAGTAATGCTACACTTTGTCTCAAGCCGCAGGTGCCAAAATGAAAATCACTGTTGTACTTTAAGGAATATGGAGTATCTGAATGTAACTGGAGGTCAGCACTGGGTTAAAAGGCAGGTCAAACTCTATATGAGTTTGTGTTGGATAATTCTAGTGACAAATAGAAGCCAAAAAAACAGCACAGAGCTAGTGAGAAAAGTAACTAGAGAAAATGTTTTGTTTGTGTTTTTCTTTAGAGTCACATTAAGAAGAAATTTATATTATTAAGCAGCTTCCAAATGAATGCTTTTACCAGCAATGGAAAAATATGTTGAATCGTTGAATCATATTTTCTTGTTTTTAATATAGTTTTTCCTTCAGAATCATATATTGATATTTATTTAGCTTTATTTTAAAACTAAAACTCACTTTAACATATCACTGCATTGTGTTATAAAAGTCCTACTGTTATACTGTTCATAAGAAGGGATTATATGTGTGAACAGAAGTCGTGTACAGCAGGTGGTCTTGGACTGTGATGTCTGAATCAAATTTGTATAATCCACTGAAATTCCAAGGGCATTGCGTAAAGATCCAATATGGATGGTGTAGCAGAACACAGAGGCCTCAAACCAGACCAATGACTCATTGCAAGGAACATTTGCAAGTAAAGATTGCAAATTCTTTTGTCTACAGTGTGGACAAAAGAATATTTTGTGACACGCTCTGACATACTACAGTTTCTACAACAAGATTTTTTAAAAAACTGATTTAATCTATTTTGGGAGTAGGTTGTAAGGGCAGAGGGCGGATATGAAGGGCTGTGGAGATGAATGGGATTGATATATAGAAACTCAGAGAAAATTTGAATAAAATGTTAAAAAAATTCCCATGGACATAACTAAGGTCCCAGAACCTCTTTCTCAATATGCAGAGGTTAACAAGGCCAAGGCATCTTATACAATAGTGTCCAGAGCCTCTGCATAAAAAAATTGGTACTGGATTTGAGACTCCATCTGCTTCTCAAAGCTAACAACATGTCACATTTGCATTTTAGCACACAGTTAAGAACATTACATTTTTACAAACAGGAATTTACTTGACATATTTGTTGGCACTTAGGTATTTAATAAACAGCATGCACAGAGGGTTAATTGATTAGTCCAAAGCAGCAGGTCTTCAGGAACCGTCTGTGCATCATTGCAAGGGCAGAGCGAGCAGCCCACCCACCTCTCCAGCTGTAGCAGGGGTCGGCACTGATGGGCTGCTTTGTGAAGCAGGGAGACTTTATTTTGAAATATGGTTGCACTACTGTGGTGGACTCACAATACTGCTTTCCTCAAATGACTCTTGAGTTTCAAAATACTGTCCTGTCTAAGGCTATTAAGTGCTAATAAACATCACCGTTACTCAGTTGAAGGGAGCTATCTTGCAGTGATGCATGAAAAATGTTTGCAACCTCTGCTTGGAAGGTGCTGTGGAGTGGAAAGTCTCAGTCCTTCTTGTTGCTTGTACAGTAAATGCTCTTTTTTCTTTGCAATTTAACCTTGAAAAACAACATCTATTGCACAAACAAAAAATAAAATATTTAAAAGCATTTGTAGAAAGAGGCCTTTTCCTCTCTAAAGCTTCTCTGCTCCTGAGAGAGAGTGATGAAAGGGCTTAAGGGGAGACAGACCTGCTGCCGGGTCTCAAGCCTCAGGGAAAGCACTTAACCTCTGTGAGCCTCAGCTTTTTATCTACGGGACTGGGATGGCAGTGGAGCTCAAGCTCAAGGATGGCTGTGAAAAGAGCATTCCTACCAGGTAAGTATGAGGGGAGAAGAGTACACAGTAGGTGCTCAATAAACGATAAGAACCAGATATTTTCTCTTAATGTATCAAAGCCCACTGTACTGTGATAGAGTTTCAGATTATGAGCTACTCACAAGAAAATCTTTAGAAAATGTGATATAATTTGGTTATTAAATCAAAGTTTTGTCCAAGTTACCCAGATCTTTAATATTCTCTGTTTCTCTGTCTCTCTTTGCGTGTGTATCTGTCTTTGTCTATCTCTGTCTCCTCTTTGCCTTTATCTCTCCTCCCATTGTCTCTTATATGTAAGTGAAACACACACACACACACACACATGCGCGCGCGCACACACACAGTGCTTGTTATTTGTGAAATGGTTTAAAGAGTTGAAAATTTAGTCAAATTTTCTTTGTTTTTTAATACTACTCATATTGTATACACATAGGACTCCATTTTGCTTTACATATTGGGTTTCTTAGTCTTCTTTGAGATAGTAAATATATTGATACATTTATATAAACCTCCCATGTTCTCTCTATGTATCTAGCTACCTAACATAATTTTTGGCAAACTTTGTGGAAGATTTTTTAAAAAGATGCAATTACATAAGAAACAGTTTAATGTACCCTTGAATAACATAGCGTGTATTCTTCCAAGGTTACTAAGGTCTTATTTGTACTCTTTGCTTTAAAGTCACTGACCTTTGTGTGTATGGAGAGTGGTCGGTACAGAAGCTCCCTGTGACTTATACCATTTAGAGAGTTCAGAAATTCATCTTTTAATCCACAGAGTCAACTGTGATCATACCCTCTGCTTCCAATCCAGATGGGAGGATTAACTGTTTACGTTAAAGTAGGGTCTGACATTTCAATCGCCAAGGTATGGTATGTAGGAATGATGGAACATTTAGTGAGACCAATAAGATGTATTGGAAGCATCTGTGTGGCAGTTTAGGCTCCAAAACGGATAGAAAAGGAAAGCACAAATCTCATAACTGAAAGACTATACCCATGCAGAACATGACATTGCTACTTTAAAATTGTTTTACATTGAGATGGACCATGTTTAATAATTTCATACCATCTTTTAAATCAAAATGAACAACTGAAAAATCTCGCAAGCAAAGTATTTACCTGCTTTTCCATTTTTTGTTGGATCTCTGTGGCATCTACAGCTAGTTCTGCCCAATGTATGAAACTACTCAAATAGAAATAATAATATCAACATTAATGAAAGAAGCTGACTAGCTGACATTTCCGCTCTGTTTAATTTCTGCTGCTAATAACTACATACTTATTAGCAGTTGTAGGTGGATGTTGCTACTGTTTGCCAAGATGCTGTGCACAGACACTAGTGAGGAGAGTGATTCAGTCTCTTTCTTCTCACTTCTGATCAAGACTGAAAGTAATTTAAATCAGTCCTTCCTTGGGTAAATAGTACTCTACGCTGTTTACAGATACTACACAAAGTCATTACCCAGATTCAGTTTAGAGACGATTCCAAGTTTAGAGTTGACCGTGTAATCTCCTTATCTCCCTTCCACATTCAGCTTTTTAAGGGGCTTATCTTCGCCTACCAAAGGAGAAACTGAATTTATGTAATTTTTTTCAAAGCTGATGTGAGAAGAACCCACTATCCCTTCGTCAGTGTCCACCCCTGCAGTGTGAGCATTCTCCCAGCAGGTGGCGCAGGGATGGAGAAATGGCTGGGGCTTTGCCTAGCAGAAGCAATTCAAAAATTATTGCAGTGTATAGTAGTATATTTTCCTTCCCAAATTAAAATATTTAGCAACAATAATTAGTAGTAAATTCTGAAAAAAACAACCCAAAAGTCTAACTGCACAAAATGATTAATAATGCCAAATGCAAGCAAATGAGTATTTGTGTGTGTATGTGTGTGTGTGTGTGTGTGTGTGTGTGTGTGTGTGTGTAGGGGGCGGGGGAGCACAGCAGGAACTGGAACACCAGGTCTCTACATATTTAAAAGTTGTAGGTTAAGTTACCAAAAGACTTACACAGAATATGCTCCTATTTCAGCTCCTGCTCCATGCGGTCCTCTGCCCTCACACAAGTGGACAGGAGACACATTTCCCACTCTATTCATCTTGCTAACAGCAAGCTACCCAGGGCCCAGGAAAGCACGGAAGCAGTGTAGTTCCCTCTTGTAGAAGTGACCTACTGGCCCAGAAACTGAAATCAGAGTAGTTTGAGTTGGGGCTTATGTGGTCTTGACACTGAAGTGTACTCTGGAATGATATATGGGCTTCTGATGGACATGCTCCCCTGACTGCAAGCTCCATTTTTTAAAAAAAATTATTGGATATTTTCTTTATTTACCCTTTTCCAGGTCTGCCCTTCGGAAATCCTCTATTCCATCCTCCTCCTCCTGCCTCTCTGAGGGTGCTCACCCACCCACCTCCTCCTATCTTCCACCCTGGCGTTCGGGAGAAAGATAAGCAAAGGAAGAGGAAGGAGGTGAAAGTGAGGTCTAGCTTGCTTCCGGTTGAGGATGCTCAGATAACACCTTAAGGGGGATGATGCAGCCAGTGTTTGCTTTGCACTTTTAAGGTTTGCGTTCAGGGTTTCACCGAACTTTAACGAACACCCCTGTAAAGTAGATAGAAATGATCGTAGGTAGGTAGGGAAACAGAGTGCTGTGTAGCTGACTTCTCTATTAAACAACTTAGAAGAAATTTTGAATGAGAGGCACACTTGTTACCGTGCTTATGACCTTCTGGGAAAGCACCTTTGGCAAACCTGGGGATGAAACCGAAATAACTGGCATCTGGTCCTGGTTGAGGGGTCATGGCAGACACAGACTGATTGCCGAGCGAATGTGCACTGGGCCGCCTCTGTGCAAGTGTGCTCCGCCTTGAAGATCCAGCTCTTAGTCACTTGTTTACATCATTTTGACTAACATTCTGGTCTCTTTGGTTGTGCTCACAGCAGCTTCCCAGGGCTCCTTTTAGTGAGTTTTTAAAAGAATTAACCATAGATGGAGCGTGATGTGTGCTTAAAATATGCACACAGTGATTCTTTAGTTTGTCCCCACAACCCCCACTCCCTCAAAGGAGGTTGGCTGCTGTGTTTCAGTATTTAAAGTCCTCAGCTTTTCAGTGCCTCCAGAAACAGACACCAGTGTGTGCCAGAACTCTAACCCCCTGTGTAAGGATCATAATAGCCTGATGCTCTGATACGATCTTAACTGTGCCTCTAGAGACCTATAGGCTAAATGTTTGGTTGACAGCCTGTGACACTATTATAAAGCAGTAGACTTGTCAAAGGATGAGGCCAAGTTAAAGGGAGTTATATCATTAGGACATATTCTTGTAGGGGATAGAGGTGCCATTCCGCTCTCCGTGTGTCCCAGGGCCTTAGAGGTTCCCTCTACCATGTGCTTCTGCTATGCCGCTCTGTTGCTGCATACCCAAAGCCACAGTGCTGAGTGGTTATGGACTGAAACTGCTGTACTGTGACCAGAAGCAACCTTCTGCCCCCTTTAAGTTCCCTATCTCAGTTGCATTGTAACAGTGACGGGAAGCCAGCAAATCTACTTATTAAATGAACAAGTAAGCCGGGCAGTGGTGGTGCACACTTGGAGCACTTGGGAGGCAGAGGCAGGTAGATTTCTGAGTTCGAGGCCAGCCTGGTCTACAGAGTGAGTTCCAGGACAGCCAGCGCTGTCAGAGAAACCCTGTCTCAAAAAACCACAAAAAACCCCCCCAAAAAAACAAAAAAACCAAACCAAACCAAACCAAAACAAAACAACCCCCCCAAACCAAACCAAACCAAACCAAACCCCCCAAAAAACCAAAACCCAACCAACCAACCAACCAAACAAACAAAAAAAAACCAAACAAAACAACAACAATAACAACAACAAAAACAACCTCCGAAGCCTAGATAAATAGATGTAGGTGTATAAATCTATCCTAATAAGCCAGGGTTTTCTACGGGATGCACATAAGCTTTTGGGGTGGGCTCTCTGCTCTTGATAGTGGCTATCGATTTTGTAGTTAGGATAGAGAAAGCATGCGTCTGTCTCTTTGTCTTGAAGTGTTGCTACTACACAAGAAATTGACAAAGTAAGGACTCATTATAAGATCTTGGTTTTATTAAATCCAGCATAGGACCACTTTGAGATTCAGGCATCATGGGATCTTGTTGCTAAAAGCAAAGCCATCTCTGACTCCAACAAGAAACTGTTTTAGAGCAGATACTAGTGTGGGAAAAGAATTGCTGAAGGTAGCTGCTTTGAGTGGGTGACCCATCATTTTAGGGAAACTTTACTAGGTATGTAGTACAGTATATCAGTTATATGCTGTGTTCTACATGACTGTTGCCTAAGGTCCTATTGTGCCACTAATGTATCCTAGAAAGTCCTTCCAGAAATTACTCCAATAGAAAGATAGCTTCAGAAGCATATTGTTGGGACTTTAAAACAGCCATTATAGTCAACTTGCAAGTAGTAATTAAAAAAAAATCACAAGTCACTTTCCATTTTGATAGGTTATTGTTTCAAACTATATAGAATATACACTCACAGAATATGTGTGTGAGAATTAAACTGTAAACCTGCCAAAATTTTGTAGCCTACCCATAGAATGTTCCTAACATAACACATGGCACAATAAATACTATCTTATTATTACTGATAAAAACAATATGCTTCCTAGGGCTGTACCACATCTTTTAAATTTCAACTCTACCTCAAGATGAGTCCTTGTTTCAGGAGGTGTAGCTCAGGGCTAGGGTTTGGCTCCATGGATAAGAGTGCTTACTGAGCAAGCATTAGAATGTGACTCCAGCCTCCAGCACCCCATCGACATCTGGACAGGGCCACACCTGTGCCCATAACTCCAGTGCTAGGGGCTTGGAGGGAGCAGGGCAGAAGCAAGAAACTGCTGGGGCTTGCTGCTGCCAGCCTAGTAGAAGTGGCATACTCCAGGTTCACTGAGAGACCATGCCTCAGAGGAATAAAGTGGAGAATTATAGAGCTCTGCACACAACACCTTCCTCCGATCTCCCTGTCCTTGCAATGCAAATACACATAAACACGCACATGCACAAGAGCACATACACACACATACACAAGTATAAGTACTTATACTTGTGCACACATATGTGATTGTTTACCTCACTTGACATATATTATATATGCATACAGAAAACCCCAAAGTGAAACCTTAGGGATACGGCTCAGTGACATAGCACTTGATCAAGGCCTTGAGCTCATCTTTAGGGCCCAATCTTCACTTGTAAAAAGGCAGCACGGAAGAAAGAAGAGAAAAGTTAGACCTTTGTTTGTTTCTCCTACTTCCCTTGCATAAAATTTATGTAACATATTTTGATTAGTTACTTTTTTAATTCATGTGGTTTTTCAGAGACAATATGAGAAAGTTACACAATTGAGAAAGTTACACAATATATTATCCTTATAGTATACATAGTAATTATTAAAGGCATGTGGCACAAGAGTCAGAAGCATATTATTTTTAACAATAATAATAATAAGATAGTATTTGCTGTGCCGTGTGTTATGATAAGAACATTCTACTATTGTGCTAAAGACTTTTGGTAGGTTTACAGTTTAAGTCCCAAGCACTCATTCTGTGAGCACTATTCTCAGCATCACAGGTTCCACTGTGGACATGATTATGTCCCCAAAACACTGTATTCAGAAACAGGGCCTCACACAGACTCAGAAGCTATCTATATGTCTAATGCAAACTGAACTTCTCTAGACACAAATCTGAAGTCCAAAATACTCTAAGGGATTAGTGAACATCTTCAATCCATACGTTCTGTGCTAATATAAAATCCAAACAAACACACAAAACCCAAACCAATCAAAACAAAAAACTGCCTCGCCTCAAACATTTCTGGTCCCAAGGAATTTGGATAAGGCAAACTCAGCCTTGACTCTTCTCCCTCTAGTGATTTCTAAAATACTAAAAACATTAAGACAAGGGACACTGCTGTCATATAAGGCAGTGGAGATGCTGAATCTGAGTTAGTGCTGACTGTCACACATGTCACATGTCATATGTCACATGTCACATGTCACATGTCAGATGACTGTGTACCTGCCACAGAAACCAAATCACCAGAACAAGATCCCAGATGATCCTAATGGATGCCACATCAGGATCCAAAGCTCGTAGGATAGAAATAGCTCTGCTGCCACATTAATGTGTGCTTTTGTTTGTTTATTTTGTAGACAAGTAGACAAACTTCATTTAAAAGGTATTTATTTTTGTTGTGTGAGTGTTTTATTCCATTTGTGTAAGCACAACTTGTGGATGCGTGGTGCCCTCGGAGGCCAGAAGAGGACTTTGGGTAATGTGAGCCTCCAAGCATGTGCTAGGAATTAAACTCAGGTCCTCTTAGCTCCTGAGCCATTTCTCCAATCCCTAGAAACAGCTCTTATCAAATATGTGTTTTATTTACGGCATCCATTTTTCTTCATAGTAGATACAACCCCATGAATCCTGGAGATCAAATCTCAAAATGTTCTTCCTTGTCCTTGTAGCAGAGGCACATGGCTCTAATCCCAGCATGCTGGCTACAGAGCCAAGTGTATGTCTGTGAGGTTGAGGCCAGCCTGACCAACACAGTTTCCTATTGCTAGAAAGTGAAATCCTATTCCACAACTAACCAGCAACAAGAAGCTCTGGCTTGATTGCTGGGTGTGATGGAGACACCGGAACCCCACACTAGGGAGGATGATGAAGCGGGAAGAGACATAAATCCAAGGCCAGCCGGGACTACACAGGGAGACATGTCTCACCCAGCAGTCTTTGACTTCTTCACTAAGTCTGAGCTCATTAATCCGGTTTGGGACCATTTTACATACCTAAACCCAGGAACGTGTCAGGTTATCAGCAGAATACAATCCCAACAACAGTCTGGAGATCTGACTCTGATTCATGAGAGAGGAAGCACAAATACCACTAAAACATTCGCCATAGTTAGTGTACAACAAATCACCATGTCTCAGAATGAAGAAGAAAAACAATGCCTTTTTTCAAAGCTCTGAGTTTACAGTGACATCTTAACAACAATGTAGCCCATTGCTATATTTGATAATCTTGAAGAGCAATAGCCCTGTTTCAGCTCCTTTTACCCAAGTCAGTGAGAGACGTTTGAAGTTTGTCCGAAAACTCCGCGCCAATCCCACAGCACGCTGCATGAAATCTTGTTTCATGTGGTGAGTTTAAATGAAAGAAACAATGGCTGTATGGTTTTAAAAATTCAGTTCCTTGATCTCATCTTTCTCACACGATCAAAGATATTATGATCTTTAAATGGGAATGCTACTTGTAAATTTTAAGGCTAAATATCAGCCAAACAGTGCTACATTCCCTGTCAGAAAACGAAGCTTCAGTGATTTATTTTTGTGGCCACATAGTGACAGGCATAGTGGCGTATCCTGACTCTTAACCCCTGAGACCATTGCTCCCTAGGAAACCCATCTGCAGACTTCTCTTTTGATAGCTTAAACCCATAAAAGGTACTTCATGTTCAAACCATGCTTCTTGAAAGGCAGTAGAGATAAGTCTTCTCCGCAGGAGGCCCTTCCTCTTCCCACTACAGCTAGGGCTTGGAAAGGGGAAATCTCACAGTGATATTAGGTACCAAGATGCACCAGGCCAAATGGACCTCCTGCCCAGCAGGGATGCCAGCCCTTCTCAATCATCAGAGATGCTACCCTCTTTCAAAAGCCTTTCCTCTCCCTCCTGGGCTGCTGACCTTTCCTCCCTTGCACAGGCCTTACGAGGACATGCTGAAGTTTTTATTTTTTTTTCAATTAGTTGAAATAAAGTATGTGGGACAATTTATTTGCCTTTGTATTTCTGGACAACGAAGTGAGAATGATCAGAAGACAGGTTTTCAGTGGACATTTAGTTAAAAAATAAATTACTGGCTGACAAGTGACAAGTTTCTATTTTCATTATACATAAAAGTAGGGTTTTGTACAATCCTTAAATTTCAAATCATTTGAAGAAATGTAAAATTTAAAAAACAAATCCATTAAAATTTTCTTAATTTTCTTTGATATATTAATTTGATAAACACTTATTTCTGTCCTTTTTTATATTAATGCTGCAGGTTATTTTTCTAAAGTGTTGCTTTTTCCCATTTATATAGATGTTGCTTGCGTATGCTACTGGGGGCATGTGTACCTTAATATACATGTGGATGTCAGAGAACAATTTTGGGAAATCTTTTCTTTTTCCATCTTCATATGGATCCTAGGGTTTGAACTCTGGGAAGCAAGTGGCTTTAAATGTTGAACCTTTTCTCTGATCCATCTCATTCTCTGTCTGTCTGTCTGTCTGTCTGTCTGTCTGTCTGTCTGTCTTTATCTCTTGTCTCTCTGTTTGCCTCTGTCTCTCCCTGTGTTTTTGTCTCTGTCTTTGTCTCTCTCAATTCTAGAAGATGCTCTTAGGGAATCATACTGATTAGAAGTTCCGTGTTCTTATTCTTTTCATTGATTTATTCTTGTGACATCCTGGAGTTCTCAGGATAGAAGCCTGGGAAGACCAGCAAGGGAGGACAGCCAGACCCTCACAGTGCGCCCAGAGATGACTCCCCTGTAGCTATGTGGATGTGTCTTCCGAATAGAAGCTTGTTTAGTTGCTACCACATAATCCAACAGCTAGAATTTATTAAATGGCCAGCATTTTGCTTTCCCCAGTCTACCCAGACCCAGTACCTCAAATCCCATCAGAATCAGGGTGCCTCAAATCCCATCTTCCTGTGAGATCCTTTCACTGTGTTTACCCGTCTGAGAAGTCTGACTACCTGACAGATATCACACAATGTATTGCTTCTTTACTGCTTTTTTTCCTTGCTGCTTTTACCCTTCTCTAGGTAAGGGACTAAACATTAATCTACCATATCTCATGTACACATTCAATAGAATTCTACAGAAATAACTTCAATATGTTGACTTTATGAAACTGTGTTTTACAACATAATAAAACTTGCACAAGTACATCATGCCCACGTTTGTAATCATGAAGTGGCAGGAGAAACATTACCAAGAAAATAAGCATCGTATACCAATGCCACCCTACCGATCATCTACTGCATTCACGTCATTTGGGGAAAAGAAATTAAGCCAGATTTTGTTTTTGGCTTTCAAGAGCACTATGTTGTGGCTTGAACATCTCAAAGCTTACATGGAAGTTTAATTGCTATTGTCACACTAATAAAAGTGATGTCTTTAATCATAAAATAATGTTAATTCCAGGACCAAAAATAGGATAAAATATGGAATATTTGTATTTAATGGAATTATTTTTTAAGTTCTTGGTTATTGTCCACAAGATATTCATTTTCTAACAAACAATATTGCTTTGTCCTTTATGGATGAATAAAACTCTGTTGAGGATAAATACTGATTCCCACATGTCTATGTGGTGTGTTGACTTAAGTCATTTGAGTATATCCCAGGAGTGGTAGAGCAGGGTCACATATAACTTCTTCCTTTAGCTTTGCGAGGCCGCCTTATATTGGTCTCCACGGTGGCTAGACTAAATTGTATTCCTCCTAGCAGTGTACAAGGGCTCTCTTTTGCTGACATTCATATCAGTGTTTGCTGTTTCCTCAGTGGAAGTCATTCTTGGTAGAGTGAGATGGGCATCTCAGTGTAATTTTAACTTCCATTTCCCTTAGGGCTAAGGATATTGAATATGTTTTTTTAATAGATTTATTGGCTACCTGCACTTTACTATTTATTGCATGGGCTGTTTGATGTCTTTGTGTTTAGTTTTTAGTTTTGTATAGTCTAGATATTATTCTTTTGTCAAATGTGTAACAAAAGTTTTCCTTCCACTCTGTAGGTTGTCTCTCTACTCAATTAATCATCTCCTATGCTGTGTGGAAGCTTTTTGATTCCAAGTACTTCCATGTGTCAGATCTTAGAATGATTTCCTGTGCTACCAGAGCCCATTCCTGGAAGGCATTTTGTTGCTTCTCTCGTGTTTTCTTTTTCTTCCTCTCACTGTTTCAGGGTTTCAGGTCTTAAATTAAGAAGTTGATTTATGTATGGGATACAATTTCATTTTTCTGCATATGAGTATCTAGTTTTATGACATTGTTGAAGTGACTATCTTTTCTCTAACATTTGTTTTGTCCACACCAGGTAGTTATAACTGGATAGGTTTATTATGTGTCCTCTCTTTTAACTCATAGATCTTTGGGTCACTGTTTATGTCAATAGCATAATATGATCATTTGGAAATAATTTTTATAGTTCAGAAAAATTCAACACCTGTTTTAATAATACCTATAATAAGCACTATTTATTAATTATTTGATTATAATGTTATAGTATGACATTGTATTCTAGGCATAACATGAGTATCCCTTGTCATTGTGGAGTAGAAATTCCTTTGGTAATGGAACTAGCATTTGTGAGGAGGATGAGGAGAGAAAAGTCACAGGACCTTCACCTTTTTTTCTCCCACCTCCCACACAAATAATATTTGGAAAGTTATAGGATACAGGAAATAGGAGGTTGTCTGAAAGACTCCATGGTGCAGCCTCCCTGAGGTTATCAGTCACGATGGGATGGAATATTGTAGCGATATAGTTGCTCTGGTTCACCTGTTCTTCTGTGAGATTTCATAATAAACTGACTGGCTTACTATGCTGGAATCCTGTTTGGTCTGTTGTCTGTGCCATAGCTGGAGAGAAGAAACATTTGTTCGTGCCTTTCCAGAAAAAGTTTATAAATAATAGTTTAATTTCCCCCTTTATCTTTGATCAAATCTAGTTCTGATATTTCTTTTTTTTCTGGTTTAGCCTCAGCAGTATCTATAACCCACATATGGGGTTTTGCTGTTCTCATGATTCAGATAAAAAAACAAGCTTCAGAAAGGGTGAAGTTAACGCCCATATCACACAATTACTTCCAGCACTGTAAAGGAAAGTCTAACTGAAGCCAGGGGATCTCTGCAGCCACAGGAGCCCCGTGTTCAAGTCCAACAACTGATTTTTAGGTCTACCTTACCCCATAATGATCTTTTTTTAGAGTTTCTATCTTATTCTATAATTTTTGATGTTCTGACTTTATGAATGTGCTTAGTTGAATCCATTAATCAAATCCATCAGTGAATTCACTTACCTATTCAGAATCACACTGTTGTATCCACCAGGATCTGCCACTGGGAGATTTCTAACATTGAATAGTTGATAAATTTAGGATGCTAGGTTCTGTGCCCAGTAAGTCTATTATCTGTTAATTATAAACTAAGAGTGTCTGGTGTCTTCCTTCTCGTGGCAATTTTACTGAGCTCCAGGGAAAGGTAACCAGGGCAGAGTGTGGGTTTGCAATCGTGCACTCCAGTTAGCAGTGGAAATTTGAGAGTGCTGAGAGGACTTGGCAGCAGCCTGTCCCAAGGTGAAGAGAGCAATTTCAGAGATCTGCAGAGGCAGAGCCAGCCTTGGTGGGACAACCATTGGCAAAAAGGAAACATGTAGGCTCTGGTACCCGGCTGGGGACAGACCAAGACCGCTGGCTGGGGCCTAGCAGGTGCTAGTGTGTGTTGCTTTTTAATATCACATGCTACACACTATCAACTATTATCTTTCAAAAATTCAGTTCACACATTCTATGACATAGTACCTGGAGAGATCAAGAGGGCACCTAACTCAGAGCTTAAGCCTACTGGTGTTCATAATGCTGCAAGCTACTATACATGTTGCCAGAGGAGAAACGTGAGCATCAATATCACCCATCTATGAATTCCGTGAGTTACAATAGCAACTTACCTGTAAGTTACATCCACTAGTACAATAGTGGCAAAGTACTATGGGAATAACCAACTATTTAAATTTTGATTTAAGGCCTGCTTCATCAGATAGAACCCATAACTGACATTGTCAATGAGAGCAAAATCCCAAGACCAGATCAGTCATGGTCCTAGAGGAAACCGCACTACTATTATTTGATAAATAAACATGACAATGAACCAACTCCTGATTAACATGTCACTATGCACACAGATCAGTTGTTCAACTCTTATCACAGAGGGTTTTTATTGTAATAGGTGGCAACTCACATAATTATCCACAACTGGAAAATGTCAAGAATGTAAGAAACATTGGAGCAAACAGATCTAAATGGGATATCTCTATCAACCCTGTCCTCTGAAGGCTCATGTATCTGTGTGGAAAAGGTCGATGATTTTAAAGAAAGAGTATTTTTTTAGAAACAATAGGTCTGATGTACAAAAGAACTCACCAAGACTATGACAAAATGTTTAAGACATGTAGAAACTCAAGATAGATAAAATGCAACACGGAGAAAGGGAAGTAGGGACAAAAAAAAAAACCTATTGGTAATTGATACAAAACAAACAACCATCAAACAACCATCAAAACAACCATCAAAAAACCAAGACTGGGCCTTCTGTGGCCCCCCTCTGCCTGCACAATAAAGATTACAACACAGGCTGAGTAAGCACAGCACATGCTTCCCAGCAGAAGGTAAAAGGGAATGAACGCTCCGGGAGTAGAAGGCTTGTGTACCAAGAAGCAGTCTGCGCAGACTCTGCTACCTTTTGGATGCGGCTTTCCATCCCCTGAGCTCCACTCCACCTAGCTCCTCCTCCGTGACCCTAGTTAGTTATAAATCCTTACCCTCAGCCCAGGCCTCTCCTCCCTTCCTCCACACGCAGGCAGCTACAGCTGGTTGCTCTCCCCAGCTACACCCTTGGTTTCCAGGTGGACCTTCACACTCATAAATAACTTCAGGGCAGCAGGAGAGAGCTGGGCGGGGAGGATGTTCCCTAAGGCTCTCCCTTAGGCCAGGCTCTTGCCCTTTCAACCTTCCCAGGCCAGGTGGAAGCCAGGTGACAAAGAAGGGCAGAGTGTGGCCTGCACCTGCAAAGCTCTCAAGTCTTGGGGTTGAGTTCACAAGAAAATACAAAGCCAGGAAAACATGGGGCACAGGATTCTAATCCCATCTTTGCTGTTTATCTGCCAGCTTAAATGACTCTGGGCAAATATCAGAAGCTATCTAGAATAGAAGCGCCCCAGTTTCCCTATCTGTAAGGCAGAAATTAATGTTTTCACCCGCTCCTTTCTGAAGCTTCTAAAAACTATCAAATTTATTTAATTCAATACATCTCCAGAGACAGACTTATATATACTGACATATGTATATGTTATTTACTATAATATACATTATATAATTATATATGAATATACACATGTATGTGTTTGTGTGTGTGTGTGTGTACACAAATATATGTCTTTCCCCTAGCCCATACCTATTCTCAGGAGTGCTATCTTTTGTCCCAATAAACTGTCTCTATTTCCATTTCAAACCATTTATCACTGGGCCAATTCTTTACCATGGACACAAGAACCTGAATCCTTTAACAGAGCTTCTTTATTTTCAGTAGAATGAGTATAAGACCAACCTGTACATAGCAAAATCTCTAAGGTGAACACCTCAAATAACTCCATCATTCCTGTACAGCACTCATGGAAGGTAGAAGGTCTCTGCTCTGCCGTGGGTTTAACGCTCTAAATTTCAAGTATGTTCTGATTATAGAACCTTTCTTGTACTCCCTGGCTGCTGAGGCCATGGTTAAGCTGGGTTATAATATCACAAGGAAAAATCTTGAAGGAAAACCTCAGAATTCACAGGAACATGCAACTTGCCATCTGTTTCTAAGCTGCACAGCGTTTGTTTCATTCAGCTTTGGTTGTCTGTGGCCACATGCTGCATCCGAGTTCACGGGTATCTATTTACGTGCAGGGAGAGGCATGCTTACAAGAGGCTGGTGCTCTATTACTGGAGACTGCTTCTTTACTTAGGGTTTAAACAAGCTGTGTCTTCTCAGTTAGTTAAATGAAACATTTCATGTTTTGTGGGCAGTTTAGCCAGAATCTAATTGTTTTGTTTTCTAAAGAAAAAGCATTCTTTTCCCTCTAGGAGGGATTAGTTTGATTTGGCCCTATTGGGTAAAGAAATTAAAGAGACAACACAAGTTTTTGTGTGGGAGTGGGTTGGTTACTTTTCTCAATTAGTTTTATTTCGATGGCCTAATATCAACTCTCATGCTACTAACAACATGGCTGTCACTGTAAAAATGTAGAGTCCCCATTCCTTCCTTTTCAATACAGCTTGGAAATACCCAGCTCACCTTTCAAATTACTTTTCGGGCTTTGCTGAACCCAAGCTCTGACTCACTCGTTATTTATGTGTTTTAAAGAAATGTTCTCAGGTGCTAGCTTAGGAGCAGTTGAAGGAAAGGTTTAGTTTACTTCCAGAAAGAAAGCCGTGGAAAACTTCAAAAGATTTTTTAAAAAATCTCATCTATCAAACAAGCATTACAGATCTCTTTTGAAATAGGCACTCTTTAGGTATCGTATATATAGCTAAGAATGAAATGAGTAAGGACCCCTGCATACTGTAGGAAGGACACAGGTAGACAGCTGCAAACATGCTTATATCCTATCAGGTAGCCATAGTGCCACAAAGAGCCCTAAAGCAGAGCGCTAAAGGGGTGGGTGCTTGGAGTTGGAAGGAGAATGGCCCCAAAGGCTTTGAATTTGGAGGTCCTACTGGGTGGAACTCTTTTGGGAAAGATTTGGCCTCTAGGAGTGGGTGTGGCCCTGGGGGTAGGGGTTGAGATTTCAAAAGCCCACAGAAGGCCCAGTCTTGGTTTTTTGATGGTTGTTTTGCTTTGTTGTTTTGTTTTTTGTTTGTTTGTTGTTTGGTTTTGTCTCCTGCTTGTGGGTCAGGGAGTAAACTCTGAGCTACTGCTCTGGGGCCATGCCTCCTACCTGCTGCCACAGTTCCTGCCAGATTTGTCCTCTGAGGGTAAAGCAAGACCTCACTCAAATTCTTTTTTTAAAGTTGCCCCGGTATGTTGTCTTTTCACAGTAATAGAAAAGTGACAAAGAACTGTGTGTGTGGAGTGGTAGTGGTGGTAAGTTTAAGTAGGAATAGCCTTGGTGAGGACATGACATTTAAACAAATACTCCTGACAGATGAAGGAATACACATTTAGTTCTCTGGAAAAGGGGCAAGAAGTTTCAAATTGTTAAAAAATAAAGAACCCTAATATGCACAACAAATATACAATAGTTTCAAAAAGAACAACAAACACACAGAAAAGAACATTTTAGGTAGAGGATAAGTAAGGAGCAGATCTTGAGGAAGGAACCTGTCTGGCTGGTCCACAAAGAGCAAGGAAGCCAGGTGGCTGGAGCCGAAGGATCCCGGAGTCAGGGACAGCACTCAGCTGAGGTCACAAGCCACCTCTCAGTGGCTGGCCAGAAGCTGGAGGACTGTGGACTGTGTCTTGGATTCTGAGAGGGAAAGTCACTGGAGGCCTTTGAGAACAAAGCCATATTGTCACTTAGGCTGATAAGTGACATTCTTGGTCTCTTAAAGACTGACTATAAAGGATGACAGTGAAGGTGAGACATTGCCCTACTCTACCGTGGGTCCTTCATAGCCTTTGGGGCCATTCTCCTTCCAACTCCAAGCACCCGCCCCTGTAACACTCTGCTTTAGGGCTCTTTGTGGCACTATGGCTACCTGATAGGAAATAGTAAACATGTTTGCAGCCATCTACCTGTATCCTTCCTACAGTATGCAAGGGTCCTTACTCATTTTATTCTTGGCTATATACTCCGTACCTAAAGTGTGCCCATTTCAAAAGAGATCTGTAATGTTTGTTTGATAAGTGGAATTTTTAGAAAATCTGTCTTATACACACAGACACACAGACACACACACACAGACACACAGACACACAGACACACAGACACACACACACACACACACACACTGATCTCAAACCCTTAATTGTATTTCCTAAGAGGAATTAAGAACTGGATTCCTGTGAACCTCTGGCCATATTTTGATCAAAAGACTCACTCTAAACTTTATGCATGAATGCTTCTGTTTTTTAAAGACACTTTGGTCTGTATTATTAAGTCACCAACATTGGGTTTGTGGTCAACAGCACCAGCACTCACACCTGAATGCAATTATCTAATGAATATATTTTCTCTGCAAATACACCAGAGCCTCCTTTCACTGAAACACTATTTAATGCCATCATATACAGCTGTCACCAATGATTGGAAAGGAAAGAAAAAGCTATTCATAAAATACAAATGTATGCATTAAATGTTCCTCAAAAGGACACTTTTTTACAGGATACACACACACACACACACACACACACACACACACACACACACACACGTGCGCGCCTGTGTGTGTACATAATGAGTACTTTTTCAGTTTGGTTTTTATTTATGACAGGTTCATACATGTAAATGATGGATTTTTATTCGTTCCAACATGTGTTTTCCTCTTTCATCCATCCCCTTCTCCTACTAAAACCATGTTCTCCCTAATATATACCCTCTTCTATGTCATGTGTATGTGTAAGAGAATTTTACTTCCACAGAGAACTCTACAATCACATATTCTCTGTGATTTACCAGTTATGAATCTTAGTTTTGACTACTATTTATTACAAATTGAAACCTTTCCAATGAAACCTGAGACCTATACTAACCTATTGATGTAAAGCTAAGTGTTTAGAGGGTAGTATTACACTGTGTTCCTTTTTTTTTTTTTTAATCAAAACAGCAGTAGTAGATTCTCCCCAGCACCTGTTACTTCCCAAGCCATAAATTCTTAACCATGCTTACCATGAGTTCTCTTGGCATGCATTATCTTCTGTAGAGTGGGTCTTCAATCTAGTTTTAAAACACCAGTTAACCCCCAGCCCCTGTTTGTAGTCTGAATGAGAAATGGTAGGTTTAGTGTATAGTTGATAGAACTATTAGGGAAGAATTTAGAGGTATGGCTATGTTGGAGGAGGTGTGTCACTGAGGGTGGAATTTGAGGTTTCAAAAGCCTTTCTGTCTTCTACTTCTGGAACACACGTAAACTCTCAGCTACTGCTCCAGCACCATGCCTGCATGCCTGCTCCTATGCTCTCTACCATGATGGCCACAGATTCATCTTCTGAAGATGTCGCTCCAAATAAACTCTTTCTTTATAAGCTGTCTTATTGTATCATCCCAGTAATAGAAAAGTAACTCAGACAACCCCTTAGTATTCACAGCATTGCTGCGCCAGTGAGTGTATTTTCAAAAGCTAGTCATTGACTCACAGCGCTCACAGTCAGAAAAAAAAAACCAAAAAACTATTGCTGATTCCTTTCCCCCAGCAGCCTGCACAGCATCTTCTAGCACTGTGAAAGCTAGCCATCAGCAAGGAAGCTTTCATTTCAACTCTAGTTTGATTCTCCATGTCCTATGACCTGTGTGATATATTCAGTAATATGGTCTTACCCCCCCAAGTACTGTGGGACACCAAGAGCAATTTGGGGGCTTCCTGGACACCCATCACCAAAGATTTATAGGAAGACATCTGCAAGAAACAGTAAATCTGAATATTTTCTATTGAAAATATTCCTACGGTAGGACTTGTGTTTAGGACACAGAACTCAAATCTTTGGATCTCTCTCATCCTGTGAGGCGTTTGTGCAAAGGTTTTAATCCTCCCATCAAACCCAGTAAAGCCATTGTTATGTCTCCATCCCCCTTCACTTCCTGCCTACTGATTCTTGAATAGGACTGTGACAATGATCCCCAGGCAATGGGGAAAAGGCATGGGATCAGCACATACGTTAGAAAAGAACCTACATTCTTGTCTCCATGTGTTCACATTTCTGAGTGCACCCTCTTCATAAAAAAGTTATGTTTTTGTCTTGGTCAGTCGGAATGGTGCTCTCTTTCTTTGTGACTCTGAACTTATATATGACATAACCCATACACTGAGATTTTTGAGTAATTAAATCCATGTCTTCAATATTCAATTATTGAGAATGGGGAAATTCAAAGATGTGCTTTCTAGTAAGACATCCTTTAAGTGGGATTGTGAGAGCCTGGTGCAGTGGCTATTTCTGGTTGTCAACTTGACTATATCTGGAATGAACTACAATCTTGAGTTGGAAGGCTCACCTATGATCCTAATCTGGAGGCTCAGAGATATAAGTTTCTGACCTGGATCTTGGCGTGGAGATCTTGAAGCAGAGTGGCTATGAATTCCAGAAGATTAAGACAAGGAGATATCCGTGTTCAAGATCATTTGGGATTAAAGGCATGGAGGCACATGCCTTTAATCTGGGCCACACCCTCTGCTGGAGACCTACAGCCTTTAATCTGGGCTATAGCCTCTGCTGGAGATCTATATAAGGACATTGGAAAAAGGAAAATTTACTCACTCTTCCTTGCCTGCTTTCCTTGTGGGACTGAGCAACAGCTAGATCCTTGGACTTCCATCCACAGCTGCTGCTGCCCATTTTGGGGGAGCTGGACTATAGACTGTAAGTCATCGACAAATTCCCTAACTATACAGAGACTGCCCATACATTCTGTGACTCTATAGAACCCAAACTAATACAAGTTGGTACCAGGAATGGTTCTAGAGGAGCAGAAGGATGAATGTTTTAAAATTTTGGAGTTGGTTGGTTGATCCACTAGCACCTTCAACTACTGAAACCTCTCCAGACTCTCTCCCTCCTGGGATCTCAGAGAATATTGAAGGCCCGTGGATGATACTATATCTCAAGCTTTATGAAGCTAATGCCTTTGATTATCTTGATGAATTATGTGATTCAGTGGTATACAATACTTTCTCCAAGTTGGGGAAAAAAACCGGAAAATGATTTTGCTGGCTGGTTACTTTTAGCATCTGGGGGGGGGGGCGGCAATGAAGGAAAGGAAGGAGTTGTCTGATAAAATCAAAGAGCTCCAGACTCAAGTAAACAATCTAAAGATTGCTAAGTGTGTCTTTGAAGAGAATGTACTCTCTAGCAGCCATAGAGCTCAAGTAGCAGAAAATCAAACTGAAGCCATCATTATAAGGTTGGCTGAATTACAGCGAAAATTTAAGTCTCAACCTCAGAGGGTGTCAGCAGTTAAAGTAAGGGCATTAATTGGCAAAGACTAGGATACTATAACTTGGGATGGGGATGTGTGGGAAGACCCTGTTGAAATTGAGAATTTTGAATCTTCAGATTTTCAAGGATTTGCTCCACCTGAAGAAGTAGCACCCTCAGCCCCACCCCTTGAAATAATGCCTTCTCCACTTGAGGAAATTAATCCCTCAGAGCCTGATAAACCAGCAGTGACTTTTGCTGACAATACTGATGTTTCTCAGGGCCCAACAATAGTTTCTTCTAGACCTATAACCAGACTCAAGGCAAAGCAGGCCCCTAGAGGGGAGGTAGAAAGTGTAGTCCATGAGGAAATACACTCTACTAATAAGGAGCTTAATGAGTTTGCTAATTCATTCAAGCAGAAGTCTTGGGAATATGCGTGGGAATGGCTTTTAAGGGTGTGAGATAATGGTGGAAGGAACATAAAACTAGAGCAGGCTGAGTTTATTGGCATGGGCCCTCTGAATGGAGATTCTAGGTTTAATATGGAAGCTGGCACAGTTACAAAAGGTGTCAAAAGTTTGTTTGATTGGTTGGCTGAAGTATTTATCAAAAGATGGCTTACTGAAAAGGAGTTGGAGATGCCTGATATCCCTTGGCTTAGTGTTGATGAAGGGATTTTAAGGCTTAGGGAAATTGCAATGCTAGAGTGGATACGCTGTGTAAAACCTAATCCTCCACAGTGGGAAGATCCGGAAGATATGCCCTTCACCAGTTCTATAAGATGCAAACTGGTGAGAGGGGCACCAGCACATTTAAAGAGTTTTGTTCTTGCCTTTTTCCTTGTGCCAGACCTTCGAGTTGGAGATGCTGCTGCTCAATTAGATGAATTAAATTCAATGGGTTTAATTGGGCGCCGAGTTAACAAGGGCCAGGTGGCAGCATTGAATCGCCAGAGACAAGGTGATTGCAGTTATAATGGACAGCGTAGACAAAGCAATGTTTATAATGATGTACCCCATAATGGGCAGAAAGGTGGAATTTATAATGGTATGGCTCGTTTGGACCTTTGGTGCTGGCTAATCAATCATGATGTTTCCAGTGATGAAATCCATAGGAAACCTACTGCATATCTGTTTGATCTGTATAAGCAGAAAAATCCTCAAACAAATGACGGAAAGGCTGCATTGGATCATGACAAAGGGCAGTCTCAGCCAGTGAATCAATTTCCAGACTTGAGCCAGTTTACAGATCCAGAACCCCTTGAATGAAGAGGTGGCCGGGTTCCCCTGAGGATGGATCTTGATAAGACACCTAAAAGTTTTGCTGTTAGTCTTTCTCCAGTTCTTCCCCAGAGGGACCAATGGCCTTTTACAAGGGTAACTGTACACTGGGGGAAAGGAAATAATCAGACTTTCTGGGGGCTATTGGATACTGGTTCTGAATTGACACTGATCCCAGGAGAGCCCAAGAAACATTGTGGCCCTCCAGTTAGAGTAGGGGCTTATGGAGGACAGGGGATTAATGGAGTTTTGACTGATGTGGGACTCACAGTAGGTCCAGTGGGTCCCCGAACACATCCTGTGGTCATTTCCCCAGTTCCAAATGTATAATTGGGATAGATATACTCAGAAATTGGCAGAATTCTCACATTGGTTCTCTGACCTGTGGAGTGAGGGCTATTATGGTTGGAAAGGTAAAATGGAAGTCTTTAGAGTTGCCTCTGCCAAAGAAAATAGTGAATCAAAAACAATATCGTATCCCTGGAGGAACTGCAGAAATTACTGCCACAATCAAGGACTTGAAAGATGCAGGGGTGGTGATTCCCACCACATCTCCCTTTAACTCTCCCATCTGGCCAGTGCAGAAGACAGATGGATCATGGAGGATGACAGTTGACTATCGAAAATTAAATCAGGTAATAACTCCAATTGCAGCTGCAGTACCAGATGTAGTTTCGTTACTTGAGCAAATTAACACATCTCCTGGAACCTGGTACACAGCTATTGACCTGGCACATGCCTTCTTCTCAGTACCTGCCCATAAGGACCACCAGAAGCAATTTGCTTTCAGTTGGCAAGGCCAGCAGTATACCTTTACAGTTTTGCCTCAAGGATATATTAACTCTCCTGCCCTGTGTTATAACTTAGTTAGAAGGGACCTTGATCATTTGTCTCTTCCACAAAATATCACATTGGTGCACTATATTGATGATTTTATGCTGATTGGACCAAGTGAGCAGGAAGTAGCAACCACTTTGGATTCATTGGTAACACATATGCATATCAGAGGATGGGAAATTAATCCAAGAAAGATTCAAGGTCCATCTACTTCAGTGAAATTCTTAGGAGTACAGTGGTGTGGGGCTGCAGAGATATTCCTTCTAAGGTTGAAGATAAGTTATTGCACCTAGCCCCTCCCACCACCAAGAATGAAGCACAACATTTAGTGGGTCTATTTGGATTCTGGAGACAGCACATTCCTGACTTAGGTGTGTTACTCAGGCCTATTTACTGAGTGACTCGGAAATCTGCTAGCTTTGTGTGGGGCCCAGAACAGGAGAAGGCTCTTCAACAGGTCCAGGCTGCTGTGCAGGCTGCACTACCACTTGGACTATATGATTCAGCAGACCCAATGGTACTTGAGGTGTCAGTGGCAGATAGGGATGATGTTTGGAGCCTCTGGCAGGCCCCTGTAGGTGAATCACAGAAGAGACCTTTGGGATTTTGGAGCAAAGCTCTACTGTCATCTGCAGCCATCTACTCTCCCTTTGAAAAACACTCTTGGTCTGCTATTGGGCCTTATTGGAAACCGATCGTTTGACAATAGAACACCAAGTTACTATGTGACCTGAACTGCCCATCATGAGCTGGGTGTTATCAGACCCTCCAAGTCATAAAGTAGGGCATGCACAACAGCAGTCTATTATCAAGTGGAAGTGGTATATATGTGATTGGGCCAGAGCAGGTCCTGAAGGCACAAACAAGTTACATGAAGAAGTTGCTCAGATGCCTATGGTTTCTACTCCTGTTACAATGCCATCTGCTGCCAAGCATGTGCCTATAGCCTCATGGGGTGTTCCCTATGACCAGTTGACTGAAGAAGAGAAGACTAGGACCTGGTTTACTGATGGCTCTGCATGTTATGCAGGCACTACCCAGAAGTGGACAACTGCAGCATTACAAGCCCTTTCTGGGACAAGCCTGAAAGATACAGGTGAAGGAAAAATCTTCACAGTGGGCAGAACTTCGGGCAGTACACATGGTATTACAGTTTGTTTGGAAGAAGAAATGGCCAGATGTACGATTGTTCACTGACTCATGGGCTGTAGCCAATGGATTGGCTGGATGGTCAGGGATGTGGAAAGATCACAATTGGAAAATTGGTGAGAAAGACATCTGGGGAAGAAGTATGTGGATAGATCTCTCCAAATGGGCAAAGGATGTGAAGATACTTGTGTCCCATGCAAATGCTCACCAAAAGGTGACTTCAGCTGAGGAGGGCTTCAGTAATCAAGTGGATAAGATGACCCGTTCTGTGGACAGTCAGCCTCTTTCCCCAGCCATCCCAGTTATTGCCCAGTAGGCACATGAAAAAAGTGGCCATGGTGGCCGAGATGGAGGTTAAGCTTGGGCTCAGCAACACGGACTTCCACTCATCAAGGCTGACCTGGCTACAGCTGCTGCTGAATGCCAGATCTGCCAACAGCAGAAACCAGCACTGAGCCCCAGATATGGCACCATTCCTCGAGGTGACCAGCCAGCAACCTGGTGGCAGGTTGACTATATTGGACCACTTTCTCCATGGAAAGGACAACCTTTTGTTCTTACTGGAGTAGATACTTATTCTGGTTATGGATTTGCCTTTCCTGCACGTAATGCTTCTGCCAAAACCACCATCAGTGGACTCACAGAATACCTTATCTATCATCATGGTATTCCACACAGTATTGCTTCTGACCAAGGAACTCATTTCACAGCCAGAGAAGTGCGACAGTGGGCCCACGATTATGGAATTCACTGGTCTTATCATGTTTCCCATCATCCTGAAGCAGCTGGACTGATAGAAAGATGGAATGGCCTTTTGAAGGCACAGTTACAGTGCCAATTAGGTGGCAACAGCATGGAGGGCTGGGGCAGAGTTCGTCAGAAGGCAGTATATGCTTTGAATCAGCATTCAATATATGGTACAGTTTCTCCCATAGCCAGGATCCATGGGTCCAGGGATCAAGGGGTGGAAAAGGGAATAGTTCCACTCACTATCACTCTTAGTAACCCTCTAAGAAAATTTTTGCTTCCTGTCCCCACAACTTTAGGATCTGCTGGCCTAGAAGTTTTGGTTCCAGATAGGGGAGTGCTCCTACCAGGAGCCACAACAAATATTCCATTGAACTGGAAACTCAGATTTCCCCTTGGCCATTTTGGGCTTCTAATGCCCTTAAACCAACAGGCTAAGAAAGGAATAACAGTGTTAGGAGGGGTGATAGATCCAGATTATCATGGGGAAATTGGATTGCCTCTCCACAATTGAGATAAGCAGGATTATGTCTGAAGTGCAGGAGATCCCTTAGGGCGTCTCATAGTACTACCATGTCCTGTGATTAAAGTCAATGGGAAACTACAACAGCCTAATCCAAGCAGGATGGCAAAGGATGACACATCAGGAATGAAGGTATGGGTCAGTCCTCCAGGAAAAGAGCCAAGACCTGCTGAAGTGCTTGCTGAAAGTGAAGGAAATACAGAATGGGTAGCAGAGGAAGGTAGTTATAAATACCAGCTAAGGCCACGTAACCAGTTACAGAAACGAGGATTATAATTAATATGAATACTTCTATCTTATTTTGTTAAGGATACATTTGTCTTTCTTCTAATTCCTTTAACATCAATTGGTATTGAGACACTAAAAAAAAATGTTCCCAAGGGACATTTTTCCTTTGTAAATTTACAAATGAGCGTTTGCTATTGTACGAGGAATAGTTATATCATGTTAGGAGTATTTATGACCTTGTTATTGTTTCATGTGGACATGAGATATTATTTGTGTCAAGTTGACAAGGGGTGGATTGTAGTAGCTATTCCTGGTTGTCAACTTGACTATATCTGGAATGAACTACAATCTAGAATTGGAAGGCTCACCTGTGATCCTAATCTGGAGGCTCAGAGATATACGTTTCTGACCTGAATCTTGGCGTGGAGATCTTGGAGCATAGTGGCTATGAATTCCAAGATTAAGACAAGGAGATCTCCGAGTTCAAGATCATCTGGGATTAAAGGCCCTTTAATCTGGGCCACACCCTCTGCTGGAGAACTACAGCCTTTAATCTGGGCTACACCCCCTGCTGGAGATATATAAGGACATTGGAAGAAGGAAGATTTACTCACTCTTCCTTGACTGCTTGCCTTGTGGGACTGAGCAACTACTAGATCCTTGGACTTCCATCCACAGCTGCTGCTGCCCATTTTTGGGGAGTTGGACTATAGACTGTAAGTCATTGACAAATTCTCTAACTATATAGAGACTACCTATATGTTCTGTGACTCTAGAGAACCCAAACTAATACACCTGGTTTCTTCACTATTTCTTTCATTTCCTGGCCATTAGTTGGGCAATTTTATCCCATTTTGTGTTTGTCCCAGTTTGTGTTCCAACTATGATCTGCTGCTTGCTGTACACCCAAAGCAACAGGACCAACCACTAATGAACTAAAATCGCTACAGAAGAGAGTCAAAATAAACCCTTTATATCTATGTGTTGATTTCCAAGTCAAGGATTTGAGCATGGAGCAGTTCACACCTTTACAGTTCTGTGTGTGTCTGCAAGTGATCATGAAAATTACATAAGAATTGATTTGGGTGTACAACTAGTGTTATCAAATAAACTAATTCTCACACGCAGAATGACTAATGAAGGCTTCTTATTGGGGAAACACTCCATTTTGTTCCTGCATGTCTGTGAGAGCTTTTGTCTTGTACTCTTCAGGAATATTTGTATGGTTATATAGTTTCAGACAAAAGTATTGTTTTTCTTCATGCAAAGAACAGATTGCTCTCCATCTGATTAGATAAGAGAGATCATGTGGCAACTGGACCTAATGTTTGTACAGTTTTTAAAGCAGAGTCTGTGTAAATTGTATGTTTTCTGATGTGAGCAAGTTTTACTGGATCAGTCTCCAAATTACCACTCTCACATTTTGAGGTTGAAAATGACTGTTTCTGTCAACTGTGCTGTGGATAATAAAGGCCTTTGTTTCTAATGCTCAGTCTCATGTCTTCAGCCAGAATGTATAAAACTTTGCAAGGGTACATTATAGACTTGGAAGTAGAGCATACACTTCTGACTATTTACAATTCTTGGCATAATTATAATTTAAACATTAATTCTAAAAACATTTTTTAACTTTTTCTTGCAAGCTCAGGGTCAGAAAAGTGAGAGCCTCTTCAGTTCAAAAATAACAGAAATAATATCATCACTTCTCAAATCATTTCTAAAAAGGCCAAAATATTCCTTGAACCAAATAGCATCTCATAATGTATTTCATTATTACAAATAAAATTAAAGTATATTCTTTTTTTCTAGCTTTAAGGATTAGCTTGCATATAAAACTTTTTAGGAACTTCAGTCATTTATTGGCAAGTCAAAATAACACCATTTAAGTTAGTTTCCATTAAAGGAAAATAAAGTATAATTTGAGAAATAACCATAATTTTACATACATAAAAGCTATTTTGATGGAGATAGTATTTTAAGAGACACTGAAACACAGAGTAAAAGTAGGTAGAAATGTAGGATTTCCTGATTTCCACAGGAAATAATTAATATGGATGATGCTCATAAATGTAATTCTAATATCTAATTATATCTTTTTTATTCTATTTTGCAGAGATACTTGTGAGTCTGCATCAGAAAAAATACAGGATATTGCTTTATTTGTGACACTATTATCATAACAATGCTGGTATTCATGAATGATAGCCAGTCAAGAGTATGTGAGAAATTTTATTACAAAAAGAGGCTATTAGAAGCTTAATTTAAAATGAAACACTGCAATAGGGTCAGACCTTATATCTTGATAAGCTTTCAGCTCTTTCACTACTGGGGCTTCTTAAGAATGAATTCTAATTTAAAATGTAAAAGACACTCAGAGGGGAATAGAAATTCTCAATGGTGACTCAGCTATGCTTGGATCTACTTGCTAGGCACTAAATCTCCATTACAGCACTTTTTTTCTAGGCTGCCAATCTCACAGTGCAAAACCACAAAATCTAATGTTTGAAAAGGACACTTTCCATTCTTACCGCCCCGCCCCGCCCTGCCCCGCCCCCCACCAATTTAGATATGACATCTCTCAAGTTTCTTTTAATTTCAGAGGTTATTTTTTATTTGTTAATTTTAATGGGTATCCTTTTTTGTTAGATATGTTCTAGTGATGATGTTCAGAAGACTATTAGTGACACATGGGTGAGTCTGTAATACCTTTCTTACTCTATTCATGTACAGGAGGGAGTGTAATGATCCTAGCATCATTCATAGGACACCCTTTCCACCCAGAGTATTTTCTTTGACTTACTAGTGAATCACTTACATGAATTTCTGAACCTGGAGATGCCATGTGGTCATTTGCCCCAGTTGTAAACAAAATGTTTCCTGAACTTTCAGACCTTGGATGCCTCTTTGATCAGGTGGGCTGATGGTGTTATTGTGGGAGGTTGGTATGCTAGGCTTTCTTCCTTCTGCCGTGACTGCTGCTAACGGGTGCTTTACCTTATGCCCTGACTTCTATGCTTGCTTGCACTAAAAACCTCAGGGACCTGGAGATCCCACACAAGTGTAGAATTGGCTTTACTCAAAGTGCAGTTCTCATTGCAGCCACATTACACATGTGTGCTCAAGTTCTTAAAGACTTTATAGAATGTTACATAGCTTGCTTTCTTCAGTAATAAATCCAAAGGAGGTTAAGCACCAAAAACAATGAGATTGATGATGAGAATGTTGCTATTAAACTTTTCATCCTTTATGACTAGTTCTTTCTCTGGAAACAGTTCAGAAGGTAATGTGATTTTGGTGGTCCCTTTTGTTATTCCTCACAATGGGTTAGATACATGTTCGATACAATCATGGATGCTGGAGCCAGAACACTGGGGTTTGAAAACAGTACCACTTTTTATTTTTCCTATGATTTTGGGTAAATCACTTGACCTGTTGGCAATCTCCCATCCTTAGGATAGTTTCAAATATAGGAAAGATGTAATACACAAATCTATAAGACCAGCAGTTGGTTATAGCATGCTTATGATGACTTTTGCTATTAAGTACTAGTAAGTTATTATTTCAATATTTAATAATACTACTTGGTTGATCATTAGAATTCCTATAATTTTATATTAATGCTCACTCACTGTATTCCATATAAGTCCTTTAAATCTTTTAGATACATTTCTGGAAGCTTTAATTCACCTGAGTGTATTGTCATACTTCATCAATTACCAGCTAACTAATGTATCTGGAAGCAACCCAACTTGTCAGTCCCAAATTATCAAGCTTAGTTGTACTCTAAGATGATGACAAATGACATATAAATAATCCCCTAAGATGCGAATGACAAACATGAAGCTTTGTTTTCTGCTCCTGAGAATCCCTATCCATATTCATGAAGGAGAAAGGAGCAACAACCCTGTCCCAGATCCCAGTGGAAGTAGAAAGGAATGGTCCATTTCCATGCAACATTCATTCTGAAACTGATCCAGGTCACTGACTCGGTACAAATGAAGTTCCTCTCTGTTTCAACTCAATTACTAATGAATATCCTGATTGCCCTCAAAAGTAAATTGGCAGCTGTAGTAGGTGATACAAGGAATTTGTACCTCAGGCAATCCAACTATAGATTTCTGTCCTCAATGTAGCTTCCAGATAGTCCCCCAAGGAGAAACTTAAGTAGAACATTTTAAGTAAAAACTCAACCACAGAAAACAGACAAGTGAGTACCAGGATGTTGAATCTGAGTTCTCAGAAGTTGGGAGAGATATGGCCAGAAATAGGAGGACTCCCTTTTCTTTCCTGAATTTGTTCTTGAGGGTTTGAGAAAAGTGTATGTTATTTCTTCCATTTGCTTTTTCCTCATTTAGGGCTAGCATTATGATAAAAGACATCCATGTCCTACCAGAGCTAAAGCTGACATGATGGGGAAGTTCTACTATAGAATGATTCTAGAGCTTAGTGAGAACTCTCTACCTCTACCAGCAGTTCAAATATATTAAGTCGATCCACACTGGAATGTTAGCATTTATCCTAAGTCTATGAAAATATGTACAATATTCTAAGAATTACATGGGGTGCATGGTTTTGAAGCACAGAAAGTATTATTAAATAATTAACAGATACATTACAAAGAATTTCTCTTATTTCTTACACAAGTAATGTAAGAAATAAGCTATAAAACATATTGCTAAACATCACCATTATTTTTCAGAAACTTCCAGTGACCGCCATAATATTCATAAATGTCTTAAAAGGTCTTGCTGATCATAGAAATCAGGCTCAGTCAATTTCTCCAAAGAGGCCAGAAGAAGTCTTTAAATATGATATTTGGTATCAATAGGACTTCACCCCGCTATTATTGCCATTTTCCTAACTCTCAGGAGCTGGAGTGATATTGACACAACTATATGAATAGAAATAGCCAAGTTGTAAGGCAATGGGCTAACTAACTTTTCTTAGTGCTTTTGTAAGTATGAAGTACATCTCATAATAATGTGCTGGGATTAACAGTGGCCTGGCCTCAATGTTTCCATAACTACGAGATGTATCACATTATAACTGCCACTTATTTTAAGTCAGTTTGGAGACTGATTCTAAAATTATTTTTAAAGGACTTAAAGAAGGTAATTTTCATTTGTTTCTATTTTTTAAAGGGTGTAATTGCATAGCAAGGCCATCATGTTACTTCAGTTTCATGGGTGCTGGGATTGTAGATATGTGTCTCATGTCTAGCTAGGACAGAATTGTTTAAAACTACCTATCATGACTGCCTTCCAAAAGGCCCAACAAACAGCTGAAAAAGTCAGATGCAGATATTTACACCCAATCAATGGACAGAAGCTGGTGATCCCTGAGGTTGAATTAGGGGAAAGCTGGAAGACGCTGAGGAGGATGGCGACCCTATACGAAGACCAGCAGTCTCAACTAACCTGGACCCCAGGATCTCTCAGACACTGAACCATCAACCAGGCAGCATACACCAGCTGATATGAAGCTCCCAACATATATACAGCAGAGGACTGCCAGGTCTGGACTCAGTCCGAGAAAATGCACCTAATACTTGAGAGCCCCAGGGAGTGGGGAGGTCTGGTAGGGTGGGAAGGGTGGGACGTTCTCTTGGAGAGGGGGATGTGGGATGTGGAGCAGTCAGAGGGTGAACTGGGAGGGATGAAGACTGGACTATAAAAAAGATTAAAGAATAAATAAAAAACTGAAGTAAAACTGTATTTTTACTAGTAATCTTCTTCCTCCAATTTTAATATGCAATGTTATTTATCATTTTTTTGGAGTTTTTCTCATGTTTCCTATGGCAATTTCTTCATGAAAATGGATGAAATGCATTTTCCCCCATGGGTTGAAATAATAGCTACATATTTTCTCTTCAGTAAATTTGTATGTTTACAGGTAAATACAGATAGGTCAGAATAATATCTGTGACTTGGAAGTATCACGACAAAGCCCATAAGATCTACATTTGAGTATTGGGAATAAGTGCATGCAATGTTTGAATTAGATTTGGCAATTTTTAAAAGCATAAAATATTAGTTAATCGTATGTTTTCTGTTAGTTACTGATGATATAATATTAGAGAAAACTATTTTTATATGTTAGCATTGGTAGACAATACCATTATTTATTTTTGTTATTTTGTTTCTTTACACTGTCCATATTATAAGTCTTTCTGCTAATTCCTCATAAACTCATTTGTGAATGAGGATGTAAGGAGGTTATCATGCATTGGATTAAATACTACATGTTTTATATTTTTTAAAAATATCTAGTTTTATAAAAATTGTGCAATGAAATAGTATCACTTTCTCTTTTGTGAAAACAGGAATAAAATAAATAAAGCACACTATATGTAAAAGGGCTAGAACCTTAGTCAAATTTGGGAAGTTGAGGCTAGATGGAAATTTTTTTACCATAGACAGATGCTATTGATGTAGAGATTTTCAGCTCCTACATTTCCTCTCTTGACTAAGAGTATATTCACAATCTCACCCATCAGAAGCAATAAAATATCCACCGGAAAAAAAATCACATCTTCAAAACTACCTGATTGGAGAACGGTTATAAATGACCTTAAACGAAACGATGGTTTTACATGAAATGTTCTGAGGAATGCTAAGCATTTAACAGGATGCTTTAGTAAAGTGGTGCTAGAATCATTGTCTATCCTGATTATAGTACTCTCTCTACTGTGATAGTTATGAATCTATTACGGGAAAGGTGATGTGGCTTGGTGAGCCAGGATGGTGGCTCAGCGTCTGTGCATGAGTGTCTGAGTGTGTGGTTTGCTGGGTCAAAATGGATAAAACTTGAAATATTAAATTCTTTTGTTTCTTCAGAAAATAATTTGATTGCAGAATCAATTATTTTTGTTGTAATATCAAATCAACATTTTAGTAAGCGTATTAATATTTTAAATTTTCTGGGATGCAATGAATTACAGTTATGCTTTATGACATAATTATATCCCATCTGAGTCATGGTCCTCAATTAGAAAAATCTTAAGACATATGACTTTTAATGGATTACAATTTCCATTTATGAATATAGAAATTAAATTTTGCATGGTATTTCTCAAAAATCTTCTAAGTATTTTCTAATATATGTCTCTAATGAAAAGTATAATTCCTTGTAATGGATGTATCTGCAAATATGAAATCATGCTTTTATGAAGAACTGGTACCAAAATTATTTATATTTGTAAGAACACTGTGATAATGTCTGTGTAAGTAAGATGCCCAGAACATTTTAAGCACAATTTTAATATTTCAATATATGATTCAAGTATAATTAGAAGGAGAAAATTTGATCTTGAAGCTTTAAATAATATAGCTATTAAACATTATATCTTTAGAAAGATAATATTTCTGGAAGCTAGAAACTTACGAACTACATATTTGGCTTTTTCTTCTATAGCTCTTCTAATTTTTATAATATAACTCAATTTTGAATATAAGTCCTTCTTCTCCATTGTATATTTTATGAGAAAGGCCCTCAATCTGGGTTGTCCAGGCTGGGTTTGAACTTGCAATCTTTCTATCTCAGTCTCTTCAGTTTCTGGGTTTGCAGGCACATACTCTTGTACCTTGATAACCTTTCTTTTTTAAAGGAAACCTAGACTTTCCAAACTATGGATTTTTTCTATTTTTGATGATTTCTTGAATATTTCTTTAGAAAAATATATTGAAAAATATATAATGCGAGATTAATTTATAAGGTTATGCAATTTCTCAAAACAGAAACGGAGCATGATTGAGTCATTCTGTTTTCTATGACCTAGATGGTAAAGCTTCCATTTTCTACATCTTAGTTCCTTTCAAAAAGAGATTTGTTATAGTAATTACCATCATTTATGTAGTCTTCTTATGTCATGCTTTATTTCAGTTTTAAATTTGAGAAATTTTAAGCAAAATCCTAGCATTTTGGATACCAGGTTTGCTGATTCTAAAGTGGATTTCCCAGTTACTTCTCTAGTGTGCTGTCCTGACCTACCGATGAGGTCAAAAGGTGGTGTGAAGAGCAGGAGGTGTCCTGCAATTTCCTTCCAGAACATGCTTGTAGGTTATCAAACATCACCAGGGAGGAATGTGTCTAGAGCTGTATTCAGCTCCTTATAGGTTTTATAAAATTCACTTTAGCCCAAGTGTGTGGTTCTGTTATAGCGTTGCTGTTTAGTGTGCTCCCATTAGCCAAGCCTGTCCAAACTCTTTATTATGGGAAGGGAGGCATGTGACTGCCTTTTATTTACCACGGCACTGGTATTTTTCAATCAATTCCTTATTGCCTTTACAAAAACACATCTTTATATTTTCTTTATATGTTTTTGGATTCCATATGCTTATTTCATAATCCTAGATATTCCCAGACATTTAAGGCATCAATTTAAATACATTTATTCTATTTTTTCCTCCTGTGTCTATTGTTTTATTGGGCAGTTTCAATATTCTGGTACTACACAAGCTTTTCCCCTTTCTCGGGCACTGGAGTCTGTAATAATAGCAATCAAGGCAGTTCATTCTGACAAATGTGTGTCAGAAAGAGCCTGCTGTGGCTTTGAAAT
The DNA here is from genome assembly GCF_947179515.1 of Apodemus sylvaticus. NCBI lineage: Eukaryota > Metazoa > Chordata > Mammalia > Rodentia > Muridae > Apodemus > Apodemus sylvaticus. The sequence goes on along the minus strand of NC_067473.1, from coordinate 91,120,052 downwards.
ATTGAAAGTGACTGATAACATAATGTGTAGAGCAGAATAAATGCATACAAATGGGAGTTTTAGCTGAGCAGTCAAAGGATGAACTAAATACAGTGTCAGAACTTGGCCCTGAAAGCTCCCGGTGCCAGTGGTTACAATGGCAAATTACTAAATGCACTTTGTGAAATGTTTCATGAATAAAGCAGAGGCCAGAGAGTTATCATCCCACTTTGTGCCTCGGCTTCCATGGGAAACACAATGAAGTGATGTTCCTTTAAAAACTTTCTGGCATGGAAAGTCAGATATTGTTTAAGATGATAAAAAAGTATAAGGGGCAATTGGGAACTATGATGAGAAAGTTGACATGAGCACTAAGTGTAGAAAGTGACAAAGCTGGCTAGTGGGTAGTCAGGCCTAGAGCAAACCCACTACAGTAGCAGTCTCACTCTGTCTACAGTTTCAGTGATCACCACTGGTAAACCGTGGTCCAAAATATGAAGTGAGAAATTCTAAAAAGTGGTTTAAAATATTAAGTGACAATTTCTAGAAATAAGGAATTTTAAGTTTCAAATCACATGCCATCATGCTATGACCTGGTGGTGTCTTGTGTTGTTCCATTCAGGATGTGAATCATGTTTTGTCCTGTGTATCCACACTGCATTTTTTATTCACTCTTTTGCCAGTGTCCTTAGGCTGATAAGACTGTTGCAATACCAAGGTGCTCATGTAGAAATAACCCCCTCATTTTACTTAATAATGGCCCCAAAGTCCAAGACTATTGAAGCAAAAAAAGGCATTAGAGCATAAAACACAGAAAGATGGCTCAACTTTGATACTTACATGCCAACACTACAAAGCCTATGGATAAATAACTGTGTAAAGAGGAGGTTTAGCATTACTGGTGACTACATTTATCCACTTGGGATCTTGGATCACATCCCCCATGGATCAGAAGGAAGTGTTGCATTAAGATACACCCAGAAACCTAGGGGGAAATGTTGACTGGTAAATTGTTAAAACCTGCTCTCATTTTTGAGAGGCATACTGACATTTAAAATGGGACATTTGAAGAAAGAGCTAATAAAACTAAATCCTTCTAATATTTGAACACTGCATGTCAAATAAAGTATGAGACTCCCTCGCTCTACATGAGACATATGTTTTCCTGACTTCTGTTTCTCCAATGACAGAACTCCCAATAAAATCAGCTCTTGATGTGTAGAGTCCAGCAGCGACTGGACTGTCACCTCAGAAAGAAACTGCTGTGCACTAAAAGTAAGGTAAGCTCAGTTAAGCTGTCAAGCTGCTGTGGAAAAAAAACCTCTCTCCGCTCATTTTCCTCCCTCTTTCTTTTCTTCCTTCCCTGGCTAACTATATTTGGAAGACAGTTCATTCTTCTTCAGGGATGTCAAAGCTGGAGATGTAAGTTGAAAGGGTCTGTGCATATTCTTCTGGCAGTTTTCACACATACAAAACAGAACACTTCTGGGCAGTGTTATAAATATCAGTATTATAGAATATGCCTCAAACCATGTTCCTTTTAGAAGTGTGAATGAATTTCGTATTCTCCAGTCTCAGAGTTCAAAAGTCTAAGGCCGAGATTCACTGGAACTGGCAGATGCCTTAGGAGCTGTTGGCAAATATGTTAACTAATAAAAATGGAACTTGTCCTCTCTGCTGCTATCAGGGTGGTACCTCAAGAAGAGTAGGCACTACTGTGAGTGTGGGACGTCTGGGGACTACTTAAGTTGTCCCCATTCTTTCTTCTGTAGTTTACACGAGGTTAAAAAAATGTTCCACATCGTTCCTTATTTCTAAAATCTAATTTAAACTCTATTTTTGGTATATATCATGTGTCATCTGGATTAGTACATTACATTTATGACAACTCTTCCAGAGCTACAATCTAGATAATAAATAACTAGCACTGCAAACTGGGTGAATCTTTATGGACATTAAGACTTTCAGGTTGCCATGCCCAAGATCCTTGAGTGACTTTTGATTATGCTCAGGATCAGTCGGAGCCCTGGCCAGGCATCTCTAGTCTCCATGAACGAAGCCGAGTGCTCCCTTTGTCCTTCCATCTTCTCTAGGGCTTGTTGGCGTATGCCTACCATCTTGATGCTTTGTGGAAATTCTTTCTCCTGTCCATTCTACTTCCCCAACTCTGTTGCTAGGTTCCCTATAGTCAATACACAGGACTAATAGTTTGAAAAATACTTGCTTTTTCTCTCTCAGTTCTTGAGGCTAAGCATTGGTTCAGGCTGCCTGCAAGGTTAGTAGCTTCTGGAATTCAACTCCCTTGGCTCTCTTCACGCTGTGCTCTGATCTTCTGTGCTTACAGGAATGCCAGTTATACTGGATAGGGCACAATTCGTTGACGTTATTTAACTTCAATTACTTCTTTCATATATAATCACATTCTGAGTTACTATGGCTAGGGCCTCTACATTATGGAGAACACTGACGCAATTGTTCTCCAACTTCAGTTATTGAATTGTCCTTTCAGCACCAATTCATCTAGGAATCCTTGCCGATACTTCTACAAACCCAGATTTCTGTGTTCCTAGCAGAAGGATACTTATTCCCCTTTCAATAGATAGTAAATGACTTAGACTGAGACTGGACTGTTGCCCATCATGAATGTACAGTACTTCATCTGTGGTCAAAATGTAGTTGGGAGCCACCAAGGTCTCGTAGATCCCCATTGCAAAGACCCTAACTGCCACTCCGTCACAGAAGCCCACACTATGTCTAAGACAGAATTTACTTCCAGCCCCTTTCTTTCTTTAATGAACTCATCGTTGCTTTATTTCTGGCTCACTCTGAAGTTAATGTATCAAATTCACAAATTCCAGTTTTAGCTGGGTGGGGCTCTGTAGGCAGAGCTCCTCAGGCCATGTTCCCTTTGCTAGAGATAAATCTGTGTTTTTCCCTTTAGGCTGTCGCCAAAATTTTTATGTGTCCTCGAGGTTATTTTCTAGATTAGTCCTCTAACGGGAAACATCAACATATTCACAGATGGCAATGTCGAAGTGGCATGAAGTCACACAGTAATCACCCCACTAACAGAGCTGCATGGATTTTAAATTATAATGGCAGGAGCAAGGAAAGCTTGGGAGCCCAAAGATGCTGGTTGGTGATGTTCGTAATGGGGTCCATCCTTCCACAGTGTGGAACCTCAACAGAGTACTCACATTCTTTTAGAACTTCCCCTGTGCAATCTGGCAGTCCTGAGACTTAAATCCTGTGTTCTCAAAAGAATGACTCCTCTGTGCTGCCTGCGAAACTCGTTGTGTACACAAGGGCATCTCTGGTGGCAAAGAAAGGAGCGTCCTAAGCTGTGGGAACAAAGCAACTGGCTGTCTACTGCTGGGGTTAAGATGGATTTTCACTGTTGGCAGAAGATGTGAGAGTCTCTGAAGGTGGCGTGTGATGGCTCATTATTTATATTTTTTCCAGAAGGGATTTCTTCATCTTTCATGAGATTATGCAGACTCTGTATCATAAAGGTAGCCAGTTTTCAGTGAATGATTTTATAGATGATGGTCACAATGGCTATTTTAGGCCTAAAGTGGTCACCTTCACATCTGGATAAAACTGAGTCTGAACATTTTGTATTCAGCTTGCTAGCTCTACAAACCTTTGTTTCATAATGGAAAAAGAAATTTGCAGCATGTATGTGAAAGGTTTCAAGGGACGACGCCATTTAAGCTTTCTGTTTGTTCTCCTTTTATTTTAATCAATGATAACACAGAAAAGCTTTGCTTGAAGTTTTTTTTAAAAGCTTTTCTTTGAACAAGCCACTTTTCTCATTTATTTTTTACAATTTTATACATACACTGAAGGTCAAAAAAGTTCTTGGATTTTAAAGTAGGACATAGAATTCTGCATAAACCATCCCAAAGGGCCTTTTTTAAATTGTAAGGAATCAGAAAGGCAGAGTCAGCAGCACTGGCTTAGGACCTACAAGTGGATTCCTCTTTTTAGTCCCAGCACCAAACTGCCTGAGACAGGAAGCCAAAGGGAGGCCCCTGCGTGGCTTGCTTAAGTCCATTATCGCTCCCTACTCTTTAATCCAGCACAGTAACACTTAAGCAACAGGCGGGTTTTAAGGCCCTTAGTTTACAAGGACAGTGAAAGCATTGACAGAGGTTGCTCAGGTTTAATTTTTCTCAGGATTAAAAACAAAAAAAAGAAAAAAAAAACTATGCTTGTATCCTAAATGGAAGCACACAGCATTCTCCTACTATAAAAAGATAATATCTCACATCAGAACTCTGCCTCCCGCCAGTCAGTTACGAGGCCTCCATATTGGTTCTCGGTTGCCAGAGAAATCAGACTGAGGTACGCAAATATAACCCGAGACCAACATCGCGGGGGTCTAAGCCCGATGGGCGTTGGCCTGCACCGAGGCCCTGGGCTGATGGGGGGGGGCACCCGGGTGCAAACCCGGCCAGGAGGTTTTTTTCCCCCGGGCCAGCGCGTGCACCACCGCCATTTTGCCTAAGGGAAGCCAGGGAGACCTAGCAGGCAAAACCAAACCGGCTAACAGGCATAGCCCGAGGCGGACATAGCAGGGGTCTCAGACGGTCAGGCCCTGGACTGCCCCCAGGTCCTGGGCTGCTCGGTGGGCCATCTGTGTGCCGACCCAGCCAGGAGCTTGTTTGCCCGGGCCGGCGCACTCCGCCGCCATTTTGCCTACGGGAAGCCAGAGAGACTAGCAGACAAAACCAAACCAGCTAACAGGCATAGCCCGAGGCGGACATAGCAGGGGTCTCAGATGGTCAGGCCCTGGACTGCCCCCAGGCCCTGGGCTACTCGGTGGGCCATCTGTGTGCTGACCTGGCCAGGAGGTCGTTAGCCCAGCAGACTCTCCCAGCACTCTCAGGGAGCGCGCCCACGCCACCATCCTAGCCACCTGACAGACCCAATTAACACTCACAGCTGAGGGGAACTTTGCCCCGACATTGGCCTGCCAGGCTTTTGCCTAGACTCAGGGCCTGAGCAGCTAGGCTAGCCTTGTGTGCACCAACCCGGTTGGGAGTCCTGCTGCCCAGCAGAGAGATCAGCACACAGAAAAGGTCCCTGCAGCATACAGCCTCAGTGCTCCCTGAAGGAGCAAACGGGCACCTTCTGGCTCACAGACACAATCTGGGGCAAAGAACACTAGGGCTGCAAGGGCACCCAAGAGGAGGAAAGCACATCAGCAATCTGCAAAAGGGAAAACCCTGCCCTCCAGTGTTGCAGAAATAGCCCTAGAGCCTCTCAGGAGGCTGTAACACCAGCCGGAGACAAGACCAATTAGCTCCAGAGAACAAGATGGCAAAGGGCAAACGCAGGAACGCTACTAACAGAAATCTAGGCAATATGGCAGCATCTGAACCAAACTCTCCAACATCAGCAAGTCCTGGTTATGCCAACCCACCAGAGAAACAAGATTTGGATTTAAAATCACTGTTCATGATGCTGCTAGAAGAACACAAAAAGGACATGAATGAATCTCTTAAAGCAATACAGGGGAACATGAATAAGCTAGAAACCCGTTTAATGGAAACACAAAAAATACTTAAAGAAATGCAGGAGAATAAGGCCCAAGAGATAGAAGCCAATAAAGAAGAAAGGCAAAAAAAAACTTAAAGAAATGCAGGAGAACTTGAGTCAACAGGCAGAAGTCATGAAAGAGGAAACACAAAAATCTCTTAAAGAATTACAGGAAAACACAGACAAACAAATGATGGAAATGAGCAAAACCATCCTGGACCTAAAAACAGAAGTAGAAACAACTAAGAAATCACAAAGGGAGACAACTTTGGAGATAGAAAACCTTGAGAAAAAATCAGGGGCCATAGATGCAAATATAAACAACAGAATACAAGAGATGGAAGAAAGAATCTCAGATGCCGAAGATACTATAGAAACCATTGACTCAACTGTCAAAGAAAATGCAAAATGCAAAAAGCTTGTATCCCAGAACATCCAGGAAATCCAGGATACAATGAGAAGACCAAACCTAAGGATTATAGGTATAGATGAGAGTGAAGATTTACAAGAGAAAGGGCCAGCAAATATCTTCAACAAAATTATGGAAGAAAACTTTCCTAACTTAAAGAGAGAGATGCCTATGAATATACAAGAAGCCTACAGAACTCCAAACAGACTGGACCTGAGCAGAAATACCTCCCATCACATAATAATCAAAACCCCAAATGCTCTAAACAAAGAAAGAATATTAAAGGCAGTAAGAGAGAAAGGCCAAGTAACATATAAAGGAAGACCTATCAGAATCACACCAGACTTCTCACCAGAGACCATGAAAGCTAGAAGATCCTGGGCAGATCTCATGCAGACTCTAAGAGAACACAAATGTCAGCCAAGATTACTATACCCAGCAAAACTCTCATTCACCATAGATGGAGAAACCAAGATATTCCATGACAAAACCAAATTCACACAATATCTTTCCACAAACCCAGCTCTGCAAAGAATAATAGGAGGAAAACTCCAATACAAGGAGGGAAACTACACACTGGAAAAAGCAAGATAGTTACCTTCCTTCATCAAACCCAAAAGAAGATAACCACTCAAATATAAAAAGAACATCAAAAATGACAGGAAGTAATAATTAATATTCCCTAATATCTCTTAACATCAATGGTCTCAATTACCCAATAAAAAGGCATAGACTAACAGACTGGATAAGGCAACAGGACCCTACAATTTGCTGTATACAGGAGACACACCTCAGTGTCAAAGATAAAAACTACCTCAGAGTAAAAGGCTGGAAGACAATCTTACAAGCCAATGGTCACAGGAAACGATCAGGAGTAGCCATTCTAATATCAGATAAAATTGACTTTCAACCTAAAGTCATCAAAAGAGACACAGAAGGACATTTCTTGCTGATCAAAGGAAAAATCCACCAAGAAGAACTTCAAATTCTGAACATCAATGCGCCAAATGCAAGGGCACCCTCATTCGTAAAAGAAACCTTACTAAAGCTCAAAGCACACGTTGCACCTAACACAATAATTGTGGGGGACTTCAACACTCCACTTTCCTCAATGGACCGATCGGGAAAACAGAAACTAAACAGGGACACAGTAAAACTAATTGAAGCTTTGGATCAATTGGATTTGACTGATATTTATAGAACATTTCACCCTAAAGCAAAAGAATATACCTTTTTCTCAGCACCTCATGGTACCTTCTCCAAAATCGACCATATAATTGGACACAAGGCAGACCTCAACAAATATAAGAAGATCGAACTAATCCCATGCCTCCTATCAGATCACTATGGAGTAAAAGTGATCTTCAATAGCAACAAAAACAACAGAAAACCCACATACACGTGGAAACTGAACAATATTCTACTCAATGATACCTTGGTCAAGGAAGAAATAAAGAAAGAAATTAAAGACTTTTTAGAACACAATGAAAATGAAAACACAACATACCCAAATCTATGGGACACAATTAAAGCAGTGCTAAGAGGAAAACTCATAGCCCTGAGTGCCTCCAAAAAGAAAATGGAGAGAGCACACATTACCAGCTTAATGACACACCTGAAAGCCCTGGAACAAAAAGAAGCTATTTCACTCAGGAGGAGTAGAAGGCAGGAAATTATCAAACCCAGGGCTGAAATCAATCAAGTAGAAACAAAGAAAACCATACAAAGAATCAACAAAACCAGGAGCTGGTTCTTTGAGAAAATCAACAAGATAGATAAACCCTTAGCCAGACTGACCAAAGGGCACAGAGAATGTATCCAAATTAACAAATTTAGAACTGAAAAGGGAGATATAACAACAGAAACTGAGGAAATCCAAAAAATCATCAGATCCTACTACAAGAGCCTGTACTCAACACAACTGGAGAATCTGGAGGAAATGGACAATTTCCTTGACAGATACCAAATACCAAAATTAAATCAGGACCAACTAGACCATCTAAACAGTCCCATAATGTCTAAAGAAATAGAAGGAGTCATAGAAAGTCTTCCAACCAAAAAAAGCACAGGACCAGATGGTTTCAGTGCGGAATTCTATCAGACCTTCAAAGAAGAGTTAACACCAATACTCTTCAAACTGTTCCACAAAATAGAAACAGAAGGAACACTACCCAATTCCTTCTACGGAGCCACAATTACGCTGATACCAAAGCCACACAAAGATCCAACAAAGAAAGAGAACTTCAGACCAATTTCCCTTATGAACATAGATGCAAAAATACTCAATAAAATTCTTGCCAACCGAATCCAAGAACACATCAAAACGATCATCCACCATGATCAAGTAGGCTTTATTCTGGGAATGCAGGGTTGGTTCAATATACGGAAATCCATCAATGCAATCCACTACATAAACAAACTCAAAGAGCAAAACCACATGGTCATTTCATTGGATGCTGAAAAAGCATTTGACAAAATTCAGCATCCTTTCATGCTTAAAGTCTTGGAGAGAACAGGAATTCAAGGCCCATACCTAAACATAGTAAAAGCAATATACAGCAAACCGGTAGCCAGCATCAAACTAAATGGAGAGAAACTTGAAGCAATCCCACTGAAATCAGGGACCAGACAAGGCTGCCCCCTTTCTCCTTATCTTTTCAATATTGTACTTGAGGTACTAGCTCGGGCAATTCGACAACATAAGGAGGTCAAAGGGATACAAATTGGAAAGGAAAGAAGTCAAACTTTCATTATTTGCAGACGACATGATAGTCTACCTAAGTGACCCAAAAAACTCCACTAGAGAGCTCCTACAGCTGATAAACAACTTCAGCAAAGTGGCAGGTTATAAAATCAACTCCAGCAAATCAGTGGCCTTCCTATACTCAAAGGATAAGCAGGCTGAGAAAGAAATTAGGGAAATGACCCCCTTCACAATAGCCACAAACAATATAAAGTATCTTGGGGTGACTCTTATTAAACATGTGAAAGATCTGTATGACAAGAACTTCAAGACTCTGAAGAAGGAAATGGAAGAAGACCTCAAAAAATGGGAAAACCTCCCATGCTCATGGATCGGTAGAATCAATATAGTTAAAATGGCCATTTTGCCAAAAGCAATATACAGATTCAATGCAATACCCATCAAAATCCCAACTCAATTCTTCACAGAGTTAGAAAGAGCAATTTTTAAATTCATCTGGAACAACAAAAAACCCAGGATAGCTAAAATTATTCTCAGCATCAAAAGAAAATCTGGGGGAATCACTATCCCTGACCTCAAGCAATACTACAGAGCAATAGTGTTAAAAACTGCATGGTATTGGTACAGTGACAGGCAGGCAGATCAATGGAACAGGATTGAAGATCCAGAAATGAACCCACACACCTATGGCCACTTGATCCTCGACAAAGAGGCTGAAAACATCCAATGGAAAAAAGATAGCCTTTTCAACAAATGGTGCTGGTTCAACTGGAGGTCAGCATGCAGAAGAATGCGAATTGATCCATCCTTGTCTCCTTGTACTAAGCTCAACTCCAAATGGATCAAGGACCTCTACATAAAGCCAGACACTCTGAAGCTAATAGAAAAGAAACTGGGGAAGACCCTTGAGGACATCGGTACAGGGAGAAAGTTTCTGAACAGAACACCAATAGCGTATGCTCTAAGAGCAAGAATTGACAAATGGGACCTCATAAAATTACAAAGTTTCTGTAAGGCAAAGGACACCATCAAGAGAACAAATCGGCAACCAACAAATTGGGAAAAGATCTTCACCAATCCTACATCAGATAGAGGGCTAATATCCAATAGATATAAAGAACTCAAGAAGTTAGACTCCAGAAAACTGAACAACCCTATTAAAAAATGGGGTACAGAGTTAAACAAAGAATTCACACCTGAAGAACTTCGGATGGCAGAGAAGCATCTTAAAAAATGCTCAACTTCATTAGTCATTAGGGAAATGCAAATCAAAACAACCCTGAGATTTCATCTTACACCAGTCAGAATGGCTAAGATTAAAAATTCAGGAGACAGCAGGTGTTGGAGAGGGTGTGGAGAAAGAGGAACACTCCTCCACTGCTGGTGGGGCTGCAAATTGGTACAACCACTCTGGAAATCAGTCTGGCGCTTCCTCCAAAAACTGGGCACCTCACTTCCAGAAGATCCTGCTATACCACTCCTGGGCATATACCCAGAGGATTCCCCACCATGTAATAAGGATACATGCTCTACTATGTTCATAGCAGCCCTATTTATAATTGCCAGATGCTGGAAAGAACCCAGGTATCCCTCAACAGAAGAGTGGATACCAAAAATGTGGTATATCTACACAATGGAGTACTATTCAGCCATTAGAAACAATGAATTCATGAAATTCTTAGGCAAATAGATGGAGCTAGAGAACATCATACTAAGTGAGGTAACCCAGACTCAAAAGGTGAATCATGGTATGCACTCACTAATAAGTGGTTATTAACCTAGAAAACTGGAATACCCAAAACATAATCCACACATCAAATGAGGCACAAGGAGAAAGGAGGACTTGCCCCTGGTTCTGGAGAGACTCAGTCAAACAGTATTCGGCAAAACCAGAACAGGGAAGTGGGAAGGGGTGGGTGGGAGGACAGGGAAAGAGAAGGGGACTTAAGGGACTTTCGGGGAGTGGGGGGCTAGAAAAGAGGAAATCATTTGAAATGTAAATAAATTATATCGAATAAAAAAAAAGATAATATCTCAGAACAAATGACAGCTCTTAAAGTTGAGTTCATTGAGTTAGCATTAGACTTATCAGTCCTGATTTCCCTGTCACTTCCTGAAGGACTGGGACTGTCCTGTCCCAGCTGATATCTGCATGTGAAGAGCTTTAGAAGTTAGCAATATGTGAGCGGAATTCTTCCCGTGAAGACAGGCTATCTAAGCTGAGGCACAAGGTAGGGCAGGAGTTACCCAGAGGCAATGTGAGGCCTGAAAGTAAGGCCGAAGCACAAGTCAGCCCTAAGAATCTCACAGTGCCTTGGAAACCAGTCATCGGGTGTGCTGGCTAGTTTTTTTCATCAATTTGACAAAAGCCAGGTCATTTGGAAAAAGGAGAATTTAAATTGAGAAAATTCCTCCCCGCTATATTGGCCTGTGAGAAGGCCTGTTGGCATTCTTGGTTGATGACTGATGTGAGGGGGGGTCCAGATCACTGAGGGAAGAGCAACTCTGAGTGCTCTAAGAAAGCAGGCCCAATAAGCCAAAGGCAACAAGCTAATAAACAGTACTTCTCATCGCTTATGCACCAGCTCCTGCCTCTAGGTACCTGCCCTAGGTATCCGGCCCTGACTTATGTCAGTTATGGCCTGTGATGCTGAATTGTAAGCTGAAATAAACCCTTTACTTTTGACCATGCTATTTTATCACCACAGTAGGAAGGGTAACTAAGACAGCAGGGAGAAGGGAAGTAGCTCGTGGGTTTTTTATATATCTTTCTGTCCTTATTTTCATCATGCCTGATTCAATACTCACTACCTACTTATATTCAGAACATACGGTTTGAAGATGGAGTAGACTCTGAGGACTACAAATCTATTGGTAGAAATAAATATCAAAGAATAATAACAAGGTAATCTGACCTCTGAGTCAACTGTCCAGTGCTGGTCTTTTCTTTCTGTAGTTTGTTTCTTTGCAGTAGCCTATGTAAAGATGACTTTGCAACACATAGTATCACTCCTCTAGTTTACGCTCACAGGGAGGTACTGGAACTTTGATATGATGCAGATGGGAAACACTAGAGTTGAGCCTTGGAGTATAGGACACACAATTTCCTTTTTCAAACATCAAAAAAACTACCGTTGTAATATTTTCTTCTTCCACTATGAAAACTAGGAAAGATATAGTGACTATAATCCGTAATATTTTTACTTTCAAGGGACTATGGTAAAACAAGCAAAACAAATTGCTGCCAAGAGAGACAATGAATAAGCATGTGGTGACCTAGAACCAGTTAATGCCAATAGTCGTGACTAAACATGATGATTATCCATAGTGATATCTCACATTTAGGTGAGGTCAAGAGAATGCTGGAGTTGTTGGCACACAATTGTATTTACAAATAAAAGTATCTCCAAATGTTGTGAAATATATCACAGAGTAGAAGGGACAAAAGAAACAATAAAAGAGATTAACTGGAAAGAACAATAAAAAAGGCTATCTTTTTTCCACTGGATGGATTCAGATCCTTTGTTAGAGATCAAGTGAACATAAGTGTGTAGGTTCATTTCTGGATCTTCAGTCCTATTCCATTGATCTGGCTGCCTGTCACTGTGCCAATACCATGCAATTTTTAACACTATTGCTCTGTAGTATTGCTTGAGGTCTGGTATACTGATTCCCCCGGAAGTTCTTTTACTGTTGAGAATAGTTTTAGCTATCCTGGGTTTTTTGTTATTCCAGATGAATTTGAGAATTGCTCTTTCTAACTCTATGAAGAACTGATTGGGATTTTGATGGGGATTGCATTAAATCTGTAGATTGCTTTTGGTAAGATGACCATTTTTACTATATTAATCCTGCCAATCCACGAACATGGAAGATTTTTCCATTTTCTTAGGTCTTCTTCAATTTCCTTCTTCAGAGACCTGAAGTTTTTCTCCTACAGATCTTTCACTTGTTTGGTTAGAGTCACCCCAAGATACTTTATATTGTTTGTGGCTATTGTGAAGGGTGTCATTTCCCTAATTCCTTTCTCAGCCTGCTTATCCTTTGTGTATAGGAAGGCTACTGATTTGCTTGAGTTGATTTTATAACCAGCCACTTTGCTGAAGTTGTTTATCAGCTGTAGGAGTTATCAGGTGGAGTTTCTTGGGTCACTTAGGTAGACTATCATATCATCTGCAAATAGTGATAGTTTGACTTCTCCCTTTCCAATTTGTATCCGTTTGAGCTCCTTATGCTGTCTAATTGCTCTAGCTAGGACTTCAAGTACTATATTGAAAAGATATGGAGAGGGGGGCATCCTTGTCTACTCCCTGATTTTAGTGGGGTTGCTTCAAGTTTCTCTCCTAGTTTGATGTTGGCTACTGGTTTGCTATATATTGCTTTAACTATGTTTAGGTATGGGCCTTGAATTCCTGTTCTTTCCAAGACTTTTAGCATGAAAGGATGCTGAATTTTGTCAAATGCTTTTTCAGCATCTAATGAAATGACTATGTGGTTTTGTTCTTTGAGTTTGTTTATGTAGTCGATCGCATTGATGATTTCCGTATATTTTTCTTTTTTAAATTTGTTTTCTAAATTCTTTGTTTACATTCCAAATTCTTTCCCCTTTCCCAATTCCTCCCCTCCCCATATGTCCCATAGGCCCTCTTCTCTCCACCCATTCTCCAATTACCCACTCCGTTTTCTCTGTCCTGGTACTCCCCTACAATGCTGGATCAAGCCTATCCAGGATCAGGGCCCGTATATTGAACTATCGCTGCATCCCTGGGATGAAGCCTACTTGATCATGATGAATAATCGTTCTGATGTGTTCTTGGATTTAATTGGCAAGAATTTTATTGAATATTTTTGTGTCAATATTCATAAGGGATATTGGCCTATAGTTCTCCTTCTTTGTTGGATCTTTGTGTGGTTTTGGGATCAGCATAACTGTGGTTTCATAGAACGAGTTGGGTAGTGTGACATCTGTTTCTATTTTGCAGAATAATTTGAAGAGTATTGGTCTTAGGTCTTCTTTGAAGGTCTGATAGAATTCTGCACTAAAACCATCTGGTCCTGTGTTTTTTTTTGGTTGGAAGACTTTCTATGATCCCTTTTATTTCTTTAGGGGTTATGAGACTGTTTAGTTGATCTATTTGATCCTGATTTAATTTTGGTATTTGGTATCTGTCTAGGAAATTGTCCATTTCCTCCAGATTTACCAGTTGTGTTGAGTGTAGACTTTCAACAAATTGTGTTGGCTCAACTGGACGTCAGCTTGCAGAAGAATGCTAATTGATCCATTCTTATCTCCTTGTACTAAGCTCAACTCCAAGTGGATCAAGGACCTCCACATAAAACCAGACACACTGAAACTAATAGAAACTTGGGAAGACCCTTGAGGACATGGGCACAGGGGAAAAGTTCCTGAATAGAACACCAATAGCGTATGCTCTAAGATCAAGAATTGACAAATGGGACCTCATAAAATTACAAAGTTTCTGTAAGGCAAAGGACACTGTCAAGTGGACAAAACAGCAACCAACAAATTGGGAAAGGATCTTCACCAACCCTATATCTGACAGAGGGCTAATATCCAATATATACAAAGAACTCAAGAAGTTAGATGCCAGAGAGCTAAATAACATATTAAAAATGACTTTTAATGGACTTTGAATGGCTGAGAAGCACCTTAAAAATGTTCAACATCATTAGTCATTAGGGAAATGCAAATCAAAACAACCCTGAGATTTCACCTTATACCAGTCGGAATGGCTAAGATTAAAAACTCAGGAGACAGTAGGTGTTGGCAAGGATGTGGAGAAAGAGGAACATTCCTCCACTGCTGATGGGAATTTAAGTTGGTACAACCACTCTGGAAATCAGTCTGGCTGTTCCTCAGAAAACTGGGCATAAAACTTCCGGAGGACCCTGCAATACCACTCCTGGGCATATACCGAGAGGATTCCCCGGCATGCAATAAGGACACATGCTCTACTATGTTCATAGCAGCCCTATTTATAATAGTCAGAAGCTGGAAAGAACCCAGATGTCCCTTAATGGAGGAATGGATACAAAAAATGTGGTATATTTACACAATGGAATACTAGTCAACAATTCAAGACCATGAATTTATGAAATTCTTAGGCAAATGGTTGGATTTGGAAAATATCATCCTAAGTGAGGTAAGCCAATCAAAAAAGAACACACATGGAATACAGTCACTGATAAGTGGATATTAGCTCAGAAGCTCTGAATTCCCAAGACACAATTCACATATCAAATGACTCCCAAGAAGAAGGAAAGAGAGGTCCCTGATCCTGAAAAGACTTGTTCCAGCATTGTAGGGGAGTACCAGGACAGAGAAGTAGGAAGGGGTTGATAGGAGAATGGGCGGAGGGAAGAGGGCTTAGGAAAGTTATGGGGAGGGGAGGAAACAGGAAAGGGAAAATCATTTGGAATGTAAACATAGAATATAGAAAATAAAAATTATAATAAAAAAGAAAAAAAAAGAATAATAAGAAAGAACAGGAAAGTTAACAAACACCTATTAAAGTAGTAGTTCTCAGTGAGAGCAGCGGTAACTGGAACTTGGTAGAAATGAAAATTATGCACACCTCAGAATCAGAAATGCTAGGGCTGGAGGCCAAAAATGATTGTTTTGTCAGGTCCCCCAGGTGCTCTGACACTTCCTTAAAGGTTGACAGGCGCTGTCTCAGGGAGAGGCACCAAGCAGAGCTGAGCTGGCCTTGAGATTTATTGAAAGAATAAAATAGCCACAGAATGCTCACACAGCTCAGCTATGACCCTTCCGAGGAATGGGAGGTTCACAGCTTGCTGTGTTTACTCATTCTAAAGGCACTTTCCCCACCTTTCTCTTTCTTGTTTAATGTCAGAACCAGGGCTTGGTTCTTTCAGCATACTGTCTCCCAAAGGCTCTTTCTTACTTTGTACACCTATGCCCTGACTCTGTATCTCTTTTATCCATCCCGCTGAACCTCCTATTTTGTACTTCAGATTTTTCCTTCACACAGACATCTAGCATCTAGATGTCACTACAAATTCAATGCCCACAAACACATTTTCTCACTTTCCCCTCATCCTGTCTCCTTCTGTGTTCCTATTTACAGTCGTCCAGGTGAGCATGGAGTCTTCTTTCATCTTCTTCCTTTCACACTTCAGACTTCGAAGGTTCAAATCCCAGCCCAGCTATTTATTAACTATAATTTAACCATCAGCAAAGTGGTTACTTAGTCAGATTTCCTGACTATAAAATGGGATGCAAATAGCACCTACCTACAGGTGTTCCGAGGACAGTGGGTGGAGTTAGGTGGCATGAAAACTTTAGAGTAGTGCCTGGCACAAGGGCCTGGTGAGTGATAGGTGCTCAGGTAGGGATTCAGATTTGTTCCCCTGCGTTCCTGTACTCTTCAATATGTCTCAGCATTGTTATAGGGACAGTACGGTTGACTATTCCATACACCAGGCCATCTCAGACACTGGTGTGCATTCTACCACAGCTTGCTCAGGCTGGGATAAATATGGTCTCAGATGATCTCCCTATGTATAAGGACAGAAGTACAGTTATGCCAAAAGGACATATTTCTTTTTTTTTTAATTGAATGATAAGCACACGAAGCTTGTCACTTGTGTTGATGCTGTTGGTGTCATTTGATCACAGAGCAGGTGGGCCCTACCTCTGCAAGGAAGGATGCTTAGAGAGGTGGAACAAAGCATACTAATTAGCATTGTTCCGTTGACTCGTTAGAACCTCCAGATTTCAGTTATTTGCTTGCAGTCTGAGTTCTGCCCCCAGCACCCACATAAGATGTCTCACCATTGCTTGTAACTCCTGCTTCAGTTGCTCAAATAACTGTGAAATAAGTTAGGTAAGAGGGGATACTTGGATTCTACCAATTAAAGTCGTAATGAATTACATCTTGGTTGACTAGAGCTTTGAACTACTTGTAGCAAAAAGTGATAGGATATGAGAAATCCTGAAGCATTATCCCAGTTTTCTATTTCTGATGGACATGTTGTTTGCCTTTGCTCAGCTGCTACAAGAGAATTTCAGTTTTTATCATCTGCTCTGTTCCTCTAATGGAGGTTTCTCAGTTGGGCTGCTTAAGTTTCTAAAAACCAGGGCTGGAGAAGATGGCTTAGTAGTTAAGAGCATTGACCACTCTTCTAATGGTCCTGAGTTCAATTCCCACCAACCACAAGGTCGCTCACAACCATCAGTGAAGGGATCTGATGCCCTCTTCTGGTGTGTCTGGAAACAGCTAAAGTGTACTCATATAAATAAAATAAATATTTAAAAAAAGTTTCTAAAAACCATCTACATTTGACTTAAACAGATGCCCAGCCCTCTATTGTAAAGGAGATAACTGTCCTAGCAGGCACACTGGAAGTCTGGATGGTTCTTACTCAAGTCCAGCACACTTGCATGTGGTAGGCTCTTACATGTTAGCGCGGGTTCAAAGGCCAGCTCTGCCTCTCAGCTTTGTGACTTTGGAAAACTATAAACCTTTGAATAAGTTTTCTCAGTTGTAAAGTGTGGTTAGTAACAGAGTTTAGAATCTTATGTCCTGATTAAATTACTTCATACAGTGAGTGGCCTAATTATACACAGTACCTCTGAATTTCCTGCTCTTTTGTTATTTAATGATTTGAAAAACCACAGCTGAAATTTATGCTTTGTGCTTGCTGTCCGAACCTAAGTGCCTTTCTGATCTGGCATTATCTCTAGTGAGTAACAAGTAATAGAGGGAACAATTAGTGTCACATAAACAATCTCTCTCTACTTAGAAGACAGTGACTCTCTCTGAAGTCAAAATTTGTCTTATAGCTAGAGCAAAACAGTATAATCCTCTCCAATAGATATTATTAATGTTAAATATATTGTCAAACAAATATATTGCTAAACTACTTCCTGTCATGGAACGTTCTAGTTTGAAGCTGGATATATACTATCTTTATAAACTTTTCCTTGTGCTCCATGACAAATATCTCATATGAACTTTAATAACAGATGGAGAATTTTATAGATTCTACCATTTCCTTCATAAAAAGTTTCAGATGAATATATCTGCAAGTTAGTATTCTAATTTGGTCCTAAAGTACATTTTTTTGTGCTTTAATGTTTCTAGAAAAAAGTTAATTTCCACAGCTTTATGCTGTTCACTTCCACATAGACTAGTCTGCTTAGCTTCTGTTGTAATTCGCAGCCCGTATACTCTACGTGGAACATACAGTTTTGGAGAGTAAAAGTTATATACATCAATGCTTGCCTCTTATTTATGGAGAAATAGTACATGTTTTAGACAAGAATTTTCTTGTACGACCCACTTCTAGGAACTGGTTTTGTGTAATGCTTTTTGTAACACAAAAGAAAATGTGATGGAACAGTGTAGTCTAGTACATTTTGAAGGTCTAAATTTCCTCCTTTTTCATATAGATGATTTAGTAGCCTTACCTTTGTGAAAAGACATCACGGTAGGGGCTGCCGTGCTGCAGTGCAATGCCATACCCCCGGTCAGCAACAGTATTCCCAACAGTGTAGAAGGAACAGTCGGGGTCGTTAATAGCCACATATTCCAACACAGCTGCATCCCATACAAAAGCATAGTTTCCATATTTTACCTGTGAAATTACAGAGGAGAAACAAAACAGGATTTAAGGTTAAAAATTCACAGAATAATAAATATTACAATAGTTTATGCAAAAACTATAGGCTACATGTGTTTAAGTAAACTCGTATTTGTGTTTCTGTTAACTCCTTAATTCTGGAAATGTGGTGAAGATAGATTAGTATCCATGCTTTCAGGCAGTTTAACTTACATTAAAACCATCCCTGAATTGTAAATGTCATGTGGACTTCAGGAATGTTTAAAGACATGCTTTTGAGCTTGCAGTGTGTCTTACCACTCAGATGGTTGTTTCTAGGAACTTCAAAAACTATGCTTCTAGCATTGTTGAGAGATGTTACTAGGCCTCTAAGCTAGGCTCATTTCTTCTCACCCACCACGGCTTCCTCATGACCTATGTTTTACATAAATGCTCACAATTCACAGTAAGGACAAATTACTAATACTGTTCTATTCATTAGCTCCACTCTGTCTTTGTTTAACTGAGTTTGTCTCTTTTCAAATACAAGTATGGAGATCTTACAGTTAGTGCCCAAATAAGTCTTTCTTAAGTGTTTTGTTAGCATGCATTAGAAAATTTTATTTTATGCCATATCTTCCCTTCCAAGAAGTCCCTTTCCTTGATGGTCATTACAATAAGGAAAACAATTCTACAATCTTCTGTATCAACATTTAGGAGCATAAATTCATACAATTAAACTAGCATATAGTTCAGTGATTTTTTTCACTCAACAATAATTCATATGGGAGCGTACCATTACGGTTTGCATTTGTCATATCTTCCCCACCCGGCAAAGGTCATGCGTGGAATGCTAAGGCTGCAGCTGGTGGTGTGGGTCGGAGGTGGATGGGTCATGTGGGCATGGACTTCATCAGTGGATTATTTCATTGACAGACTCAAAGCTGCATGGACTCTCGGGAATTGGGGAATACTTCTTGGCAGTAGGTGAGATTCGTGAGACATTTCTTGTCCTTGGGCTCTTTTTTTTGTCCCTGCTTCTTGCCAGCCATAAGGTACAGAGATCCCCTCCTCTCTGCATACCCTTCCCTCATGATGTTCTCAGCCTTTCCATATACAGGCCAGATGCAACAATGCCAAGAAGCCGTGGTCTGAAACCCATGATACTGTGACCCTTCTAATCTGAAATATTTTTCTCACAGTAGTAAAAAATAGCCAATGCACAAACTTATTATGAAGGGGCTGCTTTTCAAGAGCAGTGGTCCCCTACCTTCCTAATGTTGAGACACTTTTATACCTCATGCTGTGGTGACACCAATAATAAAATTATTTTCACTACTGGATAACTGAAAGTTTGCTACTGTTGTGAATCATAATGTAAAAAGCTGTGTTTTCTTGTGGACTTCAGTGACCCCTGTGAAAGGGTCATTCAGAACCGTCCCCCGCAAGGCATTGTAATTCACACGTTGAATACTTCTATTCTAGAGGACATGCGTTTGATTCCTATTTCCTGCAACAGGGTGGATAGTGAGGATATAGGAAAAGTCATTGAGTTATGAATATGATATGTACCTTTTTATCAAATTCTCCCTTAATAAAGACATGGGGAGGATCTCAGAGGAGTTTGAGGAAGGAAACTGTTACAAGAATATATTGCATGCAAAAAACTATTTTCAATGAAATAAAAATGTAAAAGAATACTATTTAAAAACAAGTCCTGTCGTGTGATTGGTGGACACTGATATCTACCGATGCTTAGGACAGAAGACCTTATAGCAGTTCCAGAGGAACAATTCGAGGGTAGTACCCCTCAGAGATGGTTAGATTGCTAGATTCCTTAGTTACAGAATTGCTCTAGGTTCAGTTTCAGGACTTTCCATTGAGATGTGTGCTGGCAGTTTTCATGCATCTTGTAAAACTAAAGCTGAATTTTTGAGGGTGATATAAGTTTTGAGTCCCTTTACTTAATCGGTTCACAGGTGGATCATTGGGACAAGTTACACAATGGCTGTAGCATATTGCACTATCATATACACCACTTCTGTTGAAACATGCAGGAAATTCATTTTCATGGAGAGGAACTGGGGAAGTCTGCTCAAATATTCTGGTAACTGAAATAGTTGTACAAAAATTCAAATATTTAAGTTCCATATCTATGTACCTAGCTGATTAAACATAGATAGTCTATGGAGACCACTTCTTGTTCACGCATACTCTACTAAGCTAATCATTGTTTTTGCAAGTTTCTTCCTGTCAGATGAGGAATGTAAACTTTAAATATTATTTTCTCAAATATTTGCATTTCTGGTCCAGTAAAGAGAAAAATGAAAAAAATATATTTGAAAACTTAAGCTCTTCAATGTTCAATGGAAGATGAAACATTCTTTCCCTCTGTAAACTGTCCTTGTTCCTATTTAAATGTTCCCATCATGAAGTGATGAAGAAAACACTCGGTAGTTTATTAACTAGTACCCTCCATGGTAACTATGGAAACCCACACTATAAGCAAATACACTCACCATCTACCATTTTGATGTACCAAACTTGATATGAATTGAAAAATCAATATTCATTCTTATATGAAGCCTTAATTTTACTAAATTTTATAGGCTCACTTCAAACCCTAAATTCACAGAAAATAGCAACCATAATCTTTTATTTTATTAAGAAAATTCACCGGGAACAATTTTGGAAAGATGACATTTAAATGAAAACAGTAAAATGAAAATGTTTTCTTATTGACAGCATCCAGTATTTATAATGTTATGAGAATAGATAACATGTAAGACATTTTAGATTCATAAGGTACTCTTTCCTATGGATTTCCTTGATATTTCCAGCACTTTGAGCCCGCTGAATCTATGGGAACTAAGTCACAGATGTAGTGATCCATCTTCCTCCAAGCTATACTGATGGTCAGTGGCTCTGTGAAACTCAGGCTCAATTCCATCTGCTACAGTCATTTCATAATATTAAAGACACACTTTCATGGAGACATTGTCCACAGGAAAGCAAATACAGTTGAGATACAGCACTCTCCACCTTTAAGGCATGGAGCATCAACTTTGAGAAATGACATGTATATAAATAAATATATTGTCATACAAGATGTGATATGCAGCTTCTTTGATGTTCTATAATCACACTGATAAGACAGGTTTTAAAAGAAAAAGTTGTTTTAGGATAGAATGTTCTATATATATCTGTGAAATCTAATTGGTCCAAAGCTTCAATTAGTTTCATTGTGTCCTTGTTTAGTTTCTGTTTTCCTGATCGGTCCATTGAGGAAAGTGCAGTGTTGAAGTCACCCACAATTATTGTGTTAGGTGCAATGTGTGCTTTGAGTTTTAATAAAACTCATGAAAGAGGGTGCCCTTGCATTTGGAGCATAGATGTTCAGGATTGAGAGTTCTTCTTGTTGTATTTTTCCTTTGACCAGCAAGAAGTGTCCCTCAGAGTCTCTTTTGATGACTTTGGGTTGAAAGTCAATTTTATCTGATATTAAAATGGCTACTCCACCTTGTTTCCTGAGACTATTTGCTTGTAAAATTGTCTTCCAGCCTTTTACTCTAAGGTAGTATCTTACACCAGTCAGAATGGCTAAGATTAAAAATTCAGGAGACAGCAGGTGTTGGAGAGGGTGTGGAGAAAGAGGAACACTCCTCTACTGCTGGTGGGGTTGCAAATTGGTACAACCACTCTGGAAATCAGTCTGGCGGTTCCTCCGAAAACTGGGCACCTCACTTCCAGAAGATCCTGCTATACCACTCCTGGGCATATATCCAGAGGATTCCCCACCATGTAATAAGGATACATGCTCTACTATGTTCATAGCAGCCCTATTTATAATTGCCGGATGCTGGAAAGAACCCAGGTATCCCTCAACAGAAGAGTGGATGCAAAAAATGTGGTATATCTACACAATGAAGTACTATTCAGCCATTAGAAACAATGAATTCATGAAATTCTTAGGCAAATGGATGGAGCTAGAGAACATCATACTAAGTGAGGTAACCCAGACTCAAAAGGTGAATCATGGTATGCACTCACTAATAAGTGGTTATTAACCTAGAAAACTGGAATACCCAAAACATAATCCACACATCAAATGAGATACAAGAAGAAAGGAGGAGTGGCCCCTGGTTCTGGAAAGACTCAGTGAAACAGTATTCGGCAAAACCAGAATGGGGAAGTGGGAAGGGGTGGGAGGGAGGACAGGGGAAGAGAAGGGGGCTTACGGGACTTTCGGGGAGGGGGGGGCTAGAAAAAGGGAAATCATTTGAAATGTAAATAAATTATATCGAATAAAAAAATTAAAAAAAAAAGAAAAAGTTGGTGTTTATTAACTTGTGGGGATGACGACTGTTTGCTTTTTGTGATTGAAAAACCCTATGTGACCATTACTTTCTATGCTTTTCTGATTCTCACAATTGAAATGAAATAATGTTTAGCAATTAAAATAAACCTGAGAATGAAAAACTTTAAAATTAAAAGATCTGAGAATAATGTCAGCAAAATAAATTCTAACTTGTATACCAAACTTCAATATAGTTTTAACTAATGGTCAGTAGTGGACAAAGTCATGAAGTAGTTGTGAGTTACAGGCACAAAGTTATGATTTATCCAGACTAGATCTATAGTGGTCCCTGTAATTCACTGCCTGAATAAGTCCTCAAGATGAGATGGCTTTAATATTTATTACATGTGGACCTAGGTACTAAAGGCAAATTGGTAATTTAACAGCATTCATCATTTCTGAACTTATGCAGCACAGTAAATCATGTTCAGGTCCACATTTAAGTGTTTAGGATACATACATACATACATAGACATACACATACACACATGCACACACACACACAGGCATGCTGTACACACATATACACAGGTATGGTTTTGTTTACTGCTGCTTCATCTTGGTCTACCATATTTTTGTGTACTTTATTTTGAAATTTCAAGTTTACTTTAATATAGTCATCATAGGCACAACTTTCATAAACAAGATATGAAAATATTTAAAATAAGTCAATACTAACTTTTTAAGAGTGTCTTCTGTTAACACACATACAAACATATACTTAAACACACAAATGTAATAAATTAAGAAGTGGCTGTTGGTAAAATGTTTATGACTTCTACTTTGAAGTAAAGGACAAAAGAATGTCCTTCTCTATGATAGAAAAACATTGAAAACTACAGAGCATAAAAGAATTACATTAAAACAAAAATATTCTTTTCTATACTTGTTTAATTATGTTTTTGAAAAAAGTTATGGGGAACTTGGCAAAGAATGAGATGATACCCTTGAATTGTTCTTGTTATTTGTAGATTGGGACAAAACCTCAGTGAACAGTTAGCCCTTTCAAAAATATTAAATAACAGTGTTTTGTAAATTTAGAAATATGTTGGTTTCTTTACTGAAACTGCAACTGTTTTTGAAACACTGTAACTTGTTTGAAAATAAGTTGAAATTACTTTCCTGCTTTATAACCATTTTGGACCTACATTGTTAGAGGTGATTCAGAGTGCTTTAGAGACAGGCGTCTTCAATATGCACATGATGAGTTTAAGGAGACCAAGGCTATGATTGGTCTTTAGGAGAGAGTATGTGCCATCACTATGGAGAACTGGGGACAAATCTTTCCAAGATTAAGTCCTGGTCTTCCTATTGGGTGAATCATACACCGTTTTAACACTCAAGCTTTATTTTCACGAAGAGCATGTTTAGTTGGATGTCACTGCACAACCCCAAGGTCAGACTCAAGGAAACGTGGCTTGGAAGAGCCACAAGTCACAGGGGATTTCCTGTTGGATTATAAGAGAGAGGTTTTGCTCTACAATGGTATCCTGCCTGCAATATAACCTAGAACAGTGGTGGGACAATGTTTGTGGGATAATCAAGCAATATCTGATTTCATTAAAGGACCAGGTCAAAAAGAGTAACCCCTACCTGACACTGCTTGTGCAACTATGAACCTGAGACTAGATAACTCAGGGAGCTGTTGGAAAAACAAATACTACTGTTCTAAATTAAAAAACAACACTCCTAAGCAAACAAACAACAAACAAAAAACTGTGACATTAAGATTACTCCTAATGACATTTTGCTAAACTCAGAGGTAAGTGCTTTGCTGAGCTATCGCCAGATAGCAGATGTGAACAAATACAGAGATACAGTCAGGCATAATACAAAGAAAGAGATTTTGAAACATTCAGCAGCGATTGTTTCACCACATCTGTCCCCTCAGGGCCCTGAGGAAGAGGAGGCAGAAAAAATGTAAGAGCCAGGGAAATGGAGGACAGCAAGAAAAGATATACAAGAGTCGGAGATTACTTTTTTAATAGACACACACTGGAAATAACTAACTCACTTCTCTTAAAATATATTAATCTATTCATGAAGACTGAACCTTCACCACCTGATGATTGTTTAATAAATGCATAAATTATCAAATACTAATAGGTTTTGGTGGAGACATTCAAGACATTAAGAAACACTAGTCATCTGATCTAATTAATATAATCTCAATACTGGTTAGGCGTCTTGACTTGAGCAAAGAAGCCAGAAGGGTGAAAGCAATTGATCCATCTTTTGGACAGGTAAAATTTACTCTGTGAATGACCTGTAAAGGGATTTGCCATGGTCATTTAGCTATTTTGAAATGTCTTCATTTTTTTCTGTTTGTGATACTTGTCTTGAACTTTTGTTGTTGTATGTAAATCCTTTTAGTGATATTTCAGTTTTGCTGAGAAGGAAATGTTTTAATGAACTTTTTTAGTTTGCAAGATTTATTCAACTTATGTATGTGTAAATTTGTCTGTATGAGTACATTTACACATTTATATCTCTCCACAGCTCCTTTAGAAATGATGAAAAATTGGCATACAAACCATGTGAAGAGCAGGCCCCATGTTCTGCAATAAATGTCCAAGTCAAAATGAACTCAAATATATTTTTGACGGTATTTACTTCATCTGGGCATCTTCTCCTTCATTTTCTCCTTCTTTTGCTTTTTTTTTTCCTCATCCTTCTTCTCCTCCTTTGCTTCTTCATCTCTTTTTTCTCCCCTTCTCCTCATTCTTTTTTGCCGTTTTTCTTCCTCTTCTTCTTTCTCTTACTCCCCTTCTCCAGCTGGTCTTTTGCTTATATATTTTATGATTTCTGATCTTCTGATTTTAGGAGATTTCTCTGAGTGCCAATGTGTGGTGTCTCTTGTGGTGATTTTCCTTGATCCTTTGCTTTTCTGTCCCTACATTTGTTTTTATTTTATCTTATTTTAATTCTTTTCTCTTCTTCTAGATGCCTGTTTGTTTTCTAGTGAGAGAGAGCAAGAAAGAATGCAGATTTGTTGGGTAGGGAGGTGGGGATAATCTGGGTAGATGTGGAGATGGGAAACCATAATCAGCTTATGCTTAATAGATATCGTTCTCAGTCTTGTCAGAAATCTGCTAAATGTATCATTAAATGTTTAAGTGTATGACAGAGACCCCCTAAGCCTGACAGTTACCCCTAAGGTCTCCAATAACAATTCTTTGTTTAGCTCTGTAACCCATTTTTTAATAGGATTATTTGGTTTTCTTGGGTCTAACTTCTTGAGTTCTTTGTATATATTGGATATTAGCCCTCTGTCAGATGTAGGGTTGATGAAGATCTTTTCCCAATTTGTTGGTTGCCAATTTGTCCTTTTGATGGTGTCCTTTGCCTTACATAAACTTTCTAATTTTGTGATGTCCCATTTGTCAATTCTTCATCTTAAAGCATAAGCTATTGGTGTTCTGTTCAGGAACTTTCCCCCTGTACCAATGTCCTCAAGGGTCTTCCCCAGTTTCTTTTCTATTAGGTTCAGTGGAGGTCCTTGATCCACTTGAAGTTGAGCTTAGTACAAGGAGATAAGGATGGATCAATTTGCATTCTGCTTGCTTACCTCCAGTTGAACCAGCACCATTTGTTGAAAAGGCTATCTTTTTTCCACTGGATGGTTTCAGCTCCTTTGTTGAAGATCAAGTGTCCATAGGTGTGTGGGTTCATTTCTGGATCTTCAACCCTATTCCATTGATCCGGCTGCCTGTCACTGTACCAATGCCATGCAGTTTTTAACACTATTGCTCTGTAATATTGCTTGAGGTCTGGGATACTGAATCCCCCAGAAGTTCTTTTACTGTTAAGAATAGTTTTGCTCTGACCTTCGCTGACCAGCCGGACAGCAAGCAGCTGCAGTTGTGCGGCGCCTTTCCTGCACGGAGGCCACTTCAGAAATCGGCCTCCCACCAGTCAGGAGAGGAGGATCCATCTTGGTTCCGTACTCCAGGAATCGGACAGACTGAGGTACACAAACATAATCCGAGGCCAACACCGCGGTGGTCTGAGCCCGACGGGCGTTGGCCTGCACCCAGGCCCTAGGCGGGTCCGGGGGCCATCGGGGTGCCAACCCAACCAGGAGGTTTTTTGCCCAGGCCTGCGAGCGCGCCGCCGCCATTTTGCCTGCAGGACGACAGAGAGCTCAGGCGGGCAGACCTGTAACAGGCATAGCCTAAGGCTAACAAAGCGGGGGTCCAGGCCCCAAAAGGTACAGGACTGACCCCAAGAACTGGGCGGCTTGGTGGGCCATCTGTGAGTCAACCCGCCCAGGTGATTGTTAGCAAAGCAGACTCTCCCGGCGCTTTCAGGGAGCGCGGGCGCACACGCCCGCCATCCTAGTCACCTGGCAAACCCAATTAACAGTCAAAGCCGTAGGGGAACTTTGCTCGGACCTTGGCCACCCAGGCTTTTGCCTGGACTCAGGGACTGGGCGGCCAGGCTAACCTTGTGTGCGATAGCCCGGTTGGCAGATCGGCTGCCCAGCGGAGTGAGCGGAACTCAGGGGAGGTCACAGTAGCATACACCGTCGGCACTCCCTGGGAGTGCACAAGGGCTCCATCTGCTCCACAGACGCAATCTGGGGCAAGGCCTCAGGCAGAAGCCCTTAGCTCTACTCTCTCCGCTTCCGGATCCAGATCAGTCTGGGCTGCAGCATTACATCTCCAAGTCCTGCAAGTGGCTAGCTGGGCTTCCTGGCGGCCAGCTGGGAGAAGTCAGTGTGCTCCAGTGAATCCAGCGGGGCCCCAGCGGGAGCCTTCGGGTGCCTGCTTTGGGATCTGAACAGCCTGGGCAGCAGCACACTATCTACAAGCAGTGCAGGAGGTAAGCTGTGCAACAGAGGCCAACTGGGAAGGGGCAGCTTGCACTGGTGAGTCCAGCACTGACAAGATAAACTAACACCAGTGAGATCTAGATGGCAAAAGGCAAACGCAGGAACGTCACTAACAGAAATCAAGGCAATATGGCAACATCTGAACCCAATTCTCCTCTACCAACATGTCCTGGATACCCCATCACACCAGTAAAACAAGATTTGGATTTAAAATCACTGGTCATGATGCTGGTACAGGAACACATGAAGGTCATACATAAAGAAATTCAGGAGACAATGGATCAAAAGGTAGAAGCCCTTGCAAGGGAAACACAAAAATCATTGAAAGAAATCCAGGAGAATACAAAAGCCAACAAGGAGGAAATGCAAAAAACACTTAAAGAAATACAGGAGAACTTTGCTCAACAGGCTGAGGTCATGAAAGACGAAACACAAAAATCTCTTAAAGAAATACAGGAGAACTTTGGTCAACAGGCTGAGCTCATGAAAGAGAAAACACAAAAATCTCTTAAAGAATTACAGGAAAACACAAACATGCAAGTGAAGGAGCTAAGCAAAACCATCCAGGATCTAAAATCAGAAGTAGAAACAACTAAGAAAACTCAAAGGGAGACAACTTTGGAGATAGAAAGCCTTGGGAAGAAATCAGGGGACAGAGATACAAATATCAACAACAGAATACAAGAGATAGAAGAAAGAATCTCAGATGCTGAAGATTCCATAGAAACCATGGACTCAACAGTTAAAGAAAATGCAAAATGCAAAAAGCTTGTAACCCAAAATATCCAGGAAATCCAGGACACAATGAGAAGACCAAACCTAAGGATTATAGGCATAGAGGAGAGTGAAGATTTACAACTTAAAGGGCCAGCAAATATCTTCAATAAAATTATGGAAGAAAACTTCCCTAACCTAAAGAGAGAGATGCCCATGAATATACAAGAAGCCTACAGAACTCCAAACAGACTGGACCAGAACAGAAATACTTCCCGTCACATAATAATCAAAACACCAAATGTTCTAAACAAAGAAAGAATACTAAAGGCAGTAAGAGAAAAAGGCCAAGTAACATATAAAGGAAGACCTATCAGAATCACAGCAGACTTTTCACCTGAGACTATGAAGGCTAGAAGGTCCTGGGCAGATCTCATGCAGACTCTAAGAGAACACAAATGCCAACCAAAACTACTATATCCAGCAAAACTCTCAATCACCATAGATGGAGAAACTAAGATATTTCATGACAAAACCAAGTTTACCCAATATCTATCCACAAACCCGGCCCTAAAAAGGATAATAGGAGGACAACACCAATACAAGGAGGGAAACTTCACCCTGGAAAAAGCAAGATAGTAACCTTTCATCAAACCCAAAAGAAGTTAAGCATTCAAATTTAAAAAATAACGTCAAAAATGATAGGAAGTAACAATCACTATTCCTTAATATCTCTTAACATCAATGGACTTAATGCCCCAATAAAAAGACACAGACTAACTGAATGGATACGTAAACAGGACCCTACATTTTGCTGCTTACAGGAAACACACCTCAGGGTCAAAGACAAACACTACCTTAGAGTAAAAGGCTGGAAGACAATTTTACAAGCAAATGGTCTCAGGAAACAAGCTGGAGTAGCCATTTTAATATCAGATAAAATTGACTTTCAACCCAAAGTCATCAAAAGAGACCCTGAGGGACACTTCTTGCTGGTCAAAGGAAAAATACAAAAAGAAGAACTGACAATCCTGAACATCTATGCCCCAAATGTAAGGGCACCCTCTTTTGTAAAAGAAACTTTATTAAAACTAAAAGCACACATTGCACCTAACACAATAATTGTGGGTGACTTCAACACTGCACTTTCCTCAATGGACCGATCAGGAAAACAGAAACTAAACAGGGACACAATGAAACTAATTGAAGCTTTGGACCAATTAGATTTAACAGATATATATAGAACATTCTATCCTAAAACAAAAGAATATACCTTTTTCTCAGCACCTCATGGTACCTTCTCCAAAATCGACCATATAATTGGTCACAAGACAGACCTCAACAAATATAAGAAGATCGAACTAATCCCATGCCTCCTATCTGATCACTATGGAGTAAAAGTGGTCTTCAATAGCAACAGAAACAACAGAAAGCCCACATACACGTGGAAACTGAACAATACTCTACTCAATGATACCTTGGTCAAGGAAGAAATAAAGAAAGAAATTAAAGACTTTTTAGAACACAATGAAAATGAAAACACAACATACCCAAATCTATGGGACACAATGAAAGCAGTGCTAAGAGGAAAACTCATAGCCCTGAGTGCCTCCAAAAAGAAAATGGAGAGAGCATACATTACCAGCTTAATGACACACCTGAAAGCCCTGGAACAAAAAGAAGCTATTTCGCCCAGGAGGAGTAGAAGGCAGGAAATCATCAAACTCAGGGCCGAAATCAATCAAGTAGAAACAAAGAGAACCATACAAAAAATCAACAATACCAGGAGCTGGTTCTTTGAGAAAATCAACAAGATAGATAAACCCTTAGCCAGAATGACCAAAGGGCACAGAGAAAGTATCCAAATTAACAAACTTAGAAATGAAAAGGGAGATATAACAACGGAAACTGAGGAAATCCAAAAAATCATCAGATCCTACTACAAGAGCCTATACTCAACACAACTGGAGAATCTGGAGGAAATGGACAATTTCCTTGACAGATACCAAATACCAAAATTAAATCAGGACCAACTAGACCATCTAAACAGTCCCATAATGCCTAAAGAAATAGAAGGAGTCATAGAAAGTCTTCCAACCAAAAAAAGCACAGGACCAGATGGCTTCAGTGCAGAATTCTACCAGACCTTCAAAGAAGAGTTAACACCAATACTCTTCAAACTATTCCACAAAATAGAAACAGAAGGAACACTACCCAATTCCTTCTACGAAGCCACAATTACGCTGATACCAAAGCCACACAAAGATCCAACAAAGAAAGAGAACTTCAGACCAATTTCCCTTATGAACATCGATGCAAAAATACTCAATAAAATTCTTGCCAACCGAATCCAAGAACACATCAAAACGATCATCCACCATGATCAAGTAGGCTTTATCCCAGGAATGCAGGGTTGGTTCAATATACGGAAATCCATCAATACAATCCACTACATAAACAAACTCAAAGAACAAAACCACATGGTCATTTCATTGGATGCTGAAAAAGCATTTGACAAAATTCAGCATCCCTTCATGCTTAAAGTCTTGGAGAGAACAGGAATTCAAGGCCCATACCTAAACATAGTAAAAGCAATATACAGCAAACCGGTAGCCAGCATCAAACTAAATGGAGAGAAACTTGAAGCAATCCCACTGAAATCAGGGACCAGACAAGGCTGCCCCCTTTCTCCTTATCTTTTCAATATTGTACTTGAGGTACTAGCTCGGGCAATTCGACAACATAAGGAGGTCAAAGGGATACAAATTGGAAAGGAAGAAGTCAAACTATCATTATTTGCAGACGACATGATCGTCTACCTAAGTGACCCAAAGAACTCCACTAGAGAGCTCCTACAGCTGATAAACAACTTCAGCAAAGTGGCAGGTTATAAAGTCAACTCAAGCAAATCAGTGGCCTTCCTATACTCAAAGGATAAGCAGGCTGAGAAAGAAATTAGGGAAATGACCCCCTTCACAATAGCCACAAACAGTATAAAGTATCTTGGGGTGACTCTTACCAAACATGTGAAAGATCTGTATGACAAGAACTTCAAGACTCTGAAAAAGGAAATGGAAGAAGACCTCAAAAAATGGGAAAACCTCCCATGCTCATGGATCGGCAGAATCAATATAGTTAAAATGGCCATTTTGCCTAAAGCACTATACAGATTCAATGCAATACCCATCAAAATCCCAACTCAATTCTTCACAGAGCTAGAAAGAGCAATTATCAAATTCATCTGGAACAACAAAAAACCCAGGATAGCTAAAACTATTCTCAGCAACAAAAGGAAATCTGGGGGAATCAGTATCCCTGACCTCAAGCAATACTACAGAGCAATAGTGTTAAAAACTGCATGGTATTGGTACAGTGACAGACAGGAGGATCAATGGAACAGGATTGAAGATCCAGAAATGAACCCACACACCTATGGCCACTTGATCCTCGACAAAGAGGCTGAAAACATCCAATGGAAAAAAGATAGCCTTTTCAACAAATGGTGCTGGTTCAACTGGAGGTCAGCATGCAGAAGAATGCGAATTGATCCATCCTTGTCTCCTTGTACTAAGCTCAAATCCAAATGGATCAAGGACCTCCACATAAAGCCAGACACTCTGAAGCTAATAGAAAAAAAACTGGGGAAGACCCTTGAGGACATCGGTACAGGGAGAAAGTTTCTGAACAGAACACCAATAGCATATGCTCTAAGAGCAAGAATTGACAAATGGGACCTCATAAAATTACAAAGTTTCTGTAAGGCAAAGGACACCATCAAGAGGACAAATCGGCAACCAACAAATTGGGAAAAGATCTTCACCAATCCTACATCAGATAGAGGGCTAATATCCAATATATATAAAGAACTCAAGAAGTTAGACTCCAGAAAACCAAACAACCCTATTAAAAAATGGGGTACAGAGTTAAACAAAGAATTCTCACCTGAAGAACTTCGGATGGCGGAGAAGCATCTTAAAAAATGCTCAACTTCATTAGTCATTAGGGAAATGCAAATCAAAACAACCCTAAGATTTCATCTTACACCAGTCAGAATGGCTAAGATTAAAAATTCAGGAGACAGCAGGTGTTGGAGAGGGTGTGGAGAAAGAGGAACACTCCTCCACTGCTGGTGGGGTTGCAAATTGGTACAACCACTCTGGAAATCAGTCTGGCGGTTCCTCCGAAAACTGGGCACCTTACTTCCAGAAGATCCTGCTATACCACTCCTGGGCATATACCCAGAAGACTCCCCATCATGTAATAAGGATACATGTTCTACTATGTTCATAGCAGCCCTATTTGTAATTGCCAGATGCTGGAATGAACCCAGGTATCCCTCAACAGAAGAGTGGATGCAAAAAATGTGGTATATCTACACAATGGAGTACTATTCAGCCATTAGAAACAATGAATTCATGAAATTCTTAGGCAAATGGATGGAGCTAGAGAATATCATACTAAGTGAGGTAACCCAGACTCAAAAGGTGAATCATGGTATGCACTCACTAATAAGTGGATATTAACCTAGAAAACTGGAATACCCAAAACATAATCCACACATCAAATGAGGTACAAGAAGAAAGGAGGAGTGGCCCCTGGTTCTGGAAAGACTCAGTGAAACAGTATTCAGCAAAACCAGAACGGGGAAGTGGGAAGGGGTGGGTGGGAGGACAGGGGAAGAGAAGGGGGCTTGCGGGACTTTCGGGGAGTGGGGGGGCTAGAAAAGGGGAAATCATTTGAAATGTAAATAAATTATATCGAATAATAAAAAAAAAAAAAGTAAGTTGAAAAAAAAAAAAAAAAAAAAAAAAAAAAGAATAGTTTTGCTATTCCAGATGAATTTTAGAATTGCTCTTTCTAACTCTATGAAGAACTGAGTTGGGATTTTAATGGGGATTGCATTGAATAGGCTGCCCCCTCTCTCCATATCTTTTCAATATTGTACTTGAAGTACTAGCTAGAACAATTAGACAACATAAAGAGGTCAAAGGGATGCAAATTGGAAAGGAAGAAGTCAAACTACCACTATTTGCAGATGATATGATAGTCTAAAGTGACCCAAAAAACTCCACTAGAGAACTCCTACAGCTGATAACTTCAGCAATGTGGCTGGTTATAAAATCAACTCAAGGAAATCAGTAGCCTTCCTATACTCAAAGAATAAGCAGGCTGAGAAAGAAGTTGGGGAAATGACATCCTTCACAATAGCCACAAACAATATAAAGTATCTTGTTATGACTCTGACCAAACAAGTGAAAGATCTCTATGACAAGAACTTCAAGTCTCTGAAGAAAGAAATGGAAGAAGACCTCAGAAAATGGAAAAATCTTCCATGCTCTTGGATTGGCAGGATTAATATAGTTAAAATGGGACCTCAGAAAATGGAAAAATCTGCCATGCTTGTGGATTGGCAGGATTAATATAGCTAAAATGGCCATTGTCTCTTGCTTTCTTGCTCCCACTCTGTTGCCTTGCTCCTGCTCCCCTACCTTTCCCCCTTCCCCTCCCCCTTCTCCACATGCTCTAAGCTCTGTTCTCTACTATACCATTGTGTGTCTGATCCCTTAAGGAGAAGGGATGTCTTAGTATGGGCCCATGGAGGCACCCCCTTCCTCCACACTTGACTGCACATCCATGAAACATATTCCTCCTCTCTTTATTTTTGTAAAACACAACATATATAATCTTAGAAACACAGCTTGTCTCATAATATCATAAGATACTGGACTGTTTCATTTCTATTTAATATTATGCCTGGGTATTCAGAATAAAACATAAAAATAGCTTAGCTTGGAGGTACTTCAGCGGCGGCGGCGGCAGCGGCAGCGGCAGCAGTGGCTGCTCCAGCTGAAGGGCCATCAGCAGTGGAACCAAGGCGTCACAGGGACCAGTTAGGCCCTGCGCCCACGACCACTGACCTTCGCTGACCAGCCGGGCAGCAAGCAGCTGCAGTTGTGCGGTGCCTTTCCTGCACGGAGGCCACTTCAGAACTCGGCCTCCCACCAGTCAGGAGAGGCGCATCCATCTTGGTTCCGTACTCCACGGATCGGACTGAGGTACACAAACATAATCCGAGGCCAACACCGCGGTGGTCTGAGCCCGACGGGCGTTGGCCTGCACCCAGGCCCTGGGCGGGTCGGGGGGCCATCGGGGTGCCAACCCAGGCAGGAGGTTTTTTTGCACAGGCCTGCGAGCGCGCCGCCGCCATTTTGCCTGCAGGACGACAGAGAGCTCAGGCGGGCAGACCTGTAACAGGCATAGCCTAAGGCTAACAAAGCGGGGGTCCAGGCCCCAAAAGGCACAGGACTGACCCCAAGAACTGGGCGGCTTGGTGGGCCATCTGTGAGTCAACCCGCCCAGGTGATTGTTAGCAAAGCAGACTCTCCCGGCGCTTTCAAGGAGCGCGGGCGCGCATGCCTGCCATCCTAGTCACCTGGCAGACCCAATTAACAGTCATAGCCCTAGGGGAACTTTGCTCGGACCTTGGCCTCCCAGGCTTTTGCCTGGACTCAGGGACTGGGCGGCCAGGCTAACCTTGTGTGCGACAGCCCGGTTGGCGGATCGGCTGCCCAGAGGAGTGAGCGGAACACAGGGGAGGTCACAGTAGCAT
This sequence comes from Apodemus sylvaticus, assembly GCF_947179515.1. Classification (NCBI taxonomy): domain Eukaryota; kingdom Metazoa; phylum Chordata; class Mammalia; order Rodentia; family Muridae; genus Apodemus; species Apodemus sylvaticus. The sequence goes on along the minus strand of NC_067473.1, from coordinate 91,085,316 downwards.
ACACCGTCGGCACTCCCTGGGGGTGCAAACAGGCTCCATCGGGTCCACAGACACAATCTGGGGCAAGGCCTCAGGCAGAAGCCCTTAGCTCTACTCTCTCTGCTTCCGGATCCAGATCAGTCTGGGCGGCAGCATTACATCTCCAAGTCCTGCAAGTGGCTAGCTGGGCTTCCGGGCGGCCAGCTGGGAGAAGTCAGGGTGCTCCAGTGAATCCAGCGGGCCCCAGCGGGAGCCTTCGGGTGCCTGCTTTGGGATCAGAACAGCCTGGGCAGCAGCACACTGTCTACAAGCAGTGCAGGAGGTAAGCTGTGCACCAGAGGCCAACTGGGAAGGGGCAGCTTGCACTGGTGAGTCCAGCACTGACAAGATAAACTAACACCAGTGAGAACTAGATGGCAAAAGGCAAATGCAGGAACGTCACTAACAGAAATCAAGGCAATATGGCAACATCTGAACCCAATTCTCCTCTACCAACATGTCCTGGATACCCCATCACACCAGTAAAACAAGATTTGGATTTAAAATCACTGGTCATGATGCTGGTACAGGAACACATGAAGGACATACATAAAGAAATTCAGGAGAAAATGGATCAAAAGTTAGAAGCCCTTGCAAGGGAAACACAAAAATCATTGAAAGAAATCCAGGAGAATACAAAAGCCAACAAGGAGGAAATGCAAAAAACACTTAAAGAAATACAGGAGAAATTTGCTCAACAGGCTGAGGTCATGAAAGATGAAACACAAAAATCTCTTAAAGAAATACAGGAGAACTTTGGTCAACAGGCTGAGCTCATGAAAGAGGAAACACAAAAATCTCTTAAAGAATTACAGGAAAACACAAACATGCAAGTGAAGGAGCTAAGCAAAACCATCCAGGATCTAAAATCAGAAGTAGAAACAACTAAGAAAACTCAAAGGGAGACAACTTTGGAGATAGAAAGCCTTGGGAAGAAATCAGGGGACAGAGATGCAAATATCAACAACAGAATACAAGAGATAGAAGAAAGAATCTCAGATGCTGAAGATTCCATAGAAACCATGGACTCAACAGTTAAAGAAAATGCAAAATGCAAAAAGCTTGTAACCCAAAATATCCAGGAAATCCAGGACACAATGAGAAGACCAAACCTAAGGATTATAGGCATAGATGAGAGTGAAGATTTACAACTTAAAGGGCCAGCAAACATCTTCAATAAAATTATGGAAGAAAACTTCCCTAACCTAAAGAGAGAGATGCCCATGAATATACAAGAAGCCTACAGAACTCCAAACAGACTGGACCAGAGCAGAAATACTTCCCGTCACATAATAATCAAAACACCAAATGTTCTAAACAAAGAAAGAATACTAAAGGCAGTAAGAGAAAAAGGCCAAGTAACATATAAAGGAAGACCTATCAGAATCACAGCAGACTTTTCACCTGAGACTATGAAGGCTAGAAGGTCCTGGGCAGATCTCATGCAGACTCTAAGAGAACACAAATGCCAACCAAAACTACTATTTCCAGCAAAACTCTCAATCACCATAGATGGAGAAACTAAGATATTTCATGACAAAACCAAGTTTACCCAATATCTATCCACAAACCCGGCCCTAAAAAGGATAATAGGAGGACAACACCAATACAAGGAGGGAAACTTCACCCTGGAAAAAGCAAGATAGTAACCTTTCATCAAACCCAAAAGAAGTTAAGCATTAAAATTTAAAAAATAACGTCAAAAATGATAGGAAGTAACAATCACTATTCCTTAATATCTCTTAACATCAATGGACTTAATGCCCCAATAAAAAGACACAGACTAACTGAATGGATACGTAAACAGGACCCTACATTTTGCTGCTTACAGGAAACACACCTCAGGGTCAAAGACAAACACTACCTTAGAGTAAAAGGCTGGAAGACAATTTTACAAGCAAATGGTCTCAGGAAACAAGCTGGAGTAGCCATTTTAATATCAGATAAAATTGACTTTCAACCCAAAGTCATCAAAAGAGACCCTGAGGGACACTTCTTGCTGGTCAAAGGAAAAATACAAAAAGAACTGTCAATCCTGAACATCTATGCAACAAATGCAAGGGCACCCTCTTTCGTAAAAGAAACTTTATTAAAACTAAAAGCACACATTGCACCTAACACAATAATTGTGGGTGACTTCAACACTGCACTTTCCTCAATGGACCGATCAGGAAAACAGAAACTAAACAGGGACACAATGAAACTAATTGAAGCTTTGGACCAATTAGATTTAACAGATATATATAGAACATTCTATCCTAAAACAAAAGAATATACCTTTTTCTCAGCACCTCATGGTACCTTCTCCAAAATCGACCATATAATTGGTCACAAGACAGACCTCAACAAATATAAGAAGATCGAACTAATCCCATGCCTCCTATCTGATCACTATGGAGTAAAAGTGGTCTTCAATAGCAACAGAAACAACAGAAAGCCCACATACACGTGGAAACTGAACAATACTCTACTCAATGATACCTTGGTCAAGGAAGAAATAAAGAAAGAAATTAAAGACTTTTTAGAACACAATGAAAATGAAAACACAACATACCCAAACCTATGGGACATAATGAAAGCAGTGCTAAGAGGAAAACTCATAGCCCTGAGTGCCTCCAAAAAGAAAATGGAGAGAGCATACATTACCAGCTTAATGACACACCTGAAAGCCTTAGAACAAAAAGAAGCTATTTCGCCCAGGAGGAGTAGAAGGCAGGAAATCATCAAACTCAGGGCGGAAATCAATCAAGTAGAAACAAAGAGAACCATACAAAAAATCAACAATACCAGGAGCTGGTTCTTTGAGAAAATCAACAAGATAGATAAACCCTTAGCCAGAATGACCAAAGGGCACAGAGAAAGTATCCAAATTAACAAACTTAGAAATGAAAAGGGAGATATAACAACGGAAACTGAGGAAATCCAAAAAATCATCAGATCCTACTACAAGAGCCTATACTCAACACAACTGGAGAATCTGGAGGAAATGGACAATTTCCTTGACAGATACCAAATGAAAATGGACCTTAGAAATGAAAAGGGAGATATAACAACGGAAACTGAGGAAATCCAAAAAATCATCAGATCCTACTACAAGAGCCTATACTCAACACAACTGGAGAATCTGGAGGAAATGGACAATTTCCTTGACAGATACCAAATACCAAAATTAAATCAGGACCAACTAGACCATCTAAACAGTCCCATAATGCCTAAAGAAATAGAAGGAGTCATAGAAAGTCTTCCAACCAAAAAAAGCACAGGACCAGATGGCTTCAGTGCAGAATTCTACCAGACCTTCAAAGAAGAGTTAACACCAATACTCTTCAAACTATTCCACAAAATAGAAACAGAAGGAACACTACCCAATTCCTTCTATGAAGCCACAATTACGCTGATACCAAAGCCACACAAAGATCCAACAAAAAAAGAGAACTTCAGACCAATTTCCCTTATGAACATCGATGCAAAAATACTCAATAAAATTCTTGCCAACCGAATCCAAGAACACATCAAAACGATCATCCACCATGATCAAGTAGGCTTTATCCCGGGAATGCAGGGTTGGTTCAATATACGGAAATCCATCAATACAATCTACTACATAAACAAACTCAAAGAACAAAACCACATGGTCATTTCATTGGATGCTGAAAAAGCATTTGACAAAATTCAGCATCCCTTCATGCTTAAAGTCTTGGAGAGAACAGGAATTCAAGGCCCATACCTAAACATAGTAAAAGCAATATACAGCAAACCGGTAGCCAGCATCAAACTTAATGGAGAGAAACTTGAAGCAATCCCACTGAAATCAGGGACCAGACAAGGCTGCCCCCTTTCTCCTTATCTTTTCAATATTGTACTTGAGGTACTAGCTCGGGCAATTCGACAACATAAGGAGATCAAAGGGATACAAATTGGAAAGGAAGAAGTCAAACTATCATTATTTGCAGACGACATGATCGTCTACCTAAGTGACCCAAAGAACTCCACTAGAGAGCTCCTACAGCTGATAAACAACTTCAGCAAAGTGGCAGGTTATAAAATCAACTCAAGCAAATCAGTGGCCTTCCTATACTCAAAGGATAAGCAAGCTGAGAAAGAAATTAGGGAAATGACCCCCTTCACAATAGCCACAAACAGTATAAAGTATCTTGGGGTGACTCTTACCAAACATGTGAAAGATCTGTATGACAAGAACTTCAAGACTCTGAAGAAGGAAATGGAAGAAGACCTCAAAAAATGGGAAAACCTCCCATGCTCCTGGATCGGTAGAATCAATATAATTAAAATGGCCATTTTGCCTAAAGCACTATACAGATTCAATGCAATACCCATCAAAATCCCAACTCAATTCTTCACAGAGTTAGAAAGAGCAATTATCAAATTCATCTGGAACAACAAAAAACGCAGGATAGCTAAAACTATTCTCAGCAACAAAAGAAAATCTGGGGGAATCAGTATCCCTGACCTCAAGCAATACTACAGAGCAATAGTGTTAAAAACTGCATGGTATTGGTACAGTGACAGGCAGGAGGATCAATGGAACAGGATTGAAGATCCAGAAATGAACCCACACACCTATGGTCACTTGATCCTCGACAAAGAGGCTGAAAACATCCAATGGAAAAAAGATAGCCTTTTCAACAAATGGTGCTGGTTCAACTGGAGGTCAGCATGCAGAAGAATGCGAATTGATCCATCCTTGTCTCCTTGTACTAAGCTCAAATCTAAATGGATCAAGGAGCTCCACATAAAGCCAGACACTCTGAAGCTAATAGAAAAGAAATTGGGGAAGACCCTTGAGGACATCGGTACAGGGAGAAAGTTTCTGAACAGAACACCAATAGCGTATGCTCTAAGAGCAAGAATTGACAAATGGGACCTCATAAAATTACAAAGTTTCTGTAAGGCAAAGGACACCATCAAGAGGACAAATCGGCAACCAACAAATTGGGAAAAGATCTTCACCAATCCTACATCAGATAGAGGGCTAATATCCAATATATATAAAGAACTCAAGAAGTTAGACTCCAGAAAACCAAACAACCCTATTGAAAAATGGGGTACAGAGTTAAGCAAAGAATTCTCACCTGAAGAACTTCGGATGGCGGAGAAACATCTTAAAAAATGCTCAACTTCATTAGTCATTAGGGAAATGCAAATCAAAACAACCCTAAGATTTCATCTTACACCAGTCAGAATGGCTAAGATTAAAAATTCAGGAGACAGCAGGTGTTGGAGAGGGTGTGGAGAAAGAGGAACACTCCTCCACTGCTGGTGGGGTTGCAAATTGGTACAACCACTCTGGAAATCAGTCTGGAGGTTCCTCCGAAAACTGGGTACCTTACTTCCAGAAGATCCTGCTATACCACTCCTGGGCATATACCCAGAAGACTCCCCACCATGTAATAAGGATACATGTTCTACTATGTTCATAGCAGCCCTATTTGTAATTGCCAGATGCTGGAAAGAACCCAGGTATCCCTCAACAGAAGAGTGGATGCAAAAAATGTGGTATATCTACACAATGGAGTACTATTCAGCCATTAGAAACAATGAATTCATGAAATTCTTAGGCAAATGGATGGAGCTAGAGAATATCATACTAAGTGAGATAACCCAGACTCAAAAGGTGAATCATGGTATGCACTCACTAATAAGTGGATATTAACCTAGAAAACTGGAATACCCAAAACATAATCCACACATCAAATGAGGTACAAGAAGAAAGGAGGAGTGGCCCCTGGTTCTGGAAAGACTCAGTGAAACAGTATTCAGCAAAACCAGAACGGGGAAGTGGGAAGGGGTGGGTGGGAGGACAGGGGAAGAGAAGGGGGTTTGCGGGACTTTCGGGGAGTGGGGGGGCTAGAAAAGGGGAAATCATTTGAAATGTAAATAAATTATATCGAATAAAAAAAAAAAGACAAAAAAAAATAGCTTTGCTTGATATACCTGGAATGCTGTTCTCTGAGGTCTATTCTTTTCTATAATCTATTTACATATGAATTATGAATAAAACTGTCTAATTTTAAAAAAATAAAGGGGAAGAGGTCACAAAAGTAAAGAACAAGCAAGAAAAAGTTTACTGAAACAAAGATGTAAACTTATATTACTGGGTGTGGGATAGAATGGATGTGTCACTGTTATTTATCATCAAATGTATTTAGTATTCATCTAATTCATTTCTTCTTTCAAAAGCCTACATTGATGAGCCTTAAAAATGCCAATAAAAGAGGTTGGTGGTTCATGCCTTTACCCCAGAGACAGGCAGATCTTTGGGAGTTCAAGGCCTGTCTGGTCTACAGAGTAAATTTCATGACAGGTGGAGCAACATAATGAGATCCTGACTAGAAACAAATAAGTAAACAAAAATACTTACATCAAATACAGAGCTATAAAAGATTAAAAAAAGCTATTTTAGCAGCAGACATAAAAAACATACTAAAATATTATTATACTTAATATTATACAATTATAATTATATCATCACAATGTTTTTATGTTTATTATATAACTATAAATTATTACTTATAGAATAAAAATATAAATGTTTAAGCCAAACAGTATTACTATTGTAATTAATTGATGATGTTCAATAGTCTCATTATTGTTTTGTTTAAATACTAACATTTTTAGTAAAGATAAATAATACAGAATAATATATCATTTCAAATGCATGTTTTCATGTTTCGTGTTAAAGCCACTGCACATACATAAAATATTATATGTTTTTGGGATGGGATTTTGTCTCAAGAAGTTGTGTTCTGAATTGTTTTCCTAAAACTTTAGTCAATATGTTAATAATGGTTATTGGCATAATTGACAGGAATTAAAACCTTTTGTTTTATTATTTTCTTTTCATTGTTGGGGTTTGAACCCTGATCCTCACACATGTCAGGCAAGTACTGAGCTACATTCTAGTTCAGAGCCTCATGGATGTTAGGCAAACACACCACACCAGACTGAGTTTGAGTTAAATCCCCGGTTCCTGAACTCATTTATTTTAATATTTAAAACAGTACTTTCCAATAAGATTAAACAGTTCAAATAAATATTAATCCTTATTCAAAGAAAAACTAAAAGTGTGTATATAGTATATGTATAAAATGATTTTTTTTACTGAGAAATCCAGAAGTGATACACACAAAGTTAGATTATTTACATAGAATTGGTTTAAACAGATTTCTTTAATAGAAGTTAAAAAATGATAGATAAATTTTAGAACAAAATTAGAATGCAGTGGACTGAGAAAGAATGTTAAGTAGATAAGAATAACAGATATGAAAGGAAGATAGCTAAAGCACCCAAAGAAGCAATTCAAAATAGAATAGAGGCACATGTCCTCCAAGCATTAAAAGAATGCTCAAACACAACAGTAGTTATACCAACATCTGATAAACTGGCAGCGGGTCACAGATCTATTGGTCTGACATTTAGCATTTATTGCTAGTGGGGATGCATGGAAAAATGCATTTCTTCACATTGCTGGTGGAATATACTTCTTTTTTTCCCCTAAAAGCTACATCAGTGCAAATGAAAAAATATACCAACGATGTTTTGGCCAAGTGATTCTATTCCTAAGGTTGCCTTCTGTGAGGGGGGTGGGGTGGCAGGATAAGATTAATGCAGAGGGTACTCAGTGTGTCACTGTTTACTGTGGCACTAAATTGGACACAGTGGTAATGATCTTTGCTCAAGGGTTGATAATGCACCATGAAACATGATGGGACTTTCATAAGAATCTTTTCATGCAATGGAACCTCAAAATGTATTTACATTCTGTATTTACAGAATAAGAAAAAGCAGGGCACAGAAATTATTCAAAATATAATCCTACTTTTAAAAGGAACATCAACTCAAAGTTGTATAAATATGTGAGTATATACAACATACCATCTTGTTATTAGAAAGTTTGATTAAAAATATGGACTAATACAGCATATCCTATTGATTGCTTTTTAATATAGGAAGTGAGGCTGGAGGTAAAGAAGAGGATAATAGGAGAAAGCTAAGCAGAGATGTAAGAGTATAATGGGCTAAATGCTATGTGTGGCTACATTTATGCATATATAGATAACGGACTAACGATCATTGTATGATAATTTATGTTAGTCAAAAATCACATTTTTAGGGATGTCTTTACTTATAAAAATACCTCAACATTGCTTTGTTGCATGTTTTACATTTTGCTTCATGTTTATTACCTCCTGCTTCAGCCTCTAGAGTGCTCAGGTTGCACATGAGATGAGACCCTGCACGCCTTGAAAGTATGATTAGGAAATATAACTTGGAAATTACATCATAAAATAAGTTACATACTTTAACTTCATAGGAGTAATTTTATTTTACTTTTAATTAGATTCACTTTCTACATTAATATCACTTATTTTTATTTTTCGTTTAATTCCTTAAGTGTCTGCTTTTCTTTTCTTTCTTTTCCTTTTGAATATTCGTTTTCCTCCTTGATGAGAATACTTTTCTGCTCAGTTTTCTTCAAATCAATCCTGGTTCTCATCTTTATGGCATATACTAAATTTCTTCTCAGCCCAAGTGTGATGCTTCGCTGGAATCTGTTCTTGGCCCGAGGCTATGTCCATGTCCTTGTACATGACTTTGTGGCATCGCTATGCTTTCCACTGATGCCAGGCTGGCACCATATCACAGTGGCACCCTCATTTGGTTGAACATCCTGTGACTGCAACCTACTGGTGTGCCTGGACTGCTTTCTCTTCACCTCCTCCCACTGCTTCCGCAGTGTCTAGCCCTCAAATAGGATCAATGGCTACTGTTGAATCAATTCTTTTCCTTGATTTTTCCTAATTCAACAAACTGAGCCAGCCAATCTTCAAGTACCGGAAATGACTAAGTACTAGTAAAATATTATGCTAGATCATTGGGCAAACGTGTTGGCTACTACTCCCTGTGAAGTAGCATAAATTCAGAAGATTAATGTGACGTAGGTGTAGGCCAGATAGCATAGCTCAGTAGTACATTTTGAAATGTTGACAGTGTTTCATATTTCTGTTGTCCAATATGGTAACTACTAGCCACCCAAGGTTCCTTAGCATTTGAATGGAGAGTAATGTGACTAACGAAACATGTTATTAACTCTATTTGTGATGGTTAATGTGAATTGCTGTCTTACGTAGACACAACTTAGGTGAATGGGTTGCTGTAGGCTGGAGCAGTTGCAGCAGGATGAGGTAAAGGAAAACTGTTTTGACTACTGCTCCAGCCTGAAAATGTAGTGCCTGTATCAAAGCACATATCCCTAAAAATCAAATGAAAAGAACTTCTTCTATAATGAAGTGGAGAATTAATTTATCAGCTCTGGGACTAGAAATTGGTGTGTTGGTGAGCTCACTTGCTACGGCAGGTGTGAAATGTCTGAATTTGGCATTTTCCCATTGTTAATTTGTTGCTCTTTGGAAACAGAACACCAGCTCATAGACTAATGAAAGTCACACACGGTCTGGAGTTATACACAATTGTAAGTTACCTGATATGATAGTGGAAACTGAAGCTGGTTTTAATAATAAGCACTCTTAATCCCTGAGCCATCTCTCTATCCCTGATAGAAACTTTCAAATCTATACAGGCTTGGGGAAAATGGATTCCAAGTTCTGAGAGTATTCAGCTGCCAATCCAGATTATCATACCCAGAATGAAGACACATTCCTCCTTCCCATACTCACACACTCTTACTGAAATGAAATAAATCTGTGCATGACAAAAACAGATCAGAGGAATTTATGCCACAAAGAGATCTCTGACAGGAGCCTGATAAAGCTGTCTCCTGATTAGCTCTGCTAGTGCCTGACAAATACAGAAGTGGATGCCCTCAGATAACCATTGGACTGTGTACAGGATCCCCAATGGAGGAACTGGAGAAAGGACCCAAGGAGCTGAAGGGGTTTGCAGCCTCATAGGAGGAACAACAATATCAACCACACAGTACCCCCAGAGCTCCCAGGGATTAAACCACCAACCAAAGAGTACACATGGAGGGACCCATGGCTCGAGCTACATTTGTAGCAGAGGGTGGCCTTGTCAGACATCAAAGGGAGAGGAGGCCTTTGGTCCTGTGAAGGCTCGATGTCCCAATGTCTCAGAATGCCAGGATAGAGAAGTTAGAGTTGGTGAGTTGGTGAGTAGGGGGAGTAGGATGGGATAGAGGGTTTTGGAGGGGAAATGAGGAAAGGGGATAACTTTGAAATGTAAATAAAGAAAATATCTAGAAAAAATAAAAATCCAAAAACAAACAATCAAAAAAACAAAAAACAAAACAAAACAACAACAAAAAAGAGATCTCAATAGGATGCAAGAAGAAGTACTTTGGGCTGAAGAGAAGGATAAATAGTGTGCCCTTCCACAGCTGTGAGCAGGCTAAATAGACCTTAAGTGTTTGCCACAGTTGGTCTTCTGCTGACCTAGATGGAATGGAGTCTTCCCTCTGCCAAATAAGCAGTTTCCTACAGGAGCAGACTGCCTGCTGAGCTTGCTTTGCAACATAATCCAGCTGAAACAAAGGATGGGGCTGTGAGCTCTCCCTCTCTAAATACAGTGCTAAATATTAAACTTTGAGCCTTGATCAGAAACCTTTGTCTTGGCTTCATTCATACTTGCCCTTCTATTCCATGCCCCCCCCCCCCAAGTCCTTTTCCATTTCCAGCCTCCCATTCAGGTACCCAGTTCATTTATGGACAGCTACAAATACACCTAAAATACTCAAGAGGAAAAACAAACACATTAGGACAATTAATTAATGGAGTTCTAAGAAAATGGCAACAAATTAATAATATGAATATATATCATTAGCAGTTTTTAATACTAGTGTCTTCCATTTCACAAGCTAGCTGAATGGACTATAAAACAAAGGACATCTTCTTGCTGCCTCTAAAGAAACCCACCTAATCCAAAAGATACTACTTTACAGTTAAAAGATGGAAAGTGATACTTTAACAAACAAACAAGAAACATGTAGCAATGACTATTCTGACAAGACAAACTGTGAACCAAAACTAGTTGTAAGGTACTCATACTCATACTCATCAACAGAATAATCCATCAAGAGACTAATATAGTTTGAAATCTGCTTTGGTTGGGCCTAGCTCCTGATGTGAAGCCCTCATATACATTTGTTCCTAAGCTCTGTCTGCAGTGTAACTCCTTTTCTGACTTGTCCCTTCCTCTGCTGATGTGACAACACACACATGCCAGGCTCTAAACCTGAGGCCCTTGAGTTTGCTTTGTCTGTCAGCCATTTCCTGGAGAGTCACTCATTTCATCTCCCCCAAACTTCTTGGACACATTAAATTAAAAGCAGTTTTAAGGGAGAAATTTTTATTTCCAAGTGTTTTTAAAAAATCAAAAATAGGGCAAATAAACAATTTAACTATGTGTCTTAAGAGTTTTGAAAAAGAAGTACAAACCAAACCCAAATCAAGTATAAAGCAAGAAATAATAATGTGTTCTGGGTAAACACTTGGAATTGAAATGACTTGTCATAGGCTAAGTCCATATTTTACAGAAAAATTGATAGATTTCCAAAGTATTTTTTTTTAATTTTTTTATTCGATATAATTTATTTACATTTCAAATGATTTCCCCTTTTCTAGCCCCCCACTCCCTGAGAGTCCTGTAAGTCCCCTTCTCTTCCCCTGTCCTCCCACCTACACCTTCCCACTTCCCCATTCTGGTTTTGCCGAATACTGCTTCACTGAGTCTTTCCAGAACCAGGGGCCACTCCTCCTTTCTTCTTGTACCTCATTTGATGTGTGGATTATGCTTTGGGTATTCCAGTTTTCTAGGTTAATATCTACTTATTAGTGAGTGCATACCATGATTCACCTTTTGAGTTTGGGTTACCTCACTTAGTATGATGTTCTCTAGCTCCATCCATTTGCCTAAGAATTTCATGAATTCATTGTTTCTAATGGCTGAATAGTACTCCATTGTGTAGATATACCACATTTTTTGCATCCACTCTTCTGTTGAGGGTTACCTGGGTTCTTTCCAGCATCTGGCAATTATAAATAGGGCTGCTATGAACATAGTAGAACATGTATCCTTATTACATGGTGGGGAATCCTTTGGGTATATGCCCAGGAGTGGTATAGCAGGATCTTCTGGAAGTGAGGTGCTCAGTTTTCGGAGGAACCGCCAGACTGATTTCCAGAGTGGTTGTACCAATTTGCAACCCCACCAGCAGTGGAAGAGTGTTCCTCTTTCTCCACACCCTCTCCAATACCTGCTGTCTCCTGAATTTTTAATGTTAGCCATTCTGACTGGTGTAAGATGAAAAGTCTGTAAGCTGTCGGTCTTCCATTTTGATAATATTTGGTCCTATTATGTTGTCTGTTTAAACGTAGAACTTTAAATGTGTAATATAAATTATAGTGATTTAATTTATATTTTCTTAATAGTGGTGTTGACATATATCTTCCATTGCTTCATTTGTCCACATTCATTTATAATGGAGTTCTTTCAACTTTTTCCTTATTTTTAATTATATATTTTAATTGATTTAGTTCCTTACATCTTGAGAGGAAAATTCTTTGTAATATAGCTTTATATACATTTATATGTTTGTACACATGTATAGAAGATATTTTATCTCATTGTGGGGCTTGCCTTTTACATTTTTAATTAGTATCTTTGAAAAACAGAATGTGTAGTTTTGTAGACACTAATGGGCTAAGTTTGTCCCTGTTTGAAGATGTAGAACTTGTGAAGATGCCTTTCATTGCCTGAGTTCTTCTGGAATTGTGCTCTCACCTCACATTTCCCAGCCATCTAATTTGCTAAGAGTGAAAAATCCAATCTCTTCTCCTAGGCAGTAGTAGTATAGGATCAACGTTAGCTGCCCAGCCAGTGCTCTCCAGCGTCTCCAGACTTTGTCAGGAATTCACGTATCTGAGAATTATCTAAGCATTTGAAGGTGGCTTTAAAGCACCATTGGGTTTCTTACTACTGTCTGCTCTCCATTTTTGGATATTTCTTTAAATTTCACTTACTCTGGCAGCTCAAATTTCATCCTGTGGTATGAGCTGACAGGATGAATTCCAAGATTACACACAGTTCTTGAGGGGTGTTGACTTGAGTTGGCTGTAAACTTAGCTAGAAGCTAGGAGGAGAAGACATTTGAGTTCTTCTTGTACTATTCCAAAAGGTCACATCCATTTGCTGCCTTCTTTGGCTAGCAAGGCAAACTGAAGATACTTTTTGCCTTGGTATGAGGATAATCATGTTGCTTTCCAGTAGATTGATGGAAGCAGATGGAGCTAGAGTGTAAGGTTTATTTTATCTCAAACTTACATGATGCAATCTGAAGTGAAATTTACTTAGAATAAAATTACATGGAGTTTTGGTGATGATAAAACTGTTTTGGTGCAATCATCTAAAAGCCTTTTTCACATCAATAAATGCCTGCAATTTACTTGTAATCTATTTACCTGAAGTACACCTGAAGTGGCTGGTCTAACTCTACATTTTAGGTGAAACACTTTTACTCTCCTTATGCTTAAAAGTGTCCATTAGTGACAGTGATTAAATGCTTTCTCATCTCATAAGTTGTGTGGAGTACTCTAGTACATTAGATGTTGAAGTTACAGACTGTACTACAGGTTCACACTCAGCTCCATCTAAGCACAATGGCTGTGACTGGGCTGTCTACTAACACATCAGAGTTTTGTGTGTCAAAAATGAACAAAGGTAGCATTATTTTCTAATCTTAGAAATGCTGGGGTAAAAGTGGGAGTAACATATAGTAGCAATATTTATTTATTGCATTATGTTTACTTTAGAGTATATGTGTTATTGTTGGAAAATGTAAGTAGAAAGCATTATAGAGGGTTGGAATTATTTAGTGACAAATTTGAATGAGTTTTGTGTGCCTGAAGGTGATGAAGAACAATAATATTATGTATACTCATTGTGAAGCCATAGTTAATACTTAGTGAATTTCTTTCATACACACACACACACACACACACACACACACACACAGAGAGAGAGAGAGAGAGAGAGAGAGAGAGACTGACAGACAGAGAAAGAGATGTTTTTGTTTGAATAAGATAAAAACAAAAAGTTATGAAAAGGATGAAGGAAGAGGGAAAGATAGATTTAGATTTTGTTAGACATTAATATTATTACCCTGCCTTCAAGGTGAATGTATTTTGATAAGAACAAAAATGAATAAATATAAAGCACATTAAAATGCAAACACAAACAATAATTATAATTGCTCTCTTAAGGGAAAATTACTTAGGATTAATTTAGATCTTAGAGAACAAGGAAGATTAATCAGGAGGAGTTTGGCATAAAAGAAACAAAACACAGCAACTTTAAGACAGAAAATTATTATTATTTTTTCAGCAGGTACTAATTATAAAATTCCCAAGACTGGGTTTTAAAAAATCATCTATGTTTTGTAGAGTAGACTAAACAATAAAGAAAAGAGACAGTGGGAAAAAGGAAGGAGTGGGTGATTGGAAGGCCAGAGAGACTATGAGCAAAGGGATGTGGCTTGTGTGTGGAGGAGACTAAGACGTTCTATGAAGCTACAGAATAGTTTCTGTGGCACAGGAAGTGGCAACAACAGACAGAAGGATATGGGGGTCTACTTCTGTCATGAATCTGCGGTCTGATTGTGTGGTCCGGAAAACTGGAACATAACAGTTCACTGATTGAAAAGTTTTAGCTAAAATGAGCTACTTTACATAGCTGATGAGAGCCCCTTCCTCAGAGAATTGCCCTGCAGGGTATATGGGAGGATAGATAGAGCACTAGATGGCTCAAAATCTCTTCAGTTAACTCAGTGTCTTAGTCTTTCATGTGGCTATCATTAGGAAATTGGCACCTTCTGGTTTGGGCTGGTGCCCTGAGCAGACCTTGTGCGCAAACTCTGCAGCCAGGCCCATAACACACAGAAGAAGTCCCACTCCCAGGTGCTCTAACATACACATGAACATAGGTTCAGAGGTGAGGAGGACAAAACATCTGCTACAACACCAGGAGTAATTGTGACCAGCAGGACCCAGGCACGCAGGAACTCCTCCTGACCAGTGGCATGGGTTCCTTCCTGTCTGAGAAGACCTTGGGCACAAACTCCCCAGCCAGTCTTACAACACCTTGACTAGCAGGAGCTCTGACGCACCCAGTATCCCAGGATCCCAGGATCCAAGAATCACACCATCACAGAGATAACTGGACTCTTAAGAGTTCTGATAAAACCAGGATCACAGGAAGGACAGGCTCCAGTTAGATATAGTGAGGGCAGGGAGCAGTAGAGATAACCAGATGGCAGGAGGGAAGCCTAAGAACATAAGCCAAAGAAACCAAGGTTACTTGGCATCATCAGAACCCAATTCTCCCACCATAGCAAGTCCTGGATACACCATCACACCAGAAAAGCAAGATTTAGATATAAACATCACTTCTCATGATTATGATAGAAGACTTTAAGAAGGACATAAATAACTTCTTTAAAGAAATACAGGAGAACACATGTAAACAAGAAACACAAAAATCCCTTAAGGAATTTACAGGAAAACACAATCAAACAGGTAAAGGAAATGAACAAAACCATCCAGGATCTAAAAATGGAAATAGGAACAATAAAGAAATCACAAAGGGAGACAACCCTGGAGTTAGAAAACCTAGGAAAGAAATCAGGAGTCATAAATGCCAGCATCACCAACAGAATACAAGAGATAGAAGAGAGAATCACAGGTGCAGAAGATACCATAGAAAACATTGACACAGCAGTCAAAGCAAATGCAAAATACAAAAAGCTCCTAACCCAAAACATCCAGGAAATCTAGGACACAATGAAAAGACCAAACCTAAGGATAATAAGTATAGAAGAGAGCAAAGATTCCCAACTAAAAGGGCCAGTAAATATCTTCAACAAAACTGTAGAAGAAAACTTCCCTAACGTAAAGAAAGAGATGCCCATGAACATGCAAGAAGCATACAGAACTTCAAATAGCAAGAACCAGAAAGATTCCTTCTGTCATATAATAATCAAAACACCAAATACACTAAAACAAGAAAGAATAGTAAAAGCAGTAAGAAAATAAAGACCAAGTAACATATAAAGGCAGACCTATCAGAATTACACCAGACTTCTCACCAGACATTATGAAAGCTAGAAGATCCTGGGTACATGTATATATATATATATATATATATATATATATATATATATATATATATATATATATATATATATATCATTTCATCCTAAAGCAAAAAAAAAAAAAAATACATACCTTCTTCTCAGCACCTCACTCTACCTTCTCCAAAATTGACCATATAATTGTTCACAAACCAGGCCTTAACAGGCACAAGAAGACTGAAACAATCCCATGTATCCTATCAGATCACAATGGACTAAGGTTGGTCTTCAATACCAACAAAAACAATTGAGAGCACACATACACATGGAAGCTGAACAAACGTCTACTCAATGATAACTTGGTCAAGAAATAAATAAAGAATGAACTTAAAGACTTTTTAAAATTTAATGAAAATGAAGACACATCATACAAAAACTTATGAGACACAGTGAAAGCAGTGCTAAGAGAAAAACTCATAGCTCTAAGTGCCTACAAAAAGAAACTGGAGAGAGATTACACTAGCAGCTTGTCAGTATACCTGAAAGCTTTAGAAGAAAAAGAAGAACATACATCCAAGAGGAATAGACCTCAGAAAATAATCAAACTCAGTGCTGAAATCGACCAAATAGAAACAAAAAGAACTAGACAAAGAATCAACAAAACCTGGAGCTGGTTCATTGAGAATATCAACAAGCTAGATAACCCTTAGCCAGACTGGTTAGAGGGCACAGATACATTATTCTAATTAATAAAATCAGAGAAGAAAAGGAAGACATAACAGATACTGAGGAAATTTAAAAAAAATCATCAGATCCTACTACAAAAACTTATACTCAACAAAATCGGAAAATCTGGATGAAATGGACAACTTTCTAGACACCTATCAGGTTCCAAAGTTAAAACAGGCTTAGATAAACCATCTAAACAGTTTCATAACCCCTAAAGAAACTGAAGCAGTCATTAATAGTTTCCCAACCAAAAAAAGCCCAGGGCCAGATGGGTTTAATGCACAGTTCTATCAGACCTTCAAAGAAGACATAATACCTCTTTAACCTATTCTATAAAATAGAAACAGAAGGAACACTACCCAACTCATTCTATGAAGCCACAATCACTGTGATACCTAAACCACACAAAAAACCCAACAAAGAAAGAGAACTTCAGACCAATTCAGATGCAAAAACACTCAATAAAATTCTGTATCTAATAGAAGAAAAAGTGGGGAAAACCCAGGAGCACATGGGCACAGGGGAAAATTTCCTGAACAGAACACCAGTAGCTCAGGTTCTAAGATCTAGGATTGACAAATGGGACATAGTATTACCTGAGGCATATACCCAACAGATTCTCCAACATATAATAAGGACACATGCTCCACTATGTTCATGGTAGCCTTATTTATAATAGCCAGAAGCAGGAAAGAACCCACATGTCTTTCAACAGAGGAATGGATACAGGAAATGTCATAATTTACACAATGGATTACTACTCAGCTATTAAATACAATGAATTCATGTAGACAAATGGATGGAACTAGAAAGTGTCATCCTGAGTGAGGTAACCCAATCACAAAAGAACACACATGGTATGCACTTACTGATAAGTGGATATTAGATCAAAAGCTCAGAATACCCAAAATACAATTCACAGGTCACATGAAGTTCAAGAAGAAGGAATACCAAAGTGTGGATACTTTGGCCTTTCTTAGAAGGGGGATCAAAATTCAGAGATGAAGTGTGGAGCAGAGACTGATGGAAAGGCAATTTAGAGACTTACCCATCTGGGGATCCATCCCATATATAGTTACCAAACCCAGACATTATTGTGGTTGTCAACCAGTGCTAGCTGACAGGCGCCTGATATAGCTGTCTCCTGAGAGTCTTTGCCAGTGACTGACAAAAAGAGAAGTTAATGCTCATGCATTGGTTCTGTGAATACTTGCTGCCCCAGTATAGGGAATTGGCAGGTCAGGAAAGTAGGAGTAGGTGGGTTGGTGAGCAGGGGAGGGTGGACAGGGTAGGAGTTTTCAGAGAGGAAATGAGGAAAGGGGATAACATTTGAAATGTAAATAAAGCACATATCTAATTAAAAAAAAGAAAGTGGGAAGAGCCTTGAATACATGGGCACAGGAGAAAAGTTCTGGAACTGAACACCGATGGCTTATGCTCTAAAGATCAAGAATTGACAAATGGGACCTCATAAAATTGCAAAGCTTCTATAAGGCAAAGGATGCTGTAAATTAGGACAAAATGGCATCCAACATATTGGGAAAATATCTTTACCAATCCTCCATCCGATAGAGGGCTAATATCCAATATATATTAAGAACTCAAGAAGTTAGACTCCAGAGAATGAAATTACCCTATTTAAAATGGAGTACAGAGCTAAACAAAGAATTTTCAACTGAGGAATATCAAATGGCCAAGAAACACCTAAAGAAATTTTCAACATCCTTAGTCATCAGGGAAATGCAAATCAAAACAACCCTGAGATTCCTCCTCACACCAGTCAAAATGGCTGAGATCAAAAACTCAGGTGACAGCAGATGCTGACAAGGATGTGGAAAAAGAGGAACAGTCCTCCATTGCTGGTGGGGTTGCAAGCTGGTACAATTACTTTGGAAATTAGTCTGTCAGTTCCTCAGAAAATTGGAAATGGTATTACCTGAGGACCCAGCTATACTACTCCTGGCATATACCCAGAATATTCTCCAGCATATAACAAGGACACATGCTCCACTATGTTTATAACAGTCTTATTTATAATAGCCAGAAGCTGGAAACAACCCACATGTCCCTCAACAGAGGAATGGATACAGAAAATGTGGAACATTTACACAATGGACTACTACTCATCTATTAATAACGATGAGTTTATGAAACTCTTGGGCATCCTGAGTGAGTAATTCAATCACAAAAGAACACACATGATATGCATTCACTGATAAGTGGATATTAGCCCCAAAGCTCCGACAAATAGCCAAGGTACAATTCACAGACCACATGAAGCTCACGAAGAAGGAAGACCAAATTATGGGTGCTTCAGTCCTTTTTAAAAAGGGGAACAAAATACTCATGGGAGCAAGTACGGAGACACAGTATAGAGCAGAGACTAAAGGAAAGGCCATCTAGAGATTGTCCCATCTGGGGATTCATCCCATAAACAGTCACCGAACTCCTGACACAATTGTGGATGCCAAAAATGCTTGCTGAAAGAAGCCTGATATAGCTGTCTCCTGAGAGGCCCTGCCAGAGCCTGACAAATACTGAGGTGAATGCTTGCAGTCAACCATACACTGAGTTGGTTGCAACCATACACATTCCACCCAATGGAGGAATTAGAGAAAGGATTGAAGAAGCTGAAGGGGTTTGCATTCGCATAGGAAGAACAACAATATCAACCAACTAGACCTCCTAGGGCTCCCAGGGAGTAAGCCACCAACCAAGGTATACACACACCTCAGTTGCATATGTAGCAGAGGATGGCCTTGTCAGGAATCAATGGGATGAGAGGTGATTGTTCCTATGAAGTCTTGATAGATAACCAGTGTTGGGGAATTGAGGGTGGGGAAGTGGGAGTGGATAGGTGGGTGGAGGAACACCCTCATAGAAGCAGGGATGAGATAGAAGGTTTTTGGGAGGGGGAAAGTGGGAAACAGGATTACATTTGAAATGCAAGTAAAGAAAATATCCAATTAAAAAAAGAAATTGGCATAAATCCCATTGAGTTAGGGAGAGTGAACAGAAAGCTTTCTATGAGTGAAAGGTAACTCTGTGTTTGAAATAGCAATATATATATATTCAATGGATAAAAATTTAAGCATGAAACACAGCTATGGATTCAGAATATACCAAGAACCAAAGAACAAAGTATGGCTTTTAAAGTAGGTACCTAGGAAGGATTTTCACTGAGGCAGAGAGAAATATTATAATTCAACAAAATGGAAAGAGCTGATTGAAGCCACACTAACTAATTTGAGAGGCAAAGGAAGATAGTCAGTGAAGAATGTCTTGGGAGTTCTGGGCTGCATGACGGTGAGATTCATTGGAGTGACTACTCTGATAAGGATAATGAACAATGGAGAAGGATGCCAGAGAAGACAGGGGTTTCCTGGAGTCAAAGGGGAATTACAGCTGAACATTCAAATTCATTCTCCTGGCAAGTCAGGCAAAGTGATATGGCAAAGGTGTTAAAAGTGCATTGACTCCAAATGCACCCTTGGAGATGTAGAGAATGCAGAGGGTCTTTCATTCAGTCTCTCCGTCAATTAGATCTTGAAGTGTCCATTGTGACAAGATGAAGCTAGAGATTTTCAGAATACAAATATATAATAACTGTAAACAGGAGCATGTTTACTTATTAAGTAGGAGCTTACCAAAACACACAAGATAGTTCTTATACAAAGAAAGCCCCAAGGAAGTCGATGTTTAATTTGCTAAAAATATTTACCTTTGAGAAGGCTTACATGCCTATTCATTGCTGTTTAATTAAATGCAGTCAAGAAGACTCTGTTTACCTAAACAAAACTACCGTATCTTTTTGATCATATTGCCACTTCAAATTTCTGTACTAAGAGTATAATCATTTTTCTACAATAATACTTCTGCTTACTGTTTACTGATAATATTCTCTTAAAATTTTTTCTTGCATCAAAGCAATATATTTCTTATCAAATAAGACAGTTGAACATTGAGCCAAAATACTATCAAGCCAAACATATTAAATACTGAGTCTGACATAGTATTTTTAAATTAAACACACCAGCCATGAACCAGATCAATATTAAATCAATGATGCTGCATGTAGAGCAGCCTTATAAACGTCCATATGATATATTAAATCTAATTTATTAGAAACTAATATCTGAGAATGAGACAGATCACTTTTGGCTGGTAATATATAGCTGATCTTTCAGATCAGACACTTATTGAATAAAACTCACAGTCCTGAATACCACAAAACAAAACAATGTAGCACATTTTTCTTCGAGTCTAAAAGAATACTTAATATGGTAATGAGATAAAAGTAGACTTAATCTCTACAAATGCTTAATTTTCAAAAAGGAATATTATAAATAATTAACTAAGAAAGATTTTATATTACACATATCCCTTTGGAATATTGCTGGGAATTATAGATTTATTAAGGTTATTTATCCCTGAATAGTTAGTTTCATAGTGAACTAAATAGAGGACATAGAGAAAAAGATGACTAAAAAGATGGGTAAATGATTTCTCATTTAAAATTAATTTCTGAGGATGAAAATAAAGTAAGTAAAATGCTTACTTAGCTTTTGTGAAACGTCATGTTCAAGTCAAAGCTTCACAAAAGACAACAATTACAACAGCAAGGACACACACTCAAATCTCAGTTTTGCTGCATACTTGTAGAATGAGTATAAAGAATTCCTTTAACTGTATGAGACTTCAGTTTTATTGCCTGTAAAATAAGGGTTATAACATAATCTTTGCAGAATTATTAATGTTAAAGGCAATGGGAAGGAATTAAAAACCCAGCATGGCATTGTGCCACCACATAACACATAATATTTGTCTAATGGAGGGAGGCAGATGCAGACGGTAATGGTTAAATTTATTGATGAATGTAGGATAATGCAAATATATCCTCATCACCCCTGCACAAGTCCAACTCCAGATAGATCAAGGACCTCAACTAATACTAAATATCCTGTAGCTGATTGAACAGAAAGTAGGTTAATAGTCTTGAGCTCATTGTTATAGGAAAAAGTTTTTTGAACAGGACACCAGGAACTCAGACACTATAAGATCAACAATTAATAAATGATACTTCATGAAACTGAAAAGCTTCTGTATAGCAAAGGACATCATCATTAGAACAAAGTACTAACCTACAGAATGGAAAAAGATTTTTTTTTAACCAGGTACATATCTGATAGATGTTTAATATCTAAAACATATAAATAATTAAAAGACTGGACATCAAGAAAACAAGTAAGGAATTTAAAAATGGGGGTATGGAACCAGAGTACTCAAAAGATGATACATAAACGCCTAAGATAAACATAAGAAACATTCAACATTCATCATTATTACTCAAGGAAATGCAAATCCAAATGACTTTGGGATTTTATCACATGCCAGCCAGAATGGCTGAGATCAATAAAACAATGACAGTTCATGCTGGTGAGGATGTAAAGGGGACTCTCACAATTTTATTGGTGACCAGTAAACTCCTGAAGTAAGTATGCTGATGGAAACCTGATATGGTTGTCTCCTGAGAGGCTCTGCCAGAGCCTGACAAAGACAGAGGCAGAAACTAGAAGTCAACAATTGGCCTGAGCTTGGGGGTCCCTGATGGAGGAGTTGGAGAAAGGACTGAAGGAACTGAGGGGATTTGCAGCCCCATAGAGGGAGCAACAGTGTCAACAGGCCAGATCCCCAGAGCTCCGGGACACTGGACCACTCACCAAAGAGTACACATGGAGCAACCCAGGGCGCTGGCAAGAGTAGATTTTACATGTTTATGCCTCACTTCACAAAGTAGAATCATTAGTGTATTTTCTGATTCTGCAAATATCCCCAGTACACTTCATATTTAAAGATCAGCCCTTTAGATATTGCTTTTGGTTTAGAATTCAGTATTTACCAAGGACTGATATGTTGAATGCATGGTCCACGGCTGATGGCACCAGTGGAAGGTCTTAGACTTCTTAGAAGGTAAGGCCTCGGAAGAGAAAGCAATGTCATTCAGTGCTTGGCACTAAGAGAGATGAAAGGACTCCACCCAGTATATTTTTTTATATTCCAGTTACTGCCATTAGGTGAATCATTATCTCTGCCTCACGATCCTGCTGCTAAGGTGCAGCATGTTGTCACAGACCCACAGGAACAGGATTGCATAACTAACCATGGCCCAAAACCCTGAGCCAAAAGAAACCGTTTCTCCTTTTAAAATGATTCACCTGGAGATTTGTTATAGTGCTCTAAAGATGAGTAACACAATGCTTATCTTATTCTCTTTTAAGTGCTATTAACTAACATGTTAACAATTCACCTTCTGTTTTTGCTTGTTAATTGACTCGTTAAATCAAAATCCCAAATTGTGGATGCCAGTCAAAGTGGATACATCTAAAACAAAATACAACACAACAAAACAAAACCTCCTGTACCTAAGGCTCAGGTAACAGTATGGAAGAGAGGGCAGAAAGATTCTAATAGCCAGAAGGTCAGGCTGTGAAGAGTTTGTTGTGAGATTGTGTCTCCTAGTAATTTCAGAAGTTATACCCAGTCTTACCAGCAAAACAGCCCAAACACAAGCTAAAAAAGAACAACAAAAGATATGCTAACATGGTCTGGGGAAAGCCTAGGAGGCCTCAGCCCTGCACAAAGGATTACATACAACTAAGGAATTCTGAAGGCTGGACAGTCTTCCCCAGGGATGATCACAGGAGTTGGTTTTACAATACCAATGGTCTTCCCTAAAAGCGCACATACAAGTAACAGTACACAGACTGAGAAAGTTGTATTTACAGTTTTACTGATATAAATGTTTGCACATGCACACACACACACACAGGGTGGGGGGGGGAGATAGATAGATAGATAGATAGATAGATAGATAGATAGATAGATAGAGTGTGTGTGTGTGAGAGAGAGAGAGAGAAAGAGAGAGAGAGAAAGAGAGAGAGAACTAAATGAGGAAACACAGCAGCTATGAATTTGAAAGAGAACAAGGAGGGATTCATGGGAGGGCTTCGAGGGAGGAAAGGGAAGAGGGACATGATGTAATTATAATGTCAAAATATAAATACTTTGAAAAATTAAATATTGTTCTGAAGGTTAACTTCTATAAACATTTAGAAACCTACTCCTTTTAATTAAAATATTATACTCTAGGAAATGCTTTCTATTGCAAGGTAAGTTCACTTAGCGTAGCAAGGAATTTCTGGGTATATTTTACTCATAAACAGGTGTGTTTTTAGGAAAGTGTTTTGTTTGGCTTGTGATAGAGACCTGAATGCCAAGACCCTTTCTAATATAATTGAGAGCTTATTTCTAGCGCCTCAAGAAATGTGTTAGCATTTTCCATCTGCCCCTGTGGCTCCCAAATCCAATATCCCTGTCCATCTAAAGAAACCTTTGTTCTTTGGTTGGGTTTCCTCTCTTTCTTTCCCCCTCCCTCTGTCCATCCTCCCCTTCATTGGTCCCTCTGCTTCTCCCTCTCATTATTTTTCAAAGTTTTGAAGTTATAGCTGTTGCTGCTGTAGTACTTTGTTTTACAAAAGCTGGAAGGTCATAATAAGCCGTTGTTTGCTAGTGCTTATGACTGGAATGGATTCAACAGTCGGAATGGAAGGAGTTTGTGTGTAAATGGGAAGAATGGACTCCATGTGTGATGAGAACACCTGGAGAAGAGCAGGACATGTGTGATGCTGGCCTCCATCTCAGACAGCTTTGTTGTACCAGGCTGGTTACTGAGCCTTTCTCTCTTTGTATTTATGATTGTGCTTTCAGAATCATAAACCAGATAGTGTACTGTGGAGAGTGGATGCTGGAATACTTTGACAAGCTTGTAGTAAAATGCTGTCAGGAAAATAATTACCGCCTCTTTCTTTTTATTGTCATTCAGCACTGAGAGCAATCCTAAGAAATGGGTCAGTTTTATTAACAGCAAAACTTCTGCAGCAACAAGGAAGTTAATTATACAGAGTAACTCTTTTATGTACTTTCATCTGAATTTCACTGATATTCATGTTCACCTAAAGCCTGAGAAAGGGCTATATTTGGAAATAGAATATTTGAAGATGTAATTAAATTAAGAGTAGATAGGATCACTTTGGCTTTCATATTTCATGTCAGCACATTTAGAGACAGAAAAGGGTACTTGAGGATGATGTGAAAACGTGGGTAGAGACAGGCTCTGCTTCCCCAAGCTAAGGAAGACATGAGCTTCCCAACACTGGGAGAGGCACAGATGGGTTCTTTCATAGAGCCTTCAGAGCACATGGTCATACCAGACCTTGATTTTGAACTTTAGTCTCCAGAACGATGGATGAATAAAGTCCTATTAGTTAAACCACTAAGAATATGATAGATTGATATGGAAACCATGGGAAAACAGTTCAACGCCAGAGCAAATTTCTTTAATAGAATTATTCTTGCAGTTGGAAAGGCCAGACAGCTCTTCATTCTTACAATGTGAATGCTACTTCATAGTTTTATTAAGGATGCTATTCTTACTTTTGTTCCTAGAAAATCTCAAATTCATGACAAGTAAAATATTGTATAAGTGTAGTATAAGATCAGTAAGTACATTTTATAAGATTCAAGTATTGTAATTACTTATTTAAGTTCATGTTTTAAAATATAGCTACTTATAACTATACTGGGAATAAACACAAGTAAACCTAAAATTAAAGCAAACTGAATGATGAGCAATTAGAAGAATTATTTTCAGTTAAGTGTATAATCCAGATAATGTCCTCACTTACCAATCACAGAGCCTTCATCTCTGGAATCTTTAGATATTTTTCCTGACAAAAGAACTATTTTTCAGAGATGGGCTGATTACCTGGTATTTTCTACTTGGACCTAATGCAATCATCATGTTTCTTGTCTTAGCAAGAGTTTCAATTGCTATTATAAAATGCCAGGATCACAAATAACTTGGGAGAAAAGAAGTTTATTTCATCTTTCACTTCTGGTATTAGCTCCTTACTGAGAGAAGTCAGGACAGGCATTAAAGATAGGAACTGAAGCAGAGACCATGGACAATGAGTACTTAATAACTTGCTCCTCATGGCTTGCTCAGCCTACTTTGTTATAGCACCCAGGATCACAGCCCAGTATTAGCACCACACATACTGAACTGAAACATTCTACACCAGCCATCAATCAACGCACCACAGGCTTGCCTGTAGCCATACCAGTAAGGGAACTTTCTTAATTGAAGTTTCTCTTTTCAAAATGACAGTAGCTTTGTGTCAAATTGACAAAACCAACTAGCACTGTCCTCTTTCCAAAGGGAGTAAGGCAGGTTGGAAATTTATATCACTGGTTTTGTCTTAAAGAAGCTGGCCAGGGCAAAGGAAATGACCAAATTCTAAAATCTTGAGGGAGGAAGAGATTCCCCACTAAAATCATTATTTCTACAAAAGTCATTTTGAATTATTGACCTATAGAATTAACAATAATGTTTTTTTGCTGTTTTAAGCCATTGTATGTAGTAATTTGTTAAAGTTTTAGTAAAAAACAATACACATAGCTCAAAAGCATGCAGCCAATTTCTATAAGACAATGAAAAATTTCAGCCACAGACTCTTAATTGTTTGAAGCAACATTTTTCTCTTCAATGATTATGAACAGAGGCAAAAATAGTGCTTATTTATAGCAGCAATTCCTGAGACATTCATCAACCATGCTTCTTCTAATTCGTGGACCATCGTATCATGTGACATTACTCATCAGTGGTAGAATCATACAGAAAAGACATCCCACTGACCAGGCTCACTAGTAGATGCTAGGCATGGAGTAAGTCATTAACCTGAGTGTCAGTCTTCAATATGAGTAGATAGAAAAGTTGATCTTTTACAGTTTAAATAAACAACATGATGAGCAAATGCATAGTTAAGAGAAACCTTGGGGCTGGGAAGACAACTCAGCCATCAAGAGCACTTGTTCATACAAAGCTCTGAGGCTTGAGTTTGTACCCACATGAGAGCTAATAACCCTCTGTAACTCCAGTCCAACAAGACCGAATGCCCTCTTTTGTCTTCCATGGGCACTGTACATACATGATGCACTGAAATACATGTAGACAAAAGCACACATATGCATAAAATAAATGTAAATACATCTAAAAAAGAGAAAGAGAGAAATCCTCTTGCTCTATAGCTCACGAATTTTGAAATTATATGTTCTTTGCGTTTCCAGCTTTACTCTGGATATAAAAGCTACTTTGCATAAGGACTTGATGGCAGCTTGAACAGGGAGGCCTTGGTTGGAGCCTGATTTCTGCTTTATTCTGCATACCACTACTTTTCTCTCTTCCCTTTCCACTGTGCCTCTCTGATAATTATCTTTTGTAAGCCCCTTTCAGCAGGATACATCATGAATAACACGAGCTACTGTTCTTACCCTCTTCAGTTAGGGGATTCTAAGGTCTTAAAAGCTTTGTGCCAGGAATTGGGGACAAGGATCTCATGTTTCCTTGTCCTCAACAGCAGTTATCTGAGAATTAACCATTCTATGCTTTAAGTAGTGATTTAAAAGAATGTCAGGGAAGACAGTGAAGATCATTTAAAATACAGCACCAGGACACATAACATAACAAAACAAAAACAAGACAGACAAGAGAAGATAAGAGGAAACAAAACACTGCCCCAGATATCCCTGACTAGAACAAAAAATAAAAACAGCTACCAAGGCTCTTGACAACAAAACCAAACCAAACCAAACAAAACAATAAAGTGCTTCCTACCTACCTACAAGCTTTTTCTCTGGCTTAGTCACACACGGCTATAGCTGGACTACAGGCCTGTAAAACAAAGGTCCTTTCACCAAGTGCTCAAGTAGATGTGGTTTTGTGCCATGGATTGATATATAACATCATGACTTGACTCTCTTCTATTGTATTATTGAAAACTGAGGAAGAAAATAAAATAATTCTAGGTCATTTCCCATAGTTTATGGGAGGTTATTGTTGTCTTCTGCATATCCATATCTGGAGATACAGTTGAATTATTTTGCATTAAATGTTCTAGAGACAGTGTGGTACACACATTGGCAGAGCTCACTGAGAAATGTGCCCACCACACACCTGGGTCTGAATGTTTTCATCCTCATTCAGCAACGTTACAGGCATTCATTAACTTTTATATTTATTCTGCTTATCAGATCTTTAATCTGCTTTCAAAATATATAAAGCAAAGAAATAATACAATATCTGACATATATGCTTTGTTGAAGAACTCTAAAATAATTTTTGTAGAACCTTGATGTTATTCACCAATCAGGGATAGGTCACTTGGGAAGGGGAAAGGTCCCTTAGGTATATTTTCAGGCTCTCTTGTTCCTTGGGTCAACCAGGACTTACTTGAGAGGAAGTAAAGGGTACATGTACATTAGTTTTTCTACCCATTATTGTATTTCTCACAATAAGATCTTTGGTCTGATGAAAATCTAACAAGGCTCAGTCCTGCTTGGGAGGGAGAAGAAAACAATCATAAGTGGAAGGGAGGAACCTGGGAGGGAAAGTGGATGAGGGAGGAAAGCGGGGAACCTGATCTGGTATTGGGTGAAGGGAAAAGGCCTGAAATTCTGAGGGTCAGCAGAAAGAATGGAAACAGGCAACCTCAGGTAGGAGGTTGGGGGGACCCTCCAGAATGTACCAGAGATCTGGGAGATGAGAAACTCTCAGGACTCAGTGGGACGGAGCTTAGATGAAATGTCTGACAGTGGGGAGAGGGAACTTGTAGAGCCCACCTCCAGCAAGAAGACAGGGCATCAAGTGAGGGAAAGGGAAGCATCCCATAGTCAAAACTGACCCATAATTGTTCCTGTCTGAAAGAACTACAAGGATGGAAATGGAGAGAAACCTGAGGAAAAGAAGATCCAACAATAGGCCCAAAGTGGGATCCAGTGCAAGGGGAGGTCCCAAGGCCTGACACATTATTGAGGCTATGGAGCACTCACAAAAAGGGACCTAGTATGACCTCACCCCAGAAGACCCAACAAGCAGCTGAAAGACTCAGATGTAGATATTTGCACCCAACCAATGGACAGAAGCTGTTGTCCCCTGTTGTTGAATTAGGGAAAAGCTGGAAGAAGCTGAGGAGGAGGGCAATCCTGTAGGAGGACCAGCAATCTCAATTAATCTTAATCCCTGAGATCTCTCAAACACTGGACCACCAAACAGGCAGCACACACCAGCTGATATGAATCCCCCAACACACATACAGTAGAGGACTGTCGGGTCTGTGTTCATTCAGAGATGATGCACCTAGCCCTTAAGAGACTGGAGGCCCCAGGGAGTTCAGAGGACAGGTGTGGACATCCTTGTGGAGATAGGGGTACAGAGGTAAGGGGGCTGAAGGGTGGGAGGTTGGGGAGTGGGAAGGAAGTGTGGGCTGTGGAAACAGTCAGAGGGTGGACAGGGTGGGGGAATAAACTGTGGAGTGTAAAATAAATAAATAAATAAATAAATAAATAAATAAGCAAGCAAGCAAGTAAGCAAGCCCAGGCAGTTGAAAAAAAAAAGAAAAGAAAAAATCTAACAAGGCTAAAAGAAATGCAGGCCACGGAGATGTGGGACGACTGAGGAATGCCAAGCAAAGCCTACAATGAGGTTCCTTTCGACCAGATGTAGCAGGGGTAAAGGCGGCATGTGGCAAGGTAGCTAGAATCATCTCCACAGAAGGACTACCAAGAAGGTAACAACAAAAGGGCAAGGTGTTCTCAGTTGCCTAGCAAATGCTTTAGTTGCAGATTCAGAATCTTATCCCTTGTAACAGTGTTTTCTTCCTCTGCTGTGCTTCCCTATGGTCTGACAGCAGTGACGTAGCATTTGGTGTTTTTTTTTTTGTTTGTTTTTTTGTTTTTTTCTTTTTTGGAGACAGGGTTTCTCTGTGTAGCCCTGGCTGTCCTGGAACTCACTCTGTAGACCAGGCTGGCCTCGAACTCAGAAATCCGCCTGCCTCTGCCTCCCGAGTGCTGGGACTAAAGGTGTGTGCCACCACCGCCCGGCCAGCATTTGGTGTTTTTTATATATATCTAATAGAGCACCTGAAGGGTGTACTCTAAACAAAATTATCAGGAGAACTGGGTGATCTGACACGGCGAAGTTACAGGCCAAGAATATCCTGACCATAGCCTGATCACACAGCTAGCATGGAAGGTCCGAGTAGATGCTGCTGCCTGAGGAGACAAATCTATCCTCTCGTGCCCAGAGCTGTTACTGTGTTAAGAGGAGAGGAGAAAAGGACTTGGTGTGTTGAGAGCATAAGTAACATCAAAAATTGTCCTCTAAGCCTGGCAGCTCACGTATGTAACAAGCTTGATCGAGGATTTCTCACATTTTACAGCATTTCTAACGATTTGCATGTTATGCCAATGGGACTTGAAGCTGAAAGTAGCTATTTTGGGCTGGCAATGAAAACAAAATTGATTTTCATTACCATGGTAGTGGAAAGATTGAATTATATTTCTACCTTCTCTCCGGAAAGGGTCCTACAAACCTCCTGCAATAAAGGAAATCAGTGAGAGCACAGACATCTTAAGGCAAACCTCACAGAGGTATGTGTGACAATTAATTAAAACAGCACAGGCTATTTTTATAGATACTGTGACACAATATTTATGTGTTCCTCACATTGAAGTGTGATATAGTCTCTTTCCTTATTCTTCCTTAATACTCACTTTGTATCCAATTCTGAATTTGTCGTGTTCTATTTATTTTTGTAAAGAATTATTTTCTCCCTTTGATTGCAAAAACCTTAGGCCCCAGGAATCCTATATTTGCTCCAGCGATAAGATCACTGTGAAAATATTTCATAAGCATCTCTCAAAATACTAATTTTTCTTCCTCAGTAAACTATTAATAAAAAATATAACCCATATAATGAATAGAGACGTGCTCGGAGCAGTAAGGAAAGCAGCGTAGCCCTGTCCTGGATGGTGCTGGCGTTGCTATGGTAGCTGAGATGAAACTACAGAAGAGCAGATAAAACATCATTAGGTGGAGCAGCTGACTACTCTTTTACCAGAGATGCTTGCAAACAGTGTCCGCCTTGCATCAAAGGCTTGCAGACACCCAGAGAACAACTGCTCACAGCATGCCAGGTCTTAGGAATCTTAACCAGCCTCTGTAATTCCTTCAAGGTGAACATACTCTTCTAGATGAATATGTCCGTTTTTGTATGACTATCAATCATTCTTTTCTTAAAGTCAAAAAAGAATACACTATGCGGATGAGTTAAGTCAATCTTAAATGCAAACGCTGTTCCTAATAGTGTTAAATCTTGTCCAGAAAGCCAACATTATAGCGCATGCGCATTGTACTGTGCGGAAGACCGCATCCTGGGTTCTGCTTTCCCTAGGTTCTTTGAGGTCAGGGACTTTTTTCTCTTTTCTTTTTTATTACCAACAATTCCTGTGATGTGGATCCTAGTATAGTCCCTGGATGCATTTGATGAATGGCAAAATACTGCACTAAACTAGATTTTATAATTTTTCTCTTCAAAATTAGTAAAATGTGATAACAGAATTTGAAATGCAACTTGATACATGTGTGGTATATTTTTCAATGTCCTTCATTAATATTCTCAGTCATGGCTAGATGTGGAGGGAGTGTAGCATATTTCATTTGAGATCTGTTAACTTCACATTTTCGATTTCTGAACCAAAGGGACTGTCTTAGTCAGGGTTTCTATTCCTGCACAAACATCATGACCAAGAAGCAAATTGGGGAGGAAAGGGTTTATTCAGCTTATACTTCTGCATTGCTGTTCATCACAAAAGGAAGTCAGGACTGGAACTCAAGCAGGTTATAAAGCAGGAGCTGATGCAGAGGCCATGGAGAGATGTTCCTTACTGGCTTGCTTTCCCTGGCTTGCTCAGTTTGCTCTCTTATAGAACCAAAGAGCACCAGACCAAAGGTAGTACCACCCACAAGGGGCCCTCACCACTTGATCACTAATTGAGAAAATGCCCCACAGCTGGATCTCATGGAGACACTTCCCCAACTGAAGCTCCTTTCTCTGTGATAACTCCAGCCTGTGTCAAGTTGACACACAAAACCAGCCAATACAGGGACCTTCCATCACTGCGGTTTTTAATGTTACAACTTTTGAATTTAAAGTTTCCTTTTATTCTACAAATGTTTTTATGATAAATCTCTGATGACATTTCTTATAAAGCATAGTCATTCGTGGGAAAACTCAGAACTATTTTAAGCTTGTTCATTTGTGTTTTTGTCTGACATAAAAGCCTTTAAGTTATTTGCTGCACATATCTTGATGCAACCACGGAGTGTCTGCTCTTCATAACGGCTAAGGAAGGACAAAGTCCTCCAGATTGAAGCAAACAATGAGTAGAAATATGTTTCATGGGACAATTTCTGATTTAGAGTTTCTCCCTAAGCTAAAAATACAGACCTAGACACTGAGCAGCCGTATTTTATTTTGAACCAAGATTTGTTAATTTTTATTTTATGCATTTGAGTGTTTGCCTCCATGTGTATATGTGCACAACACGAGTACCTGGTACCTGGTGCCAGGAAAGGCTAGAGTTAGAAGCAGCTGTAAGCCAACAGGTGGATCCTAAGAACTGAACCCAGGTCCTCTGTAAGAACAGAACTGACTTTTACCTGATGAGTCAACTCTCTAGTACCAGACTTTGACATTTTTGAATATACTTCTACATTTCTTAGGTCAACGAGATGACAGAAAGAAAGATCTAATTCATTCTTTTTTTCTTTTTCTCATGCCTCCATTTCTAAGAATCCTTTTCAACTTTTGTGCTCCTTTCTTGAGCCCTCAACTGATACATAAATCACCTGAATAGTCTTCAAACACTAAAATAGACATTTTGTATTTTTTTTATTAGACACATGCTTTAAAGGAAGGGCTATGGTTGAGTGAAGAAGACAGTAAGAAATGTGTCTGTGCACTAAGCTAGCAGCACAGCATGGTAAAAAGTCAAGAGGGCAGATGTCTTCTCAAACAGAAAGTGGGCAATAGCTTTCTCACATGGGCAGGGTGTTCTGTCCTTGACAAATTCATGGAGACTTAGTAGCTCCTAATGCAAAACAACAAATCACAAAATGCCAAAGCCATGAAATTTATTATATTTACTTATGTATTTTGGATTTTTTCTTTTTAACAGGGTCTCAGTA
Source organism: Apodemus sylvaticus (assembly GCF_947179515.1). Taxonomy (NCBI): domain Eukaryota; kingdom Metazoa; phylum Chordata; class Mammalia; order Rodentia; family Muridae; genus Apodemus; species Apodemus sylvaticus. Next base: position 91,052,302 of record NC_067473.1, on the reverse strand, counting down.
TGTATCTCTGGCTATTCTAGAACTTTCTATGTAATCCTGGCTGGCCTCAATTCACAGAGATTGCCTCCTAAATCCTGGGATTAAAAGTGTGTGCATTATATCTAGCTATGAAGTTATATTTTAAAATACCAAAGTTCATTAAGACAGTGTCTGCAAAATAAATATACATCTTTTAAGTCTGTAATTGTCCTGACCTTCACCAAAGTCATGTTGCTGTGGTTTAGTAACCTGCCCAAATTTTTCCCGAGACACTATTTTCTTTTATAGACAGGCTTTTTGTTTTTCAGTGCGAAGGAGAGGGTAGCAGAGTGAATTACTGGGTACAACTGTTGCTGTCCACAGGGCAGTAAAATTCATTGGGTGGAAAAGAGGGACTGAGAGTAGAAAATCAATTGCTCGATGGTGCCTGCTTCGCCCTTTGTGCAGAAGAAATTCTATGAAATTCTAGGGTGTAGCATTGTGGCAAGGACAGCCTAGTCATTACCTAGAGAATGCCTGTAGGTCCCAATATACATCCCAGTTTTCACAGGTAAATCTTTTCCAAATAGTCTTTTTCACTTTGCATCATTGGGATTTACAGGCAAATGTAATCTATAAACATATAATAAATATCATTAGCAATTCAATTTTAATACATTAAAATAAAATTTGATACGATTTTCAAACTAAGGATTAATACTTCTGAAACTCAGAAAATTAGGAAGATGATCAGTTATTTTCTTTTTCTTTCTTTTTTTTATTCGATATAATTTATTTACATTTCAAATGATTTCCCCTTTTCTAGCCCCCCACTCACCGAAAGTTCCGTAAGCCCCCTTCTCTTCCCCTGTCCTCCCACCCACCCCTTCCCACTTCCCCGTTCTGGTTTTGCCGAATACTGCTTCAATGAGTCTTTCCAGAACCAGGGGCCACTCCTCCTTTCTTCTTGTATCTCATTTGATGTGTAGATTATGTTTTGGGTATTCCAGTTTTCTAGGTTAATATCCACTTATTAGTGAGTGCATACCATGAGTCACCTTTTGAGTCTGGGTTACCTCACTTAGTATGATGTTCTCTAGCTCCATCCATTTGCCTAAGAATTTCATGAATTCATTGTTTCTAATGGCTGAATAGTACTCCATTGTGTAGATATACCACATATTTTGCATCCACTCTTCTGTTGAGGGATACCTGGGTTCTTTCCAGCATCTGGCAATTATAAATAGGGCTGCTATGAACATAGTAGAGCATGTATCCTTATTACATGGTGGGGAATCCTCTGGGTATATGCCCAGGAGTGATATAGCAGGATCTTCTGGAAGTGCGGTGCCCAGTTTTCGGAGGAACCGCCAGACTGATTTCCAGAGTGGTTGTACCAATTTGCAACCCCACCAGCAGTGCAGGAGTGTTCCTCTTTCTCCACACCCTCTCCAACACCTGCTGTCTCCTGAATTTTTCATCTTAGCCATTCTGACTGGTGTAAGGTGAAATCTCAGGGTTGTTTTGATTTGCATTTCCCTAATGACTAATGAAGTTGAGCATTTTTTAAGATGCTTCTCCACCATCCGAAGTTCTTCAGGTAAGAATTCTTTGTTTAACTCTGTACCCCATTTTTTAATAGGGTTGTTCGGTTTTCTGGAGTCTAACTTCTTGAGTTCTTTATATATCTTGGATATTAGCCTTCTATCTGATGTAGGATTGGTGAAGATCTTTTCCCAATTTGTTGGTTGCCGATTTGTCCTCTTGATGGTGTCCTTTGCCTTACAGAAACTTTGTAATTTTATGAGGTCCCATATGTCAATTCTTGATCTTAGAGCATACGCTATTGGCGTTCTGTTCAGAAACTTTCTCCCTGTACCGATGTCCTCAAGGGTCTTCCCCAGTTTCTTTTCTATTAGCTTCAGAGTGTCTGGCTTTATGTGGAGGTCCTTGATCCATTTGGATTTGAGCTTAGTACAAGGAGACAAGGATGGATCAATTCGCATTCTTCTGCATGCTGACCTCCAGTTGAACCAGCACCATTTGTTGAAAAGGCTATCTTTTTTCCATTGGATGTTTTCAGCCTCTTTGTCGAGGATCAAGTGGCCATTGGTGTGTGGGTTCATTTCTGGATCTTCAATCCTGTTCCATTGATCCTCCTGCCTGTCACTGTACCAATACCATGCAGTTTTTTAACACTATTGCTCTGTAGTATTGCTTGAGGTCAGGGATACTGATTCCCCCAGATTTTCTTTTGTTGCTGAGAATAGTTTTAGCTATCCTGGGTTTTTTGTTGTTCCAGATGAATTTGATAATTGCTCTTTCTAACTCTGTGAAGAATTGAGTTGGGATTTTGATGGGTATTGCATTGAATCTGTGTATTGCTTTTGGCAAAATGGCCATTTTAACTATATTGATTCTACCGATCCATGAGCATGGGAGGTTTTCCCATTTTTTGAGGTCTTCTTCCATTTCCTTCTTCAGAGTCTTGAAGTTCTTGTCATACAGATTTTTCACATGTTTGGTAAGAGTCACCCCCAAGATACTTTATACTGTTTGTGGCTATTGTGAAGGGGGTCATTTCCCTAATTTCTTTCTCAGCCGATCAGTTATTTTCTTAAGGCCACAAAATAGCAAATGGCAGACTTGGAAACATTTTGGTATAGCCTGTAAGGGTCCAGAGCCCCACATCGTCTAATACATCACAAATATAACCCTAGAGCATAGGCAAAGCCAGTATGCTTGGAAACACACACACACACACACACACACACACACACACACACACACGCACACACACACACATGAGTCTGACTTGTTTGGTGGGCACCAGTATATATCCCTCATGTAGTCACTGTGGGATTAGCTTTGTAGCTGGCTTTGGGTTACAGCATTGGGAGAGTAGCAAGCATGCCGTGAACAGAAGATAGAGGCCAGTCTCTCTTGGTGTGTGTGGGGGAAGGTTTAGTTTCCCAGTGGAGCAAACAGGAAGGAGATGAAGCAGTCTGTGGAATGTTGGCCATTACTGCTAAGGTCCATAGGCAAGTCAAGGATCTGGTCTCAGACACTAGCCAGCCGATTGACCCCACCCCAGATTTCCAGGAGTAATGTTAGAATTAATTTGGCTCATTAATATTTTATTATTCATCAAATATTCATAAACAATTGAGACAACTGATGAAGCACTTTAAAATTCCTGACACCCTTCCTTTGTTCTATGGTTTATCCTTAATGCCACCCTTATTTCTTTTTTAATAAGAAGGAAAATGAAGCTCAGAAACATGAGCTGACTTGCTCAAAATCATTTAAGGGGTTGGAGAAAAATGTGCACTTAATAGGGGTATAATGGAATGTGTTTGCATGTAGTTCCTGACGACCCCACACCTGGAAGGGCACGTGGTCCAGAGATCACTGTGAAATGGACAGAGCTGGCAGAAGCTTAGTTGGATTTGTCCTTTTAGGAAAGAGAGGCAGCATATAGCATCTGTAAACTTAAAGCACAGCTCAGAGTCATTTTTTTCATGCAAACACAGAAATGGCATGCTTCCATATTGATCTTCCCATTTCCTACCTCGTACTGATCACACACTAGCCCTTGCTGCCTCACTCCCTCATTGCTGCTTGTCTGTTGTAGTCATGGAGTCCTCAGTATCTCTCTTTTTGAATAGTGCAAACAAGTTTCCTCTTCTATAAATAAACTAATGCTAAATAATCTAAATTTAGCTAGCACATTGTAGAGTTTTGAGTTCAAATTGATGTGTTTTATGCCAAATCCTGATTTTGTTTTTATGCCTACATATTCTCTAATGGGGAACTCAAATCTGTAATCATTTTGGGTTATGTGAAAGTTGCAAAGGAATATGCTTTTGTATATAAGGTATTAGATTTTGAAGAGGAGTTGTTCCCATAAAAATCCCTGTGCTGAAGGCTTGGATTCAATTGTTGTTATTCCCGAGAGACAGTTGAACCATGAGGGCTCCAACATTGCCTATAGATCAGGCCCTTGATGAATTGATAAGATGAGGGCATCATTGGGAGGTGGTGGGAAGTAAGCTCCAGGGCCTGGTTGGAAGGAACAGTTACTAGCATGTGATCTGAAATGCATTCTTTGTTTTGGATTATCTTTTATTCTCCTACTTCTCTGACTACCAGGAGATGACCATTCTGCTTTACCATACCCTCTGCCACATTGCTTGGCTTTACCATGGCCCACAAGGAAAGTAGCCATCCTCCTGTAGACAGAATTTCAGGACCAGATCACAAATCAATCTTCTGTCTCTTGAAATTGGCACCATGTTTGTCACAGTGATGGGTCAGCTACCACCAAGGAGTCACCCAGCTAGGATACTGAGGCACATTCCAAAGCTTGTTCCTCAGGAAGAACCTAAGAGTATACCTGGACATGATACAAATGCATCAGGAAGGTCTGTTCAGCAATCCTAACAGACTGTATTTTATTGGCTAAGAAGGAGCTGGCAGAAAGAACCCCAAAGATGCTTTTCTCATCTTCAATTATTCTTACTCTTTTTGGAACAATATAGTTACAATTGCTTGCCTGTTAATAACATATGAAGAAAGAGGACACAGTTTTATCAGAGTAACTGTGGTTTTCCTCCTTTAATAAGACTATGTATCAAATGCCAGACATAAAACACATAAATAATTAGCACTAGTTCTCTCTCTCTCTTATTTCAAGTATAAGAGAGAACCTTAAAATTTTAATCTTAACATAATTTCATAGACCTTGTGATAAAAAATGAGCTGTGTACACAGTTAGACATGCCAACAAGAAAGATACATAGACAGTTAAATGAACACATTCCTGCTTTGAAATATAGCAGGGATACCAGTGACTGAGCTTAAACCCTCCCCTTTATCTATATATACATGCAATGTGTATTGTAGTATTGATGATGTTCTAAGCAGTATTCTAAAATATGTTTTACACACACACACACACACACACACAAACACACACACACACACACACACACACACACACACACACAGTATGCAATGATTCAATTTCAGGCTGCTCTAGAGCATAGTTCCTAGGACAGAATGATTTAATACCCATGTGCCTACCTTGGTGTTTCATTACACATGCCTGTAGTTTGCATAGTTGTATTAGTTTGGGTTCTCTAGAGTCACAGAAAATATGGATAGTCTTTATATAGTTAGGGAATTTGTCATGACTTACAGTCTATAATCCAACTCCCCAACAATGGTCAGCAGCAGCTGTGGATGGAAGTGCAAGGATCTAGCAGTGTCTCAGTCCCACGAGGCAAGCAAGTAAGGAAGAGTGAGTAAATCTTCCTTCTTCCAATGTCCTTATATATCTCCAGCCAGTGTATAGCCCAGATTAAAGGCTGTATGTCTCCAGCAGAGGGTGTGGTGCAGATTAAAGGCTGTAGTTCTCCAGCAGGGTGTGGCCCAGATTAAAGGTGTGTGCATCCATGCCTTTAATCCCAAATGATCTTGAACTCAGAGATCTCCTTGTCTTAGCCACTATGCTTCAAGTTCTCTATACCAAGGTCCAGGTCAGAAACTTATATCTCTGAGCCTCCAAATTAGGATCATAGGTAAGCCTTCCAATTCTAGACTGTAGTTCATTCCAGATATAGTCAAGTTGACCACCAGGAATAGCCACTACAATAGTGATGTACTCTCAATGAAATACATGAATGGTTCTAGTTTAGCAAAATATGTGCCTAAGATCTTGGCTCTTTCTATATTGTACTTGACAGGAGTTGCATCAGAGTCGGATAATTCTCCAGAAGGTACAGTGATGATCCTGAGATGAAACCATTTGACTCAGGTGATTAGCAGTGAACTGCATTCTCAAGTACCCTCTACTAAAAAAGAAGTATATTGTTTTTATCATACATATTTTATTTCAATTATTTCTGTTTCTCTCTCCCTCTTGCTCTCCCTCTCTCTCGTCTCCCTCCTCTCCCCTCCCCCCCCTCTCTCTTTCTCTCATCTACCCATCTAGTCCAATCAGAAAGCTTGCATGTTCACTTTTATTTGAAGTATTTGTATTCACATAAAGTTATAACATTTAAAAAGTAGAAGGTATGGATAGAATGATAATATAATATGATTTTTAAAATTGTAGTAAATCAAACATGTGTCTAAAGTGAGAAAAATGATTGAAAGATGAATTCTTATTTGAAATGTCGGCAATGGAATAGCATGAATAATCACAGAGCAGATACACACAAATCTAAACTCATTTCATTCATCTCAGAACACCTTGGCAGACTACAGACTCACCACACATTGTGATGGGCTTTCAAAACCGGCCCTCTGACTTACTTTGTCAGAGAGGAGTGCCAGTCAGCAACCTCACTCTCTTCTGCCTTAATTTGTTTATAATTACCTTCCCAGTCCAATTCTTAACTTACATTTCTGGAAATGTGTTTGCCGCCTCCATTTATAACAAGTCTCCCTACTTCTATTCTACAACATGACTCATCTTTTCCTTTTTAGATGTTGGATTTCCCTATTATTTTCATTTTGTACCAATTTGTAGTAAATTATAATTACTACTTGTTATATTTTCACACAAATATTAATTGTAATAACAAGTTTCTCTTGAACTGATTTAAACTCTTATCCTAATAAATTTATTCTATGCATGGTTGTATTATGGATACTATTAAACTTTACTAGTCTGAAGGGGTAATCTGAAATTCTCATAAATTTTCAATTAAAGATTTAAACAATCAATTTGGAGATAAAGTGAGGGCAACTCTTCCTATGCTGTTTTCTGAAGCCTGTGAGTACTTCAGCGGAAGGACTTGAAGGAAGGTCAGTTTCAGTAGAAAATTCACAACTGTCTCTAGAAGACAATGAGGTATACTTTATATTTGAATGACTAATTATAATTTAATTAAAAATTTGCGCATACAAATGACATGTGGTGTCCCACACACTCCGGGGCTGGAAACTAGGTGCTGCATTTTATGAGAGTGAAAATTCATGGTCAGCTGGAAAAGAACATGTCATCTTCCCTTACTTCTTTGAGGCCTTGCCTCAGCCTTTCTCTGTAAACATTCCTTTCCCACTTGATTGTTATATCCTTTGTGGCATTTGAGAGGGACACTAAATAATGTCACTAGTTACTTCTTAGTTTCTTTTCAAATCCTAGGTTAAACTTCAACAGAGAAGTTTACGTTGATGGCATAGACATGATAATTCTTTTTCTATGTCTTTGTTGAATGTTTCCAGTGTTAATTAAAGTGGTGAGAAAGCAGGAGAGAGATGGGATGGAGCCTGGAGGTAATGTCTTCACTCATCATGGACTAGGTGACAGACTCCATCCCTAGTACTCCTACCTCAACAACACATCACAAGCTAAGCAGATAGGGAGAGGAAACCACAGAGAGAAACAAGAGAGCACCAGGAGGGAAGCAGAGAAGTCTTGCATTTTGTGACTTCTCTTGAAGTCTCTAGTCATGAGTCCTAATTTGCAGCCACTTTACTTGAAACACAACCATCACAACTGTCTAAACTGGACCACACTCAGACTGAAAATCAGAAAACACTGATGTCTTGTGCAAGATCTAATCCATTCCAATTAACTCAACACATACTCTTTCACCCTTGCTGTGATTGATTTGGTCTCTTTCTTCCTTAAAACCTCCAGTTAACTCACATCTACATTTTTAAGCTCTTGTCACATGGGGGATTTATTTTTTCCTTTTTTTTATTTGTTGTTTCATTTACATTTCAAATAATAATCACCTTCTCAGTTACTCCTCAACAACCGCCCTATCCCCTATCAGCTCTCCCCTGCTTCTATGAAGGTACTCCCTCACCCACCCACACACTCCTGCCTCAGTGTACTAGCATTCTCCTACCCTGAGTAATCGAGCCTCCACAGGACCAAGGGGTTCCCCTATCAGTGATTCCAAATAAGCAATCATCTGCTACATATCCAGCTGGAGCCATGGGTCCCCCATGTGTACTCTCTGTTTGATGGTTTAGTCCCTGGGAGTTTATGGAGGGTCTGGTTGGTTGATATTGTCCTTCCTATGGGGTTGCAAACCCCTTTAGCTCCTACAGTCCTTGCCCTAACTTCTCCATTGGCGTCCTTGTGCTCAGTCCGATGTTTGACTGTGAGCATCTGCATCTGTTTTGGTCAGGCTCTGGCACAGTGTCTCAGGGGACAGTTGTACCAGGCTCCTGTCAGTAAGTGCTTCTTGGCATCAGCAATAGTGTCTGGGTTTGGTGTCTGCAGATGGGATGGATCCCTAGGTGGGGCAATCTCTTGATATCCTTTCCTTCAGTCTCTGCTCCACATTTTGTTCCTGTATTTCCTTTAGACAGGAGGAATTCTGGATTAATATTTTTGAGGTGGGTGGCGCTATCCCTCAGCTGGGGGCTATTCATTGTACATGATGTCAATTTTTCTTTTTTTAATCATTTTACAATGTCTTTGAGAGTTGCATACATGAATTTTACACTGTTCTCTCCTTTTCTATTTTCTCTTCAATTCCCTCTGTCCTTCCAAGTCTTCTCAAATTAATGGCTTCCTATTAAACACACACACATACATATACACACATACACACTTATAAACACAGCCTTTTGTAGTGTTGCTCATAAGTGTTTACGACTGGATTCTGAAACTGGCTAGCCTATCAGGGGGCTTGTCTTGGAGAAGACGGATTTTCCCTCTGTTAGCAGCTACCATCAATAGCCTATAGTTCTTCTTCTAGGGATGAAAGCTTTTATGATTTTTCTCCATCCATGGTAAAACGTCTATTAGTTTTTATCATTTTGAAGTCTTATTTAGGCAACCATATTGGTAAGATTCCTGGCAGCAGATTCCTTTTCGTATATAAAAGACACAGTCTTGCTGCAGACATCCTGTCTTGTTCCTTTGGCTTTTACAGTTCTTCTTCCCCTTCTTTTGTGATGATCCCTGAGCCTTAGGTATAGTGGCTAGATTTTAAATGGACATCTTTAATGTATAATGTACTTTGAGCAAAGGATCCTCACTCTCTACCATGCCCTTTATCTTCCTCTTTTTCTCCCTAGTTTCCCTCGTTCCCTCCTGGATAATTTTACTTCTACATTTACGGCACATAGATTTTGATATATATTATTTCAAATATAAAATATTTGATTTGATTCCTGTTTATTGTGTGTTTAACATACATTAAGTATGTCATTTTGAATCATTGAATAAAAGCTCATAAATAATGAAAAGTATCTGTCAAAGTAATAATTGGACCACCCCTCTGCTAATTTCTGCTGTGTGGCTGGTTCCTTGACTCTCCTCTAATCGGTTTACATAGCTTCACTGTCTTTTTCACCAGCACAGGCACTATAGGAGAGCCTGCTCAGCTGTGTGAAAGATCTGGAAGGCAGAAGTTATCAGAAATCATGACTAGAATAAACCTTAGAAATGTGGGGAAACCTTGGGACATGTTCCTAAGAACTCTGTAGAATCTTAACCTCTGTTACTAACTCTTATGTGACCTTGTATAAACCTGGAATAAATCACTTAATATTTTCAACTTCATTTTCATAATTTCTTAAATAAAAAAACACTTCTATTTTATTTACATAACCAATACCAAGAAGATTTCTTATGAGCCAACTACAGAAATCGCACTGTCTACTTGACTGGGCTCAATTGGGTAATCAGAGTGGGTTTCATTGATGCAATACCATTTGAGGAAATATAAGAGAACTGCAGAGTACACTGTTTTTGAGTTGAAAAAAAATCATGATAGTAAAAAAAAAAGTACAAGAACACAAAGGCAAAGTCAGAACTTTAAGACATGCAAGGAGAGGTCACTGAATAGGAAGCAGAGACCTGCTATTCTAGGTAGTATTTGAAGAAGATATTTGGAGTTTACTATAGGAAGAAAAGAAAATCATTGCAGGGTTTTATGTTGGAGAGGGGCATAATCTTGAAAATTTAAAAGTTGTCTCTGGGAGAGTGAAAAATGTATTGGTGTGGTAAAAATCCAGCTACTGGGGTGTAGAGGAAAGGGGGCTAGCACCGGACAGGTGATTAGTGGGTGGATCCAGGATATATTTCAGAAGCTGTGTGAGGTAACAGAGAAAAGTGGACCTGACAATATTTTCAGTTGAGTTCTTTGAAGTAAGGAGCTGCTGTAATGATTCATGTGAAAGAGAATTCTGAGGATGATTTCCTAGGAGAGTGTCTTAGTCAGGGTTTGTACTCCTGCACAAAACACCATGGCCAAGAAGCAAGTTGAGGAGGAAAGGGTTTATTCAGCTTACACTTGCACACTGCTGTTCATCATCAGAGGAGGTCAGGACAGGAACTCACACAGGGCAGGAAATTGGAGGCAGGAGCTGATGCAGAGGCCATAGAGGGTGCTGCTTACTGGCTTGCTTCCCCAGGCTTGCTTTTTTATAGAACCCAAGACTACCATCCCAGGGATGGTACCACCTACAATTGGCCCTCCAACCTTGATCACTAATTGAGAAAATGCCTTTCAGCTGGATTATTATGGAGGTAGTTCTTCAAGGGAGGTTCCTTTCTCTGTGATATCTGCAGCTTGTGTCAAGTTGACACACAAAACCAGCCAGTACAAAGAGCCTGGGATGGAAGGCTGCCCTGAATGTAGGAAAGTCTGGGAAGGCAGGGTGCCTTGAAAACAGGTAAGGGAAGGAGAGTGTGATTATAGGCAAAGTCCTTGAGCTCATCCTCCATTGGCAAAGAAATTGGCTTTTTCTCTTTTTGGATCAGTCAGTCCAAACTTGCCTCTGTGGAACCTGAACTAATTAGCATTTCCAGATGGGGATGGGTCCTGGCAGCACAGCTCTAGTATCTTTGTCATCTTCCCAGGGATTGCATACATTAGAAGTAATCATAGGTAGAGTAGTGGTAGAAGCAGAGGCTGATTGCCAGAGCTGTGGAGGGAAGACTGGGCAGAGCACCACCAGTGTAGTATAGTCTATGCTCTGTATAACACACTACTCAGCTTCCTCCAGAGACGAGTTGTTTAAAGAGAACTTGAGTCTTAATCTTCATCTTAATAAGTTGTCCTATTGATGTTTACATGCACTCAAGCTTCAGAGCACTGATATGCACTATTCTTCCCAAAGGTTGGTTGCAAAAGACTAAATGAAACAATGTGAATTCCCTGTAAAGGTACTGTATGGAGATAACGGTGAGGATATAGTAATGTTCTCCGTGTGTCTGCTACTACATTTAGTCTATTTTTCTTGTACTATAACCATTGATTTATTTTTCGGTCTCCTCTATTAAACTGCTTTTCAATTAGGATGCTATTTGCATTTGGGTAAGGCAGTTTTCCCCCTTAGGCTGTCTTGCACATTTTACAATCTTTAGAATCCCTAAGCAGAAAGTATCAGCACATCTCCAGTCTTTGTTACTGCCAATAACGTCCTTATACAGATGAATAAAAACTAAACAGAAGCAAACCCAAAAATATCCTAAAGGGGCTTTACCATCGCCTTGGAAACCATCTTTGTTTTCTTGTAGGGAATATGGTGATGTATATAGTAGGACTCAATATGCTTATGTCAAAATGAGGAATGACAATGAACACTGCATTGGGGATTCCTTTATCTCAGCTAGGAGGGAAGCAATAATTCCTATGATACAACCGGGGACACTGTGGTTTGCAGGAGGTGTTAAACCTCCTGAAGTATATGTCTGACAGGGAAGTGCTGACATGAAAACCACATCTTTCTGACTCCAGTGCTCATGTTGTTCATAATTCACCATGTTCCTTCAGTAAGTGATTTAATAAGTGAATGAGTTAATTCATAATTCTAGTCTGTTAGGGCTATAAGTTGGTATAATGAAATAGATTAAAAGCTAATTTCCAGAAGGCAAGTCATAGCCTATAAAACACTTAAAATTCAATATACTTTGACTGCTCACAGAGTTAGTTTAGATTGCCAACAGTGCCATGCACAACTCAGTGACCCTGGCTGGGGACTGCAGCTCTTTTCTCCCCTAATGAGGAAGAGAGTGGAGCAGGAAGTTACCTCAGGATCTGAGTAACTGTAGCTACAAATGAGTTAAGGTATATTCAGCAGGTTTGTTTCTTCACATTTCCATGTGACCCATGCATACTATCTTATCCCTCCAATGTCACCTTTTCTTGGCAGGTGGTGACATCCCCCCTTTTAAAATTAAAAAAGAATCACATTCCAATTCTTGCAGTCAGATGGCTGTCATCAAGAAAGCAAACAGAAAATGCAATGATGATACTGAGAAAGCATTAACCTCATGCACTGTGGGTGGGAGGGTGAGTGAATCTATCAGAATCAGTGTGACTGTAACAATGGAGCTGCCACATAGTCAGCCATATTGTTTCAGGCATAGAGATATTTGTGTATTCTTGTGTGCCAGTGTAGCTGTTGTAACATCCAAGCAATAGAATCAATCTGGGTGTAAATCAATAAATGCACCTATTAGAAAGATGTTGTATGTGTACACAAGAAGGTGTACTCAGTTATGTTTGACAGCTAAAATAAAGAAGGGTAACAACATGCTATTTTCTGGAAAATAAATGCAACTAAAATTTGTTATGTTAATAAAATAACCTTGCAGTAAAATATGGCATGATTTAGGGGGGAATATGGACATTAAAGAAAAAGGAAACCTGTTTATTTATTTATTTTTATTTTTTACTTATTTACTTTACATACCATTCACTGCCCACCACTTGGTCACCCACTCCCACAATCCTTTCCCCATCCTCCTCCCCTTCTCCTTTGAACAGGTGCCCTCTTCCCTCAACCAAGTATATCTTGACCCTGGGCATATCAAGTCTTCAAGGTTAGTTACATCCTCTCCCACTGAGATCAGACAAGGCAGCCCAGCTAGGAGAATATATCCCACCATACCAGCTTTTGGGATAGACTCCGCTCTAGTTGTTCAGGATCCACACGAAGACCCAGCTGCTACCAATGTGTAGAAAGGCCAGCCATGAACATTCTTTGGTTGGTAGTGCAGTCTCTGAGAGCCCCAAGGGTCCAGGTTAGTTGACTCTGTTCATCTTCCTATGGAGTTCCTATCCCCTCCAGAGCTCACAATCCTTCCTCCTATTCTTCCATAAGAGTCTCCAAGCTCTACCCACTTTTTGGTTATAGGTGTCTGTATCTGTGTGAGTCAGCTGCTGGGTGGAGCCCCTCAGAGGACAGACATGCTAGACTCAAAAGGAGGCCTCTTGAGGACATAGATGTAGAAAAATGGGTGGGAAAGAATTGTTCTAAGAGATAAAGTGGGAGTGCATTTATATGTGTTTAATTAACATGCATTTAATGGTATAAAAATACTAGGCCTTGTAATTATTTATGTTTCTATAACTCATATGAGAAAATTAAGAAAAAGATGTTAACTAACTGATACAAATCACATACTTAATAAGCAGCAAAACCAAGTTCTGAACCCAGGCAACTGGCTTTAGTGTTCTTACTCTGTATCCTTATGTTCCTTCTGTATTCTGCATTCATCAGATCCTACTACAAAAGCTTATACTAAAAAAACTGGAAAATCTGGATGAAAGGGACAACTTTCTAGGCAGATACCAGGTACCAAAGTTAAATCAGGATCAGATAAACCATCTAAACAGTCCCATGACCCCAAAAGAAACAGAAGTAGTCATTAAAAGTCTCCCAACCGGGCAGAGACTGCTAACAAGCGTAGCCTGAGGCTAACAAAACGGGGGTCTAGGCCCCAAAAGGCACAGGACTGACCCCAAGAACTGGGCGGCTTGGTGGGCCATCTGTGTGTCAACCCGCCCAGGAGGTTATTAGCACAACAGACTCTCCCGGTGCTTTCGGGGAGCGCGGACGCGCACGCCCGCCATCCGGGTCACCTGGCGGACCCAAATAACAGACATAGCCCTAGGGGAACTTTGCTCGGACCTTGGCCTCCCAGGCGTTTGCCTGGACTCAGGGCCCAGGCGACAAGGCTAACCTAGTGTGCGCCAGCCCGGTTGGGGAAATCGGCTGCCCAGCGGAGTGAGCGGAGCACAGGGGAGGTCACAGCAACATTCACCTTCGGAGCTCCCTGGGGGTGCACACGGGTTCCACCTGGTCCACAGACACAATCTGGGGCAAGGCCTCAGGCAGAAGCCCCCAGCTCAACTCTCTCCGCTTCAGATCAGCCTGGGTGGCCGCCACATCTCCAGGTCCCTCAAGAGGCTAGTGGGGGCTTCCGGGCGGCCAGCTGGGAGAAGTCAGTGTGCTCCAATAAATCCTGCTGGCCCCAGCGGGAGCCTTCAGGTGCCTGCTTCGGGATCTGAACAGCCTGGACAACAACACCCTGTCTATAGGCAGTGCAGAGTGTAAGCTGTGCACCAGAGGCCAACTGGGAAGGGGCAGCTTGCACTGGTGAGTCCAGCACTGACAAGACCAAGTAACACCAGTGAGAGCTAGATGGCAAAAGGCAAACGCAGAAACGTCACTAACAGAAATCAAGGCAATATGGCAACATCTGAACCAAATTCTCCTCTACCAGCAAGTCCTGGATACCCCATCACACCAGTAAAACAAGATTTGGATTTAAAATCACTGGTCATGATGCTGGTACAGGAACACATGAAGGACATTCAGGAGAAAATGGATCAAAAGTTAGAAGCCCTTGCAAGGGAAACACAAAAATCATTGAAAGAAATCCAGGAGAATACAAAAGCCAACAAGGAGGAAATGCAAAAAACACTTAAAGAAATACAGGAGAACTTTGCTCAACAGGCTGAGGTCATGAAAGACGAAACACAAAAATCTCTTAAAGAAATACAGGAGAACTTTGGTCAACAGGCTGAGCTCATGAAAGAGGAAACACAAAAATCTCTTAAAGAATTACAGGAAAACACAAACATGCAAGTGAAGGAGCTAAGCAAAACCATCCAGGATCTAAAATCAGAAGTAGAAACAACTAAGAAAACTCAAAGGGAGACAACTTTGGAGATAGAAAGCCTTGGGAAGAAATCAGGGGACAGAGATGCAAATATCAACAACAGAATACAAGAGATAGAAGAAAGAATCTCAGATGCTGAAGATTCCATAGAAACCATGGACTCAACAGTTAAAGAAAATGCAAAGTGCAAAAAGCTTGTAACCCAAAATATCCAGGAAATCCAGGACACAATGAGAAGACCAAACCTAAGGATTATAGGCATAGATGACAGTGAAGATTTACAACTTAAAGGGCCAGCAAATATCTTCAATAAAATTATGGAAGAAAACTTCCCTAACCTAAAGAGAGATGCCCATGAATATACAAGAAGCCTACAGAACTCCAAACAGACTGGACCAGAACAGAAATACTTCCCGTCACATAATAATCAAAACACCAAATGTTCTAAACAAAGAAAGAATACTAAAGGCAGTAAGAGAAAAAGGCCAAGTAACATATAAAGGAAGACCTATCAGAATCACAGCAGACTTTTCACCTGAGACTATGAAGGCTAGAAGGTCCTGGGCAGATCTCATGCAGACTCTAAGAGAACACAAATGCCAACCAAAACTACTATATCCAGCAAAACTCTCAATCACCATAGATGGAGAAACTAAGATATTTCACGACAAAACCAAGTTTACCCAATATCTATCCACAAACCCAGCCCTAAAAAGGATAATAGGAGGACAACACCAATACAAGGAGGGAAACTCCACCCTGAAAAAAGCAAGATAGTAACCTTTCATCAAACCCAAAAGAAGTTAAGCAATCAAATTTAAAAAATAACGTCAAAAATGATAGGAAGTAACAATCACTATTCCTTAATATCTCTTAACATCAATGGACTCAATGCCCCAATAAAAAGACACAGACTAACTGACTGGATACGTAAACAGGACCCTACATTTTGCTGCTTACAGGAAACACACCTCAGGGTCAAAGACAAACACTACCTTAGAGTAAAAGGCTGGAAGACAATTTTACAAGCAAATGGTCTCAGGAAACAAGCTGGAGTAGCCATTTTAATATCAGATAAAATTGACTTTCAACCCAAAGTCATCAAAAGAGACTCTGAGGGACACTTCTTGCTGGTCAAAGGAAAAATACAACAAGAAGAACTCTCAATCCTGAACATCTATGCTCCAAATGCAAGGCCACCCTCTTTCATAAAAGAAACTTTATTAAAACTCAAAGCACACATTGCACCTAACACAATAATTGTGGGTGACTTCAACACTGCACTTTCCTCAATGGACCGATCAGGAAAACAGAAACTAAACAAGGACACAATGAAACTAATTGAAGCTTTGGACCAATTAGATTTAACTGATATATATAGAACATTCTATCCTAAAACAAAAGAATATACCGTTTTTTCAGCACCTCATGGTACCTTCTCCAAAATCGACCATATAATTGGTCACAAGACAGACCTCAACAAATATAAAAAGATAGAACTAATCCCATGCCTCCTATCTGATCACTATGGAATAAAAGTGGTCTTCAATAGCAACAGAAACAACAGAAAACCCACATACACGTGGAAATTGGACAATACTCTACTCAATGACACCTTGGTCAAGGAAGAAATAAAGAAAGAAATTAAAGACTTTTTAGAACACAATGAAAATGAAAACACAACATACCCAAATCTATGGGACACAATGAAAGCAGTGCTAAGAGGAAAACTCATAGCCCTGAGTGCCTCCAAAAAGAAAATGGAGAGAGCATACATTACCAACTTAATGACACACCTGAAAGCCCTAGAACAAAAAGAAGCTATTTCACCCAGGAGGAGTAGAAGGCAGGAAATCATCAAACTCAGGGCCGAAATCAATCAAGTAGAAACAAAGAGAACCATACAAAAAATCAACAAAACTAGGAGCTGGTTCTTTGAGAAAATCAACAAGATAGATAAACCCTTAGCCAGACTGACAAAAGGGCACAGAGAAAGTATCCAAATTAACAAACTTAGAAATGAAAAGGGAGACATAACAACGGAAACTGAGGAAATCCAAAAAATCATCAGATCCTACTACAAGAGCCTGTACTCAACACAACTGGAGAATCTGGAGGAAATGGACAATTTCCTTGACAGATACCAAATACCAAAATTAAATCAGGACCAACTAGACCATCTAAACAGTCCCATAAAGCCTAAAGAAATAGAAGGAGTCATAGAAAGTCTTCCAACCAAAAAAAGCACAGGACCAGATGGTTTCAGTGCAGAATTCTACCAGACCTTCAAAGAAGAGTTAACACCAATACTCTTCAAACTATTCCACAAAATAGAAACAGAAGGAACACTACCCAATTCCTTCTACGAAGCCACAATTACGCTGATACCAAAGCCACACAAAGATCCAACAAAGAAAGAGAACTTCAGACCAATTTCCCTTATGAACATCGATGCAAAAATACTCAACAAAATTCTTGCCAGCCGAATCCAAGAACACATCAAAACGATCATCCACCATGATCAAGTAGGCTTTATCCCGGGAATGCAGGGTTGGTTCAATATACGGAAATCCATCAATACAATCCACTACATAAACAAACTCAAAGAACAAAACCACATGGTCATTTCATTGGATGCTGAAAAAGCATTTGACAAAATTCAGCATCCTTTCATGCTTAAAGTCTTGGAGAGAACAGGAATTCAAGGCCCATACCTAAACATAGTAAAAGCAATATACAGCAAACCGGTAGCCAGCATCAAACTAAACGGAGAGAAACTTGAAGCAATCCCACTGAAATCAGGGACCAGACAAGGCTGCCCCCTTTCTCCTTATCTTTTCAATATTGTACTTGAGGTACTAGCTCGGGCAATTCGACAACATAAGGAGGTCAAAGGGATACAAATTGGAAAGGAGGAAGTCAAACTATCATTATTTGCAGACGACATGATCGTCTACCTAAGTGACCCAAAGAACTCCACTAGAGAGCTCCTACAGCTGATAAACAACTTCAGCAAAGTGGCAGGTTACAAAATCAACTCAAGCAAATCAGTGGCCTTCCTATACTCAAAGGATAAGCAGGCTGAGAAAGAAATTAGGGAAATGACCCCCTTCACAATAGCCACAAACAGTATAAAGTATCTTGGGGTGACTCTTACCAAACATGCGAAAGATCTGTATGGCAAGAACTTCAAGACTCTGAAGAAGGAAATGGAAGAAGACCTCAAAAAATGGGAAAACCTCCCATGCTCATGGATCGGTAGAATCAATATAGTTAAAATGGCCATTTTGCCTAAAGCACTATACAGATTCAATGCAATACCCATCAAAATCCCAACTCAATTCTTCACAGAGTTAGAAAGAGCAATTATCAAATTCATCTGGAACAACAAAAAACCCAGGATAGCTAAAACTATTCTCAGCAACAAAAGAAAATCTGGGGGAATCAGTATCCCTGACCTCAAGCAATACTACAGAGCAATAGTGTTAAAAACTGTATGGTATTGGTACAGTGACAGGCAGGAGGATCAATGGAACAGGATTGAAGATCCAGAAATGAACCCACACACCTATGGCCACTTGATCCTCGACAAAGAGGCTGAAAACATCCAATGGAAAAAAGATAGCCTTTTCAACAAATGGTGCTGGTTCAACTGGAGGTCAGCATGCAGAAGAATGCGAATTGATCCATCCTTGTCTCCTTGTACTAAGCTCAAATCCAAATGGATCAAGGACCTCCACATAAAGCCAGACACTCTGAAGCTAATAGAAAAGAAACTGGGGAAGACCCTTGAGGACATCGGTACAGGGAGAAAGTTTCTGAACAGAACACCAATAGCGTATGCTCTAAGAGCAAGAATTGACAAATGGGACCTCATAAGGTTACAGAGTTTCTGTAAGGCAAAGGACACCATCAAGAGGACAGATCGGCAACCAACAAATTGGGAAAAGATCTTCACCAATCCTACATCAGATAGAGGGCTAATATCCAATATATATAAAGAACTCAAGAAGTTAGACTCCAGAAAACCGAACAACCCTATTAAAAAATGGGGTACAGAGTTAAACAAAGAATTCTCACCTGAAGAACTTCGGATGGCGGAGAAGCATCTTAAAAAATGCTCCACTTCATTAGTCATTAGGGAAATGCAAATCAAAACAATCCTAAGATTTCATCTTACACCAGTCAGAATGGCTAAGATTAAAAATTCAGGAGACAGCAGGTGTTGGAGAGGGTGCGGAGAAAGAGGAACACTCCTCCACTGCTGGTGGGGTTGCAAATTGGTACAACCACTCTGGAAAGCAGTCTGGCGGTTCCTCCGAAAACTGGGCACCTCACTTCCAGAAGATCCTGCTATACCACTCCTGGGCATATACCCAGAGGATTCCCCACCATGTAATAAGGATACATGCTCTACTATGTTCATAGCAGCCCTATTTATAATTGCCAGATGCTGGAAAGAACCCAGGTATCCCTCAACAGAAGAGTGGATACAAAAAATGTGGTATATCTACACAATGGAGTACTATTCAGCCAATAGAAACAATGAATTCATGAAATTCTTAGGCAAATGGATGGAGCTAGAGAACATCATACTAAGTGAGGTAACCCAGACTCAAAAGGTGAATCATGGTATGCACTCACTAATAAGTGGTTATTAACCTAGAAAACTGGAATACCCAAAACATAATCCACACATCAAATGAGATACAAGAAGAAAGCAGGAGTGGTCCCTGGTTCTGGAAAGACTCAGTGAAACAGTATTTGGCAAAACCAGAACGGGGAACTGGGAAGGGGTGGGAGGGAGGACAGGGGAAGAGAAGGGGGCTTACGGGACTTTCGGGGAGGGGGGGGCTAGAAAAGGGGAAATCATTTGAAATGTAAATAAATTATATCAAAAAAAAAAAAAACTCTTACAAAAGACAAAAAAAAAAAAAAAAAAAAAAAAAAAAAAAAAAAGTCTCCCAACCAAAAAAAAAAAAAAAGCACAGAACCAAATGGGTTTAGTGCAGAGCTCTATCAGACCTTCAAAGAAGACCTAATACTCTTCAAACTACTCCACAAAACAGAAACAGAAAGAACACTACCAAATTCGTACTATGAAGCCACAATTACTCTGATACCTAAACCACACAAAGATCCAACAAAGAAAGAGAACTTCAGACCGATTTCCCTTGTGAACATAGATGCAAAAAATATTCAATAAAATTCTTCCAAACTGAATCCAAGAACACATCAAAACCATCATTCACTACGATCAAGTAGACTTCATACCAGGGATGCAGGGATGGTTCAATATAAAGAAATACATCAACATGATCCGCTATATAAACAAACTCAAAGAGAAAAACCACATGATCATTTCATTAGATGCTGAGAAAGCATTTGACAAGATTCATCATCACTTCATGATAAAAGTATTGGATAGATCAGGAATTCAAGGCCCATACCTAAACATAGTAAAAGCAATATACAGCAAAGCAGTAAGTACCATGAAACTAAATGGAGAGAAGCTTGAAGCAATCCCACTAAAGCCAGGGGCAAGACAAAGCTGCTCATTCTCTCCATACCTATTCACTATAGTACTCGAAGTTCTAGCCAGAGCAATCAGACAACAAAAGGAGGTCAAAGGAACACTTTGACTTCTGGAAAGGATTCAATGCAATCCCCACCAAAATTCCAACTCAATTCTTCATAGAATTAGTGCAATTTCCAAATTCATTTGGAATAACACAAAACCCAGGATAATGAAAGCTATTCTCAACAGTACCAGAACTTCTGAGGGAATCACAGTCCCTGAACTCAAGCTGTACTACAGAGTAATAGTGATAAAAACTGCATAATATTGGTACAGTGACTGGCAGGTAGATCAATGGAATACAACTGAAGATCCAGAAATGAACCCCATACTTACAGTCACTTGATCTTTTTTCCAAGAAGCTAACTCCATCCATTGGAAAAAAGATAGCCTTTTCAACAAATGGTGTTGGTTCAACTGGAGGTCAGTATGCAGAAGAATGCAAATTGATCCATTCTATCTCTTTGTACTAAACTCAAGTCTAAGTGGATCAAGGACCTCCACATAAAACCAGATACACTGAAACTAACAGAAGAGTAAGTGGGTAAGAGACTCAAGTACATGGGCACAGGGGAAATTTTCCTGAACAGAACACTAATGGCTTATGCTCTAAGATCAAGAATTGACAAATGGGATCTCATAAAACTGCAAAGCTTCTGTAAGGCAAAGGACACTGTCAACAAGATGGGGAAAAAATCTTTACCAGTATCACATCTGATAGAGGGCTAATATCCAATATATAGAATGAACTCAAGAAGTTAGACTTCAGTGAATCAAATAACCCATTTGGTCTATAACTTCAGTTAGTTTCACTGTGTTTGTGTTTAGTTCTGTTTCCATGATTTGTCCATTGTTGAGGGAGGTGTGTTGAAGTCTCCCACTATCTAGTTTTATCTGGTGTTAGCTGGTCTTGCTGTCTCTGACTGTGGCTTTTCTGTCTTGCAAGCCTGTGTATCTGTACTCCTGGGATTCCCTTTCTTTCAAATGCCCTGCTGGCTCTCCAGGGAGTATCAGGAGATGGGGTCTTCCCTGTGGCAGACCTGGCAAGGGTCAAATGCCATGCGTGCTGCTGGTTCTCTGGAAAGTATCAGAAGATGGGGACTTCCCTGTGGCAGAACTGGCAGGGGTCTACCACAGCAGAAGGAACGGACAGGTGTTGGCGGAAGAGGGTGTTGAAGAACAAAGAATTCTTAACTGCGGAATACAAAATGGACGAGAAGCACCTAAAGAAATGTTCAACATCCTTGTCATCAGGGAAATGCAAATCAAAACAACCTTGAGATTCCATTTCACACCAGTCAGAATGACTAAGATCTAAAACTCAGGTGACTACAGATGCTGGAAAGGATGTGGAAAAAGACAAACACTCCTCCATTGCAGGTGGGTAAATTGAAAGCTGGTAAAACCACTCTGGAAATCGCTTTGGCAGTTCCTCAGAAAATTGGACCCAGCTATATGACTCCTGGGCACATACCCAGAAGATGCTCCAAACATGTAATAAGGACACATGCTCCACTATGTTCACTGTAGCCTTTTTTTTTTTTTTTTTAAATAGTCAGAAGCTGGAAAGAACCCAGATGTCATTCAACAGAGGAATGGATACAGAAAATGTGGTAGATTTACATAATGGAGTACTACTCAGCTATAAAAAACAATGAATTCATGAAATTCTTGGGCAAATGGATGGAGCTAGAAAATATTATCCTGAGTGATATAACCCAATCACAAAAGAACACACATGGTATGCACTTGCTGATAATTGGTATTAGCCTAAAACTTCGGAATTGCTAAAATACAACTCACAGATGACATGAAGCTCAAAAAGAAGGAAGACTGAAGTGTGGATACTTTGATCCTTCTTGGAACGTGGATTAAAATACCCCTGGCTCACAGCCAAGCAATAATAGACTGAGCATAAGGCTCCCAATGGAGCAGCTAGAGAAAGGATCCAAGGAGCTAAAGAGGTTTGCAGCCCCACAGGAAGAACAATAAAATGTACCAACCAGTACCGTGCCCCCCCCCCCAGAGAGCCCAGGGGTGAAACAATCATCCATGGAATACACATGAAGGGACCCATGGCTCCAGCTATATATGGAACAGAGGATGGCTATTTCAGACATCAATGAAAGGGGAGGCCATTGGTCCTATGAAGGCTTGAAGCCCCAGTGCAGGGGAATGCCAAAGAGGTCAGGAGAGTGGGGAGTGGTGGTTGGTAAGCAGGGGTAGGGGGGATGAGATAGGGGTTTTTTTGGAGGGCTAATAAGGATACCATTTGAAATGCAAATAAAGTAGATATCTAATAAAAATAAAAAAGTTGTCATTTTAGCCACATATTTGTTAATGAAAATTTTTGATCTGAACTAGAGAAATTGTTTAACTTGCATGTAGTTAATCTGTCTTATGGTTTCTATTGCTGGAATAGATACCATGACTAAAAGCAACTTGGGGAGGGAAGAGTTTATTTCATCTTGCTACTCTCAGGTCAGCTCCATTGCTGAGGAAATTCAGGGCAGGAAACTGGAAGCAGGAACTGAAGCAGAGGCAATGCAGGAGTACTGCTTACTGGTTTGCTCTCCCTGGCTTTCTAAGCCTGCTTTCTTATAGCACCCAGGACCCTTTGTTGAGGGGCACCACTGACTGCAGTGAGCTATGCCTTCCCACATCAATCATTAATCAAGAAAATGTCCTATATACTTGTCCATATGCCAATCTGATGGAGGCATATTATCAATTGAGGTTCCTCTTCCCAGATAAGTCCCTGTTTGTGGCAACTTAACAAAAACTGAACTGCACAAACCAATATGAAATAAAAATGGAGTCCTTTTTCTCTTTCTTCCCTGAACTTTTTCCTTTTCCTCTTTCTTTGAGCCACAGAGATCACATGTCTTTAAAGATCCCATGACTTAGGCCAGCTCCTAACCCTGCTGTAAATTTCAAATCATACTGACTTCTTTCCCTGGAAGCCCTGATAATGGCTGACTTCAGTAATGCCATGCTGTTCTCTGAGAAAACAAGAACTAAGTATTTGATGAATTAAGCTACAAAGACACTCTACTCTCTGCAGGGCCCAGGAGTCCTACTATCAGTCCTAGCAGGAGCAAGAACATGGGCACAGTGTACCTGGGCAATGTGGTATTTAATCTCATGTCATGCCTGTTCATAGGTGAAATTTCTCCATAGATTTTTAATGCTCTAAATGTGAAGAAAACATGGATTTAAACATAATAATACCAGTGAGCAAAGAGGAAAGGGCAGTAGAGTTCATAGGAGGAACAACTACTTGCTTAAGCAGTTTCTCTGCTTTTCTGTATTCATTTTAACACTCAGAGGATAATTTTGCTTCCATCAGCATTGCCTTGTTAATCTCATTAAAGATGGGGTGCATCAAGTTAGGTTTGCATCATGTATTTTGTTGTCTTATAACCAAATAGAACTGAGTTTATATCCAAAAGGAGAAAAGGTTTACAGTATATTACTACTTAAAAACATAAACTTCTGTCAGTGTGGATTTTTCTATGTAGAGTTTTGAGCGATTAATAATTTAGGTGCAGCTCTAAGAAAGTACACAGCTCTAACAAAGCTGTGCCCATTTTGCTTTCTTTTCCTGTGCTGACCCTCTGGCTAGTTCTGAGACAATGTCCACTATCAGGGATAATGTTCATTTTTATATGTTTAGATGCATTCCTATGACCAGCATATATTAGCTAGAAGCATGGAGACTCTTTTCTAAGAGACACTCATAATCTTTATTACTCTTCTTTCACTTGCAAGGGGTCTTTGATGAGTCAACATCTACTAGGAAGTTAATACATATGTCAAATTCTATTACTCTTGATTGCCACACATTTAGCTTTGTTGCTTGAAATTTAAGATAAGTATAATATTTTGCAGAAAAGTAATAAATGCATAACCAAATAATATGCATTTTTGTAGTCCATAAGCAGAACATTTGACTAAATATGTAATAGGAAGATCTATTCATGGTGTAGATAAGAGTTAGATATGTTATCTATTCATTAATATTTTCCTTAACTCATTTACCTTATAGCAAAAGTTATATAATTTCTGTTGATAAAATACATTTATCTGTATGCTTTGTCATCCAGATAGAGAAAGTAACTAGTTATTTGTGTTGTAAGTAGTTACCAATTGACTCAGACATATACAGAGTAAAGAGTTGGGATTTGTTGTACTTTCCTGCAATTATACTGTCTTAGTTCCAGAATCACTTCCTCCTCCATCCACATTTTGCAAAAGACACTTCATCTCTCTTGTGTAAAGTGATAGTGACTCCAAGAGCTGTATTTGCACACCACACAAAGGTGGTATCTGCTTGCAATACACAAAGTAGAGAAAGGCAGGTTAACTAGAGAAAGGATGCTCACAGAGAGAGCACTCATTATTCTTTAGCCTGAAGGTAATATCCACTTATTAAAGACAGATTTTGAGCTTTTGTGAGCTGTTGACACATTAAGTCAATCAAGTCAATGTTCCTGTCAATTACCTTGCCAAACCTATTTCGACAAATATCTAAGTTGACAGCTAGAAAGTTCACTCAGTTCAGTCTTATTTTTTTTTCTTTCCCAAGTTCTTTTTGAGTAAAGAAGAGCACTAACCTGGGGCTAAGAGCCTTTGAGCAATAGGAATGGAAAACAAAATACTGGAAACAAATACATAGGGCAAAGAGTTCAATATAGTGCTCCCCCTCCCCACTTCCTCTTTTCAACCTTGAAGAATATCAGTAGTCCTAAAGAAAGTAAAAGTAATTTAAGTTTGACAAATTACTATAGAGTGACTTCAAATCTATAGATAAAAACAAAACAAAACAAAACAAACAAACAAAACCAAAAACCCAAAACCTCTCTTTCATCAGGTTGAGCTCTCTGAGTTTATGGCATTTTCTGATTTTTATAAAGCAGAGTAGCAAATGATGCTAGACGAGGATTCTACATGTTTGTTCACCATTATACAGTTGAGTTATTTGTTCTTTGATGGGACTAGACCTCAAATAATTTCTACCAATTAACTTAAACTTAATATATCCTTTTTTATTGTTATTTTCTCTCATAAGTTATATCATAGGTTTAATTGTCAGCTTAAAGCACAATTTCTCATAGATACATGAGTTAAAAACCCTGTGAGCTTACAATACATTTAATAAAATCTGATGAATAGGTTCTCCCAGAAGTCTTGAGTTTAATTCATAGCAACCACATGGTGGCTCACAAGCATTGGTAATGGGATTTGATGCCCTCTTCTGTTGGGTCTGAAGACAGTGATGGTGTACTCAAATAAAATAAATAAATACATCTTAAAAAAATCAATATAATAAAAAACCAAACCATAAAGCCATTGTTCCTTGCAAATGTTTCCTTCAGTGCAACGTGCTCCATTCAGCCTGAACCCGGAAGGGTAAGTCATGAGAAGCATGGAGACTATTTCTGGGTTTCTGCAGACCCAGCTTCTTGTTGGGAGGTGAGACTTTCTTTTTAACACATACTGGTGTTAGAATTAATTCAACTCATACTAATTTTCAGGCTTTTTCTTAGATCTCAAATACAAATGTTAAGAAACAGAACTACATGATGACCATTTTCAATACTAGATCCTGCTGGTCTAGCTGTGTTATGGGCCCACTTTGTAAAATATATTCAGCAAAGGTCAATGTCCTCATTGTCTTTATGGTAAGTGTTGACTTTCCTAAAATACATTCATCACAGCTGAGGACTGAGATGAGAGAAGGGACAGGTAAGGTATGTTCAATAGGAGGAAGGCTTAAGGGAAAGCAGTAGCTGCCTGTGCCAATGAGATATATATCATGTAGAAAACCAGCAAGGAAGTGGGTCTCTGGTAAGGAATACAAGGGAAAAATTCATAGATCTAGAAATGGACAGTACATTAATTTATAAAGACCCATCAAGATACTTTGACACAATGGGGCTAGAAGTGATGTTTTTTCAATTATAAATTATAAAATACATTAACACTTTATTTTTAATAACATGATATACTTCCAAATTATATTTGATAAATTTCTCACATTTGGGCATTACAATGTCCTCCACATTGTACTACTATAAATACCATGTATAGCATAAAACTGAGAAAATATAACATGCTTAGAGACTAATACTGACCTCAAGGACTCAATAAAAAGTTACAGTTGCAATGAATGTTTAGTATTAGTAAAAAAATAGATAAACAGAACAGGCAAAAGAGACCAGTTACATATTCACATAGTCAGTGATGTTTGGCAAAGGTTCAAAAGCCTTTGACAATGGAGAAAAGGTCTCCAGAATAACTGAGCAGTTATCTTCCCATCTAGACACAGATATTAAACACTTTATAGAAACTAATTCAGAATGAATCAATGATCTAAACATAAAATGAAAACCTATGAGTGGCTGCGGTATAATTTAGTGAGAAGGCATTTCTGGCCTGTGAAAGATGAATGCCTTGTTGGGCATCAGTGGGAGGAGTGGTCTTTGGTCAGGTAAAGGCTCAATAGAGGCCCCAACAAAGGGAATTGGACAGGAGTGGGGTTGGGTAGGAGGTGGGAGTGTGTCGGGTAGAGGGGCATATACATGGAGGCAGGGGGTGGGAGGAAGAGTTGGGAATCTTTGGGGAGGGGGACTTTTGGGAGGGGGGAAATTGGGAAAGGTTTTACCATTGGCAATGTAAATGAAGAAGATAATAAAAAAGGTAATTAAAAAACAAAAAAAAAAAAACAAAAAGCAAACAAGTCAAAAGAAAAAAGAAAACAAAAAAGATATTCCACACACTGGTAAAAAGAGATATCTATAAAGACATATTGTTTTAAAAACAGCAACTGAAATATGTAAAGGAGTCTTAAAATTATCAATAAGGAAACAATAGGACAGAAAGGACCCAAGACTTTTATAAACACACCAACAAAAAATATGTACAGATACAAATAAGCAAATGACATTTGCTTGTCTAAATTGCTACTCCTATGTTATTGAAGACATTCAGTGAGAAAGCTTGGGACTGGACAGAGCCAGTGCTAGACAGTGAGTGCTGAGGGTGATGTGGTGGGTGGGAGCTGTGGTTAGAACTCTCATGCATTTCTTGTGGGAAGGCACAGTAGTAAACCAGTTTGAAGGGGAGTTAGGGATTTATTACAAAATTAAACATATGATTATCCTGCAAGTACACTTGCTGACATTTATCTAAAAGAGTTAAGAATTTATGCTCACCCAAGATCTGCTAGTAGATATTTATAGAGACTCTATTAATAATTTTCCAACCTGAAAACAATCAAGATGTTCTTCAGTAGGTGACTACTCTGGAAGAACAAACTGTAGCAATCCAGATAATAGAACAATATTTAATAAGAAAAAAGAAATGAGCAATCATGCAATGAAAAGCCAGGAAGGAAATTAAAACATGTATAAATAGAGAAATATGCCAATCTTCAAAGGTTACATGCTTTATAATTCCAACAATATAACCTCTGGGAAAGGACACAATTGTAGGTCCATTAAATGAACCACTGGATCTTAGACCATAAAGAGTAAGGAGAAATCAGAAGTCTGTAGGAAAGTGGAATCACTATGCATGATCCTATGAAGGAAGATAAACTGAAGTATGCGCTTGAGCACATTCAACATGTCCAAGGCTAAGAGTGAATAATTTTAATCCCTTTCTCTTTTCTCCCTCTTTGTTTTTCTTCCCTTCCCTCACCTCCTCTCCCCTTCTCTCCTCTCGTCTTTTCTTCCCTTAACTTTCCTTTCTCTGTCTTTTCTTTTGAATATTATGTGTTTTGTAGACATATTCTTGTTATGTATGACAGTTGAGGTCTGAATGAATTATGAGTTTAGTCTGGCCTCAGATTCAAGGCAATACCCCTGTCTCATTTTTCCTAGTTACTCAACCAGAAAGTAACATATCCTAACATGTAATAATTGGTAGATGATGTATCATGTAGGCTCACCAATTTTAGGCAATATGCTACCTTGGTGTGGACACAGATTAAAGAGTTGGGACATATGAGAAACTGTACTTTTCAAATTTGCCATAAACTGAAAACTGCTTAAAAAATAAAGTCTTAAAATTTTGACAAATACAGTTTAAAATGTTCTGACTCATGCTCATGATTTCCAGAAACAAAAGTGGTTTAAATCTGTACCACTAAACAGGGCTATGGTTGTATTGCACAAGATTTCTAAAATGTGATTATTCCCTTAATATAAATACAAGAAATTTAACTGAAAGAATAGATTAATGGATAGACCAACAATACAACTGTGTAGAATGATCTTAAAAAGTCTGATTGTTTTCTTTTTAAGTGTAGAATAAAGAGAAATGGGGAGATGTTGATCAAGGTCAGAGGTAAAACAAAGGTTCAAATTTCTAGAGACTGTATAAAGATGGTTCGTATAGACTGGTTAAGATCCCCTAATCAAATAAGCAGTGTAGAAAACTAGTAGCAGGGGCATCTGGGCATGGTGGTGCACGTTTTTGATCATGGTCCTTGGGAAGCAGGTATAGGCAGATCTCTGAGTTTGAGGACAGCCTAATCTGGAGAGCATGTTTCAGGATAGCTAGTGTTACACAGAGAAACCACGTCTCAAAATCTAAAAAAGCACATGACAAAAACAAACAAACAAAACCAAACAACAAGCAAAAGTAGCTATAGGACTATAGACAAGTCTTTGAAACTTGATGTCAACTTAAGGTTGAAAGTTGGTGCAAATCTCTTGGAGGCGTCTGCTTTCTTGGTAATTTAATGGACTCATGCTAAGCTGGAGTCATTTGTATTTGGGATGAACTGTTCTGTCTCCTAGTTTACCACCCGAATGAAGATAGAAGACATGCTTATCAGTATGCACATTATTAATAAAAATAAAAAAAGAACATGATGAAACTCTCTGAAGACAAATGTAACCCTCTTCGACCAGTCATGCATACACAGTCAGGCTACTGTAAATTAGCAAGAGTTCCTACAAGAAACCCATTTCAAAATTTCAGTTCACAGGATGCTCCGTGTAAGCCATCAGTGTGTTGCAAATTAAGACAAAACAGAACAAAACAAAAATGGATGTGATTTTAGTAGGAGTAAATCATGCTGCTCACAAGGGCAGCCACATGATTAGATGTGCATATAAACAACTCAGGCTCTTCATAAAGAGCAGCATAGCTAATCTGGGACTGTCTTCCCAAGTCCTGCAAAACATTCCTCAGCTTCTGCTACCTTCCTCTTTGACTCTACCTCATTCTTTCCTAGCCTTCATCAGAACCTTGAACAGCTTGCCTTTCCTAGGTGCACCTAAATTCCAACCTTGTTTAGTTCAGGGCCTTTCCTCTAGGCTTCTCCTCTTGCTGACAAACTGTCTCTCCAGGCCCTCCTCCAAAACTCCCTTACTTCTCCCAGGTTTATCCTCATGAATACAGCTTTTTTCTCTCTCAAGTCTTCTGGCTTAGCACTCCTTTCCTCTTCATTTTATTATTTAATACATTAGGCGATCTATCTATCTATCTATCTATCTATCTATCTATCTATCTATCTATCTATCTATCTATCATCTATCTATTTTAAGATGGGTTTCCACAATATAGCCAAGTAGCCCAGGCTATTTTCAAACTAGCAGTTATCTTGTTTCTGTAACCCAGAGACTGAGATTACAGTTGGGTATAAACACGAAGAGCTAGGTATGTTGGTTTCTGTTGTTCTTGTTATTTGCTTTTTAAAAAAAATATTTATTTAATATATTTGTATAATTTTGCATTATACAATATGCATGTTGCATGTATGCCTCTGTTTGCAAGTATGCCTGCATGACAGAAGAGGGCATCAGACCCCATTAAAGATGGTTGTGAACCACCATGTGGTTGCTGGGAATTGAACTCAGGACCTCTGGAGGAGCAACCAGTATTCTTAGCTGCTGAACCCTTTCTCCAGCCCCATACTATTTTTTAAAAACAGCATATGTCATATAACTATTTCCTCTGGGTTGAAATAGTCTTTCATGGAAGAAGATGGATGCTTATATGACTCAGTAAATGAATGAAACCTACAAGGTTCAGGAAACCTAGAAGGCTACAGGACTCAAAAGGACTTTCCTATGGGTTGTATAACCACTGCATAATGCTGGGGGAATAGAACCTCCAATGCACTGCCTATAAATCCCCAAAAATACATCTTCCAGGAACTCTCATGCAGGTTTGTGTTGGAATTGGTGATGGTTTAAAGATTTGGTGATTTGGTTTAAAGAACCTATGTTGTGTAAGTAACCCCCAAAATTTGTTTGTTCATCAAGGTAGATTTGGATAAAATTTGGGACAAATATATATCTGTTTCAACACAAACAATATTTATCTCAGAGCTATTACTTGCTTAGTTTTCCAGTTATAACTCTGTAAGGGCACCTGATACCAATAGCATTAATAAGTGTATCTACTAACATTCATGTCATAATTACTACCGGGTAGACACTATTCTAGGCATTTATCTCACTGTTTTGGTTGCTATTTAAAATAAAACTTAATTCTCATTCGCCATTGAAGAAACTGAAGACTAGCTTGTTTCCTCTAGATCACAAAAGTAGAGAACAGCAGGCTTTACATTCAAGTCTATGAAGTCTGGCTCTGGAAAATAAATCCTGTTAAAGCCTCACTACCATAATGGATTTGTTAGCTCATGATTACATATAAAGATTGAATAAAGTGCTAGACTAAAATGTATATGAATCTGGCATATTTAATAACATAGCATAGAGTAAGAATGCAATATGTATTTAAAGTAACTGCATCTTATATTATTATTTTGTACCAGTAATATCACAGCAGAGATAGGATGTATATCACAATTTAATAGCTATTTGACATCCTGGAATACGTCTCTTAAAGACTCCTGCAGAGTCGCCAAGGTTTGTAAAGCTTGGGGCATTAGGACAATAAAATATCTCTAATTAGGTTTCCATTATTCTTAGAATGTTTTTATACTCCAGAAAGAATAAAACTGTGAAAAATATATCATCAGAAATATATTTTTCAGACAAAGATGCCTTTTTCATAAATATAAGCGATCAAAGAGGTGTGAGCAGCCTTTTATACAGTTGTAAACATTCAAGCCTGAACCTTATATCAGAGGAAGCTCTAGGAATTCTGCTTTACAAATGTCTACATTTATAGTTGACCTTGCTTGTACAAGAATGTTCAGATATTCCCTATAAAGAGGTCTATTTGTATTATTTCCTTATAAAATGCATAGAAATATTTTTGTTTACAAAGTACACAGTCAGGAAGTAAAGGTGAGTAAAGAAAAGAGAACTTGCGGCCAAGGCCTCTTTCGTCTTTCCTTGTGTGCTTGAGCTAGGTATCATTCTACACTCTGATTTTATTCATAAGATTCAGGTACATTGAATAATTTATTCAGATGGGTCATAGAGAAGAGGCAGAAATGTGAATTGACTTCAGGTCAGTCTTATTCAGATAATGTTACTTTTCTACATAGTAATTTTTTTTTCCCTAAGAAAATAAAGCAATCAGGAATTGCTTCACCCAACACCACAGTAGGTTCAATAATAAGCTGAAACATTTTGGTTTTCCTAATTATATTAATTTATTTTTAATTGCCTTTTATTAACAAAAATGTAAGCAATCTGTGAAAGAGTGAATACTGTGTGCTTTTAGGTATGTGTATTTCTAGCCATCTGTGTAGATCCAACCAATGAACGGCCCACTGAGCTTCATAAGTTAGAATTAGAATCTTGATTGAAATTTCCTTCATGACTTCAACATATGAAGCACACCTAATGCAATACAGTGAACTTGCATGAAACCCACAACTGCAGAAGATCTTTGGAATATTGTTAGTTTGAAAATGTTGTCAATGGCAATGATGAAATGGTTTACACAGTCTTATATTTACATATTTTTGTTTGTTTACCTAAAGGTCTTCTATGATTATAGCTAATTTTATTACACTATATTCCTAATTTTATTCTTTAATTTAAAACATTACATTTATTTATTAATTTACTTATTAATTTAGTGTATGTGTTCATGTGTGCATGTATATATGTATTGTTAATGCTACCCCATATGAGTCACAAGGACAACCTTACAGGAGTCGATTCTCTCACCAACCATGTTATGGGAATACAGCTCAGGTTGTCAGGAAGAGAAAATTTCACAGGCCCTCACCATGCTTTTTAAAAATATGTACATAAAAGTAATTATAATTTTTTTTCTTCCCCAATGGATGAGTCACTTAGATTTACTTTGCTTCCTAAGAAAAATGTTATAATGTAGTTATTACAGATTCTGGTGAGGTGAATCCTTAGTTATTCTCAAAAGTAATCAAGTATATTTGATCGAGAGAAAAAACAGGCTTTTAATACTGAGTTGTTTAATTTATTGATTTTCGGTTGATCTTTTATTATAAAAAGCGTGAAGTTCAAATTAGTTTCCAGGGACTTAGCATTTCATATTTATAACATACTTCTATCTAAAATTTATAGACTTTGACTTTTGTTTGACTTATCTGCATCATGAAATCAAGGTCACCTTTCTGATCTGCTATTATCTTTAATTATGTGATACAATGTTGAGCATGGTAAAGATTAATCAAAAACAAATGAAGGTTGTGTTTTAATTCAGTAATATTTCCTAGTTGTGTAAAGAAATATTAGGCAAGAGATGAAATATTTGCTTCTAAATGGAGATACCATTTAGAACTGGGATTTAATGCATTAGATAGTTTTGCTTTCTTACAATCATGGCTATGACAGTATATCCAGTTTTGCTGAGCCTTGAGGTACACAGGGCACATGCTGTTCTGCTTATGGCTTTGTTTTACATAATATTACTCTCTTAGCTTTACTGAAGATTGTTCTTTAGGAGTGTGGTATATACAAAATCGCTTAAATACCTCTATGCCATAGATACCAAAGAACTGCTATCCTAGTCTATTGCATGTATAAGAACCTGAAAACTATGAAATGCCTTGTTAAGATGAAAAGGAAATTTACCATCAGAATCAGAATCAACATCACATGGTATGGTTCCATTTGTATATTCCATCTCTAAAATATTTTGTGATGCATAGTTCTTGTGGACTCATTTGAATGCTTTTTAGGTAATTCATTCCTTCGCTTGTATTTCCAATTCCTGAAATTGCTATCAATTTTAAAAATAAAGCTTCTTCTTGCATCAAAATAAATTTAGTCTTATTAAATTTAAAATGAATATTATTTGATGATTTTCTGTCCCTGATACAGCCACCCGAAGAACAAGCTTTCACACAGATTGGGGTGTCATTTGGAATTCAGTGTCATATCTGAACCTAAACTCTAGGTCTAACATTTTCTGGCTCTGCAAATCAGGAAAGATCATCTGTTAGCTCCTACCCTTACTTCTATAACTCTGTGAACTAGTGTGCTTAGTTCATGATGATAATATAGGGATCCTATTTAGCATGTGGCCTCAAATAGTGCAAACAGAGAAGAGGATATGCTATCACTTTGTTGCATTCATGAGGCTGGTGTCATGGGCTGCTATATTTCTGAGACAATCTGTGATCTCTGTATCTGACATGTGACCATTTGAGAAAAGAAAATGGTTTAAGAAATTGAATTGACTTTCAAAGTTGATCAAAACATATTGGATTAGCTGGGCATGGTGGTATATGATTTTCATTATAGCAGTTAGCACAGAAGCAGCAGTGACAGGTGCATCTCCAATTCTGAGGCCAGCCTGGTCCACATAGTGAGACCTTGTTTCAAAACAAAACAAAACAAAACCCCCAAACCCAACCAAACAAAAATCCACTGCCCCCCAAAACCCCAGAGCAAACAACAATAACAGAAACAACACTTTTAGTAGATTGAATTCACTGTCATGTTAGAAATACTTTTAATATAAAGTTTGGCCCAGATAGACTCTGAATCAAGCTTTTTATATTGGGAATATGTACTTTTTATTTTTTTCCTATGATAAATCTGTCATAAGAAAGTGCTTGTGACCAACTAGAGCACTAGAAGGTAAGTACATACCTATAATCAAGGTAGCTAACTAAGCCACTTAACATTACTCTTTACAGAAAATAAGAAACACAATTTAGAAATGTAATGAAGGTCAATTAAATATATTCTCTTAAGTATAGGCAGGTAGTGGAACCAGGCTGTAATTCTATTGCAAGATTATCATCCAAAAGATGGGGCTATATGAACTCTGGCGATACTTGTCTGTCTGGTATTAGTTAGACTGAAAGGTTATCATGCCACTTCACAGATGTGGAAGTCAGTGTGTAGAGCGCATGTTAAGAAATCAGTGTCAAGATTTCCATGGTGTGCGGTTCCTATGCCAGCATTTCAGCATACTGTACAAAGGGAAGTGATGTATAGAGTATACTTGCTCACTCCTTAGCCCCTCTCTTTGCTGGCTGGGTTTTTCTTTTATCTGTAGTGGGACTTTGGGAGTCAGGTGGCTCATCACCAGGTCCTTTAATTCATGTATCCTTATTTGGGGTAGTTCATTTATAAACTTGGATAAATCACTTCTCTACTCTAGTTCCTGAGTACTAGACTTAGTGTATTTGTCATCTGACTTCTACTCTTAGTACTAGACAGTATCTCAAGTAACTAAAGCAGACATTATTATTTTTCAAATATTTACTTATACTTTTTATGTGTATTTGTCTACATATATGTGCATATATATACATGTTTATGTCTATGTCTATGTCTATGTATATGTCTGTTGCTTGTAGAGACTAAAGTGGAATTATGAATTACAAGTGGTTATTCGCCACAATGTGGGTGCTGGGATCCAAATCTTGATCCTAGGCAAAAGTAGTGAATACTCTTAGTTTTTGAACCATATCTCTATCAACCAAATAGCACATTTTAATAACCAGTAACCTCCCATGGAATGTCATTAGAATGTTGTTTTGAGATAAGGAGTCCTGAGACTATATGTAAGGTCTGCCCTTTAACATACTCATCTGTCCTAAATCTTAATTTATACAGAGAAGACAATTGTTCAGGAGTAAATCTGAGCACATAGTGGATACTACATAGTCAATAATTGCTAGCAAGCAATGGTCTATGTTACATTACAATATAAGTACAGAGAATATCTCTTATTTTGTTTTATGCTTGCTTGAATTTTGACTTACATTAAATTTTTACAGGTTAACTCTCAATTATTACAGAAGCATTCTATATTATTTCTACTATACATCACACAAAACAGGCATTGTTCACTTTTGATTTTGTGAAGCAAAAGGAAACAGAAAAACTGTGGGTGCCCAGTGATTGCAAAGCATATCATTGAGGTGCTGGTCTTAGACTACAAGCATCCTGTATCTAGTTTGGTGCCACAACCTTATGTGACATTGATATTGCCCGCACTGGGGTGTCAGGGAATAAGCAAACGGCAGATATACATGCAGACAAGATGTTATTGGGTGGACCATGCAGAGCATCTTGGAAATTCAGTGAGTTTATTTTAAGGCTGAATGAGAAAGATGGTTTATTATATACAGTTGAATGAAGAGGTGAGTTAGCTGAGCTTGCTTTCTTACAGTGTCCCTGTAAGGGAGTTGTTAAAGTCATCTGTTAGGAGGGAGCTGTGGTTTAACAGCTAAAGGTCATTTTTTTTTTATCACATCTTTACTCAGTCAAGAAGAAGGCTTTGCCATTCCTTTGAGCCTTTGCCATTCTGATGGGTCTAGGCATTGGGGTCCTTGACATGACCATGCTCATTGCGATAAGACACATGCTATCAAGACTTTATTTGTTCCTCATAGTTTGACACATTTCTGTAATATGTGCAGCAGAAAAACACTATCACAGCACTTGATGTACCATGGAGAGTACATAGAAATAAGGGCAGGAGTAGATCTATATGTGAAGAGGCGCTTATGACACCTTTGAAGAGCAATACTGCTGTACTTATTCTATGTGTATCTATGACTTTGCTCTTATAATATCACACATATCACTAGTTCTCTTGGTTACAAGCCACCAGGGGGCTTGTCAGACAGCTGCTGAGAGTAGAAGACTCTCTGCTCTCCTAACTTGGTGCATCCCTGTAATCCAGGGTTTCTCTGTCTTGGTCTCTGTCTTTCTCTGGCCCTAGTCCACTAACTACTACTATAATCTTAAGTAATTTTCTACTCAGGCATTATTCTATTCTGTATTATTATCAGTTGGCAGAAACAGAATAAACAAATATTTTCAGTAATTTTATTTTCACTCACTTATTTTGACAAGGTAGTTTATATAAGCACCTAGTATAAAGCTTTTTCTTCAGGGAATTGTGTATAATGCATTAATGCATAACAATCAATGAGAACTGAAAATTCCTCTAATGTTTACCAATGATCTAAGGCATTTGGACTTTGTTGGCACCTCAAAATATGTTTAAAGAATGATAGATTTTAAAATGTGTTCATTTGGTTTGGCAAGAAATGTTTACTCGTTTCTCTTTTCTCTCTGTACAATAAAGCTACAGATATTAATTTGACCTCAAACTGTCTTAGTGTTGAAATGCTAGCAATTATATGAGATATTCAGATTTAATTGTAGCATTAGAAAATAATGGTGGCAAAGGTACTATATATTTTATTTCATTAAAATTGTATCATTTTTTTATTCAGTTTCCAGAAGAATTTCTAGGGAAGGACCCAAGGTTTATGAACTGTCATCAGGGAACTTCTGATTTCCTGAGGTCTAATGACCTTTAAGTCCAAAGTCAGGAAGCAAGAATCTGTGATCAAGGCTCCAGGATCAAGAGGAATTCTCAGGATGGAGTTCAGGTATGCCAGAAGCAGGAGGATGCACAAGGCAGTAAGGATACATAGAGAAAGTAGAGTGTACTTACACTCCTTAAATGTGCAGGTGATGCTGTGGATACCAGGGCCCCTTTCCTGCATTCTGAGTAGAGTTCCCAGTATCCTCTTCCCAGGCAGGAGATGTTTCCCACTCTCTTTATGTTCCTCTAAGGAGAGTAAAGTCAAGAAAACTGTGCTTCCTCCCTTCTCAATGACTTTACCACTCTGCCCATTCTCTATTTTATTTCTTGCCTATTTATTTTTAGTGAAGACAGGCAGTAACAATGTGAAAAACGCTTTCCTGTTTTATGGCATAGTTACCTTGCAAATGTGTAATTTCAAAACAGAAGCTCAACTATATATTTGTTAGCACCTTCAGAAACGAGGATCCCATGCTACATGCTAGACTACTTGCTAGTCTACTAACATTGCAGCCATGTGCTCCATTTTCAGTAGAATCCAAGAGATAATTTACTGAAAAGCAGGTGAAAGGCTTTCTTTGCTAATGCTTAGCTCTGTTTAGACCTGGTTCCGAATGTGGGATGTGAAATATTTCATTCTTCTAATGTTTACTATATACATCAGTCATTATTCTAGATGCAAGAAGCACACGAATGGAGTCTGGAGGAGACAACCCAGTTTCTAGCCATCTCTTCCACTTCCCACCCTAATGAAAGGAAAGGATGTAATGACAAAACTTGTGTGAAACAACTGAGCCCAAACTGCATGCTGGAATACTGTGGCAGTTATGCCATGGGTTCAGTTTAGAGGTTGTTGCATTCCCAAGGAAATTACACAAAAGGATCCTTCAAGTGACATAATGGATCTCATAACCTACGCACACATTTGCAAAGCTAATCCCGAGGGGAGGCAACTTCTGGTTATATGCAGTGTTTATGCTGATTGGCACATGAAATGTATGTTTAGATTTTAGCATCTTTTGACAAAGTATCATATTTTGCAACAACTTCTAAGCTGCCCTCCATGGAGGCTTTGTTCTAGAAAAGGAAGATATAGTTCAAGGGCTGTCCCAGTCACACTGAGGATAAGACTGACACTCTCTAAATGACTCTAATGGCATTGCGACATGTAACAGAATCATTTTGGCCATTTTTATATTAAAGTGAATCATGATAGAAAGAAAATTCTTAGTTTCATGTTAAAGATAGATCTTTTACTTTTTTCCTTTCCTCTCAGAAATTGAAGAAGTAGCTTGCTGCTTTTTAAGAAAAAAGTAAAATAAAAAACAAAAGTCTCCAAGGGTCACTTAACTCCTATGGTCTCCATGACAGGAGAAGAATACATTTGTATCCTAAGACTTGAATAATTAAAATTTCAGAGCATTCTTATGGGATATATTTTGAGGAAACCTTATGGCCATACTATTGAATTTTGTAATTCTAGAGCTCTGAAGAAAATTTCTAAGTACTTTGAACAATAAGTACAATGACAATGAGGAATTTTCTGTCTCCATGAATGAAATGTCTTTTGGAGGATGCTTTTAGTGTTGTACTGTCTTCCTTTGGTTTTATAAAATATAAAACACTTCAATTTTACCGAGTTAGGTGGATTCTATCTTGGTGTGTTTCAGTGACATTTTTTAGAGTTAGATAAACACACCTTGTTTCTCTAAAGAGCTGTCATGTTCCTTTTCGTTCGGGTTTTGGGGACTTCAAAGGATGCTAGAAATTGTTTGTTTCAACCTTCTTGATACCATTGTAAATTCCTGTCCAGCTGCTTTAGTGGCAAGAGTGTTGATGATTGTGTGGGATCATGGCTTCACCTCATTCACCAGTGAAATATAGGAAGGTGATATTTAATGAACTGAAAACTCTACAGTTCGGTGAAAGCGCTATTTGACTGAAAAAGGTAGCATTCAAAGGACCTGTGGAATGGGGACTCATTCATTTGCCTGGAAATTACAGAAGATAGCTAGAGCCAAAAGGCTGCTTGACAGAGTTTGAACTTATCGCTTTTCAGGTATAAACTTTGAAACCCTGTAGCTCCAGCCCTCTCTGAGCTTCCACTCTGAAGGTGAATTTTCTTCTGGAATATGAGTTGTTTTCTATCTTTCCCATCTCCTCCAATATTCCAATCTCTTCATTCTGTTTTTTAAATACATAAAATTTTTTAGATTAAAATAATTACATCATTTCCTCTTTTCCTTTCCATCCTCCAAACCATCTTGTGCACCCTTTATTTTCTTTCAAGTTCATTGTCCTTTTCTTTAATTGTTTATATTTAACAACTATACAAGACTTAAACAGAGGAAAAATGCAGAAATACGATCATTTTCTAAATGGAGAAATATAACCATTTTCTAAATGCAGAAATACAAATATTCAGTCCATATAGTGTTACTTAAATGTATATATTCTCAGACTAGATCATTTAGCACAGGATAAGCAATTGGTGTGAACTTTTAAATATGAGGCACTACTCAAACTTTTTCCATAGCCATATTCCTTAATATTAAAATGAGCAAAGCAATTAGCAAAGAAAAGCAGCCTGGAATAAATAATTTCCACATGAGGAAAAACTAACAAGGAGCAAAGCAAACAGTGGTGGCAACAACAAGTTCATCATTCAGAAATAAAAAAGGCCGGGAAGTTAGAGTATGGTGGTAGACATGGAAAAGAGGATATTAGAAGATTAGGTATTTCCCTGACCCCCTTCACAATAGCCACAAACAGTATAAAGTATCTTGGGGTGACTCTTACCAAACATGTGAAAGATCTGTATGACAAGAACTTCAAGACTCTGAAGAAGGAAATGGAAGAAGACCTCAAAAAATGGGAAAACCTCCCATGCTCATGGATCGGTAGAATCAATATAATTAAAATGGCCATTTTGCGAAAAGCAATATACAGATTCAATGCAATACCCATCAAAATCCCAACTCAATTCTTCACAGAGTTAGAGAGAGCAATTATCAAATTCATCTGGAATAACAAAAAACCCAGGATAGCTAAAACTATTCTCAGCAACAAAAGAAAGTCTGGGGGAATCAGTATCCCTGACCTCAAGCAATACTACAGAGCAATAGTGGTAAAAACTGCATGGTATTGATACAGTGACAGGCAGGAGGATCAATGGAACAGGATTGAAGATCCAGAAATGAACCCACACACCTATGGCCACTTGATCCTCGACAAAGAGGCTGAAAACATCCAATGGAAAAAAGATAGCCTTTTCAACAAATGGTGCTGGTTCAACTGGAGGTCAGCATGCAAAAGAATGCGAATTGATCCATCCTTGTCTCCTTGTACTAAGCTCAAATCCAAATGGATCAAGGACCTCCACATAAAGCCAGACACTCTGAAGCTAATAGAAAAGAAACTGGGGAAGACCCTTGAGGACATCGGTACAGGGAGAAAGTTTCTGAACAGAACACCAATAGCGTATGCTCTAAGAGCAAGAATTGACAAATGGGACCTCATAAAATTACAAAGTTTCTGTAAGGCAAAGGATACCATCAAGACGACAAATTGGCAACCAACAAATTGGGAAAAGATCTTCACCAATCCTATATCAGATAGAGGGCTAATATCCAATATATATAAAGAACTCAAGAAGTTAGACTCCAGAAAACCAAACAACCCTATTAAAAAATGGGGTACAGAGTTAAACAAAGAATTCTCACCTGAAGAACTTCGGATGGCGGAGAAGCATCTTAAAAAATGCTCAACTTCATTAGTCATTAGGGAAATGCAAATCAAAACAACCCTGAGATTTCACCTTACACCAGTCAGAATGGCTAAGATGAAAAATTCAGGAGACAGCAGGTGTTGGAGAGGGTGTGGAGAAAGAGGAACACTCCTGCACTGCTGGTGGGGTTGCAAATTGGTACAACCACTCTGGAAATTAGTCTGGTGGTTCCTCCAAAAACTGGGCACCTCACATCCAGAAGATCCTGCTATACCACTCCTGGGCATATACCCAGAGGATTCCCCACCATGTAATAAGGATACATGCTCTACTATGTTCATAGCAGCCCTATTTATAATTGCCAGATGCTGGAAAGAACCCAGGTATCCCTCAACAGAAGAGCAGATGCAAAAAATGTGGTATATCTACACAATGGAGTACTATTCAGCCATTAGAAACAATGAATTCATGAAATTCTTATGCAAATGGATGGACCTAGAGAACATCATACTAAGTGAGGTAACCCAGACTCAAAAGGTGAATCATGGTATGCACTCACTAATAAGTGGTTATTAACCTAGAAAACTGGAATAACCAAAACATAATCTACACATCAAATGAGGTACAAGAAGAAAGGAGGAGTGGCCCCTTGTTCTGGAAAGACTCAGTGAAGCAGTATTCAGCAAAACCAGAACGGGGAAGTGGGAAGGGGTGGGTGGGAGGACAGGGGGAGAGAAGGGGGCTTACGGGACTTTCGGGGAGGGGGGGGCTAGAAAAAGGGAAATCATTTGAAATGTAAATAAAAATATATCGAATAAAAAATTTTAAACCAAAAAAAGAAGATTAGGTATTTCCCAAGAATATAAATATGCAAGTATAAAAAGATATAAATACATATCTGTAGCAGGATCTGATAAAATTCCAAAGAATTCCAGAAAGTAAAAATAGAATTTGTAAAATAAAACAGAAAAATAATTATTAAATTTTTAAACTGAAGAATATAAAGTTACAGGTGGGCAGTTTACTAGGTGTAGCAAAAAGTTGGAAACAAGTAATTCACAAGAATACGAAGTACAGAGGTTCATAAATGGATTCCAGACACCAGAAAGGAATTCTAAGTCACCAGACACCAGATAAAAGAGAGATGAAATGTATTTCACATTTTTCTAGAGACATCTTAGATACCCCATAAAAGTCCATTTAAAATATTGAAGGGTGTGGAGGATTAAGATATGCTCTGATGCACAAGTCACAAAATTCTACTTCCAACTGGCATTTCATAAGCAATTTATTTGATCTTGTATTCTCCCAAAGTCATGAAGAAACAAGAAAAAATACAGGAACGGAGTATCAGGCTGAAGGCATGTAGAGGAATGATGAAGTAAATAACTAGAACATTTGAGTTTAGGCCACGGAGAAGGTAGAAACTGAATAAGTACCAACTATGTAAGAATTAAACAAAGGAAAAGGAACTATACCCAGAAAGGGAAAATAATTCCTTATGGTTTGTTTAATGAATGAACTGTGTATTCAAATATATGTGCATATGGGATAGGTAGGTTATTTTTGGATGATGAAGCAAGGGAGAAAAAGAAAGTAAAATTTTATCTTTGATGGTCAAAAATAACAATGTATGCTTAAAAAAAATAGACGAATGCAGAATGTAATCTGTGGTTTGTTTGCATATTTACCTTGCAGTAACGCTTCCTTTATAAAGCTGTAATGGGCACATGGTTTTATTCTCCCATTTCTCCCAATGTTACCACCTTGTGTCCCTAGTACATACTTATGAAGGCTTATGAAGGTAGCAACTTGTAGTCTGTTGATTATATTCCAGACAATGACATACTATCTGACAATTAAAATTAATTATTTAAGAATGTCCAATATATATGAGTCAATAAAACATGATGCAAAATAAAACATGTCAATAATGGAACACCACATATCACTACATTATGGGATTTAGGGTTTTGTGGAATGTATTGAATATTCAACTCTACAAAGATAATTGGTTGAGAGGTGTTGGTGGAGTATGGGGTGAAGATGAGTATGTGTATTTAACCAATTAATAGTGGGTTTCCTTTGGAGATGATAAAAAGGTTATAACTTGAGTCTTGGTTATGAATTACATATTTGAGAGGCCTAATACCATGCAAAATAGTTACTACAATAATTAGGATTGTGCATCATGGATGTCTGCTTAAAATAAATGAAACAAACTCCAAAAGTCTCTTTGTATATCAGTGTTCACAATAGTTTTATTCATGATATCTCCAAACTGGAAACATAGAGTTGACTGTCAGCAAGGGAATAATAGATACTATATAGTCTATTATAGAGGAAAATGCTAGCTTATTGTAAGAGGAAATGAACTTTTGTCATAAAACAAAAACACAGATGAACTGAAAAAAATGCAAGTTCTATAACGAAATGACTTTGAATGATCTGGAATATGTAAGCTATGATCATTTTAGGCAGATTAGTGGTTGTTTTCTTGAACCTTAAATTAGATAAGTCATTTGATTCAAGAACAATGAGTAAGGTTGGGATTTGGGAAAAGACTGAAAAATATTCTAAAAATTCTAGAGTGCTATTTCGTTCTGGTTTTATAGAGGTGAAGGATACACATGAGCATTCGTTGGTCAAGTAAGCAATTCACTTTGTAGACCCATAAATTCCTAGAATCTTCTGTTTTAGGCATGATACTCAATGGTTGAGACATATCAATGAGGCAAAAAGGCAAAGTTCTAACCCTATAGAATTTACAATTTAGTGTTGGAAATGAGACAAACCAAATAATCAAAATAAACCTAAGAAAGTGGTATTTGCTGCAAAAGTTAATAAAATAATGCAAGAAAAATATCTAATATTAAACAAAGTATGAAAAGTATTGTATTTATAAATAGGGTGGTAAGATGAAAGTAGACATATAATAGTCTAAGGGAACAAAGGGAGATGAGTGGGAGAAGTGATGAAATAGAAGACAGGTATATTGGAATATGGTCATTGTACAATATATACTTGTATGAACATGGCATCAAGTAACACAGTACCATGTACAATGAATAGACACAATAAAATAAGCCTTAGGAGTTTACAAAAATTACCTAATGTGAAGATTGCATTGAGTCACATTTCAAAGATTTTGATGAGTAATCCAGATACCTATATGGGGGAATCACACACTAGGCATGAAAAAAATTCTGGGAAGTCAGGGGATTGTCATGCTCACCCTGAATAAAATGGTGAGCCACATGGCAGTGTTAGGAAGAAAACTAAGTCCAGTGGACTTTTTACATTAGAAACAGCAAGGGAAAAGGAGTGTAGCTACAGAAAAGCAGACAGAAGAACCCCCGCCAAAACCCAAGAAACAAGTGCTGGCTACCATTTTCAGAGCATGCAGCAGGTTTGAGGACATGGACCCCTTGCAAAGGACCAATAGGACTCGATATACAGGATAAGAGGAAGAAAAGGTCTAGAATAATTTCAACTCTTCCTTCTGTAGCCCTTGGGAGAGAAGTATATGGAAATAGAAAAATACATTAAGGTATTGATGTAGCCAGAATTTTGGCTATTTTATGGCTTCTTTTCCTTCTACCCTTTCAGTGCCCAAATACTAGATAGGAGAGGAAAATTATAGAAGGGACAGGGGATGCAGTTATAACTAGACTTCTCCTGGTTGATTAGGGGACATCTAATTCCTTGGGGTAAGTTTGATTTTTCTGTCAGGATATCTAATTTATTCCTTTTGATCCTATTTTTACACGACTCCTTAACAAATTGCAACCAACAGTGCCCAACCACCAACCCACCACCAACCTCCCAACTCTTGGGTACCTAGCATTTTATATACCTTCTGAATAGTCCCTAGAATTCCAAATGTCACACGCTTACAGAAACTATCTGCAGCTGGCAAAAATCACACCACTGTTAGAGCATGAGACAAATCACAGTCAGCTGCTGTGGACAATCTGAAGTAGCACCACACACCACACCTGG
Organism: Apodemus sylvaticus; assembly: GCF_947179515.1. Classification (NCBI taxonomy): domain Eukaryota; kingdom Metazoa; phylum Chordata; class Mammalia; order Rodentia; family Muridae; genus Apodemus; species Apodemus sylvaticus. The sequence continues at coordinate 91,007,425 of NC_067473.1, read as the reverse complement.
GATTAAAAATAAAAAGACATTCTTATAATATTTCTGGTCCTTACTACGCATTGTGACTTTTAAATTAGAAAAATGAGTTGAACAGCAACTGAGAGAGAAGATGCTGAATGGAAGCTGCTGTTTGGCTCTGGATAAGACTCCTGATTTTCAAACATCTTATCTCTTGATGATATACAAATATTGTGCTATGTTCTTAGGAGTCCTGGCTCTAACACTGTGGTGCACAGTGTGTAGAACTACTCTTCCCATAAACAGAGAGACTGACAAAATTTGAAACCAGATGTAGGGCTTGCTTAAATATTCACATAATTTTTACATAAAAAGGTCTGTTACAAGGCTGCACAGCTATGTGTTATTTATGTGTGAGCAGTGTGAAAGAGAACATTCATGTTTTGAATTGAAAAGTTGATAAAAGCATCTTATGCCTCACAGTTTGGATGTAGTGTTTCATTTGGGCATAATTCACAACTTTCCTGTAGACTAAATCTTTTATATGCAGAATCAAGCACATGAAATATTACACACAATATATTTCTGGCATGACCAATGCCAAAACAACCCACCCACTTATGTATCACTCAGTAGACAATGTGTTCAAACTTAAGGCACAAATTGTAAGTGAGCCAGGACATGTCATTGGTTTTGTGCTTTGGAAACAAGAAGCAATTAGAGACAGAAATTAGTGAACATCTACTCTTTCTCTGACACTTCTCCATTTTCTTTCAAAATAAAATTCACATGCTTACAGCAAAATTTTTGAGTTCCAAAATAATTCACCACTTCTCCCCTTACAACTCAGTGATTTTTTTTTACTTTTCCACATTTTACTTTTACTTCCTCTTTTATGATGAGTTATAACTACTCTGCTACCATTAAGGGCAACTTCTCTGGATCATTACTGGGTTGACTAGTAAGTAAGGAACTTACTTATCCATTCACCTGTCTATATGGTGTGTGTGCATGTGTGTGTTTGTGTTTGTGTGTGTGTGTCCATGTGTATGTATGTATATACTATTATATTTATATGTATAATATGTGTGTAACACATATATACATAATTTAATCTGAGATGTGTCACATGGTCTCAGAACACTTGCCTAGAATACATGAGACAAAAGTACCAAAGAATTCTCATGTCACTCTCTCTTAAAGTCATTGATTTTAGCTACATAAACACATGAGACTAAGTTTAGGTAGAAATCAATGAGTTTTGTCTATTTATAAAAGATCATACTTTGAGATAGGTTGAATCATTATTAAAGAGTGCATAAGTACCCCACATCTCCAGGAGGTGCATCCTAGGAAGGCTCAGGCACTGGAACAGGGGGATCTAAATTCACAAATAATCCTTGATTGATTTCTAATAAAGATGATTTTAATTGCATGTATTGAAACAAACTCAAAGAACTAAGCTTAAAAAAGAACTCTTAAAATTAAGTTCACTGAAGTTACAGAATACTGATTTTTTAAACAAGTTGCTAGAGACCCAGGGAGAAACTAGGCAGTAAGGAGTATGTGAATACACATCCCAAACCAAGTAGAACAAAATCTGGTGTTTCAAACGCAGACACATACCGCAGTAAAATGAGATCATATCTGAGGATCAATGTGTTTAAAGATTTTGATGGGAAACCAAATATTCCAGTAAGGAATAAGGTAGAAGTTCCAGGGATTAGACATAGCGAACTTGAAAACAATCATCTCATAGTTAGGAAATGTTGCGGAATGAACCGATGGTTGAAAGGGGATGAGCATTACCTGGTGGGTAAGAATGTAGAGAACTATATAAGAAAGCCTGGAATGGGCATTCATAAATAGAAACATGAAAGAAAGAGGAAGGCATTGGATCGATACCAGAGGACAGGTTATCAGCATTCTTTGAGCGAAAATAACAAAGGGACAAATGAAGAGTAACAAGGTGAGTAATGCCAAGCTGTAGAGACCTCTAAATGCCAGAGCAAACAATTTGAGCTATGGTGGGACATTTAAAAGCCTGTATGCTAAGATGGATCACTGTGGATACTATAGTGAGGGCAGATTGATATATAGAAGGGGAAAGGTACATTGGTTGTTTCTATAGTTGCAGAGAGTAATGATATGAATTGCTAAACTGTGAGTAGAAAGGAATAAAAGGGAATTAATAGGAGAGAGGCTGCACAGGCAGCATTGCAAGTTAAAGCAATTAATTCACTTTGGTAAGAAAAATGCAGACAAATGAAAATTACTCTTCAGTTTCCAGTGTGTAAAGCAGCCATGGCACTGGGGCTTTTGAACCGACATAAGAAATATGGACAGATAAGCATCAACTTGCAAAGAAAGGTAATTAGCTTCGTGTCAGGCATCAGGCTGGCAGAGGCTGGCAGGGCATCAGGTAGAGAAGCAAAGCAAGTGGATAAATGATGTTTTCTTCTGACAAAATAGATGTCAGTACCATGGTGCAGCAACATTTGCCATTTGATGTATCCCTCACTTAACCTTGACTGGTTGATGAATTGCAAATATTGAACAGACATGGTAGGGTTTGTGCCTTGGTACTGAAAAATTCAAGCATTTGTGTTTAAATATCAAGTGGTATTATTGTATATTTTATTATAGGTATACTATATATATATATATATATGTATGTATGTATGTATATATGTATATATATCTGAAACACTTTATACATTGTCAACTACAGTGATATAAGCCTTAAGACTCCATAGATATCAGAAAGGCTTTGATCTCTACTTGTTGAGCTGCAACACAGTGGGATTGTAAGGTTATGGGGTCCTGTATCTGTTCTGCCACAGAGTGTGACTGCTTGGGGATGCAGGATACTAGACTGTGCTTATCCTACGCTGTTGCCAGGTGGGTGCCTGACTGTGGGGAAGCCACAGGACACAGCTCTGGGGGCAGGGAAGCACTGCACAGGACAGCTGGAGCTTGCTCTTATGTCACCAGGCTTACAGAGAGGTCAGGGTGTCAGGTTCTCAGACTCTCAGACACCCAGGCGTTGCTGGATGCCACAGAGGAGCTGAGAACCTAGTGGGGCCTGTGGGGTCGGATCTTGCCTGTGGTTGAGGGGGAGAAGTTGGATAGCACTGGCTGGTCTTTCAGGGATGAATCTTTGGCTTGTCAGCCATGGAGGTTTGGGCTTCGCTTGGTGGAGGGGCTTGGAGCATTGCCCTTATATGACTGAAGGCTACAAATCTATGGAGGGCTGTAGCCAGCCACGGGAGCCTTGTGTCCTGGAATCAGGGGAAACACCTACCATCCTTTCAGGGTTAATGAGTTTCTAGCCTAGCTCAACCAGCAACCAGCCTGCCTTTCATAGTCCTCCATGGGATCACATGATCACTCCTGTGAACTAACTGAATCCTGGCAACTGTGTTTTAGACATCAGATGGTTCTGTCACTTGAAGAACTTTTAGTACATGACTTCTAAGTCTCAACTCAGTGGTCTCTGGCTAGGGAAGACAGGTGAGGGGAGTTTATCTAGGAATTTGCATTTCTCATGGGGCTTGGATGGATCTCCAGAGTACACACTGCAAAAGATATTTACTGTCTTAGGACAAGAGATTCTAAGTAGTGTCCTGAAGAGTAACTGTCAGAAGATAAGCCATGAACAGTGAAACTACCTAGGTTACTTATAAATTTAATTCTTGAGTGTCTATTTCCAATTCAGTGACTTTCAACCCTTAAATGTGGAGCTTGAGAGTAAGCATTTGGTAAGTCTTTCTGAAAGGTGATTTAAATCTTTCTGAAGTATGGGGGTCCCTCAAATAGTGGTGAGAATTCTAATTGGCTTTGGGAAAATGAGCCACAAGCTCTTTATTTGTGCTGGAAGAAAAAAAAAGCCATAGTGAAAACATTCACAAGCACCAATTAGATATATAGCCCCAGGTAATCCACTTCGAGTTATTACACACAAACTTTGCATCTTTACAATCAATTAATTGAGACTAGAGCCATATTCGATTTCAGCTCTGTAATTGCAATTAATTTGAAGAATTTGGTTCATGGCCAGAGAAAATACAGTCAGAAAAATAAGCACTTGTTAACTGGAGATGTCAGAAAGTTTGTGTTTCATTGACATGATACAGTACCATAACTAGATGGATAAACAGATATACAGGCAGGCAGGCAGACAGATGATAGATGATAGATGGATGGATATATATATATATATATATGTATATATATATATATATATATACATATATATATATATATATATCAGATGGATATATAGATACATAGATATGTAGATGCATAGATAGATTAGAAATAGTGCTCAAGGCAGGATACGCTCACTATGACTCTCAGGATCAGAAGTGTCCATCCCTGGAATTTTGGGTTTGTGTTTCTGGGCTTGAAATGAGCATGAAGGGTGAAGTGTGTAAGAGCAGTCAAGTTCAAGTCCTGTTAGCTCTGAGGCACAAAGCTCCTATGCTGTCTTCTCCTTCACCCCATTTACTCAGTCTGGGCCTCTTGTCTCTGTCTATATCCAGGGCATGTCTTCCCTTCTCAGGAGATCCTTTCTATAAATGCCTTCATTGAATAACTCTGAGGAGTGCACATGATTCTTCTAGGCAATCCTCATCAATCCAATTAAATTGACAAGATTGCCATCATAGAATAGAGTCAATTTTGATTTTCATTTGTTATACTGTCCAAACCTCGCTCCCCATTCTGATGTGTTCTCTTGATAGACTTAATTGATTACCAGCCTTTTGTGACTTAGAAAATCATTAATGGGCAAATTATTTTGTGGGAGAGATTGAAGCTTATGTTTCAGGACTGCTAGACTTTATATGATAATCTGGCACAGCTTAATTTTCTATTGGAATACATTTGAACGAATATTTTTCAAGTATTTTAGACAATATAGTACTTATTCAAATATATATTAAAGTTGCATATATTTTATGTATCGCTACCTTCACAACACTGAAAGTGTCCAGTCATAATAAAACAGAATTATACAGATGGTAGGTAGATCAATGTATGATAAACATAAATATATGGATGTGTGAAATATATATTAATATATGTATGAATGATAGATGTATAAGAGCTGATACATTGATAGATGAAAGATAGATGATAGATAAGTAGGCAGGCACAGAGTCAGATAGTAGACATAAGTAATAGATTGCTGGTGGTTAAGTAGGAAGAAAATGGTGAAAATAAAGAGAAATTGTAACCCTGTACTCTGTTTGTATAAATAGGAGTTTATAATCAAGTGTATAAATAGGAGTTTATAATCAAGTGTTTTTTCCAAAGATGATACCATGGGAAACATTATGCTTCTTCTCAAAAATATTGTTTTAAAAACAGAATGAGCATTTGATACAGTAATTCCACTTCTGAACATTAATCCCTATGAATAATAAGCAAAATTCTAAGAGATAATCATATACCTGTGTTAATGAAAGCATTAGTCACAATACCCAAGAGGTAAAGGTTTCATGAGTTTATACTGATAGTGAAAAGACATGCAAAATGTGATGCATAATTTCTAGCATGAGCTTTTCCATCAGCATCATGGACTAATGATAGTCTTTACTTTTTCTCAGGTAGCATGGCAACTAATTGAACAAAACAAAATTAAAAAAAAAGATGGTTGTAATAATGGTTGTAATATTCCCTGGCAGGAGAGAGAAGAGGGTTATAGGACCTTCAATTGGGATTCCATAATTTCTTCTCTCTTCTGCCGCATATGTAAGGCTTCAAGTGGTTTGGGGAGATGCTAGTGCATATAGACACAGAAAATCAGCTGAACATAGACTTTATCATGCAGCCTCAGTGAAGTCATTATCCTTGATGTGCTGGAACAGTTCAGTGATACAGTTGTGTGTGGTTCACCTATACTCTTTTAAGTTCTACATGTGCTCTACATAAACTCAATAAACTTATTGGGCTGTGCCAAGTTGAGCTTGTGTAGAATTGTACTATGGCTTCCTATTGGTACTTGATCTGTGGTGAATAGACATTTGATCATGTCTTCCCAAGAAAAGCTAACAAAACAACATGAAGTGAATACTATTAAACTTTAAAGTAGAAGGGACTGCTGATAAATGTAGTGACATGAGAACTGTCAGGACACTTTATTAAGTAATATAATAAGCCATTCACAAAAAGAGAGTATGTGGCCTCATTCATATGGTTATTTTTAATATTCAACTACATAGAGATGAAAGGTAAAATGACAAGTGACAGTGGACTGGGGCAGGAATAACAGGACATCACTAGTGAACATAGTTTTAGTTTTACAAGGCAGAGCTCAGAAGACAGATGGTTGAACAATATGAATCTCTACATTATTCTTCAACTGCACACTTAAAATACTTCAAATGCTAAATTTTATGCCACTTGTACTTTAGCCAGATTTAAAAATTAAATTAAACCTTTTAATAAAAATGTATGGGATTAGCAAGATAGTTCGGTGGGTAAAGGCATTTGCTGCCAACTTGGAAGTACTGAGTTGAATCCCCAAGTTCCACATGGCAGAAAGAGAGAACCATCTTTGGTGAATTGTCCTCTTTCTGATCTCCATCATAGCAACATGGCATGTACATACACACAGACACACACACCCACACCCCCCTAACACACACAATAGACATACAAAGAAATGTAGTTTAAATTTTTATGCTAAATGTTATTTAAAATATTGATATGACATGATCAAATTAAATTACAAACCAACGCCTTATGATTTCAAAAGTGAAGGTCTACCTTAGTTGCTGATCTATCAAAAACATGCTTTTCATTTAGTGATCCTGGTATCTATTACTATGTATAATAGAAGAAACAAAGGGAAACAAGATTTTATTTCCTACCAAAGATTAGTATGATTTTATTTTGTAGTATATTTGTTGCCCCAAATGGTCATTCACTCTATATTTCTCATTCTGAGATGGTATCAGACTGCAGAGTTATAAAGTATTTTGCAAGATAGATTGATTTAAAATAAGGAAAATAATGGTTACGGATATTTAATGAGTGAGAACAATTTCTAATCAGAAGACTTAGTGTCCAAGACAACAATGAATTTTGAAATGTAAGAACAGAAATATAAGCTGGTGATCATGGCCTTTGTACATCCGCTGGATGACTAAATTGAGAAGTTTGGAAGAAAATCAAAGTGTAACAATGAACTCAGAAGTTAGATGGAGTAGAAGGGTGGCGGAGGAAGGGGAGGGGAGGATGACTTGCTAAGAATTAAAAAGAACATCTAGAAGTTGGAGCATACAGAGCACAAATGGTTTCTATTCAGATTTCTGACTACCAGTGTTAAAAATTCAAAGTGCATGTTAAAGGCCTTCCCTAGTACAAGAAAAACAAGCACATAGTCAGGACAGCCTGACATCTTCATTCAAAAGTGTGCATAGAGAAGAATTTCAAACTACAGAGGCTTTTCATCATATATCATGTTTTAAAATCCTTGCCTCTTTGTTTAGTCTCAGGGATAGAAATGCAAACAGTGAATGGATTAAAGGCATATTTACTGAACCATTTATTTTTGTCTATTCTTTGCAAAGTAAATGCCGTTCTGTGAAAATACTGGTTGCCAGAAGAAGTGTGTGCTGAGTGTACACTGGGGCGTGTGGATTTACAGCAAATGTGACCAAACAGCATTTTCTGCCGTTGCTCTTACTTCCCTGGCAGCAGAGGTGCAGACATGGAAACGGCCAGGAAGATGAAACCATGGCCAGTAAAGGGAAGATTATCAGAGACAAACGATTTCTGCATTATTCATTTTAGAAAAAAATAGAAAGCTGTACTAAATGCCACAAAGTGAAACCCTGGTTAGCCAGGGAGCCAAAGCAAGATTTCAAGATCAAGGTTTGCCTAGGTTACAGAGTAGATTCAAGCCAAAACCTATCATTTAAAAATCATGTTGTAAATGAAAAAGGAGAGGGCTGGAGACACAGCTCAGCGGGAGAGTGCCACTCATATGGAATCCTCTGGCCTCAATCCACAGTGACACAAATGATATATTAAATTTTATAAAACTGTAATAGAAATGAACAAAGTAAAGATTTGCCAACTTACAAATGTGCAAAATATACCTTTAAAATAAATATTCAATCTCAACCCAATAGCACACTTCTTGGCTCCATGTACCAGTCTAAAACTCCAGCAGACTGCTTCTCTCCTGGAGGCTATACCAGTACTAGGAGCTCAGTTCCTAGCAGCAACCCCTCCCTTGGGCTCCATATCCTGACCCAAAATTTCATCAGAAGACTCCTGTTTAACTGGAAGGTACCCTGAGACTCAGAATACCATGTACCTAAAACACCAAAGGCTATACTAGTATCCAGAACTTTAGAGGTCACACCAGTTCCCAGAGCACCGTAAACCCAGAGGCAACTTGAGTACCCAAGAGGAAACATAAACTGCCAAAACACCAACGGAGACATACTAACTGTCCTCAAGACTTACTGGTCACCAGAATCATAAGCCACTCAGGACAGAAGACCAGAGAGAAAACAGAGAGCAAGGGAAGAAATCTATCCAACAAAGATAAACTGAGTAATCTGCACGCAAACCTACAATAACCCTAAGCCCACTAGACGCCAGCATAAGAACACAGTCAACAACACCCAGGGTGATATGACATGACCAGATCCCATCTATTCTACTACAACAATCTTTGAATCCAATCTTGTGAGATGATAGTGGCTCAGAAAGAGCAAGTTATCAAATCCCTTAAAGGAGTCCAGTAAAACAAAAACAGGTGAAGGAAATGGATAAAACTGCCTAAGACTTGAAAATGGAAATAGAGGAAGTAAAGAAATCACAAACTGAGGAAATCCTGGAAATCAAAAATCTAGGTAAGTGCGTAGAAACTACAGAAGCAAGTATCACCATCAGGATACAAGAGGCAGAGGAGCAACTGTTAGACACAGGAGATATGACACAAGAAATTGATACAGTGGTCAAAGAAAATGTTAAATCTAAAAAATTTCCTAACACGAAACATTCATGAATACCGGGACACTATGAAAGGACCACATCTAAGAAATAAAGGAATTCAAAGAAAGAAAAGAATCCAGAAAATATTTTCAACAAAATCATAGAAGAAAAATTTCCTAAAGAAAGAGATGCCTATAAATGTGTAAGAAGTTTACAGAATGCCAAATAGGTTGGATGAACAAAGAAAATCTCTCCTGCAACATAATAATCAAAACACTAAATGAACAGAAAGAAAGAAAATTGAAAGCTATATAGAAAAAGGCCAAGTAAATTACATGCAAGTTTTTTTGTTTGTTTGTTTTTTTGTTTTGTTTTGTTTTGTTTTGTTTTGGGTTGGTTTTGGTTTTTTCAAGACAGGGTTTCTCTGTGTAGCTCCGGCTGTCCTGGAACTCACTCTATAGACCAGGCTGGCCTCGAACTCAGAAATCCACCTACCTCTGCATCCCAAGTTCTGGGATTAAAGGTTTGTGCCACCATCGCCTGGCTTACATGCAAGTTTTTAAGGAAGAATTTAAAAGTCAGAAGGTTCTGGACAGATGTCTTCTAGATTCTAAGAGGCCACAGATGATGGCACAGACTACTATACCCAGCAAAACTTTCAATAACCATACATGGAGAAAACAATATATTGCATTGCAATATATTGTCAAGTTTAATCAGTATATATCTATAAATGTAGTCCTACAGAAGGAAAATTCCAGCCCATAATGGTTAACTATACCAAAGAAAACACAGGCAAGTTTTTTTGTTTGTTTGTCATGCCAGCAAACCCAAAAGAAGGGAAACACCACACACACACACACACACACACACACACACACACACACACACAACACACACACACACACACACACACACACACAAAACCACCACCCACAAGAACAATGAACTCTAGAATTAACAATAATTAGTTATTAATACTCTCTCAACATGAATGGAGTCAATCCCCAAATAAAAAGACACAGGCTAATATAATGAATGTGACAAGATTATCCATTCTTCAGCTACATACAAGAAATATACCTCAACATCAAAGATATTATATCATAGTAAAAGACTGGAAAAAGATTTCCAAGCAAAAAGTTCCAAAGAGGAAGCTGGTATAGACATTCTGATATCTAAAAAAATAGACTTCCTCTGAAAATTAATCACAAGAGATGGAGGACACTTCATACTCATCAAAGGAAAAATCCACAAATATGACATCTCAATTCTATGCCCCAAATGCAAGGCACTCACCCTTATAAAAAGAACATTACAAAAGTAAAACATATAGCATGTGGTGACTTCAACACCCTACTCTCATCAATGACACCATCCAGATGGAAACAGAAAAGAAAAATAATGGCTCTAATAGATGGTATGACTCAAATGGACAAAATAGATATCTACTAAACATTTAACCCAAATACAAAAGAATAAACCTCAGTTCCTCAGAGAACTTTCTCAAAAATTGACTACATGCTCAGTAACAAAGCAAGTCTCAATAGATACAGGAAAATTGAAATAATCTTCTATATTTTATCAGACCACCATGAACTAAAGATGGATTTCAACAACAGAAACAACAGAAAGCCTATACATTCATAGAAACTGGACAACTCTTTATTGAATAACCACTGAGTCAAGGAAGAAATAAAGAAAACAGAGACTTTATAGAATTCAATAAAAATGAACGCCCAACATTACCAAACTTATGTGACACCATGAAAGTAGTGCTAAGAAGAAAGTTCATAAAGAAATTGGAGCGATCTCACACTAGCAATTTAAAAGCATATCAGAGTAAAAGGCTAGAAAACAATTTTACAAGGAAATGGTCTTAGGAAACAAGCCAGAGTAGCCATTCTAATATCAGATAAAATAGACTATCAACTTACAAAAGAGACACAGAAGGTCATTTCTTACTGGTCAAGGGAAAAACCACCAATAAGAACTCTCAATTCTCAACATCTATGCTCCAAATGCAAGGGCACCCTCATTCTTAAAAGAAACTTTACTAAAGCTCAAAGCACACATTGCACCTAACACAATAATTGTGGGTGACGTCAACACTCCACTCTCCTCAATGGACCAATCAGGAAAACAGAAACTAAACAGGGACACAGTAAAACTAATTGATGCTTTGGACCAAATGGATTTAACAGATATATATAGAGAGAACATTTATCCTAAAGCAAAAGAATGAAGGCACAACATACCCAAATCTATGGGACACAATGAAAGCAGTGCTAAGAGAAAAACTCATAGCCCTGAGTGCCCCCAAAAAGAAACGGGAGAGAGCATATACTAGCAGTGTAATGGCACACCTGAAAGCCCTGGAACAAAAAGAATTTAATTCACCCAGGAGGAGTAGAAGACAGGAAATCATCAAACTCAGGACTGAAATCAATCAAGTAGAAACAAAGAGAACCATACAAAGAATCAACAAAACCAGGAGATGGTTCTTTGAGAAAATAAATAAGATAGATAAACCCTTAGCCAGACTAATCAAAGGGCACAGAGACAGTATCCAGATTAACAAAATTAGAAATGAAAAGGGAGATATCACAACAGAAATTGAGGAAATTAAAAAATCATCAGATCCTACTACAAAAGCCTATACTCAACACAACTTGATAATCTGGAGGAAATGGAAAATTTCCTAGACAGATACCAAACACCAAAATTAAATCAGGATCAAATAGATCATCCAAACAGTCCCATAACCCCTAAAGAAATAGAAGAGGTCATAGAATCACTTCTCGGCCTTTGGTTAAGATCAAGTGAAGAGGTCATAGAAAGTCTTCCAACCAAAAAAAGCACAGGACCAGATAGGATTAGTGCAGAATTCTATCAGACCTTCAAAGAAGACCTAACACTGATACTCTTCTAACTATTCCACAAAATAAAAACAGAAGGAACACTACCCAACTCGTACTACGAAGCCACAATTATGCTGATTCCAAAATCACACAAAGATCTAACAAAGAAGGATAACTACAAGCCAATTTCCCTTATAAATATCAATGCAAAAATACTCAATAAAATTCTTGCCAATTGAATCAAAGAACACATCAAAATGATCATGCAACATGATCAAGATGGCTTCATCCCAGGGATGCAGGGATGGTTCAATATACGGAAATCAATCAATGCAATCCGCTACATAAACAAACTCAAAAAAAAGCCATATGGTCATTTCATTAGATACTGAAAAAGCATTTGACAAAATTCAGCATCCTTTCATGCTAAAAGTCTTGAAAAGAACGGAAATTCAAGGCCCATACCTAAACATAGTAAAAGCAATATACAGCAAACTGGAGGCCAACATCAAACTAAATGGAGAAAACCTTGAAACAATCTCCCTAAAATCAAGGACTAGACAGGGCTGCCCTCTCTCTCCATATCTTTTCAATATAGTACTTGAAGTTCTAGGTAGAGAAATTAGACAATATAAGGAGGTCAAAGGGATACAAATTGGAAAGGAAGAAGTCAAACTATCACTATTTGCAGATGATATGATAGTATACTTAAGTGACCCAAAAACTCCACCAGAGAACTCCTACAGCTGATAAACAACATCAGCAAAGTGGCAGGTTATAAAATCAACTCAAGCAAATCCATAGACTTCCTATACTAAAAGGATAAACAGGTTGAGAAAGAAATTAGGGAAATGACACCCTTCACAATAATCACAAACAATATAAAGTATCTTGGGGCGACTCTAACCAAACAAATAAAAGATCTGTATGAGAAGAACTTCAAGTCTCTGAAGAAGGAAATCAAAGAAGACCTCAGAAAATGGAAAAATCTTCCATGCTCATTGATTGGCAAGATTAATACAGTAAAAATGGCCATATATAGCAATGTACATTGCTTTATGGATGGAGTTGGAGAACATCATACTAAGTGAGGTAACCCAGTCTCAAAAGATCAATCATGGTATGTACTCACTGATAAGTGGATATTAGCCTAGAAACTTTGAATATCCAGGACATAATCCACAAATTAAATGATGTCCAAAAAGAATGGAGGAGTGGTCCCTGGTTCTGGAAAGTGCAAGAGTATAGGGGAATTCCAGAACAGGGAAGTGGGAAGGGGGTGGATGGAAGAACAGGGGGACGGAAGAGGGCTTATGGGACTTGCGGGGAGTGGGGACCAAGAAAAGGGGAAATCATTTGCAACGTAAATAAAAAATAAAATAAAAATAAAAAATATACAGATTCAATGTAATCCCCATCAAAATCCCAACTCAGTTCTTCATAGAGTTAGAAAGAGCAATTCTCAAATTCATCTGGAATAACAAAAAATCCAGAATAGCTAAAGCTATTCTCAACAGTAAAAAAACTTCTGGGGAAATCAGTATCCCAGACCTCAAGCAGTACTACAGAACAATAATGTTAAAAACTCCATGGTATTGGTACACTGACAGGCAGGTAGATCAATGGAATAGAATTGAAGGTCCAGAAATGAACCCACACACCTATGGCCACTTGATCCTCGACAAGGGAGCTAAAACCACCCAGTGGAAAAAAAGATAGCCTTTTCAACAAGTGGTGCTGTTTCAACTGGAAATCTGCATGGAGAAGAATGCAAATTGATTTTTGCATTCCATTCTTATTACCTTGTACTAAGCTCAACTCCAAGTGGATCAAGGACCTCCACATAAAACCAGACACACTGAAACTAATAGAAAAGAAACTGGGGAAGACTCTTGAGGACATGGGCTCAGGAGAAATGTTGCTGAACAGAACACAAATAGCTTATGCTTTAAGATCAAGAATTGACAAATGGGACCTCATAAAATTGCAAAGTTTCTGTAAGGCAAAGGACACTGTCAAAAGGTAAAATGGCAACCAACAAAATGAGAAAAGATCTTCACCAGCCTTACATCTAACAGAGGGCTAATATCCAATACATACAAAGAACTCAAGAACTTATACTCCAGAGAACCAAATAACCCTATTAAAAATGGGGTACAGAGCTAAATAAAGAATTTTCACCTGAAGAACTTCGAATGTCTGGGAAGCACTTTAAGAAATATTCAACATCATTAGTCATTAGGGAAATGCAAATCAAAACAACCCTGAGATTTCTCCTCACACCAGTCAGAATGGCTAAGACTAAAAACTCAGGAGACAGCAGGTGGAGAAAGAGGAACACTCCTCCACTGCTGGTGAGAATCCAAGTTGGTACAACCACTCTGGAAATCAGTCTGGTGGTTCCTCAGAAAACTGGGCATGACACTTCCAGAGGACCATGTTATACCTCTCCTGGGCATATTTCCAGAGGATTCTCCTGCATGCAATAAGGACACGTGTTTCACTATGTTCATAGCAGCCTTATTTTTAATAGCTAGAAGCTGGAAAGAACCTAGATGTCCTTCAATGGAGGAATGGATAGAGAAATTGTGGTATATTCACAGAATGGAATACCACTCAGCAATTAAAAACAATGAATTCATGAAATTCTTAGGCAAATGGTTGGATCTGGAAAATATCATCCTAAGTGAGGTAACCCAATCACAAAAGAGCATGGAATGCACTCACTGATAAGTGGATATTAGTCCAGAAGCTGGGAATACCCAAGACACAATTAACATATCAAATCACCCCCACGGAGAAGGAAGGAGAGGGCCCTGGTCCTAGAAAGGCTTGATTCAGCATTATAGGCAAGTGCTAGGACAGAGAAGTGGGAGAGGGTTGTTTGGAGAAAGGACAGAGGGAAGAGGGCTTATGGTACTTATGGGGAAGGGGGAACCTGGAAAGGGAAAATCACTTTGGAATGTAAACAAAGAATAAAAAAAAAATAAATAGCAAACTACAAGAAAGAAAGAAAGAAAGAAAGAAAGAAAGAAAGAAAGAAAGAAAGAAAGAAAGAAAGAAAGAAAGAAAGAAAAAAAGAAAAAAAGAAACAAAGATAAAGAGACTAGGGGCAGCGGCGGCGGCGGTAGCGGCAGCAGTGGCTGCTCCAGCTGAAGGGCCATCAGCAGTGGAACCAAGGCATCACAGGGACCAGTTAGGACCTGCGCCCACGACCACTGACCTTCGCTGACCAGCCGGGCAGCAAGCAGCTGCAGTTGTGCGGCGCCTTTCCTGCACGGAGGCCACTTCAGAACTCGGCCTCCCACCAGTCAGGAGAGGTGCATCCATCTTGGTTCCGTACTCCAGGGATCGGACAGACTGAGGTACACAAACATAATCCGAGGCCAACACCGCGGTGGTCTGAGCCCGATGGGCGTTGGCCTGCACCCAGGCCCTGGGCGGGTCGGGGGGCCATTGGGGTGCCAACCCAGCCAGGAGGTTTTTTGCCCAGGCCTGCGAGCACGCCGCCGCCATTTTGCCTGCAGGACGACAGAGAGCTCAGGCAGGCAGACCTGTAACAGGCATAGCCTAAGGCTAACAAAGCGGGGGTCCAGGCCCCAAAAGGCACAGGACTGACCCCAAGAACTGGGCAGCTTGGTGGGCCATCTGCGAGTCAACCCGCCCAGGTGATTGTTAGCAAAGCAGACTCTCCCGGCGCTTTCAGGGAGCGCGGGCGCGCACGCCCGCCATCCTAGTCACCTGGCAGACCCAATTAACAGTCATAGCCCTAGGGGAACTTTGCTCGGACCTTGGCCTCCCAGGCTTTTGCCTGGACCCAGGGACTGGGCGGCCAGGCTAACCTTGTGTGCGACAGCCCGGTTGGCGGATCGGCTGCCCAGCGGAGTGAGCGGAACACGGGGGGAGGTCACAGTAGCATACACCGTTGGCACTCCCTGGGGGTGCACACAGGCTCCATCTGGTCCACAGTCACAATCTGGGGCAAGGCCTCAGGCAGAAGCCCTTAGCTCTACTCTCTCCGCTTCAGGATCCAGATCAGTCTGGGCGGCAGCATTACATCTCCAAGTCCTGCAAGTGGCTAGCTGGGCTTCCGGGCGGCCAGCTGGGAGAAGTCAGTGTGCTCCAGTGAATCCAGCGGGCCCCAGCGGGAGCCTTCGGGTGCCTGCTTTGGGATCTGAACAGCCTGGGCAGCAGCACCCTGTCTACAAGCAGTGCAGGAGGTAAGCTGTGCACCAGAGGCCAACTGGGAAGGGGCAGCTTGCACTGGTGAGTCCAGCACTGACAAGATAAACTAACACCAGTGAGAACTAGATGGCAAAAGGCAAACGCAGGAACGTCACTAACAGAAATCAAGGCAATATGGCAACATCTGAACCCAATTCTCCTCTACCAACATGTCCTGGATACCCCATCACACCAGTAAAACAAGATTTGGATTTAAAATCACTGGTCATGATGCTGGTACAGGAACACATGAAGGACATACATAAAGAAATTCAGGAGAAAATGGATCAAAAGTTAGAAGCCCTTGCAAGGGAAACACAAAAATCATTGAAAGAAATCCAGGAGAATACAAAAGCCAACAAGGAGGAAATGCAAAAAACACTTAAAGAAATACAGGAGAACTTTGGTCAACAGGCTGAGGTCATGAAAGACGAAATACAAAAATCTCTTAAAGAAATACAGGAGAACTTTGGTCAACAGGCTGAGGTCATGAAAGACGAAACACAAAAATCTCTTAAAGAATTACAGGAAAACACAAACATGCAAGTGAAGGAGCTAAGCAAAACCATCCAGGATCTAAAATCAGGAGTAGAAACAACTAAGAAAACTCAAAGGGAGACAACTTTGGAGATAGAAAGCCTTGGGAAGAAATCAGGGGACAGAGATGCAAATATCAACAACAGAATACAAGAGATAGAAGAAAGAATCTCAGATGCTGAAGATTCCATAGAAACCATGGACTCAACAGTAAAAGAAAATGCAAAATGCAAAAAGCTTGTAACCCAAAATATCCAGGAAATTCAGGACACAATGAGAAGACCAAACCTAAGGATTATAGGCATAGATGACAGTGAAGATTTACAACTTAAAGGGCCAGCAAACATCTTCAATAAAATTATGGAAGAAAACTTCCCTAACCTAAAGAGAGAGATGCCCATGAATATACAAGAAGCCTACAGAACTCCAAACAGACTGGACCAGAACAGAAATACTTCCTGTCACATAATAATCAAAACACCAAATGTTCTAAACAAAGAAAGAATACTAAAGGCAGTAAGAGAAAAAGGCCAAGTAACATATAAAGGAAGACCTATCAGAATCACAGCAGACTTTTCACCTGAGACTATGAAGGCTAGAAGGTCCTGGGCAGATCTCATGCAGACTCTAAGAGAACACAAATGCCAACCAAAACTACTATATCCAGCAAAACTCTCAATCACCATAGATGGAGAAACTAAGATATTTCATGACAAAACCAAGTTTACCCAATATCTATCCACAAACCCGGCCCTAAAAAGGATAATAGGAGGACAACACCAATACAAGGAGGGAAACTTCACCCTGGAAAAAGCAAGATAGTAACCTTTCATCAAACCCAAAAGAAGTTAAGCATTCAAATTTAAAAAATAACGTCAAAAATGATAGGAAGTAACAATCACTATTCCTTAATATCTCTTAACATCAATGGACTTAATGCCCCAATAAAAAGACACAGACTAACTGAATGGATATGTAAACAGGACCCTACATTTTGCTGCTTACAGGAAACACACCTCAGGGTCAAAGACAAACACTACCTTAGAGTGAAAGGCTGGAAGACAATTTTACAAGCAAATGGTCTCAGGAAACAAGCTGGAGTAGCCATTTTAATATCAGATAAAATGGACTTTCAACCCAAAGTCATCAAAAGAGACCCTGAGGGACACTTCTTGCTGGTCAAAGGAAAAATACAAAAAGAAGAACTGTCAATCCTGAACATCTATGCCCCAAATGCAAGGGCACCCTCTTTCGTAAAAGAAACTTTATTAAAACTAAAAGCACACATTGCACCTAACACAATAATTGTGGGTGACTTCAACACTGCACTTTCCTCAATGGACCGATCAGGAAAACAGAAACTAAACAGGGACACAATGAAACTAATTGAAGCTTTGGACCAATTAGATTTAACAGATATATATAGAACATTCTAACCTAAAACAAAAGAATATACCTTTTTCTCAGCACCTCATGGTACCTTCTCCAAAATCGACCATATAATTGGTCACAAGACAGACCTCAACAAATATAAGAAGATCGAACTAATCCCATGCCTCCTATCTGATCACTATGGAGTAAAAGTGGTCTTCAATAGCAACAGAAACAACAGAAAGCCCACATACACGTGGAAACTGAACAATACTCTACTCAATGATACCTTGGTCAAGGAAGAAATAAAGAAAGAAATTAAAGACTTTTTAGAACACAATGAAAATGAAAACACAACATACCCAAATCTATGGGACACAATGAAAGCAGTGCTAAGAGGAAAACTCATAGCCCTGAGTGCCTCCAAAAAGAAAATGGAGAGAGCATACATTACCAGCTTAATGACACACCTGAAAGCCCTAGAACAAAAAGAAGCTATTTCGCCCAGGAGGAGTAGAAGGCAGGAAATCATCAAACTCAGGGCTGAAATCAATCAAGTAGAAACAAAGAGAACCATACAAAAAATCAACAATACCAGGAGCTGGTTCTTTGAGAAAATCAACAAGATAGATAAACCCTTAGCCAGACTGACCAAAGGGCACAGAGAAAGTATCCAAATTAACAAACTTAGAAATGAAAAGGGAGATATAACAACGGAAACTGAGGAAATCCAAAAAATCATCAGATCCTACTACAAGAGCCTATACTCAACACAACTGGAGAATCTGGAGGAAATGGACAATTTCCTTGACAGATACCAAATACCAAAATTAAATCAAGACCAACTAGACGATCTAAACAGTCCCATAATGCCTAAAGAAATAGAAGGAGTCATAGAAAGTCTTCCAACCAAAAAAAGCACAGGACCAGATGGCTTCAGTGCAGAATTCTACCAGAACTTCAAAGAAGAGTTAACACCAATACTCTTCAAACTATTCCACAAAATAGAAACAGAAGGAACACTACCCAATTCCTTCTACGAAGCCACAATTACGCTGATACCAAAGCCACACAAAGATCCAACAAAGAAAGAGAACTTCAGACCAATTTCCCTTATGAACATCGATGCAAAAATACTCAATAAAATTCTTGCCAACCGAATCCAAGAACACATCAAAACGATCATCCACCATGATCAAGTAGGGTTCATCCCGGGAATGCAGGGTTGGTTCAATATACGGAAATCCATCAATACAATCCACTACATAAACAAACTCAAAGAACAAATCCACATGGTCATTTCATTGGATGCTGAAAAGCATTTGACAAAATTCAGCATCCCTTCATGCTTAAAGTCTTGGAGAGAACAGGAATTCAAGGCCCATACCTAAACATAGTAAAAGCAATATACAGCAAACCGGTAGCCAGCATCAAACTAAATGGAGAGAAACTTGAAGCAATCCCACTGAAATCAGGGACCAGACAAGGCTGCCCCCTTTCTCCTTATCTTTTCAATATTGTACTTGAGGTACTAGCTCGGGCAATTCGACAACATAAGGAGGTCAAAGGGATACAAATTGGAAAGGAAGAAGTCAAACTATCATTATTTGCAGACGACATGATCGTCTACCTAAGTGACCCAAAGAATTCCACTAGAGAGCTCCTACAGCTGATAAACAACTTCAGCAAAGTGGCAGGTTATAAAATCAACTCAAGCAAATCAGTGGCCTTCCTATACTCAAAGGATAAGCAGGCTGAGAAAGAAATTAGGGAAATGACCCCCTTCACAATAGCCGCAAACAGTATAAAGTATCTTGGGGTGACTCTTACCAAACATGTGAAAGATCTGTATGACAAGAACTTCAAGACTCTGAAGAAGGAAATGGAAGAAGACCTCAAAAAATGGGAAAACCTCCCATGCTCATGGATTGGTAGAATCAATATAGTTAAAATGGCCATTTTGCCTAAAGCACTATACAGATTCAATGCAATACCCATCAAAATCCCAACTCAATTCTTCACAGAGTTAGAAAGAGCAATTATCAAATTCATCTGGAACAACAAAAAACCCAGGATAGCTAAAACTATTCTCAGCAACAAAAGAAAATCTGGGGGAATCCGTATCCCTGACCTCAAGCAATACTACAGAGCAATAGTGTTAAAAACTGCATGGTATTGGTACAGTGACAGGCAGGAGGATCAATGGAACAGGATTGAAGATCCAGAAATGAACCCACACACCTATGGCCACTTGATCCTCGACAAAGAGGCTGAAAACATCCAATGGAAAAAAGATAGCCTTTTCAACAAATGGTGCTGGTTCAACTGGAGGTCAGCATGCAGAAGAATGCGAATTGATCCATCCTTGTCTCCTTGTACTAAGCTCAAATCCAAATGGATCAAGGACCTCCACATAAAGCCAGACACTCTGAAGCTAATAGAAAAGAAACTGGGGAAGACCCTTGAGGACATCGGTACAGGGAGAAAGTTTCTGAACAGAACACCAATAGCGTATGCTCTAAGAGCAAGAATTGACAAATGGGACCTCATAAAATTACAAAGTTTCTGTAAGGCAAAGGACACCATCAAGAGGACAAATCGGCAACCAACAAATTGGGAAAAGATCTTCACGAATCCTACATCAGATAGAGGGCTAATATCTAATATATATAAAGAACTCAAGAAGTTAGACTCCAGAAAACCAAACAACCCTATTAAAAAATGGGGTACAGAGTTAAACAAAGAATTCTCACCTGAAGAACTTCGGATGGCGGAGAAGCATCTTAAAAAATGCTCAACTTCATTAGTCATTAGGGAAATGCAAATCAAAACAACCCTAAGATTTCATCTTACACCAGTCAGAATGGCTAAGATTAAAAATTCAGGAGACAGCAGGTGTTGGAGAGGGTGTGGAGAAAGAGGAACACTCTTCCACTGCTGGTGGGGTTGCAAATTGGTACAATCACTCTGGAAATCAGTCTGGCGGTTCCTCCGAAAACTGGGCACCTTACTTCCAGAAGATCCTGCTATACCACTCCTGGGCATATACCCAGAAGACTCCCCACCATGTAATAAGGATACATGTTCTACTATGTTCATAGCAGCCCTATTTGTAATTGCCAGATGCTGGAAAGAACCCAGGTATCCCTCAACAGAAGAGTGGATGCAAAAAATGTGGTATATCTACACAATGGAGTACTATTCAGCCATTAGAAACAATGAATTCATGAAATTCTTAGGCAAATGGATGGAGCTAGAGAATATCATACTAAGTGAGGTAACCCAGACTCAAAAGGTGAATCATGGTATGCACTCACTAATAAGTGGATATTAACCTAGAAAACTGGAATACCCAAAACATAATCCACACATCAAATGAGGTACAAGAAGAAAGGAGGAGTGGCCCCTGGTTCTGGAAAGACTCAGTGAAACAGTATTCAGCAAAACCAGAACGGGGAAGTGGGAAGGGGTGGGTGGGAGGACAGGGGAAGAGAAGGGGGCTTGCGGGACTTTCGGGGAGTGGGGGGGCTAGAAAAGGGGAAATCATTTGAAATGTAAATAAATTATATCGAATAATAAAAAAAAGAAAGAAACAAAGAAACAAAGAAACAAACAAACAAACAAAAAGAAAGAAAGAAAGCTAGCTCTAGGACCAAAAGAAAGAAACAGCCCAGAGCGGTAGATGTGAGGAAGTAATCAAACTCAGACCTGAAATCAATAAAACAGAAACAAAGAGAAAAAAATGCAAAGAATCAATGAAACAGGGAGAGTTTTCCTCAGAGATAATCAAGAAGATTGATGAACACTTATCCAAATAAACTGAAAGGCAGAGAGACTATCTAAATTCACAAAACCTGAAACGAAATGGGGAACATGTCAACAGATATTGAGGAAATTCAAAGAATAATTAGGTCATACTTCAAGGAAAATCTAAAAGAAGTGAACACATTTCGTGATAGATACCACTTCAAACAAACAACAGAAATAGTAATAAGTAGCCATTAAAAGTCCCCCCTTCCGTAACCCTCCCACAAACCTCTCCCGGGCCAGATAGTTTTCATGAAGAATTCTACCAAAGTTTCAAAAAAGAGCTAATATCAATACTCCTCAAACTTTTTCAAAAAAGAGAAACAGAAGGAGCATCATTTCATCAGGGCACAATCACTGTGATATCAAAACCACACAGACTCAGCAAAGACAAAGAATGACAGACCAATATCCCTCATGAATATTTATGGAAAAGTACTAAATAAAACATAGACAAGCTGAATTCAAGAACACATTAAAAAGATCATCAACTCTGATCAACTTAGCTTCATCCCAGAAATGTAGGGATGGTTCAACATATGGAAATCTGTCAATTAATTTATCATATCATGAAAGAAAATGACATGACCATCTCATTAGATGCTGAATAAGCCTTTCACAAAAATTTAACACCCCTTCACATTAAAAGTCTTGGAGTTATCAAGGATACAAGGCATATACTAAACATAATAAATGTAATATACAGCAAGCCAATAGCCCACATCAAATTTAGTGGACAGAAACTCAGAGCACTTCCATTAAAATCAAGAACAAGACAAAGCTGTCAACTCCCTCCATATCTACTCAATATATTCATTGAAGTTTTATCTAGAACAATAAGGCAACTGAAGGGAAGAAGTTCAAGGTCATAGAAAGTGGAATAGACGAGGTAAAATATCACTCTTTGCGTATGATTTGATATTGTCTATCACCTATTCTACCACAAATCGCCTACATTGATAAGCCTCTTGAGCAAAGTGACTGAATATAAAATTAACTCAAACAAATTAGTAGCCCTCCTAAAGACCAATGATAAGTGGGCTGAAAAGGAAACCAGGGAAACAACATCTTTCACAATAATCACAAATAATATAAAATATCTTGGTGTTACTGTAACTAAACAAGGGAAAGAACTGTGCGATAAAAACTTCAAGTCTATGAACAAAAAGTTGGAGAAGAGAGCAGAAGGCAGAAAGATTCCCCCGTGCTCATGGGTCTATAGCATTAATGTGGTAATATAGTAAATAAAAAGATGGTAGGATCCATAGGAGTTAGGGACACCACAACAAAACTCACAGAATCAACTAACTTGGGACTCCAGGGGCTCACAGAAACTAAGCAGACAACCATGGAGCCTGTGTTTGACTGACCTTGGCCCTCTACATATATGTTATACTTGTGTAGCTTGGTCTTATGGGAATCCTATTAGTGATAGCAGAAGCTGTCTCTAACTTTTTTTGTAAGCTTTTAGGACACTTTTCCTCATACTGGGTTGCCTCATCTAGCTTTAATTCCACAGGAGGAACCTAGTCTTACTGCAACTTGATATAGCAAGTTTGGTTGATATTCATGTAAGGCCTGTCCTTTTCTGAAGAGAAAAGGTGAAGGAGTAACCTGGAGCATAGGGAAGGTGGCAGGGAGAGATGGTGAAGAGAGGATGTAGGGCAAACTGTGGTTGGGATGTAAGAAAAATAATCAAAGAGAGTCCAATTTTGCTGTAATATTCCAAAAACAGAAAATTGAGTCAAAAATATTAATCATTCATCATTTTGACCAAATGAAAAACAAAATAGTTGTGATTCACTTAATTATAAATTTCTTGCAGGAAATGAGGGGAATGGGCTTTTTTGTGATTATTCACAATAGGGATAGGTATGTCCTTAAAGACCATACTATATAGCTATAAATATGCAAAATTGAGTGCTCTTCAACTCACAGTAGTACTTTTAGGATCATATCTTTAAGATATAGATGTACTTCTAGATATATATACAATAATATATGCTCATTTTTGCGGTTTTCAGGATAAAGTAAACGTTTAACAAGTTTGGAAGGTATTGCAATAGAGTATAGGTGAAATATTCCAAACTGAAAGATGTTAACGATATAGAAATTTTTGAAAATGAAGGCATAAGTTTCCTTGACATTTATAATGATCAAAATGTGGACTAGGGATCAGCAAGATGGCTCTGTAGTTAAAAGTGCTTGATGCCAAGTTTGATGATTAAGTTCATTCCCCAGAATCACATAATGGGAAGAGAGAACCAACTCTATCAAGTGTCCTTTGACCTTCATCCAAGAATGGTGGCATGTGACATGACTCTCCACCAACACACAAATAAATCAATATAAGGAAAATATGAGTCAAGTTAAAAATGACATATATGCACATTTTTTGTATATAATATCTGATTAAATGGATAAGAAAGTCAAAATGCTACCTGCTCCATTGTCAAAGTGGAGGATGGCTCTAGGGATAAAATGGGATGAGAAGGTAAACTGGTTTGACCAGTTTGGCACTCTCCAATTTGTGAAAGTTTTAAGGTATGAAGTGAGAATGGGGAGTACACAGTCCCTAGTGTCAGGAAGCTCAGCACACAGTAGACTCATGAGAACTAGGAAAGAGTTCCCAGGGTGAATTCAAGAGTGGGTGTTAAACTAGGACTAACCACAGGCTTGTGGGGCTCCTAGAAGGAAATCATCCCTGATGCAAAAGGGAAATAAATGACTTAGAGCCCAGTGTAGCTAATAAGAAAAACATGAGCAGATGAGGCGTATGTCCTGCCTTCAATATCCATTATTTCAGTGTGACAAAAAAACAATCTTAAATCCATATACTCTGCCACGTAGTCTTAACAAACATATAGTACTTCATTGTTTTGATCAGGAACCCCTTCACAGGCATTTCCCCCCAGGACATCTATATAAAAATGTATCTGCAGTGTGCACTCTAGAGTCTGACATATTGAAATTCAAGTCAAAGTGCTAGTGAGTACTTAAGAAGTTTGTAACTGTAGATTTCTCCTTTTCTTTTTGAGGATGTAAAGAATCAGGAATAAATTTTATTCAAAAAACCATGAGGTTTATTAATTAATGTAAGATTTGTTTTTTTAAAAAAATAGAGATTAGAGAAAAACACAGAATGAGAGGGAGTGACTGTGCAAAGTGAGTGTGCGGATTCTATCTTTTCCTCCCTCTCATGAAAGGTTCTCAGCATTTACTGTGTGGTGACTGACACCAACTGCTCTCCTTGCTACATGGTCAACTCCAGGGAAGCATTCTTCCCATTTCTCTTCACTACAGCTGCTGATACAGAGCAGATACTCAAAAATATCTGTTAACCTCCCGAAAAAACTCAATTACATTTCCCAAATTATATCTCTTTAGTACTTATGCAAAACTCCCCAGGCAGAGCACAGAAGCACGTTACTTTGAGTTTAATTAGGATGCCTCAGTATAGGTATATATCTTGCAAGAATCCGAACTCTCAACTTTCTGTTCATTTACACAGCTGTCTCTCATACAGCAGAGCAGAGATAATGGAGGGGATCAGGATATGCCTTCCAGGAGAGGAAACTGGTAGCTCAATTAAGAACAAGCATAGCCCAAGACATTAATGAGATCTATTCAAGGTTAAGAATTGTGAGGATTGTTTTTACAGTGATGCAGGCTTCTCTTCAAGACAGTTCCTGCGGGTATGGATTTCTGTCAAAGATACAACAGAAGAACTTTACTCTTCTGTGGACCATTGACCTAGCCGATCTCTGAGGGATTTTTTTTTTTTCTGGCTGCACAAATTAGAAACCATTGCTAGAGAGGAGCAAACAGCTCTGTGAGCTATGTGAGGAGAGCTTCTGGACAAAGAATCCACACTCAGGTTTCATATCTTTCTGGCCTGGATTTCAAACTGAATCCAAATACATGTTATTATTCCTATCTATCCTGTGATTAGTCAATTCCAACTGCCTTAGCATTTGTGAAAGAAATCTACAAATGCATGTCATTTTCACCAGGTTCATGTTCACTACTTTTCCAGAAAAGGCAGAGGACACAGGAGAATGTTTGGCTTCCTCTCTTTACCCTGTTAACTTTCTCTATCAGCTGAATCTCAGGAAATAGACAGACATCACTTTCTATTTCTCCTACTGTTTTTTTTTCTTTAATCATACTACAATTTTAAGTTAAAGGAGGAAGTAGTAAAAAAATACAGTTTTGTAGCTACAAATTCTTCACATATCCATTCTTTTATTAATCTCCTAAACTGTCTTAGAGGATAAGCTTATAGGTCTTCTCGTATTATTTATTGAAGCTTTACATATATCATAATATTTCATCACTATTATTTAATTTTAAGCGTTTGAGATAGGATTTGTTATATGCCCTTGGCTGGTCTAGAACTCGCAATCCTCTTGGTTCAGTCTCTGAAATGCTGGAATTACAGAAGAGAGAGACGAGTGGCTTTATTTAATGTTTACAAAACCTGTATGAGGTAGGAATCCTTATAAAGCCAAAACTCTCAAGGCCCAGAATGATACTAAAATGTGCTTATATTGGGAGAATTTGTTTTAAAGATCAAGCTGGACTTAAATCTATGATGGCAGGACTTCTAAGCTCATGCTTTTTTCTTCCACCTGGATTATTTTTGTCAATGGGTAAAGTGAGATATTCAGGAAAAAAGACCAGTAGCTTGCTTCTTCAACCTTCTCAGTAACACCCTATTAAAAAATCTCATGATATCTATTGCTATTTAAATCATGATTTATATCTCTTGTGTCTTCCTCACCGGACTGCAGCTACTGAGCCAAGTGACCTTTTCTTTGATGCTAGACTAATCTTTACTTTCTACCCAGGGGCCTGGTATAGATCTAGTACTTACCAAATATTTGAAAAATGGATATATTAATGCATGACTGAATACATGTTTGTTTTATAGTACTTTATTGATATTTTATGTCTGATGAAAGAAAATGAACTATCTTCAGGTGGCTTTTCTTCCTAAAATGTAATAAAATTAAAACATAAGAATTTCTATTTATATTCATATTCAAAAATAGTATTTGCTTTTCAGCAGTGTGAAGTCATACTAAAGGACTAATGAGGACCTCTTCTATACAGAACACACACTCTTGCGTGAAAGAACTCATCCCAACATGTAAGGTTCATTATTGATGGCAGATGGTAGTTGAAGGAAAATTAGTTTTTTGACCCATTTAGTAGACCTGTCCAAATGCTCAAATTACCTTCCATTCTATGAGCACCTACATAATAAACACCAAACATCAATCCTTTATCTCTTACCCCAATATATATGCTTATCCACATACTCCCACCCCTTTATTTTGATGCCATGTTAATCTTCCAGGAATCGATGATCCTTTTGAGGAAGACAAAAACATCCTATTTCCCATCTATACTTAGCCTTTTGAAATTGGACTTGCATCGTGAGGGCAAAATAATCAGAGGTTGCTTCAGACAGAGCAAGGTCTTGTACTTTCTTCCTCAGCGGCCTCTGCTAACATACTAAGCATGCCCACTTTATTATAAATATTGTTAATATTTATAGAGAAGATTAGATGATCATCAGTTCTCAAGACAATGATGTCAACACAACAACAGGAACAATTATTTAGGTTGATTCCAGAGGCTGAGAGCCATATTGAAACCAGAGGCTTAGAAACCAAAATAGCAAACCTTCCCTCCATCAGAGCTTTTGCCTTCTGAGCAGGAAGCTCAGATGTGGTCTCATAACACTTATGATATGGAAGTTCATAGAGAAAGTGAACATTACCGCTGCTGTTGTTGAAATCATTTGTTTGTTACTTTGTTCATTGCATGGTCACCTACTGAATATCAACTGCAGTTTGCTACTGGTCATAATTTTAAGCAAAATAAAAAAACCCAAACAAACAAACAAACAAACAAAAACCAAAAAGGAAAACCCTCTATCACAGAGACTGCTGGGAATGTGAATTGTTTATGTATATTTGTAAATAAACTACATCTAGAATGAAGAATAGCTTTTACATTTTTTCCTTTTATGAATGTGCAAACACATTCTTAAGCCCTTTAAATATATCTACTTGTAAATGAGGATTATAGAAAAATAATTTGGTAAAGATTTCACTTTGGAAAACAGAATCACTCATTCACAGGAACCTTATTTGTTGATGAGATTATTTTTTTTCCTGAATAGCTTTAGATAATCACAAGCAAGATAAAGTTTAGTATAAAAACAAATGCTGTATAGAAAGCACCCTGAGTTATTTAAGTGAATTGGATAACAGGAATGATATTTGGAATGGGATTTGGGAAAACTTATTTAGTTTTCATGTTTATAAGTTCTTCACCCTTTTCTGAAGAAAACAACAGCACCAGATTTTAGTTTTGGATTTCCAAGAAAAATTTGTTGCTGAGACATCACAGGGGACCTAGAGTTTCCTTTATGAGAATGCAGAGGTGTCCAGAGACCTTTCTTAAAAGAATATAAATATAATTTAACTAAAAAATTCAGTGTCTGAGTACAATAAGAAAGGAAGAAATACATCTCCACTTAGCCCTGACCACATTGAAGACAAGCTGATAAAACTGTAGACAAGAGCACAGTACCTTCTGAATGCCTGCGTGAGACTCCAGAACATTGTTCTCTGACCCATTGCTTCGGTTGATCATCCTCCACATCTGGGAATACATGCTGTCCCTCTCAAAAGGATTCAGCCCCTTCATGCGGACGTGCTGATAGACTGCGGAGTCCAGCACTGTGCCATAAGGGATATCTGTTTGCTTGGACAGATCCTGAAGAGACCTTGGTTATTGGAGAAAGGAGAAACAAAAAAGAGAGTGCTGACTATTGTCAAGTAGAAATAAAACTGAAGTAACAAAAGGGCCATTTATCCAAAGCCAGATACCATCCAGATTTCTTAACTTAACAGTTTCTCTTTTTTAATTAGATATTTTTTTATTTACATTTCAAATGTTATCCCCTTTCCTGGTTTCCCCTTCAAAAGCCGTCTACCCCATATCCCTTCCCCTTCTAACCTCACCAACCCACCCACTCCCACTTTCCTATCCTGGTGCATTGAGCCTTCTCAAGACCAAGGGCCTCTCCTCCCTTTGATGCCCAACAAGGCCATCCTCTGCTGCATATGCATCTGGAGCCATGGGTCTTTCCATGTGGATTCTTTGGTTGGTGGTTGTTCCTGGGAACTCTGAGGGTACTGGCTGGTTCATATTATTGTTCCTTCTATGGGGCTACGAGTTCCTTCAGCTCCTTCTGTCCTTTCTCTAGCTCCTCCATTGGGAGACCTTGTGAACTTATGGTTTCTTTCTTTTTTTTTTTTTTTTTTTTTTTTGAACTTATGGTTTCTTAATACTGAAACATAATAGTTAAGGAGCACTGCTTTTAAGTTCCACATGTCAAATTATCAAGAAAAAACATTAGCAAAGTGAAGGTGAAGTTTTAGTACTAATGCTTTCTTTGTGTTTGGAGACTTCAGGGGGAAAAATTAAGCTATCTCATCAGAGTAATGACAAATTAGCAGTGACAAATTTAGTTGTTCATACGTCTTTTTTTGGTGACAAGGATTTAATGCTTTTATAGCATAATTGTGTTGTACATAAACAGCATGTTTTTGAGTCGACTAAATACTTAAAATCTATTATTTATTATAGTCATTACTGTGTGGAAAATGTGTAATGACAAGCAAGTGACATATATTATTCCCACTAGAATGCCTTACATTCAGAACTGTTTCACCAAGTTCCAGATGAGATGGGTTCAGAGAATAAATGAATTGTGCGACACAGTCAGTGAGGAAGAGAGCAAGTATTCAAATACAGATCAGGAATTCCTGAAGGTCACTGTTTCCACTTCAAGATACTGATGCTTCTATGTTTCCTTGGTTCTATTTTACTTATGGTGTGAGTGTGTGTGTGTGTGTGTGTGTGTGTGTGCTTTGTGTGTTTGTCTGTGTATGCCGGTGTGTGCATGTTTGTGTGAGTATGTGCAGGAAAGGAAAGAGCGAGAAAGAAGGAAACCAGGAAAGGAAGAACAGAAAGAGGGTGGTGAGAGGAAGGCAATAGAGAGACAAAGACACAGAAAAGATTGCTTTTGTTAAACTCAAGGAGCATACATTTCATAATGGATGAATTTTTGGTATTTAATTATGATAATATTCTAAAATTTCAAAATAGTCTTTGATCCAGAAATATAATTTCTTTGTCTAAGGTTACATGTTTAGTTTCCTTAAATTTGGGGTGTTTGTTTGTAAAAGAAAAATCCATTTGGGATTTCCAGGTAAGATTGTAGAATAGAGGCTCAGTAAATTCAGTGACTGATTAGCTGGGAACTAAATGAAACAGTAATATTTCGTTACTTTTTCTGCTACTTCTCCAGATATTAAACTTATTAAACACTCAAACTATCTCTACTCTTGTTCCTTCTCCTTTGTTATGTCATTATATCTTCTTAACAGTAAAACAGCCAACTCTCCCACCTCTGTGAACATCTCAAATCTCCAGCAGGTGCAGCCTCTCAGATTCCAAATTAGGGTGATTTTAATATACAGCTTGCTTTAGTTGGACAATCATAGATTTGGTCATTTCCCCTCACAGTTCTCATGTTTAATAGAATGAATCCCTCTACCATTGGATCAAACAATATTCTCTATATTGACAGACTGCAAGAAAATAGCTTCTATCACCATAGTGGCATATCATACCATACAAAGGTGACTGGAAAAGAGTTTGTAGAAGGGGTTCCTAGTGACTATTGCCATGGACATTCTCAGTGCCACAATAGGAAGGATAAAGGTGTGTTTCTGAAGCTTAACATAAACTCTGAATAGAACTTTTGGCACCACACAGCTACCAACACTGTAAGAACACAGCAACTTGGAGAAAGTGGACAGTTTGTGGGGTGGTTGTCTACAGACCACAGAACAAACTCAGAAAAACTCCACTTACAAGTGGAGCTGGAAACCCACCCAAGAATAATAGAGCCCTGTCAAGTGAATAGAAGCATAGTCTAGGGACCAGCAGTGCATCAAAGAGAGGAATTAAACAGTCAGACTACTGGACCCCCATTTGTTTTAATTTCCACCTAGCTGTTCTTCCCTAGTACACATCAAAAATCAACAAATCTATAGGCAGAAATCTTCATGTTTCAAAAATAACTCTGAGTATTTATGATCACAATTTGCCCAGCAAAAGGTAAAACACTTTGGATTAGATGACAGAACCCTTCTTTCTTTTTCCTCCAAGAAAGGTACCTTATTGTGAAAAGAAGGAAAAGGACTCTAAGCTAAAGAAAATAGGAAACAATCAAGTGTTGCTGTGTTAACATATGATGAAATAGATTTCAAACCAATTCTTATTGGGAGAGATAAAGAGCTTTGCTTCATATTCATTGAAAGGGACTGACCCATCAGAAAAATTATACTTCAAAAAATATATGAAGCAAATAGAGTCCCATTCAACTTCTTAATGAAAACATTACAAGACTAAAAACCATAGATTAACCCAAACAAAGTAATAGGAAGTGACTTTTATATTTCACTCTCAACATTTGATAATTCAACTGTACAAAAGATGAGTGAAGAAACACTGGAATTAAATAACATCATAGATCAAATGGTATAGACCTAAAAGACATCTACAGACCATTTCACCAAAATGCCAAAGAATCCACATTCTTTTCAATGCCCCATGGGACCTTCTTTAAAATAGATCAGGTACTAGCAAATGTCAACAAACAGGAAAACTGAAACTCTAATCTGTATTTTTATTACAATGGGATGATAAAACTGGATGGCTTGCAGGATATTTGATCGTACTGTGAAACTTGAGATTATGTTATTCACTGGAAAAACTTGTATTTAGTTGTGGTGTGGTGCCTTAGCACACACCCTTAATGCAAGAGCTTTCTGCTTGAATATTGTAAACAGGATTAAACAAAGTCAATTATATATCTCTATTTAGAGCACGCAACCAGCTGACAGAAAAACTTAGTGTTAAGAAAGATAAACATAGTATTATTAAGGAAAAAACACAAAGAGTAAGAGGGATTAGGAGGATGGATAGAGAGACACACAGGAACTCAAAGGGAGGGACATTGAATTTGAAGGAGGTTGCTTGAGACAGCAGGATCAGAGAAAGACATTCCTGGTGAGATGTCAGCTGAGGAGGAAAGTTATCTGAGTGGCTTCTCTGCCTCTCTGAGTTAGCAAACTTTTAGTCCAGCATTTAGTTCCTGAGTCTTCATTGGTAAAATCAAACAACTGAGATTTAAAAAAAAAAAAAAAACAACAGATGTGGATGGCAAAAGAAACCAGATAAAGCACTCATATTCATGGAGATTCAACAAAGCAGTAGTGGTTGAAAATAAGTCACTTTAAAATCAAGAAGAAAGTGTAAGAGTTCCTCGAATTAAAGAATAATGAAAACAAGATATATTCAAATCTGGGGGATATAATTAAGGGTCTCTTAAGAAAATTTAAAGCTGGAAGTATTTACATTAAAAACTCAGAGTGATTCCAAATAAACAATTTCATAATGAGTTATGAAATTTGGGAAAAAAACAAGAAAAATAACCCCAAAGCAGTAGGTAGAGAAAAATAGTAAAGATTAGGGCTGAAATAAAGGAAGTAGAATCTTAAAAAATAAAAAAGAATCAGTGAAACAGATTTGGTTCTTTAAAATGGAGAAATGAATGACAAACTATTAGCCAGTTTAACTGAAAATAAGCAAAGACCCAAATTAATAAAATTAGAGATAAAAAGGGCAATATAACAACAGATACTAAAGACATTTCCAGAATCATGAGAATGCACTTTAAAAAGTTATATTCCACTAAGCTGAAAGGAAATCTAACAGATGTAAATGGATTTCTAGATGTATAAAACCTAATGAAATCAATCCAATGTTAGACAAGTAAATCAGATCTATAACAATCAATGAGACAGAAGCAATAATTAATCTCCCAAGCAAAAGAATCCCAGACTTGGATTCAATGCAGAATTCTACCAGATGTTCAAAGAGAAAGCTAACATCAATAATCTTCAAATCTTTTCATAAATTAGAAATAGAAGGAATAGTTACAAACACTTGTAGAAAGCCAGTATTACCCTGATACCAACAGCAGACAAAGAGCCAAGAAGAACACCAAGGAAGAGTTTTATCAGTTAATCTCCTTTATGAACATAGATTTGAAAATTCTACATAAAGTACATGCAAAATGAATTCACACACATACACACACAGGATTATTGACCATGATCAAGTTAGCTTCATTCCTGGGACTCAAGAACAGTTCAATATACACAAATCTACAAATGTAACCAACCACATAAATTACCTCGAGGACAGAAACCATATAATCATTTTAATTGATGTAGAAAACCCCTTTGATGAAATCCAACTTCCTTTCATGATAAAAACCCTGAAGAGACTAAGAATGGAGGGAATACATTTGAACACAACATATGTTATCATATTAAATGGATAAAAACTCAAAGCATTCCTTAAGATCAGGAACAGCTTTATAGTATCCACTTCTACAACTTGCCCTCCTCCTCATCATCTTCCTCTTCTTCTTCCTTCTCCCTTCCTACCTCCTCCTCTTCCTCTTTCTCCTCCTTCTTCTCCTTCTCCTCTTCTTCCTCCTCTTCTTCCTCCTCTTCTCTTTCCTCCTTCTCCTGTTCTTCTTCCTCTTCATTTTTCTTTGTTTTTTTTTTTCAAGATAGAGACTCTCTGTATATCCATAGCTGTCCTGCAATGTTCTCTGTAGACAAAGCTAGGCTTGATCTCAGAGTTTCACCTACCTCTGATACTTAAACTGGAATTAAATTTGTCCATCAGCACTACCCCACTACTTCCACCACTATTATTCAATGTAGTACTTGATATTCTAGCTCAAGCAATTAAACAAGAAAGTAAATAAAGGTTATACAGTCGGAAAGAAAAAAGCTAAACCATCCCAATTTTCAGAAAATGTGATTTTATTCATGGAAGACATAGAAAACCCTCTCAAAAAGTTCTAGAATGTGTAAACATGTTCAACAAAGCAACAAGTTATGAAAGAAACATACCTTAATCAGTAGCCTTCCTGAACAATTAAGAGAACTCAAGCTAGTACAAACTAGGATGCTTCTTCCCTGCTGTTTAACTTTCATAGTACTGAAAGAATCTCTGCAGGATACTAGAAATAAGTGGAATCATTAATATCATTACCCAGCTGTGAATCCTGTTAACTGTAGTAATGACTGGCATGGTCAGGTAGGCTCATTGGTACAATAGTGGCAAAAATGTTACAATGGCAACCATCTTTATTGGGAAATTAAGGTATGTTTCACAAGAAAAATCTCATGCCTTGTACTATAAATCTTGCCAAAACCCCATGCCTGTGGATTGATAGGTCTACTATTATTCTGCTAAATGGACAAAATACCCCTAAATTTTTACCTTTCTACCAATAGATTGCTGCAGAGAAAGTTCTTTGTAACCTGGATGGTAGTTAATGAGGAAATTCATATTTGAAGTACAAAGAATAAATGTCAGGTCCAGTAACAAATGGTACATCTATATCACACTCTCACCAAGGCTCAGGGACTATTGAGGAAGGAAGGGTAGAACAAATGCTGGGGAAGAAAAAGTAAACCAATTTCTTCCATAAAAGGCCACAATGCTGCACTCATGAATTCACAATAACTATGCTTACTTGAACCAGACTTGCACAAGGCCAGTCAACCTTCTAGAATCAGGTAGAAAAGGAT
Source organism: Apodemus sylvaticus (assembly GCF_947179515.1). Taxonomy (NCBI): domain Eukaryota; kingdom Metazoa; phylum Chordata; class Mammalia; order Rodentia; family Muridae; genus Apodemus; species Apodemus sylvaticus. Next base: position 90,972,951 of record NC_067473.1, on the reverse strand, counting down.
TCCTGAGCATCCATGCTTACATGAGAGATCTGTGGACAGATGACTGCTTCTCAGAGTCCGAGAGGAAAAGGCTATTTTCTTTAATTGTTTGGCTTCTGATAGGTTGGCTAAGTTCCAGTAAAAGACCTCCCTCCCCCTTACAGGAGTATATATACAAAGAGAACAAATTGGAATCAATTAGTTATTTAAAAAATAGGACATAAAATCATTGTAGGGGTAGTGAGGTAAGGTGCATCTGAGAGGGGTTACAGGTTATAGCAGTAGAAAGATGAGGTAGATCTGAGAGGAGTTGGAGGTGAAAATTATAATGTATAAAATTCTGAAAGAATTAGTAATGTTTTTAGTTATCCAGTTTTTTTATTCCTTGAAACTTCTATTTGTTTATATAATTCTGTTTATGTAATATATTTTGATCCCATCCATCTTCCGGTACCTCCCTCCAACTCCTCCTCTAGTTTCTTAGTCCATGTTCCTCCTTCAGATCCTCCTTTATGTTTGATCAAACTACTCATTGAATTTGTTAGCATTCCCAACTATAATGACTGATATTTAAGAAGTTATGTGTCTTTGGCACAGTGTTCACATCTGATGCTGATCACACTTGTACACTCATGTAATGGGGAGCAGATGCTTGAAACAAATAAAATAAAATCAAGAATCAATACCCAAGGAACCCCACAACTATGGACCATAAATCTCATATAATACATATCTCTGACCTTCTGGTATGTTTTTTAAATGGAGTTAACTAGGTTTTTCTTAAGGTCCTTAAAGATAATATTAGCATTGGATGAAGTATTTTTAATTCTCCTGAAGTTCACTCATCTGCAGCATGCATAAAATTGTGATGCAAACAATATTATGCACCTGTTTATTAGAGGAATACTTTTAATATGAATTTTAATGGTAACTGTTGAATTTTGGATTTCTGCTTTATATCATATGTTACAATATTTGTTTTTACTTGACATTTATGTTACATAATTGATAAATTTAAAAAGCACTATTTGTTAAGATGCTTCTCAGCAATCCGAAGTTCTTCAGGTGAAAATTCTTTGTTTAGCTCTGTACCCCATTTTTAATAGGGTTATTTGGTTTTCTGGGATCTAACTTCTTGATTTCTTTGTATATATTGGATATTAGCCCTCTGTCGAATCTAGGGTTGGTGAAGATCTTTTCCCAATTTGTTGGTTGCCAATTTGTCCTTTTGATGGTGTTCTTTGCCTTACAGAAACTTTGTAATTGGGAAATGCAAATCAAAACAACCCTGAGATTTCACCTTACACCTATCAGAATGGTGAAGATTAAAAACTCAGGAGACTGTAGGTGTTGTCAAGGATGTGAAGAAAGAAGAACACTCCTCCACTGCTGGTGGGAATAGAAATTGGTACATCCACTCTGGAAATCAGTCTGGTGGTTCCTCAGAAAACTGAGCAAGTCACTTCCAGAGGACCCTGCTATACCACTTCTGGGCATATACCTAGAGGATTCCCCAGCATGTAATAAGGATACATGCTCTACTATGTTCATAGCAGCCCTATTTATAATAGCCAGAAGCTGGAAAGAACACAGGTGTCCCTCAATGGAAGAATGGATACAAAAAAATGTGGTATATCTACACAATGGAGTACTATTCAGCCATTAGAAACAATGAATTCATGAAATTCTTAGACAAATGGATGGAGCTGGAGAACATCATACTAAGTGAGGTAACCCAGTCTCAAAAGAACACTCATGGTATGCACTCACTGATAAGCGGATATTAGCTTAGAAACTTGGAATACCCAAGACATAATCCACACATCAAGTGATGTACAAGAAGAACAGAGGAGTAGTTCTGGAAAGACTCAATGCAGCAGTATAGGGGAATACCAGAACAGCGAAGTGGGAAGGGGTGGATGGAGGTACAGGGGGAGGGAAGAGGGCTTATGGGACTTTCGGGGAGTGAGGAGCCAGAAAAGGGGAAATCATTTCAAATGTAAATAAAAATATATCGAATTAAAAAAAAAGAAAAAGAAAAAGAAAAAAAAGCATTATTTGATGAAAAGAATTTTCTGGAACCTCCTATACTCAGTAAACTAAATCTGGTTGTTATAAAATTATAAACACAAAGAGCAATATAAATAGATGAAGGCAAAATGAAGATGCAAAAAGAAAGCATGTTGGTGGCTGGGCACCACCTAGAGCAACGGGTTCTTGAGACATAAAATATTGCCTCGGAGATATTATAACAACTGTACTTTGGTTACAAAAGGACAATCTACTCATTTCAATAATGGGAGTAAACTGTATCAAAATGTATTTCCAGTTTTGTAGTTGAGGGTACACTAAAGTGGATAGGAAGAAAGGAAGAAGCAAAACACATCTGTCTATGTGAAACAATAGACTCATTCATTTATTTTCTATAAAAGAAGGCCAGGCAGTTGTCCACAGCTCCACAGGAGTCTGAAGATCTCTCAACAGAGAAGACCTGTACAGTGTCTCCGTAAAACTCCACTAGCACAGAACAGCTACTTGCTGCTGCTCAACCGAGATGCTACCACTCTTAAGTTGAATTATCAGAGGCCTTCAGTTTGGAGGCAATGTGACCAAATTGGAAAGATACTTAATTTTCATATTTAAACACATAAGTAGTTTCCTAAATAGTCACACTAATACTATACTGTTTGATAAATTAATGTTTCCTCTCAGACTTCTGTGAAAAGAGAATTGAAATCCAATCAGTGCAACACTCCAAGAAAGCACCAAAGGTGAAGAGGACACAAATAGCTTATAATGGTTTCATTGGTTGGCTTAGGAGCCAGCAACGATAGGAATATCTATTGTAAATGGCCTTTAAAATAATGCTAACATTAATTTGGAATGTAACCAGCAGAAATGTGATTATATATACACACACACACACATATATATATATACACATATATATATAAATGTACATATATATGTATATATATATGTGTGTGTGTGTGTGTGTGTGTGAAATAAATTATCTCCTTGACTCCTGTACGCAATGTTTCCAAGTCCACAGAAAGAATGGTGAAGCAGTATTTCAGAGTAATTTGTGATTCTACTTTCGGCCATAAAATCCACATTCACACACAAAATTCCATATATTCATTGTGGATTTTAAGTCTGAAGTCCCTTTTTCTCATGTCCTAATTCATTCACATAGACGTATGCATCTCTAGCCAGAAAATGTGAACTAGGTCCTTTGTACATATGATACAGTTGTGCAGGATGATCTTCTTTTAGGGTCACTAACAGTCAGAACAAAAGCTGTCTCTGAGTCTGTTGCCTTCATCTGGGACCCATTCCACCTATTCAGGGCAACCTCTTGTATTTCCTTGTCCAGCCTTAATAGGAGAGGAGGTGACTAGTCTTACTGCAACTTGATATACCATGCCTGGTTGATCCACTGAGGTCAGCCCTTTGCTGAAGAGAAACAGAGGAGGAGTAGATGGAGCCATCTGAAAAGGCAGTGAAGGGGGGAGACTGGGAGAAAAGGAGGGAGCAGAAACTGCAGTTGAGTTGTAAAATAAAAAAAAATGAGAATTTATAAAATGGTTTTGGTGATATTCAGCCTCTTCCTAACAGCTTGCTAGGATCCTTCTGGTTCCCCTGACTGATCTTCCATACAACTATAATTAATATCAAGTGAAGATAGGTAGGATATATTAATTTAGCATGTTTGTTACATATATTCAAGAACTATGTAATTCAGGGCAGTTCTGTGAAAGTAAATTTTAATAATTTGAGAAGACTGAAGATAATTCAAACTCCTTACGTGACAAAGAAGAAAAATGAAAACCCCTTTAAAAGATTTAAAATGATTCTGATACATGTAATAGTTTGAAAGTAGAAACAAGTGATAGCAACTGCTGTGACATTGGTTGAAGTTTAAGCAGAAATGTTGCCTTTGAGCTCCCTGGTGTCAGATCCTCCATGGACTTCAGTTTTCTAATGGAGAAAGCAAAGGAACACAGCTGTCTCCTTAAGGGTAACAGAAGACTCATCTCACCCATGTTTGTCCAAGCCGGCTATTGTTCTTGTAGGAAATAAGACTGGTGGCGTTACTCTCCTCTATAATGCCTTATTTTGTAATGTCTAAGGAATCTATGTCTGTGGATTTACTTCCTAGCAGAGACAAGGTGGTCCTTACCAAAGAGAAGTACCCAGCATCTGGGTAGAAAGAAGTAATATCTGGTTCCTGCCTTCCCCTAAATTCATTCTTGCATGACCTTGGGAATGTAGGTGCTCTTCAATGTCTCCACATCAAATTTTAGGAAAGTCCTATGACTTGACATTAATGAAATCATGTTATAACAATTACAGTATAGAATGGTTATATTTCTAAAACTGTTCGCTATTTAAAATTTAATTCCTAGTTACTTTGCAGTGAGGTTTTATGTCCATTTTCACATAATTTCCTTTAGAGCATATATCTTTACCTATGTGAACATTTCCAGTAACTTCCATAGACTTTAGGTCATCTCCTTTCTAAACAAGAAAGAGGTTGTTTGTGTGGAATACTCATCAACCAATGACAGGTATGAGCTGCCAGCCTGGCTCTGGGAGATTCTAAGTCTAATCTCATTTTGCATGGAATGGACTAAGTCAATCCAAGCAGCTACATCAGAAGGGATATTTCTTTGGGGCAAGAGAGAAATGTAACATACATAATAGGATTGGCACCGGACACTCCTGGCAAACATATGACAGTGGGAAAATACAAATATGGTCTATGACGGATATCCTGCAGTCCAGCACAGGCCTCCCTGCCCTTTGTTCCCAGTTTTTCTTCTGGATTCCATAGTATTTAGGACGGATCACAGGTGACCCATAAGGAGCTTGCCCAGTGCTGACTGAGGTCTATTGGCTGCAGCAGCTGAGAGATCTAAAGTACAAAGCTCAGAAGTTGTTCCAGCATAAAAAGTGACACAAATTTTACCATGACAAAGCCTGGTGGGCATGTATTTTTCAGACTCAAGAATCAAGTAAAAATGCTGCATAATAGGACTATGGTGGGGACATTTGGGAAAAACGATTTAGGAAGTGAGACCAGGGACTTCCTGCTGACAGGAATGGACATGGGTCCTGTATTTGGGCATTGTCTCAGGTTACAAAAGCATGGGCTTGAAGATATGACATTTTAACTTGGGTTTTAATGTGTGAACGAATTATTTAAACATCACTGAATCGTAATTTCTTTCTCTACTAATCATGGGCAGATGATGCTTCTGTATGAAGGTGATTCAAAGTTTGAATTAGATACTTTATATAAGACACAATCTGTATTGATTAGCTCCTAAGTGCTTGATTATGAGGTATAGTTATCAACTTTAATGTTACCATTACTAGTAGGCATTTTGTAATTGCCATCCCCTGATTTTCCTACCAATTAGATGCTCTTCAATAATAGCTCTTGCTTCCTTGTTGCTGTTCTGTCTGTGTTGCTCCTTTCTCTGCACAGTTATTGGGTTCAGTAGTATTAGGTACCCTGGGGCATCTAAATACTGCAATCATTCACTGTCTTTGCCTTTTTGATTTCAGTTGTGTTCCCGTTTTTACATAGACCATTATTTCTAAGTCTTTTGGCCGTCTGCACTTTAACCCACAGGTAGAAACTTCTTCATGTGAACAGTATATATACTTAATGTATAGTGCAGGACCCTTCTACTGTGGCATCAATGAGTATTTTCTGCATGTTCCAACAGTCTTAAAAAATAATAGAGATGTTTTAGCTTTCACGAGCTTTGGAGAATTGCATTTTATTTCTGTCAGAAGCCTCCTTCCTCATCTATATTCACCAACTCATAAGTTAACCCTGCACTCCTTCATGCCTTCACTTACCCCATCTGCACATCTTTAGAGGTATTTATCCACCAAGCTTCTTTGTCCTACCTGGTGGAATCTTTTCCTTTGAGATCACACAGCATTGTCTCATCACTGTTCTTCAAATACTGGATTAGATCCACATCCAGGCACCATGTGATGAAATATCACTTCCTTAACTACAAAGTTTTTGAAATTTATATGTGAAATTCTGAACTCAGCTGTTTGTCTGGAAAAAACAGCTAGTAACAAACCAGACTTCCCCTTTTATTTTAAATCTACTCTCCCTAAAGCATTACTTTCATTTTGGAAAGCCAGTATTCCTTTTAAAGTTTTATTTGAAAGGATCAGATGTTCAGTGTATATTATCAGCCTCTCAATAGGTTTAGTTTGCACAATAGGAGAGACTTGCTTTCTGAGAGAGCGTTTGGGCATTTCTCCTGTAATAGCATTAGCTGGGAAGTGTCAGAATGACTCTAGTGAGTTACTTGCCAAAACAGTTTGCCTTGTATGTGAAATAAATTCAGATGCCAGGAAAATAAAAAAGGAAATCCAAACAAACAGAAGCGAGGAAAGCCTTCGGAGAAGCCGAGGGCACCGTCCGTGACTCTGGCAGTTTTGGAACCTGGAATAGAGAGGAGTGTCTGCTCATAAGAGCTGCCTGGAGGGGAGGAGGGCTTGTCTGCTCAGTGATTTCTGGATGGAATATCAGAAGCACAATGACACAGGAAACCTCTTTACTGACTCTGTTATATGAAATGGTTGGATTGTATAGAAAGGACAGATGGTTTCAATAGTAAAGAAGAGATTAAAATAACAAGAATATGGAAGAAAATCCACCACTTAATATTGATTATTTTCACAGATTGCTCAACTTTTAACCTTTTTGTTTGTTTGTCTTTGTTTTCTGGTGAATATCTGATTATTAGGAGGAAGGAGAGTATGCATCATCTTCTTTCAGAAGCATGGAATGAGTACCCTCTAAAGGCTGTTTCCTCCCTGTGGGTAGTATGCCTAATGGGTATACTCTAGGTAATCCCAATGCTCATTTTCATACTCTCTTCACAAGAATCTTCCCCCATCTCCTCAGAAACATATATGGAAGGATATGGAAAATAAACAGTAGAATGAAATGTCTTTTTCATATCAGAAGGGAAATGTGGTTTTCAGAGTCTGGTTTGTACTCCGCTGAAATCACTTCAGTTTCATCCTCAGCCCTGTAGCAGACTGCTTTCAGGTGCCTCTCCTCCTACCCTGCTTCCATTGGCTGTAGACTTCAAAGAACGCCATTTTAGACTCAGTTTTTCTCCTTCCTGTGTATCCTTTGACACTTCCCATCTAGTGCATCCCTATTCCTTTGTTTCAGCCACAGATACTTAGAAACTCTTTCTACCTGGGATCCCCCAAATTCCCTATGGCCACATCTGAGAGTCACTTAGGTAGGAGATTAAAACTGCTCTTTCAGACCTCCATTGCAATCTCTCCATTCTAAGTGTTAATCTGGTAACAGTCTGCCTACAGGAGCACCCCACTGGGATCTCCCCAACTTCAACTCCAGTCACTGGAGATTTTAACTTTTGGTCCACACTAACCAGGTTTTTTCAATCATGTTCATCCCTATTGCTATAGATCGATGTTTGCCTCTTTAAAACTTACTTTGCAGGATCCCCAATTCTCAACACACCTCCAAATTCTTGGGGACCCCACATCTTGGTATGGACTGGATCAACTTAGCTCTCTCCCAAACCTCCTGTCAGCCTATTCTCCCAGCTTTCTTCTATTCTTTTCTGCCTCCCACCCAGGCTGCTGAAGCACTCTCTACCAGACAAACCAGAGCTGCCAATCTTTCATAAGATCCAGAGCAAGCAACAGAGTCAAAGTTGGAGTATTCACCCAACAAAGACAAGAGCAGATATCAACACTTAAAATCACTTCAAGCATTCTAAACCCAAATTCCTAGACACCAGTGCAAAAAATATAACCCAAATATCCACTAGAACCCAGCAACTCTATTAGTAGAGCACAAGGCAAGGATGTCAAAATATCCATTAGGGATATATTCAAAGACCTTAAAGAAAATATAACTTTAGTTAAGTCCATGAAAACAGAAACAAACTAGAAAGAAATGATAAGAACTGTTTAAGACATGAAAATTGAAATCAAATCATCAACGGAAACACAGATAAAACTGCAAATGAAAAAAAGGAAGTCAAAAAACTCAGAGGTAAACCTGACCAAGGAAGGGTGTAAGATACAGAAAAGAAAATCTCAAAAGTCTTTAATATTGAATGAAAATGAAAGCACAGTATAGCCAAACCTATGGGCCATGGTGTTCTAAGGTAAATTCATAAAAGTTTATTTGAAAAATAAAGAAAGAAAGAAAACAAAAAGGGAAAAGGACAATTACAAAATGGTAGATGGCAAGAAAAAAAAAAAAGCAAACTTGAGGCTGAAACTAAAAAAGCAGAAACCAATAAAATATATAATACATATAGACAAGGAAATGAAGAGGTAGTCCTCTAAGACAAATCAGTAACAATGATAAACCCTTTACCAAATTAACTAAAAGATAAAGAAGTATTAAAATTACATGTAAAACGATGATACTACAAAAGACTCAAGGAAATCCAAAGAATCATAAGGACATACTTAACATAAAACCCAAAAACCAAACAGAAATGAACAATAACAAAAACTAAAAGCAAACAAACAAACAAAATCAACCTGTATTCAACTAAACTATAAAACCTAAAAGGAATTGATAAATTCCCTGGTATATATGCCCTAACAAAGTTCAGTCAAGAGTAGATAAGAAATTTAAACAGAACCATAACTCTTCAGAAAGTAGAAGCAGTAATTAAAAGTCTCCCAACAACAAAACTCAGGGCCAGATGGACTGAGTGGAAAATTCTATCAGATCTTCAAAGATGAATTAGCGCCAATATATCTCTAATTATCCCACAAAATAGAAACTGAAAGAACGTTAACTAATTCTTTTTATGAGACCATTATTATCTTGACACCTAAATCACTCAAAGTTCGATCAAAGAAAGAATATGACAAGCCAATATCCTTTATGTGTGCATATGTAAATATTCTCAATAAAATTCTAGTAAACCAAAGCAAGAATACATCAAAAGGATTATGTACCATAATCTTGTAGGCTTCATCCCACAAACACAGTGAAGGTTCAACAGATGTAAATCAATAAACATAACCCATGATATAAACAGACTGAGAGATGAAAACTACAAGATCATTTTGACAAAATCCAATACTCATCATTATGAAAGTCCTAGGGAGACTAGCAATATAAGCACATAATTCAGCATAATAAAGGCAATTCACAGCCAACATAAAACTAAAAGAAACTCGAATCATTTTCACTATAATTAGGAAACAGACAGGAATGTCCACTCTAGACCATATCTATTTAATAAAATCTTATTGAATCTTATCTAGATTTACTTGAAATCTTATCTAGAGCAATAATACAACCAAAGGGGATCAAGCAGATACTAATTGAATGGGAAAATGTCAAAGTATCTATTATGAGGATGATAAGATTTACATTAAAAAGATCATTAAAAACTTCACCAGGCAACTTCCACAGCTGATTAACACTTTTAGCAAAGTAGTGGGAAACAAAATTAGTGCGCGCGCACACACACACATACACACAAAACTAGTAGTCTTGCTATATACAAATGGTAAACATACTGAAAGAGAAATCAGGGAAACAAAACATTTTATAATATCCTAAAAAAAATTACATTAGGAGAGCTCTAATCAAGAAAGTAAAAGACTTATAAATAAAAACTTTAATACATTGAATTGAGGAAGATGTTAGAAGATGTATATAACTCCTGTGTTCATGGATTGTTTGGATTAATATAATAAATATGGTGACCCTATCAAAAACAATTTATAGATTTATTGCAATGCTTTTCAAAACTCCAATAAAATTCTTCACAGAAACTGGAATGAAAATGTTCACAATGTTAATATTCATATGGAAACACAGACAGATAGACAGATGCATACATACATACACACAAATAAAAACAAAACAAAACAAAAAACAAAAAGAAAACAGAATAACTAAGTCAATCTTGAATTATAAAATAACTACTGAAGGTACCACCCTCTCTGACCTTAAATTGTGCTACAGAGCTATCTTAGTAAAAGCATCATGGTATTGTAATAAAAAACAGACATGTTGACCAATGAGTAAGGCTTGAAGGAGGTCAAAGTCCAAGTGGTAATGCCTTCCAGTCTTTCCCTCCCTGTCCCTATTTCAGCTTTCTCTCTAACTGTGTTGTGAAACCCCCATGTTCTTCCAAATGTTACGACAGAGGACCTAGGTGAAAGTATTCTTTATTTCATGAGCTCTGAATTCTTCTAGGATGACTTCAACCTTTCATATAGTCCAAGCTTTGTAGCAGAGGCCAATGTTAAACTACTAATTCTCCTCCTGCTTCCATTTCCTAACTGCTTGAATTACAAGATTTTTGCCACTAACAGCTGGATATTTATTTACTTATTATTGTTAAAGTTACATTTTTCTTAATAGCTTCTTTTCTCATAAATCATATCCTCATCATACATTCTCCTCACTTTGTCCCTCCCCATTCATTCCCACCTCTCCGCTTCTTCAGATCAGTTTTCTTTCTGTCTCTCATTAGAAAAGAACAAGCTTAAAATATGGAATGCTTCACAAATTTGCATGTCATCCTGGCCCAGCAGCCATGCTAATGTTCTCCCAATTGATCCAATTTTTTTATGTTTGCTGCCCATGCTAGCTCTTCATATTCATTTTTAAGAACTGTTTAAATATGAGTCAGAGTTCCAAAGTTCTTGGTTTAGAAAAAGTATGCATCAACATGCACAAGGAAAATATTTCTCCCTTCTAGAATGCCTTATGTTTGGGGGACTATGGTCTCAGGAAATAGTTGCTCAATAAATGCCACTGATGCTATTCCTAAAAGATTTAGGGGGCTCAAGCCACTGTTCTCAGCAAAGTTTTTAGGAATACCTCTCACCTTTAAAATTTTTAGCTGGAGTAGCCACAGGTAATTGGGAAGTCTGTGGGAAACTGATGTGAGAAAGATGGATGTCTTAGACAACTTAGAATATAACTGCCCATGGGAAGATCTGCATTTCCCTAGAAAACTGAAAGGCTGCATCATACATGTGGGTGACATAGATGATGTTAGGTAGACAGGCGATAACAAAAATGTTCAGTATTTCTTAGTGCTGTTAAGAATACATAAAATTTTTTTTTGTAATATGTGTTTAGCATACATCTGAAACCCAAACATTTAAGAAGCTGGAACAGGAGTATCCTTGATTGCAAGCCAAACTGATCTACAGAGAAAGAACCTGCTTTAAAACAAAAACAAAAATGGAAAACAATAGAATGGACTGGATGTGATGACATATACCATCAATCTCAAGATTCATGGAAGGCACAGACAGGCATTTCTGTGAGCACAAGGCCAGCTCAGTCTACACAGTGAATTCCAGACCAGTCTGAAGTAAACTCTCTTAAGATAGGACCTGGGATTCTGTCAAGTTAATCATCCCTTGGTTCTCCCATTTTCTATATAATATATCATGGAACAATAAAAGATATTTATCTCATCACATTAAGAATTAACATAAAGATCTTTTCACAACCATAGTTAGTTGTTTTCTCCTATTTACAGTGTTCTGTGCCTTGCAGAAGCTTTTTGTTTTATGAGGTCCTATTTGTCAATTATTGATCTTAAAGACTGAGCTACTGTTGTTCTGTTCAAGAACAGTTCATCTGTACCAATGCATTTGAGGATATGTTCCACTTTCTTCACAGTGTATCTGGTTTTAGGTGGAGATCCTTGAACCACTTGAACTTGAGCTTTGTACGAGTGACAGGGAACAATTTGAATTCATTTACATGCAGGATACTAGTTAGACCAGCGCCATTTGTTGAAGATGCTTTCTTTTTTTCCCCAGCATATGGTTTTGGCTTCTTTGTCAAAGATCAAGTATCCACAGGTGTGCAGATTTATTTCTGGGTCTTTAATTCTATTACACTGGTTGACTTGTCTGTCTCACTACCAATATCATGTGGTTTTTATCACTATTGCTCTTTAGTTCAGCTTGATGTGAGGAATGGTGATTTCCCAGGAATTCTTTTATTGTTGAGAATTGTTTTTGCTATCCTGGGTTTTTTGTTTTTCCATATGAAGTTGAGAGTTAATATTTCTATGTCTGTGGAGAATTGTATTGGGATTTTGGTGGAGATTGATTGAATCTGTAGATTGGTATTGGTAGGATGGCTATTTTTACTATCTTAATCTTACCAATGCATGAACATGGGAAATCTGTCTATCTTCTGAGGTCTTCTTTGATTTCTTTCTTTAAGACTTAAAGTTCTTGTCATACAGATATTTCACTTGTTTGGTTAGAGTTACTAAGATATTTTATATTATTTAGGACTATTGTGAAAGCATTGTTTCCCTATTTTCTATCTCAACCCATTTATCATTTGTATAAGGAAGGCTCCTGATTTGTTTGAGTTAATTTTTATTTCCAGCCACTTTACTAAAATTGTTTGCCAGCTGTAGAAGTTCTCTGGTAGAATTTTTTGGGTTGCTCGTGTACACTATCATATCATCCACAAATAATGATACCTTGACTTCTTCCTTTCCAATTTGTATAACACTACATCCAATAGAGGGGTAATATCCAAAATATACAACAAACACAAGTTAGACTACAAAAAAAAACCCAAATAACCCAATTAAAAATTGGGTACAGAGCTAAACAGAGAATTCTCAACAGAGAAATCTCGAATGGTCGAGAAGCACTTAAGGAAATGTTCAAAATCCTTAGTCATCAGGGAAATGGAAATCAAAGTGGCCTGAAGACTCCACCTTACACCAATCAGAATTCATAAGATCAAAAACTCAGGTGACAGCGCATGCCTGTGAGGATGTGGAGAAAGAGGAACAGTCTTCCATTGCTGGTGGGATTGCAAACTGGAAATCAATCAGAAGTTCCCAAATAAATAGGAAATAGTTCTACCTGAAGACCCAGCTATATATTTCCTGGGAATAAACCTGAAAAATTCTCCACCATACCATATATACCACTATGTTCATTGCAGCCTTATTTGTAATAGTCAGAATCTGGAAATGACACAGATGTTCTCAACTGAAGGATGGATACAGAAAATGTGGTTCATTTACACAATGGAACACTATCCAGCTATTAAAGACAAGGACATTATGAGTTTTCCAGGCAAATGGTTAGAACTAGAAAATAATTGTCCTGAGTGAGGTAACCTAGACCAAAAGATATTCATGCTATGTATTCACTGATAAGTGGATATTATCCAAAAAATTCAGAATACCCAAGAAACAACCCATAGACCATTGGAGGCTTAACACGAAGGACAGCTCAAGCATCGATAACTCAGGGTCACTTAGAAGCGGGAAACAAGATGATCATGGGTGGCAGATGGAGACAGGAACCTGCGTTGGAGAAGGAAGAGGAAGGGAGAAAGGTGGGAAGGATCAGGTTATGGGGTAGACAGAAGAGAAGCCCAGAGGGCAAGGAGAATGAATCTAAATATGTAGTAGTGGGGTTGTGGGAGAGGAACCCTCTGGAAAGTCCTAGAGACATGGGATGTGAGAGGCTACCAGGACTCAATGTGAATGACATTGGCTGAAATGCCCAAGAGGGAGGAGATGCAGCTTGAAGAGACTGCCGTCAGTAGATAGATATTGCTCCCAGTTGAGGCACAGAACCACCCACCCATCTTCAAATCTTTTAACCTATGATTGTTCCTATTTAAAGGAAATGCAGGAATAAAAGTGGAGCAGAGACTGAAAGAAAGGTCACCCATTGACCGGCCCAACTTGGGATCCCATTTGCACAAACCAAACCCCTGACACTATTACTGAGGCTATGCTGTATTTGTAGGCAGGAGACTAGCATGGCTATCATCTGGGAGGCTCTACCAGAAACTGACTGAGGCAAATGCAGATATTTACAGCCAACCCTTAGATTGAGGTTGAGGACACATATGGAGAAATTTGGAGGTGGGGACTGAAGTTGCTGCGGAGGATTGCAGCCCTATAGGAAGAATGGCAGTGTCAATTGACCTGGACCCCTCAGAGCTCCCAGAGTCTAGGCCAAAAACCTAGGGGGCATACATGATCTGATCTGTGGCCCTGGGTATATGTGTAGCAGAGGACTGCTCTCTCTGGCCTCAGTGAGAGAAGATGCCCTTAATCCTATGGAAACTTGTTGCCCCAGGAAGGATGATGCTGGTAAGGGAGAGGAGGGGGTGAGTGAGAGGGTTGGGGGCACCCTCTAGAGGCAGGGGAGGGTTATCAATAACTCTGGGAGGGGCGACCACAAAGGGGGCAGTTTTGGAATGTAAATAAATTAAAAAGTTAGTAGTAGTAGTAGTAGTAGTAGTAGTAGTAGTAGTAGCAGCAGCAGCAGCAGCAGTAGTAGTAGTAATAAAAATAATGAACATAAAATTTTCCTAAATCTGTATGGTTAGCTTTTCATTAATATCACCATTGACAGGTAGTTGATTGTCATATTTATGCTAAAAATGATATATTCATAACTGTTTACAAAAGAAGATCAATGGAGTTTTAAATTTGTATATCTTTAAAATTCATGCATACTTCATTAATTCACATGAATTCCCACATCATTTCCAAACCATGTTAAGAAAGTATTTCCCAGAGTCACACCAGAGCTCAACGAGGAGCTACACTGGCATTGAGTGACTGGACTATCAGTGCCTTATGGTACACACATCTGTCAGAGAATCTGACTTGATTTCTGAAACAGAACTCCAGGAGATCCTGGCTCATGAAGAGCCTCAAACTGTTTCAGAGAAGCCTGTAAGTCTGCCCTTAGCCACTTACTCACATCGAGATATTTCTTTAGGTAATAAATACTTTGCTGTTTTTTCATGCTTTAAGCCTTTCTCTTGTTGAGTTAAAGAATATCTTCCTTTAGTTCTTATCCCCAGAATCTATTGATTACTTTTTTGGAGCTATTAGCTACTCACTGTTTTCTCAAGTATTAAAGAGGCCACTGTAATCTTTAAAGGAGTTGGACAGTTTTATGCTATAGGTAACTTCTCATTTTTTTGAGAAACACCAATGCTATATTTCAAATTTGTGATTATCAAATGGTTTATTCTGAAACTGTCTGCATCCTCTAAATCTAAGCTATTATACACATACACACACAAAGTAAATTATCACTTATTTGTCCTCATTAAACTTCATCTTACTTATAATCACCTTGTTTAATTTGTCAAGGTCCTCATAAATTCTTAAAGTGTGGTTCAAGTCAATAATCACCCCTACTCAATGAAGAGTAATCTGCATATTTAATAAGCTCACTCCCTATTCCATATTTCAAGTCAACACTGAAATGTTAATTAGTATCCAGACCAATGCTGACTTGTGAAAAACTACTTTATTCAATATACCCTTCAAGGCTGACATTGAACCATTGATCATCACCTTGCACATGGCCTATTAACAAGCTGTGGTACAATAACATATGCTAATCCTACATAAAACAATGATACCAATAAAATACAGTGTGAATTCAAATGAACAATCAATAGTAATTTGTAATTATTTTCATAGATCTTTTTAAGGTGTTCAAAATATTAATTATATCTTCAGCATCTTTATGAGTCAGGGTGTCATTGGATACTGGGGAAAAAAAGTTAAAGAAACAACTGTAAACTAATTTAGTAGCCAACTAAAAGATCAAATAAAACATTCTCTTACAGTAATATGACAAGTTAGGGTGTTTGTGAATCTGAGCAAAAGCAGAGATGGTGCCTCTTCACAACAGAACTGGAGACTAAGGCTCTAGTGATAATTTAAAATTACCTACTGCCAAAAGATCTAGTCCTTCTCAATGCAGTGAGCCTGGGGATTTTTCCAAAACACTCATCTGTATTTTCAACAATGATTCAGAGAAATTGCATTCCATCTAAGTGATACTTTGTTTTCAATCAACTAATCTTGGCATAGCAGATCCATTTGGATACTGAGAAGCTGTACTGGAAATGTAAGGTTCAAATGCCCAAGCTGCAATGTGCCTCCAAACTAAATTCAACAGGAAGTCTAACGTACTGGCAGCATTTTCTCATGGAACCCACAGACATCTTGGAAAAGAGCCTAAGGCAGCTGCTGCTGACCCTACTCCTCATCTTCCTGTCCCTCGCCTTTCTCCCACACCTGGCTCTTCTCCAATTTCATCCTTAGCATCAGTGATGGAGAATGAGCAGTCTACTAGGAGTGTTGTATGTGTGTAGGAGAGGAGGATAAACCATCAAAATGAATTGAGTATGCTTAGATGGCAAGACAAGGAGAAACTAAAAACATGGAAACTCACGGAGTCTAACAGCTCCGTAGTGTAGGAAGGGGGCAAACACACAAGGTTGCTGGCAGGGTGGAGGAGCCAGGAGAGAAAGTAGGAGTTTAAAAACAGAAGCAGAAGACAGAGGTGTGACTGATGGAAGTCTTTGACATTTCCTTTTCTTTTCTTTTTTCCCTCTTATTTTTTTCCATTGGTATACATGCATTGTACATAGTGCTGTGTTTCAGATATCATGCACTTTGACCACTCCTACCCATATTACAACTTGTGTCTGATTCCACAACTTGTCTATTGTGAATTGAATTGCAAAAATGGATAGTCAAGGACCTGTGTGATGTATTGTCCTTGAATCCTTTTGTTATAACTTATAGCATGGTACTTTTATTTTTAGTGGTTTTTCTCTTTTTTCTTTTCTGTTCTCTTCTTTCCCATCTCTTTCTCTCTCTCTCTCTCTCTCTCTCTCTCTCGCTCTCTCTCTCTCTCTCTCTCTCTCTCTCTCTGTGTGTGTGTGTGTGTGTGTGTGTCTCTCTGTTTCTGTCTCTCTGTGTCTCTCTCCATCTTTCTGTCTCTGTCTCTACCTCCTCCCCCCCCCCCCATCTATCTTGTTTTTTTGTTTTTGTTTTTGTTTTTTTGTTCCTTTTTTTAGATAGGGCTTCTCAGTATGACTGTTCTGGAAATTGCTCTGTAGAGTTTGATGCTGGCATCAAACTCACAAAGTTCCCCTTCTCTGAATCCTATGTGTAGGATTAAAGGTGTCCACCATCACAACAGCACAGAGTATCTTTTTTTTTAAATATTTTTATTTTCTATATTCTTTGTTTACATTCCAAATGATTTCCCCTTTCCCGGATCCCCCCTCCCCATATGTTCCATAAACCTCTTCTCTCCATCCCTTCTCCAATCACCTCCCTCCTTTTTCTCTGTCCTTATATTCCCTTCCCATGCTAGATCAATCCTTTCCAGGATCAGGACCTTCTCCATACTTCTTCATGGGAGTCATTTATTATGCAATTTGTGCCTTGGGTATTCAAGGCTTCTGGGCTAATTAATATCCACTTATCAGAAATTGCATTCCATGTGTATTCTTTTGTGATTGGGTTACCTCACTTAGGATGATATTTTCCAGATCAAACCATTTGCCTAAAAATTTTGTGAATTAATTGTTTCTAATTGCTGAGTAGTATTCCATTGTGTAAATATACCACATTTTCTGTATCCATTCCTCCTTTGAGGGGCATCTGGGTTCTTTCCAGCTTCTGGCTATTATAAATAAGGCTGCTATGAACATAATGGAGCATGTGTCTTTATTGCATGCCAGGGAATTCTTTGGGTATATGCCCAGGAGAGGTATAGCAGGGTCCTCTGGAAGTCTCATGTCCAGTTTTCTGAGGAACCTCCAGACTGATTTCCACAGTGGTTGTACCATCTTACAGCCCCACCAGCAGTGGAGGAGTCTTCCTCTTTCTCCGCATCCTCACCAACACCTGCTGTCTCCTGAGTTTTTGACCTTAGCCATTCTGACTGGTGTGAGGTGAAATCTCAGGGTTGTTTTGATCTGCATTTCCCTAATGACTAATGATGTTGAGCACTTCTTAAGGTGCCTCTTGGCCATCCGAATTTCTTCAGGTGAAAATTCTTTGTTAAGATCTGTACCCCATTTTTTAATAGGGTTATTTGGTTCCCTGGGGTCTAAGTTCTTGAGTTCTTTATATATATTGGATATTAGCCCTCTATCAGATGTGGGGTTGGTGAATATCCTTTCCCAATTTGATGGTTGCCGATTTGTCCTTTTAACAGTGTCCTTTGCCTTACAGAAACTTTGTAATTTTATGAGGTCCCATTTGTCAATTCTTGATCTTAAAGCATAAGCTATTGGTGATCTGTTCAGGAACTTTTCCCCTGTGCCCATGTCCTCAAGGGTCTTCCCCAGTTTCTTTTCTATTAGTTTCAGTGTGTCTGGTTTTACATGGAGGTTCTTGATCCACTTGGAGTGAAGTTTAGTACATGGAGATAAGAATGGATCAATTTGCATTCTTCTGCATGCTGACCTCCAATTGATGCAGCACCATTTATTGAAAAGGCTATCTTTTTTCCACTGGATGTTTTTGGCTCCTTTGTCAAAGATCAAGTGACCATAGGTGTGTGGATTCATTTCTGGATGTTCAATTCTATTCCATCGGTCCACTTGTCTGTCACTGTGCCAATACCATGCAGTTTTTAACACTATTGCTCTGTAGTATTGCTTGAAGTCAGGGATACTGACTCCCCCAGACTTTCTTTTGTTGCTGAGAATAGTTTTAGCTATCCTGGGTTTTTTGTTATTCCAGATGAATTTGATAATTGCTCTTTCTAACTCTGTGAAGAACTGAGTTGGGATTTTGATGGGGATTGCATTGAATCTGTAGATCGCTTTTGGCAAGATGGCCATTTTAACTATATTGATCCTGCCAATCCATGAGCATGGCAGATTTTTCCATTTTCTGAGGTCTTCTTCGGTTTCCTTCTTCAGAGACCTGAAGTTCTTGTCATATAGATCGTTCACTTGTTTGGTTAGAGTCACACCAAGATACTTTATATTGTTTGTGGCTATTGTGAAGGGTGTCATTTCCCTAACTTCTTTCTCAGCCTGCTTATCCTTTGAGTATAGGAAGGCAACAGATTTGCTTGAGTTGATTTTATAACCAGCCACTTTGCTGAAGTTGTTTGTCAGCTGTAGGAGTTCTCTGGTGGAGGTTTTTGGGTCACTTAAGTAGACTATCATGTCATCTGCAAATAGTAATAATTTGACTTCTTCCTTTCCAATTTGTATCCTCTTGATCTCCTTATATTGTCTAATTGCTCTAGCTAGAACTTCAAGTACTATATTGAAAAGATATGGAGAGAGAGGACAGCCTTGTCTACTCCCTGATTTTAGTGGCATTGCTTCAAGTTTCTCTTCATTTAGTTTGATGTTGGCTACAGGGTTGCTGTATATTGCTTCAACGATGTTTAGGTATGGGCCTTGAATTCCTGTTCTTTCCAATACTTTTAGCATGAAAGGATGCTGCATTTTGTCAAATGCTTTTTCTGCATCTAATGAGATGATCATGTGGTTTTTTTCTTTGAGTTTGTTTATGTAGTGGATAGCATTGATGGATTTCCTTATATTGAACCATCCCTGCATCCCTGGGATGAAGCCTACTTGATCATGGTGGATGATCGTTTTGATGTGTTCTTGGATTCGGTTGGCAAGAATTTTATTAAGTATTTTTGCATCAATATTCATAAGAGAAATTGGCCTGAAGTGCTCTTTCTTTCTTGGATCTTTGTGTGGTTTTTGGTATCAGCGTAATTGTGGCTTCATAGAATGAGTTTGATAGAGTTCCTTCTGTTTCTATTTTGTGGAATAGTTTGAAGAGTATTGGTGTTAGGTCTCTTACGAAGGTCTGATAGAACTCTGCACTGAAGCCATCTGGTCCCGTGCTCTTTTTGGTTGGGAGACTTTCTATGACCCTTTTTATTTTTTCAGGTGTTATGGGAATGTTTAGTTGATCTATTTGATCCTGATTTAGTTTTTGGTGTTGGATATCTGTCTAGGAAACTGTCCATTTCCTCCAGATTCTGCAGTTGTGTTGAGTATAGGCTTTTGTAGTAGGATCTAATGATTTTTTGAATATCCTCAGTTTCTGTTGTTATATCTCCCTTTTCATTTCTTTTTTTTAAATACGATATATTTTTTATTTACATTTCAAATGATTTCCCCTTTTCTAGCCCCCCACTCCCGTAATCCCCCTTGGGATTTTGATGGGTATTGCATTGAATCTATATATTGCTTTTGGCAAAATGGCCATTTTAACTATATTGATTCTACCAATCCATGAGCATGGGAGGTTTTCCCATTTTTTGAGGTCTTCTTCCATTTCCTTCTTCAGAGTCTTGAAGTTCTTGTCATACAGATCTTTCACATGTTTGGTAAGAGTCACCCCAAGATACTTTACACTGTTTGTGGCTATTGTGAAGGGGGTCATTTCCCTAATTTCTTTCTCAGCCTGCTTATCCTCTGAGTATAGGAAGGCTACTGATTTGCTTGAGATGATTTTATAACCTGCCACTTTGCTGAAGTTGTTTATCAGCTGTAGGAGTTCTCTAGTGGAGTTTTTTGGGTCATTTAGGTAGACTATCATGTCATCTGCAAATAATGATAGTTTGACTTCTTCCTTTCCGATTTGTATCCCTTTGACCTCCTTATGTTGTCGAATTGCCTGAGCTAGTACCTCAAGTACAATATTGAAAAGATAAGGAGAGAGGGGGCAGCCCTGTCTAGTCCCTGATTTTAGTGGGATTGCTTCAAGTTTCTCTCCATTTAGTTTGATGCTGGCTACCGGTTTGCTGTATATTGCTTTTACTATGTTTAGGTATGGGCCTTGAACTCCTGTTCTTTCCAAGACTTTAAGCATGAAAGGATGCTGAATTTTGTCAAATGCTTTTTCAGCATCCAATGAAATGACCATGTGGTTTTTTTCTTTGAGTTTGTTTATGTAGTGGATTGCATTGATGGATTTCCGTATATTGAACCAACCCTGCATTCCCGGGATAAAGCCTACTTGATCACGGTGGATGATCGTTTTGATGTGTTCTTGGATTCGGTTGGCAAGAATTTTATTGAGTATTTTTGCATCGATGTTCATAAGGGAAATTGGTCTGAAGTTCTCTTTCTTTGTTGGATCTTTGTGTAGTTTTGGTATCAGCGTAATTGTGGCTTCATAGAAGGAATTGGGTAGTGTTTCTTCTGTTTCTATTTTGTGGAATAATTTGAAGAGTATTGGTGTTAACTCTTCTTTGAAGGTCTGATAGAATTCTGCACTGAAACCATCTGGTCCTCTGCTTTTTTGGTTGGAAGACTTTCTATGACTCCTTCTATTTCTTTAGGCATTATGGGACTGTTTAGATGATCTAGTTGGTCCTGATTTAATTTTGCTATTTGGTATCTGTCAAGGAAATTGTCCATTTCCTCCAGATTCTCCAGTTGTGTTGAGTACAGGCTCTTGTAGTAGGATCTGATGATTTTTTGGATTTCCTCAGTTTCTGTTGTTATATCTCCCTTTTCAGTTCTAAGTTTGTTAATTTGGATACTTTCTCTGTGCCCTTTGGTCAGTCTGGCTAAGGGTTTATCTATCTTGTTGATTTTCTCAAAGAACCAGCTCCTGGTTTTGTTGATTCTTTGTATGGTTCTCTTTGTTTATACTTGATTGATTTCAGCCCTGAGTTTGATGATTTCCTACCTGGTGAAATAGCTTCTTTTTGTTCCAGGGCTTTCAGGTGTGTCATTAAGCTGGTAATGTATGCTCTCTCCATTTTCTTTTTGGAGGCACTCAGGGCTATGAGTTTTCCTCTTAGCACTGCTTTCATTGTGTCCCATAGATTTGGGTATGTTGTGTCTTCATTTTCATCATGTTCTAAAAAGTCTTTAATTTCTTTCTTTATTTCTTCCTTGACCAAGGTATCATTGAGTAGAATATTGTTCAATTTCCACGTGTATGTGGGTTTTCTGTTGTTTTTGTTGCTATTTCAGACTACTTTTACTCCATTGTGATCTGATAGGAGGCATGGGATTAGTTCGATCTTCTTATATTTGTTGAGGTCTGTCTTGTGACCAATTATATGGTCGATCTTGGAGAAGGTACCATTAGGTGCTGAGAAAAAGGTATATTCTTTTGCTTTAGGATAGAATGTTCTATATATATCTGTTAAATCTAATTGGTCCAAAGCTTCAATTAGTTTCATTATGTCCCTGTTTAGTTTCTGTTTTCCTGATCGGTCCATTGAGGAAAGTGCAGTGTTGAAGTCACCCACAATTATTGTGTTAGGTGCAATGTGTGCTTTGAGCTTTAATAAAGTTTCTTTTACGAAAGAGGGTGCCCTTGCATTTGGAGCATAGATGTTCAGGATTGAGAGTTCTTCTTGTTGTATTTTTCCTTTGACCAGCAAGAAGTGTCCCTCAGAGTCTCTTTTGATGACTTTGTGTTGAAAGTCAATTTTATCTGATATTAAAATGGCTACTCCAGCTTGTTTCCTGAGACCATTTGCTTGTAAATTTGTCTTCCAGCCTTTTACTCTAAGGTAGTGTTTGTCTTTGACCCTGAGGTGTGTTTCCTGTAAGCAGCAAAATGTAGGGTCCTGTTTACGTATCCAGTCAGTTAGTCTATGTCTTTTTATTGGGGCTTGAGTCCATTGATGTTAAGAGATATTAAGGAACAGTGATTGTTACTTCCTGTCATTTTTGATGTTATTTTTTAAATTTGAATGCTTATCTTCTTTTGGGTTTGATGAAAGGTTACTATCTTGCTTTTTCCAGGGTGAAGTTTCCCTCCTTGCATTGGTGTTGTCCTCCTATTATCCTTTTTAGGGCCGGGTTTGTGGATAGATCTTGGGTAAACTTGGTTTTGCCATGGAATATCTTAGTTTCTCCATCTATGGTGATTGAGAGTTTTGCTGGATATAGTAGTTTTGGCTGGCATTTGTGTTCTCTTAAGAGTCTACATGAGATCAGCCCAGGATCTTCTAGCCTTCATAGTCTCAGGTTAAAAGTCTGCTGTGATTCTGATAGGTCTTCCTTTATATGTTACTTGGCCTTTTTCTCTTACTGCCTTTAATATTCTTTCTTTGTTTAGAACATTTGGTGTTTTGATTATTATGTGACGGGAAGTATTTCTGTTCTGGTCCAGTCTGTTTGGAGTTCTGTAGCCTTCTTGTATATTCATGGGCATCTCTCTCTTTAGGTTAGGGAAGTTTTCTTCCATAATTTTATTGACAATATTTGCTGGCCCTTTAATTTGTAAATCTTCACTCTCATCTATGCCTATAATCCTTAGGTTTGGGATTTCCTGGATAATTTGGGTTACAAGCTTTTTGCATTTTTCATTTTCTTTAACTGTTGAGTCCATGGTTTCTATGGTATCTTCAGCATCTGAGATTCTTTCTTCTATCTCTTGTTTTCTGTTTTTGATATTTGCATCTATGTCCCATGATTTCTTCCCAAGTCTTTCTATCTCCAAAGTTGTCTCCCTTTGAGTTTTCTTAGTTGTTTCTACTTCTGATTTTAGATCCTGGATGGTTTTGCTTAGCTCCTTCACTTGCTTGTTTGTGCTTTCCTGTAATTCTTTTAGAGATTTTTGTGTTTCCTCTTTCATGACCTCAGCCTGTTGACCAAAGTTCTCCTGTATTTCTTTAAGTGTATTTTGCGTTTCCTCATTATTGGCTTTTGTATTCTCCTGGATTTCTTTCAATGATTTTTGTGTTTCCCTTGCAAGGGCTTCTAATTTTTGATCCATTTTCTTCTGAATTTCTTTAAGTATGTCCTTCATGTGTTCCTGTACCAGCATCATGACCAGTGATTTTAAATCCAAATCTTGTTTTACTGGTGTGGTGGGATATCCAGGACATGCTGGTAAAGGAGAATTGGGTTCAGATGTTGCCATATTGCCTTGATTTCTGTTAGTGACGTTCCTGCGTTTGCCTTTTGCCATCTAGTTCTCACTGGTGTTAGTTGGTCTTGTCAATGCTGGGCTCACCAGTGCAAGCTGCCTCTTCCCAGGTGGCCTCTGGTGCACAGCTTACCTCCTACACTGCCTGGAGACAGGGTGCTGTTGCCCAGGCTGTTCAGATCCTGAAGCAGACACCTGAAGGCTCCCGCTGGGGCCTGCTGGATTCACTGGAGCACACTGACTTCTCCCTGCTGGCTGCCCGGAAGCCCCTCTTGCCTCTTGCAGGACCTGGAGATATGGCATTGCCACCCAGGGCCCAGGCTGATCTGGATCCGGAAGTGGAGAGATTTGAGGGCTCTTGCCAGAGGCCTCAGGTCTGGAACCTAAGCTCTGTGCCACCGGAGCAAGCTTTGTGCTCCCAGACTGCCTCTGGGTGCACACCAGGTCTCCCGCACTTCCTGGAGACCGAGTGCTGTGGCCCAGGCTATTCAGATCCCAAAGCAACCACCTGGAGGCTCCTGCTGGGGCCTGCTGGATTCACCAGAGCATGCTGACTTCTCCCAGCTGGCTGCCTGGAAGCCCCTCATGCCTCTTGCAGGACCTGGAGAAGTGGTATTGCTGCCCAGGATGATCTGGATCCGGAAGCGGAGAGATCTGAGTGCTCCTGCCAGAGGCCTCAGGACTGGAACCTAAGCTCCGTGCCACCGGAGCAAGCTGTGCTGTTCCCAGCACAGTGTATCTTTAGTTTTTTTGAGTAAATTTCATAGTGCTGTGCATAGTGGAAAGACTACTTAATATCAACAAAAGCAGTGACTCCATTTCCTCAGCAGAAATTACTGTTAACCATTTTCTTTATGACAGACCTTAGAATGGTGAGATAGGATATCAAAGTCATTTTAATTTGCCTTTCCTCCCAAACTAAGAATATTTAATTTGTCAAGTTTATTGGTCATTTCTATTTCTTGTGAGAAGTGTGTTCACTGATAGCTTGTTCATGGACCAAATTATTTAGTTCGGGTACTAGGTTTTATGAGTTTTTTTTATATCTCAGATATTGGTGCTTTATCGGGTGCCCATATAACAAAGATAGTTTCCCATTTGTTAGTCTGTCTCTTCACTTGAATAATGTTTACTTGCCAAGCAGAAACTTTTAAATTTTATACAATCCTATTTGTCAATTCTTAGGATTATTTACTGAGCTCCTAGAATCCTTTTCAGTAAGACCTTGTATATAGCTATATCCTGAAGAGTTTCCTATAATTGTTTCAGAATTCAACTCATAATAAAGAATTTGATAGATTTTGAGTTTATTTAGCAAGGGTAAACACTAGATTGTTCATTCTATGTGTGAATACCTGACTCTTCTATTACTATTAGTCAAATAGGTAATATTTTCTCAACAAATTTGTCCCCATATCACATGGAGATAGCTGTATATATATGATTCTGAGTTCTTCTCTTCTTTTCTACTCTATTGACTTAAATGTTTGCTCTGTGTCAGTTTCTTGAGTTTTTTGTTACTATAGTACCATGCTGTAAGTTGAACCTGAAATTGTGCTTTATTATAACATTTTCAGCATTGATTTTTCTGCTTAGTCTTACATTGGCTATTTGGATTATTCTTTTTTAAAAAATTTTAATTTATTTACATTTCAAGTGTTATCCCCTTAACCAGTTTCCCCTTCTCCTAGAAACCTCCTTTCCTATGCCCCCCTGCTTCTATGAAGGTGTTCCTCCACCCACCTACCTGCCAACTCCCACCTCCCTGCCCTTGATTCTCCTACACTGGGGCATCTATTGAACCTTCACAGGACCAAGGACCTCTCCTCCCATTGATGCCTGGCAAAGCTGTCCTCTGCTACATATGCAGTCAGAGTCATATGTACTCCTTGGTTGGTGGCTTAGTCCCTGGGAGCTCTTCGGGAGGGGGTCTGGTTTTTTATATTGTTGCTCTTCCTATGGGGCTGCAAACACCTGCTCCTACAGTTCTTTCTCTAACTTCTCCATTGAGGACCCCACACTCAGTCCAATGGTTGGCTGCAAACATCTAACTCTGTATTCATAAGGCTCTGGCAGGGTCTCTCAGTAGACAGCTATATCAGGCTCCTTTATGTGACATATGGACTAGCTTGTTTTATCTGTTTCTGTAATGGGTACCTTTGGTTATTTTATTGAGATTACGGCACTTTGGCATTATATCCATGCTTAGTTTTCCAGTCTTGTAGATTCATTATTAGGGAATAACTTTCCATCTTCTTGTATCTTTTAAACAACAGATTCTGTGTTGTATAAATTTTATTGTATAATTCTCTCACATCCTTGGATATATTTCTTCCTAAGTGTTCTTGTTTGCTACAGGTATTATGATTTCTTCTTCTATATTTTTTCTTTACATTTAGTCTAGTAAAGCTACTGATTTTGTATGTTGTTTCTGTTCAATATGTGTATTCTTTTCAAGAGTATTCTTGTAGAGTCTTTGGGTGTCCTTTGAGTAATATTAAATAACACACAAATAAGTGTTATTTTCCTACTTGGAAATTATTGAGTATGTTTAATTACATCATGTATATTCTATAGAACTGGCTTAAGATTAAGGACTTTAATTTTGGTTTATAACAAAGGATTTCTTTCTGCTTTAATTATGATGCATAGTCTTACTGATTATAATAGCCTGGCATGGCAGTCATTGTCTTTTAGAAGTTGTTTTCTGATGATTTCTCTTTGTTGGATTGGTGTCTTTCTCTTAGGGATTTTAATGTTTTTTCTTTGGGAAGTAATTCTCTGGTCCTTCATTTATTGGTCCTTATACGTCATATATCCAGATGGTTATTACTTTCCTTAGACTTAGTTAAATTTCCTCTAACATTTTATGAAACATTTTTCTATACCATTAGATTGATGTTATCCTCATTCTTTAATGCTCATTATTGGCAGATTTGGTTATTTAATGCTATCCCATTCATCTTCTATATTCAGCTGATAATTTACTGTTTCATCTTTATCATTTTTGGAATGTTTAATAATCTACCTTTTCTTCAAGATCTCCTACTCTACTTTTAATTTGACCTAGTTAACTGGTGAGGCTTTCTATGAGATCCTTACAGACTTATTTAGACATCATTTCCAAGATTTCAATTTGAGGTTTTCAGCTATTACATATTTTATTAATTTCTTATTTCATAGCCTATTTTGACTTCTTTACATACTTCAGCTGTTAGTGTTTAATTGCATACACTCTATATTTATCCATGTGTTCAGTGATTTTGTAGAAATTCTTTTTATCATTTGCTTATTTCTTTGGGATTTAATATGACTAATACTCAGTGACCTTCCTTATTGTGGACGTAGAGATTCTCAAAGGAATTATGCTGCCTGTATTTTTATGTTTCTTGTGTTTCTTCACTGAGACTTGTATATATGTGATAAAGTGTTTGACATTTAAAAAAAATGAAAAGCACTTGTTTTATTTCAGATACTTGTAACTTTCAGATAGAAATGGGATATGGTAGGATCAAGATATTTTCTGCACTATTTCATTGGTCATCTAAGTTAGTAGAGGAACCATCAATCCATATCCCTAGGGAACCAGTCTTTGACTCCAGCTCTGTTATGAAAATAGAATATTAAGGGCAGAAACAACCATACTATTTTGATATAGCTACCCTGAAGATAT
Organism: Apodemus sylvaticus; assembly: GCF_947179515.1. NCBI lineage: Eukaryota > Metazoa > Chordata > Mammalia > Rodentia > Muridae > Apodemus > Apodemus sylvaticus. The sequence continues at coordinate 90,945,564 of NC_067473.1, read as the reverse complement.
TGTTCATAATCAATTTTTAAAAATATTTGTTGACTTTAATAATTTTCTGAAGCAAAGGGGCATACATAGTATGATGTGTACAAAGATACTAAAGTAAATAAGTAGAAATAGTGTAGTAGTTTGTTTTAGTGAAACAATAAATATTAGAAGAGAGAAAGTAAATTGTCTGGGAAAACAATACAGAGATAAGAAATCAATAAAGTTATTTTAATTAAAAAGAGAAAAAAATTAGACTGATAAATTAAAAAAAAAATCCTTCAACAATGTGTGGCAGAAGTAGGGAGATCCACAACTTCAAACCAACTTGTTTTCTTTGGCAAGGCCAAAAACAAAAAACAAAACAAAACAAAACTACAAAAAGAGAGGCTAGACTGAACTGATTCTCTGAACTGAAAGTGGATACCACACACACAAAGTAAAGAGACTTGTGCAGGAATAAATTTTTTCTCTTCTGTACGGGAACAGATACAGATCCTTTCTCAATATGGCCTACTCTAGTTGTTCAGACTTGATTTCTACAATGCCAAGTCTCACTGTATAGTCTTCTGTCAGCTACTCTAGGTTATGACAGTTTTCTTTCTTTCTTTCTTTCTTTCTTTCTTTCTTTCTTTCTTTCTTTCTTTCTTTCTTTCTTTCTCTCTCTCTCTCTCTCTCTCTCTCTCTCTCTCTCTCTCTTTCTTTCTTTCTTTCTTTCTTTCTCTCTCTCTTTCTTTCTCTCTCTCTCTCTCTCTCTCTCTCTCTCTCTCTCTCTCTCTCTCTCTCTCTTTCTTCCTTCCTTCCTTCCTTCTTTTCTTCCTTTCTTTCTTTGATATTTTTATTTATTCATTTCTTTATTTTTTATTTCTTTATTTTTATTAAACTAATAAAATTTCTTTTAAAATATACAACTCAGTATTGACATTTGTTTAAGCCATCAAAATACTTTATAATAGTTAAATGCCTCTTAAATAGACATGATAGCTTCTGAAGCTAAAAGTAATAAGCACTCAACCAGTTTTTAAAATCTGTTTGGAACATTAAACATGACAGAAGTAGAAAATAATCTCTTATGAAATCCTCTATGAACGGAAATTGTGAAAAGTTCCTGGTTAGATAGAAACTGTTCCATCTCCAAGGGAGACTATGCAATGTAACTGTGGCTTCATAGAATGAATTGGGTAGTGTTCCTTCTGTTTCTATTTTGTGGAGTAGTTTGATGAGTATTAGTATTAGGTCTTTATTGAAGGTCTAATAGAATTCTGCACTAAAACCATCTGGTCTGGGCTTTTTTTGGTTGGAGACTTCTATTTCTTTAAGGGTTATAGGACTGCTTAGATGGTTTATCTCATTCTGACTGAATTTTGGTATTTGGTATCTGTCTAGAAAATTGTACATTTCATCCAGATTTTCCAGTTTTGTTGAATATAGGCTTCTGTAGAAGTATCTGATGACTTTTTTAATTTCCTTGATTTCTGTTGTTATGTCTCCCTTTTCATTTCTGATTTTGTTAATTTAGAGACTGTCTCTGTGCCCTCTGGTTAGTCTGGCTAAAGTTCGACTATCTTGTTGATTTTCTCAAAGAGCTAGCTCCTGGTTTTGTTGATTTTTTTGTATACTTCTTTTTGTGTCTACTATTATTTCCTGCTATTTACTCCTCTTGGATGTATTTGCTACTCTATTTTCTAGAGTTTTCAGGTGTGCTATTGAGGTGCTACGGTATGCTCTCTCCAGCTCACCTGTGGCTAGGTTACCATAGAAACTCCTTTCCACTTCACCTCCTCATGATTTTTTCACCTCCTCATGGCAATTTTCTGTGCCAAGTTCCTACAGCAATTGCCAAATATTCCCTGAGAGACAATTCTGAGAAACTGTTCCTGAGAAATGATGTTAGCCCCCTGAGATTGTTCCCTGAATACAATGACTTTCCCCCTTCGCCTAAACTTACACCTGCTTGCTTGCCTTTATATTGCCTTGTGTAAAAAATAAAATTTGACAGCTTGATCAGAATACTGTCTTGCTGTCCATCTCTCGTGTCTCTTGTCTCTCCCATTTTCCTAGGTGGTCCGGGAACACTGTTGACTGTCCTGCAGGTCAGGACAAGAGTCGGGTGTTGAAGTCTCCAACTAGTATGGTTTGAGGTAAATTGTGTGCTTTGAGCTTTAGTACGGTTTCTTTTATGAATGTGGGTGCTCTTGCATTTGGAGCATAGAAGCTCAGAATTAAGACTTCTTGGTAGATTATTTCATTTGATTTGTATGAAGTGCCATTCACTATTCTTTTTGATAACTTTTGGTTGAAAGTTGCTTTTATTCAATATTAGAATGGCTACTCCAGCTCAATTCTTGAACCATTTCTTTGGAAGATTGTTTTCTAGCCCTTTACTCTGAGGTAGTATCTTTCTTTGACACTGAAGTGCATTTCTTGTATACAGAAAAATGTTGGGTCCTATTTACATATCAAGTGTGTTGTTCTGAATGTTTTTATTGGGGAACTGAGTCCATTGATGTTAAGAGATATTAAGGAAGAGTGATTATTGCTTCCTGTTATTTTTGATGTTATTTTATATTTTTGTGGTATCTTCTTTTGAGTTTGTTGAAAGAAGATTACATTCCTGCTTTTTCTAGGTTGTAGTTGCCCTCCTTGTTTTGGCATTTTCCAGCTATTATCCTTTGTAGGGGTGGGTTTATGGAAAGATATTATGTAAATTTGGTTTTGTCATAGAATATCATGGTTTCTCCATCTATAGTAATTGAGAGTTTTGCTCAGTATAGTAGCCTGGACTGGCATTTGTGTTCTCTTTGGGTCTGTATAACATCTGCCCAAGATCTTCTAGCTTTCATAGTCTCTGGTGAGAAGTCTGGTGTAATTCTGATAGGTCTGCCTTTATATGTTACTTGACATTTTTTCCCCTCCTGTTTTTAATATTCTTTCTTTGTTTTGTGCCTTTGGTGTTTTGACTATTATGTGATGGGAGGAACTGCTTTTCTGGTCCAGTCTAATTGGAGTTCTGTAGGCCTCTTGTATGTTAATGGGCATCTCTTTCTTTAGGCTAGGGAAGTTTTCTTCTATAATTTTATTGAAGACGTTTATTGGCCCTTTAATTTAGGAATCTTTGCTCTCTTCTATACCTATCATCCTTAGGTTTGGTCTTCTCATTGTGTCCTGGATTTCCTGGATATTTTGGGTTAGGAGCTTTTCTCATTTTACATTTTCTTTGACTGTTGTTTTAATGATTTCTATGGCATCTTCTGCACCTGAGATTCTCTCTTCTATCTCTTGTATTCTGTTGGTGATGCTTTCATCTATGACTCCTGAAATCTCTCTGTCTATCTATCTATCTATCTATCTATCTATCTATCTATCTATCTATCTAGATATAGATATAGATATAGATATAGATATAGATATAGATATAGATATAGATATAGATATAGATATAGATATAGATATAGATATAGATATAGATATAGATATAGATATAGATATAGATATAGATATAGATATAGATATAGATATAGATATATATCTTTCCTAGGTTTTCTATCTCTAGGATTGTCTCCCTTTGTTGTTTCTTAGTTGTTTTTACTTCTGTTTTTAGATCCTGGATGTTTTTTGTTCAGTTCCTTCACTTGTTTGTTTGTGTTTTCCTATAATTCTTTAAGGGATTTTTGTTTTTCATCTTTAAGGGCTTCAAGCTGTTTACCTGTGTTCTCTTGTATTTCTTTAGGGCAGTTATATATGTTCTTTGTAAAGTCCTCTATCATCATCATGAGATGTGATTTTAAATGAGAGTCTTGCTTTTCTGGTGTGTTGGGGTATTTGGAACTTGCTGTGGTGGGAGACCTGGGTTCTGATGATACCAAGTAGCCTTGGTTTCTGTTGCTTATGTTCTTGCCTTTTGCCATCTGGTTATCTCTGGTGTTAGCTGGTCTTGCTGTCTCTGACTGTGGTTTGTCCCTCCTGCAAGCCTGTATGTGTGTACTCCTGGGAGACCAGTTCTCTCCAGAAGGAATTTTGGTATGGACAGCTGTGGCACAGCAGTTCCTGGGTACAGACAGAAACTGGAAAGATCCTGGTCCAGGCTGTTCTTTGGTTCCTATGTCCTGATGGCTCAGTTTGGGTGACTCTTGGGCCATGAATTTGAGCAAAAGTGGTGTTCTTACTTGTGCTCAAGGATGGGTCAGCACTCCTGGGAGACCAGTTCTCTCCAGATGTTTTTGTGTATAGAGCACTGTGACATAGGATCAGATCTGCTGCATATGGAAACTGGCAGGAAACTGTCCCAGGCTGCTTCTCGGTTTCTATGACCTGAGGGTTCCAGGCAGGTCCCTCTGATCAGTGGTGGTCTTACCTATGCTTGTCAGCACTCCTGGGAGGCCTGCTCTCTTCCAGCAGTATTTGGGTAAGGAGCATTGTGGCACAGGATCAGCTCCAGGCACAGACAGAAACTGGAAGGCGACATTTATCTTCGAGTCATTGAACCTACAACTGTATGCTCCAGCATACAGTAGTTATATTCCTACCAATCTTGATGATTTCTATCATTGTTCTTCCCATATTATTTTTCCCATAAGTATGTCCTGTACTTAAATGCCATCTAATTTATAGGGTGGTATTCTGGTAAACTCCAATGCACAGGGTTTTGAATATATGTATAAACTTGTGGGAGGGAGAAATTTTATGAGACTTCACACAGGAAAGGAAGCTACCAAGAAAATTAGAAAAGATAGGAATTCATATCTTGCATATGAATTCATATCTTGAATATGAATTCACAATTTTATAGTGGGGAGAGATGACAAAGCTGGGAGAAGGAGAGGAACATGGAGAGGGAGAAGTGTAAGTGTGAGAGAGGAATGGAGGAAGGGAGCAAGGGAACGAGAGAGAGAGAGAGAGAGAGAGAGAGAGAGAGAGAGAGAGAGAGAGAGCAGAGAGGGAGAGCAAAAGTGAGAGCAAGAGGGGGAAGAGAGATTTATCATATTATAGATTGCAAGGGCTCATTGAGTCTCTTGGGAGTGACAAATAAAGTGGGAGACAGTGTTTAATTAAGTACCCAGTGAAGGATGTATTTGAAAGAACAACACATATGTCCTTGGGGTTTGCTTCCTTTTTAGAAGATAAAATTCTGTCTATGGCATCCAGATAGCTCCATACACATAAAACATCCATCACTGTAGTACTTACATGCCAAGATAAGTAAGCCATCTCAACTCTGAACAATACAGAGTTGGGAGATGAATGCCTTCCTGTGTCTGCAGTGCCCATGAGTTCTGGAGCTAAGCTTCCACAATTCTGCACTGAGATGAAACACAGAAGCAGAATGAATCAAGCCCAGCTTCCCTCAACTATCCTGACAGTGGCTGTTCCTAATAAAGTGTGCAATTCCCTACTGAGAGCTCTGAAATAGGCTTCTACAGAACAATTGAAGAGAGAGTGGGTGAGATACTGTGTAAAGCAAGAGAGTATATCATTTGAGGGTTTTGCTTTTATGTGAAGTAACAGCATAAAGGAATGACTTTAATAATTCTTTTGTGTTCTATGTGCTTGATATGTACACTGTAGACTTCTGCAGTCTCAAGTTAATTCAAGAAATCCTTTTTGTGTTATTTATTGACTGAATATTATTTGTAACTAGAGTATTTAATGAGGTACTACATAAGGTCCTTCTCAGGTTGATACAACAGTGATTAGAAGCAGCCCTTGAGGAAATGTATTTTAATTAAAAAGATAAAACAGTAGAGCAACATGCCAATACAAGGCCAGATAGAGTTCATAGTGTGATGATGGTAGAAAGGTGTAAGTGGTTTGAAACAGAAAGACACTAAATCTACTTGTGGATATGGGGAAATCTACATAGAAGTGTTCTCTGAGATATTGATTATGACAAGGGAAAATAAAGATGAGTTATAAGAAAATACTTGTCTAACAACCTAACCCAGAGTTATTGCCAGTGACTGTCAGCAACTTCATTTAAAGCTAGTTAGTCAATCATGAAAGGGAAGCCATCAAGTGAGTCCTTCCTTTAATTTATATTTATGCTTAAATTGCAGTGAGACCTGGATGAAATGGCATGTCCCTACCTTTTGGCTTTTGGAGGGGATTAGAAGATCAAGTGACAAGGCCCCGTGACATTACCTTGAAAAGTGGGCCATACAATTGGCAGTGGCACTTGTGACAGAAACAATACATATCAGTAGATACATCATGGGTTTCCTTGGATATGAATAGGAGAAGGAGGATGTGACTGGGCAAATTAAAGAGTAGGATGAGGGAAACCTTTGTATGGATCAAGTAATGGTACTTGGTACCATTGATTGGTAACAAGATAATTCTATACATGTAATCAATGGCATGCAGACCATTACAAAGTAAAGATTTCCCTTTATAAATTCATCCTAATGAGGATGTAAAAATTTTTATCATTGACATGATCAGATTACTTCTTACTATGCAGGTTGTTTTTATATGTCCTGGAAAGAACTATGATCTCAATTAATTTGATTAAAGGGAATCAATAACCCAATATTTTGTTTGGTTAAACATCAAGGATTCTGAAGGACATTGTACAGAATGTGAAATTATAAGATATCTGTAAGTAGAAACCAAGATTACCTACAGGTATGCAGAGTAAAATTAATCAAGTATAGTCACAAAGATTAATCATATATACAGTTACAAAAGGGTAAAGCTGAACAATTATGACTTCCTGTACCTCTGCTTATTTTGATGTCAAATGATAAATAGCTTTGGAAAACTTCAATAAAGTAAAGGCAAATATGATGGTAGTAAAACCCTGTGGAGCGTGTCTCTGTATGTTTACCCAGGTTCAGTCTCAGTCTCAGCTAAGTCTCAGTCCTTACCTTTCACCATTGCCATTTTTGCCTGGCTATCAAATGAAAATCAAGCATTCTACTCTCAAAATTTTTATACATGTGAGTGATACAGGTCCCTTTGAACAGATATTAGAACAATCTAAAATGTGAGAAATGGATTATTCTTGTAAAAGTTAACCATAGGTTTAGGTCTCCTATCCCTTTAGTGACAGGACATGGTAGATTGAGGGATAAGATGACTAGTTCAGATTCCAAGACATATGTCTTTGCATAGGTGTATAGCAGATGTGTGTCTAGTAGCCATGAATATCAGAAAAGAGTATCAGATTCCCTGTAACAGGGACGTAGATGGTTGTGAACCAGCACATGGTGCTGGGAATTGAACCTGGTCCCTCTGTAAGAGCAACAAGTACTCTAAATCACTAAGGCATTCATAGCATCAACACCTCAGTGCATATTTTTAGTAAATAAACAAACAACCACAATTAAAAAGAAAAAGGTCATTAACATTCCCCCCCCCTTGGAATCTGTACTAATCATCTTATCCATCAATCTACCATGCCCTGTCATTGAAGGGATAGGATAGTTAAAGCTATGGTTAACTTTTATAAAGAAAATCCATTTCCTACACTTAAATTGTAGCTAATATATGTTCAAAAGAACTTGCATTTTTTTCTCTCAGTGGCAATACTCTATTTTTCTCTTTCCCATTTCTGTCTGAAGAAGAGCCTCTGGTTTGAGAGTATAAAGATATACATAGTCTTTGTTGGCCAATGGCATAACAGATTTGGGCTGAATGAGAAGTGCTAACGTTCACTGTTTAATTCAGTGAGAAGCTAATTTTATGAATACCAGTGCTTAAGATGGCACCATGTGAGGCTGTGTAAAGTATATGCTCTAGGAGAAAATGAGAGTGGGAATTTGTCAGGAAACTGATTTCTTACAGATGGAACTTTGTACTGAAGCAGTGTTATAAGCATCTGTGTTTACCAACAAAGGTAAGATATGAAGTCTGAAGTTCTCTATAACTTTGGGGGAGAATCAGACTGCTCTAACTTATTTGATTTTGATTCTTTCTCAAATTACTCTGCTGATAACATTAGGAAGTAGTAGAAATTTATTGCACCACTGAAGAGTTTTCATAACAGCTGTTGGCAGTAGAAAGGAATAATTTAAAGGAAATGAATGCTCAGTTACTTTGGAGTGTAGTAGTGCACTTGAGGGAAACATCATGCAAAATTACATTTTCCCCTACTAAATTTTACTTTTGAAGGAACCTTTGGGGAATACAGATTTGGAAGTGGTGTCTACCTCCACCACTATAGTAGTCTAAAAAGGAACTGGTGTTGGGAACTTGAAAGCAACTAAGTGCAAAGATGCACACATAGACCATGACCTTAGCATCCTCGGCAGAACACTAGGTCCAGCAAACTAGAAAATTTGAACTAGATAAGGAACTAACTGCATTGCCAGGACTGTGGATTTTCAATGGGTTGACAAAGTTTAGACAACCAACTTCAAAACTAACTGGGTGATCCTGAGCATTTATCTTCTAAATTTCAGTTTCTTCATTTACAAAATGGAAATAATGGTATAACCTTTTGACAGGTACTTTGAGAGATAAATGAGATAATAACTGCAAATACTTAATAGCTGGATCATAGTAAGTCTTCAATGAGTGTCAGACATAATAATTTTTTGACTATGATTGTTATTGTATATAGTATAAACCATCCATTTATGTTCATTTATTTAAAATATGTAAAGACTAAATATAAACAAAAGTTTAAGTATGTCTAAATGTCCCAGTTGAGTTGAGCATTATTATAGGAGTGTATTTTTAGAAGTGTGTTCTCATGAAATACCACAAACATGGCTACCTAAATAAGCTTAAACATGGACAAGGTGGGTACAGGCCTGCAAATTCTGAGAGCAGAAAAAGTCTTCTCTAGGAATGAGCACACCAGTCAGTTATCCAATACCAAATGGTCACCCCCCTCAAACCATACATACAAGTAACATTATATGGAGTGGGTTATATTTACATATTTATGAGCACACACACACACACACACACACACAAGCAATGGAGTACCTGAGAGGATGAGAGGGTTAGGAGGTGAGAAGGGATGGAAAAAATGATGGAAAAAAAGTATTTTAATAATGTTAAGACTCAAGTTTGTTCTGAAAAGCAATTTTTCCAATTCCTATTTGCTACCACATTGTTCCACCTAGAGGTCATTAAACTAAGTGAAATGAGCCAAACACAGGAACACAATTACTGTAGTACAAAGTCAAATCCATGGATGCAAAGATGGGGTCAGTGGTGAAAGGTCTTTGATATGGTAAAAGGAAGGAGATGCTTGCCCAAAGACACAAAGTGACTTACAAACTGAACCCTTTTGGGATATTTAATAAACATTATGGGCAGTAATAGATGTGTTAGCTAATCTAATTATAGGAATTAATACATGATGCATATTAGGCTGTCACAATTTGCATTTTAACTTGTTTAATTTTTCTTTGATAGAATATGCCAAAATGTCTTGCTCAGAATGGCATAGAGTAATCACAGGTGCAAATAACTCATGTTGACACGTATGCTAATAAATCTGGTTAAACACAAAAGTTACTGATACTGCTTCAGACCAATTGAGGGTCTGTACAACATTCTATAAAGTAAATCCTTTGGTCTGAATTCTTAGTAACTGATAAATCTTTCTCCTTAATGCTGGCGTTTCCTTCTCTAAACACAGATGGCACTTGAAGGTGTGAGTGAGGAAAGTGAGAGCTGTTGCAATACTCTGGAAAAGAGGCTCAGGGGCCGGGCACCCTGAAGTTCTGCTCTTTACCCTGACACTTCATTTTTTTTATTGATATATTTTTTATTTACATTTCAAATGATTTCCCCTTTTCTGGGTCCCCACTCCCCGCAAGTCCCATAAGCCCTCTTCCCTCCCCCTGTTCCTCCATCTACTCCTTCACACTTCCCTGTTCTGGAATTCCCCTATACTCTTGCACTGAGTCTTTCCAGAACCAGGGGCCACTCCTCCATTCTTTTGGACATCATTTAATTTGTGGATTATGTCTTGGGTATTCAAAGTTTCTAGGCTAATATCCTGACACTCCATGAAGGAGAAACCTCCTTAGCTTCTCATCCTCAGCGTTTGTAAAATGTATCATTGATAGGATAGATTTTAGAAGATTGTGATGAGCATTAAATGACTGAATGTGCATATAATAGCACAGATCCTGGTATCTGATAACTAATCATTAAATGATAGTTATTATTTTTATGATGTTACTAATTTCACCAATTTTCTTCCTATGCTATTGCAATAGTTTTCATTATTATTCAATCTCCCCCATTTTACTCAGCATCATTTATAATTCATATTACCCATAGAACTGGCTATAAGTGGTATACATTTGGAGACTATGAAGGCTCTGTACTAAAGCAACAATTACAAAACAATTCGAGGAGCATGGTTTGATGAGAGAAATTAGAAGAATCATTTTCATAAATGGATAAAGGCATTGAATCCCTGTGAGTATTGCTAGTTGGCTTTTAGGGGCTTCAATTTCAGATTGTAGATTGAAGAAAAACAATGTACTTCTTTATAAATAATCAACTCTTGATTTGACATTATGTTCTAATGGCTTTCTGATCACTAACAGAGTTCATTTACATATTTCTTAGAGTCAAGAACTTTTGTAGTTTTCTTAAAGGAAAAATTGACTCCAGGAAATTCTTCTACATTTCTAGTTGTTCTCATTTTGAATTAGCCACTTTTGAGCCATAATGCTGACCTCTAATTAAGAGCATTTTGTTTGGGATTAAACAGGACAATTTAAGGGGAATGTTTCTTAATACACCGTGTCGAACACTGTGCCCCATTAAGGTCAGAAACAGTATGATGTTGCAGCTTCTGTAGTTTGAAACCAGGAAGGCAAAAAATGCCTCAGGTTTCCAGGCTTCACGGGAAAAGCCCTTATGATATGAAGCACAGACTTCTGTAAGTGAGTGCATTATGGTTAAAACCATTTCCCTTCATTGTTACTGTTGGCCACATGGGTATGAATGCAGACAAGCAGAATGTGGTCAGTAGGATGGAACTTCTGTCTGTTACCTGCTATCCTCTCTTCCCCGCTCTCTTCTTATCTTCTATTGTCCTCTTCTCTCCTTACACACCCACCCACAGAATAAATTTAATCATTTAACCATTTACTGTGATTGCACAAACTTATAAAAAACATTTTATTTCATAAAATTATGTATACTTTATTTTTCCATAATTTTTCTCTGACATAGTATGCTTTTTGAAGATTTATTTTATATTGTGCTTATACATGCATGTATTTCTGTACACCATGCATGTGCAATGATATTAGAGGCCAATAGAGGATTAGATCTCTGAGAACTAGAGTTAAGGATGGCTTTGGATAATTTCTCCTACCCTGACATAGCTATTCTCTGTGAAGGTTAAAGTTTTGATAATATATTATTCTTCCAGGAAAATACAGAAACCAATATTTAAGTTATAATCAATATTTTATAAAATAAATGATTTAGGGGTTGATATTCTGAAGAATCATAGAATTAAGCTTTTTGTCAAAAGGAGAGTGACAATTTATTATCAAATAGTGCACATTTATGCACAGAGGGCTTTCCTTGTGGCATGCCTAGCATTTGTCAGGTTCGATGACACCTGGAATCTCTGCCTACTTACTGGATGGAGCTCTCAATGCGGGTTATGGTGAGGAAAGCGGCAAGGTTTGCTGTATAAGATGAGATGACAATCAGAGCAAATAACCACCATGCCCCCATCATCATTCGGGTTGCCAGAGTTGTGTATGGGACTTCCCCGCCTGTGGAAAGAGGAGAGATGACAACAACATCAGTATGCTTTTACTGAGAAACTGAAGTTATACACATAAAGTGCCAAGACAGGCAACAAGAAACATTTCCCTTAAAGACCATGGAGGCCTCCATATTTTAATACTTTGTTTTTAATGGTCTTCTACAGAATTATGTGAGACTTTTTAAAAAAGAAATATATTTGACAGCATATGTTGAAAGGTTGTTTCTCCTTTAATTCTAAAATTAATTCATTATTATAGTCACTGATATATGTTTGTTTCCAAGAGCTAGATTATTTACAAGTTATATGATATTAACATGCTATATCTATATTTAATATACTTTTTCATGTTCTAAATTAAATATTGGATTTTTTTGTTAACTTCTTTGGGAGTGTAGGCTGCTGAAAATCTTGGTATCACACATATTACCACTGACATTAGTATTATTGCATTTGCTTTTTCCTGTCTCTATCTTAACTGGACTTAACTTGTAACAACATTGCTGAAAATCATTCTTCTCATTATGTCCTTGTGTGAAGTCTTCAGAAAGCTTACATTCTGTCTACATTTTCATCCTGTGCAATCTTAGCAAGACTGAATATCATCTACATCTGATGAACTAACATTATTTCTGGTCATGAAATGATCATCAGCTTGCATAAAGTAGACTGCTATGGCACCCATGGCCAATGGTCTTGGCTTGTTTTATTTTAGCTTGACACAAGCTAGAATCACCAGAAAAGAGAAAACCGCAATTGAGACAATGCCTCCCTAAAACAGGACTATAGGCAAGCCTGTACATTTTTCTTAGTGGTTGATGGCCAGAACATGGACCAGGGGTGTAGCATCTTTAGTGGTGCAGCTCTCAGATGTTGCTGCTCACTTTGTGGGGGGACATCTGATAGCTTTTGAGTCACCCATGCTGTGCTTCCACAAATAATCTGAAACTCACGCTCCTGTCAGTGCACTCAACAAAGTTTTACTAAGGCAGACTTAGATGAAATCATTTCTTTGGTGTCTTGCAGTGAATAGACACTTCTTGATGTCTTCATGGTAAATGTAAAAACAATTTACTTGGATAATATTCAAACTTATAGACTGGTCCTTCTTTATAGAGAACTATCGGCAAAGACCTGTATGTCTTGCTTCTGCCCAGAATATAATGGGAATCTTAAATTCAACTCATCTAAAAGATTTGTTTTAAAATTCAAATTACCTCCCTAACTACCTAGTTCACATTATGCCAGGAACTGGAACATTTCTATTATGTAATTTCTTAGAACAAAACCTTAAAAGCTTCATCTATCAATATGTAACAAATCCTGACACCTTTACCTTCAAATTAATATTCACAACCTGTTATCTCACCATTTCCAATGCTGATATCTAAACCAGCAGCTTTTGATTTTGCCACCAAACAGCCTATAAACCCTATATTTAACCTGCCTATATTCTGACCCCTGTCAGTACTCCACCATGGAACTCTAGGCCATGAAAGTCAGGTCATGATGTGCTCAGATCAAACCTCCCACATGATGTGCTAAGATCAAACCTCCCAGTAGCTTCTCAGCACTCTGAGAAAAATCTGTAATCTTTGTCAAAGCCTATCAGATGTTGCATGGAAGAATCTTACTCACTTATCTGAACTTATTTTGAATCAATCTCTAAAACATACTGTCAAGTTTATTTGTAGCATAAAATAGTTTTTGTGCCTGGACCATTAAAGAATCCTATGCCCCTTCTGTGTCAGTTTCCTCTTAAGATTTTGGGAACAGTAGTGGATATAAAAAGTGAGCAGTATCTGAGAGCTGGGAGCAAAGTTCATGGGTAGCAGAACCTAGGTTCCAGGGGATGAGAGTAAGGTTGGACAGCAGGGTGACAAGAGAAGACAGTTGGTGACAGTTGAGGCAGGAGAAGCTGAGTTGAGGCAGAGAAGATATGCTTATGAGACAGTTAAAAGAAGACCCCATGAAGAACCCACAAGGTAGCAAACAGAGAAAAAAATAACAGCTACATTTATTTCTAATCCAAAGATTTGAATTTAAACTATGAATAGTTAGAATTCTTTTGTTTTCAATTTACAAGTGTTTTTCTATTTAAGAATCTTTAAAGATTTTAATTTTAAAAAATGCCTCTTTGGAAATCTTTTATCAGTGTTTTACTAATATAATTTCCTACAGTTTCATACTGTCAAGTCCTTTGCTTCTTAGAAAATGATAATTTGACATGTTTAATTGCAGCAACATATAAACAATTTTGGTTTTAATTTTAAATTTTATTTCAAATATTTTTTTAAATATCTGAAATTTAGATATAGTAAAATAAATTTCTTTTTCTCACTTTTCTCTCCAGCTCTCCATAATCCATTTGCTTTCTTTAAAATTTGTGGACTCTATTTCTTGAATTATGTATATATATAATTATGTACATATATAATATATAATTATGTATATATACATATATATACATACACACATATGCACATACATATATACATATATACATGTACACATAACATATATGTGTGTATATATAAACTGTTATATATATTCATAAATATATAAATACATATTGCTTAGTATGTATAATGTCACTTGAATATATATATATATATGTGTGTATATGCACATATATGAACATATACACATATATGTGTGATTTCAGGATTGTCCACATATGATTTATATAGGTTTTTTTTTCCTTTCTTTATAATAGTCTCTGGGATAGGAATATTCCCTGTCTTTTATTATGTGGTTAGATACATGGCAAATGAGTTCATGCTATGTTACTGGCTGAACTTTGTCTTTATAGAATTTATGTGTTTAAACACTAATTTTCAATGTGCCAATTGAAACTGGCAATCTTAAAAAAACAAGTCAAAGTAAAACAAAGTCATAAAAGATCATGCTAATATGGCTGCCATTCTGGTGAGACAGACAAAATACTGAGGGTGTGTTTATGCAATGATCACAGGCAGAAAGAAGTTATGATAGAGTAGAGAGGCTGGTAGAGAAATGGAATCTGTTTACACCTTGGTCTTTGTCTTCAACTCTTCACATCTCTTAGTCTGTGTATTTGTTATATTATTCCTCTCAACTTAATACATACAGAATATTAAACTTTAATAGACTTTGCCAAGAAATAGGCTTATATTCACCTAGCAAGTAAATTAGATGAACACTATTCCTTCCTGTTAGGTCTATAATATGTGAGTATATTAATAATATTTAATTAATTGTACCAGGCTGTTTAACTCTGACCATTAGCTCTGATATTTAATATATCTGCATTTTAAATATACAATAAACATATTTTTATATATTTTCTGAATTTTCAGTTCAGGCTAATTTTTCATATATGGAAAACTTTTTCTCAAAGTCACTTATGATACATTTTAGATATTTCTTAAAAGCAACAGGTATTTTTACTTGGTTTTTACATGGTGAAAGCTAAAGAATATTCAGCCTTAAATTCACATGAACATTTTCTTAAGCAAAACAGATAATTAGAATTTAACAGTAAAATGTGAGGAAGTCTGAATGATATATGCAAAAACAGTAGAGAAATACATGTATGACTGAAAGGCTAATTGTTGGTTTGTTTCCATAAAGACCTTACCCTTTCAACTATGGAAAATCAATTGCTGAGTTTCTTCTTTTGTGGTATATAATTTGCAACTTTAGTAGCTCAAATATTCATGTATAATCCAAATACTTTTGACATATTTACTTAGAAATAAGATAATAAAAATAATGGAAATATGTCTTCTTTTTCTTTTCATACTGTTGTGATAAAAAAATACTCTGACAAAAGCAGTTTAAAAAAGAAAAAAACATTTGCTTCATGGTTCAATGGTACAGTTCATCATGATGGAAATTCAAGGTAGTAGGAAATTGAAGGAGATAGTATCAATGTGCTCACAATCAGGAAACAGAAAGTGATGAATACACACTCCTGATCCACTCACTTTACTCAAGCCAACATCTCAGCCAGGGAATGGGACAAACCACAGTAAGAGAGTCTCTCCACCTCTCTTAATGCAGTGTAGATAAGCCCCTACAGTCTTCCAGGTGATTATAGATTCTGTTAAGTTGCCAATTAGTACTAATCATCCAACTCTACCCAAGGTGCCAAATTGACAAAACCAAAACATCACTTTTATTTCACAACCTTCCACCTCTTATTTTGGTTGGCCTATGACCATGATATAATGTTAATGTTTCAGATCAGCTTTAGCTTACCACAGTCTCCAATTATTTTAATAGTTTAGATGTTCTTAATATCTTAACTGTGAGTACTTAGAGAATTAAAAGTTACATATGTTCCACACAAAATGTCTAGAGTAAACATTATTATTCCAAAACAGATGAATTAGGGAATATTAATGAATGATCAGAATAAAGCAAGACCAAAATCCACCAGTGAAACATCAGATGACTGGCATTTGAGCCCTAAGTTAAATTGTCTGTGTTCCAAAGGGTTTAGATAGTGCTTTAGGCTTCCAGTGTGACCATCTGCAAGATACCAAACCTTTTCATGGGCTGGCTCCATTACATGCCCACAGCTATCCTTGATGGAGATTATATAATCAAAACATCTCCAATATTCTGATGTTTCTATTTCAACCAAACGTCACTCCACAGAATCACCTGTGAGATTCTGGCAGAGATTCTGACCTTGCCACATACTGATTGCCTGGTATCAGCTGCTTTCTGAAATTGCTTACAGATTCAATGACACCCCTCAATCTTGCATTTTTCATGTCTCTAAAACTGGGAACATGATCCATATGGCATCTACCAGGAGTTCTGATGGTGTACTGCTGGAACCTGTCCCCCTTGGACCAGACTTGCATCATTTCCTGTGTACTGACCCTGGGGAAACACTATCCTAGGCAATTGGCTTTGAAGAGTAGGAACTCAGCTGCATTCCCTGATGAGTGATGTGTTGCCTATCCTGTTGTCTCAGAACTGTTTCCCTGTAATATTGCTAATGTCATACAATTACTGCTGCTTTGTTGTTGCACTTTCCTTGTATAAAACTGTAAACTTGTCCATATTCCCTACCTCTATCCGACAAATTAATCCATTATGCTTAATTTATATTTGCCTTATATTTTCAGATCATAGATAGAATGAAGCAAGATCCCTGGTTAAATATCACATTAAGGGCTTTATCACACTTCCCAAGTCATGCCCTGTCTCTTTCCCTCAGCACCCTTGTCTTCTAAGTTTCCATTGGACTGGCCCATTAAGCTCTGCTTCCATCATGCTGGGACTTTCTAACTTAAAATTTTTAAACATTTCTATATTCGTGCTCTGAAACCATTCAAAAGGTCTAAGAACTACATGGCTTTTTTGATTTATCACAGCAATAGCCTCACATCTTGGTACCAATTTCTGCATTAGTTTCTCTTCCTGTTGCAATGTTAAAATGCTCAGACAAAAGCAATTAACACTATCTATTACATATTCCATTGATAGAAAACAGAAAAAAAAAACCTATAAAGAATTTGTAAAACTAAACAAATAGTGGAAAAATTACGACAACAAAGTTCTGAATAGGATAATAATTTTGAAAAGGGACTTAGTTTTTGTCACTTTTTTTCCTAAGGCAGAAACAACAATTTTAAAAAATGACATTAGAAAGAGTTCTTAAAATGGGCAAGGTCATAAAACTTGGAATATGAAAGTAGAGGGAAGGAATATGTACATTAGAAAAGTATAAGCCAAAATAGAGACAGAGAGAGGGATAAGGAAGAGGGAAAGAGTTAACCAAAATTAAGGTTATGTGAAAAGCCATAGGAGAAATTTGTAAATTAATTAAAACTGAAGTTCCAAACTTCTTGTTGGCTCGGCCCTGCCTTAGGGGAAGGAACTGAAGTGGACACAGATATCAGACAGACACAAGCAAAAATATTGATGATCTCTTTTAACTCTAACTATCCTGGATGCTTGTAAAACTCTAAACACTTTCTTCTTTATTCTGTAGCCAAACACTGATGGTTTCTCTCCTCTGTAAATCTCTAAGGTTTATTTTACTACTTGACTTTACCTTACTCTTCGGTGCTAAAACCTTAACTCTTCTTGTTGTTCTGCGCTTCCTTAAGCATGAGGACTTAACTTTCTCATTGCTCTGTGCTAAAATCTTAATTCTTCATTATTGTGCTTCATTAAGCACCGAGAAAACGTAACTCTTCATCTCTCCATTATTTATTTTAAAAAATCTCTGTGCTTGATTACTACTAGAAAACTTAACTCTTACTTTATAAATCTCTGCTTAACTCTCATTTATTTTATAATTCTGTGTGTTCAATATGCACTAGAAAACATATGTTTTACTTACTTTTTAATTCTCTGTGCTTGATAATTCTCTGTCTTAGACCTAAGTTACTCTGAGGGCAGATGCTGCAGATCTCTGGCTAATTAACACCCTATTGTTAAACAGCCTGGATTGAGTAAAGGATAAATTGCTAGAGTTCCTTTCTCTTTTGTCCTGAAGACTTGTCTTACTTCTTACTGGCCAGGAGGGAAGGAGGCTTGGAGCAATTAACTTTTATTGAACCAGGAGAAGAGAGTCCCTAGCAAAAGAAAAAAAAAACACTTTTACACAAGCAAATAAGCAAAAAACACACATACATTCATACACACATACAAACACATACACATATACATATCTATAAATTCCTTTAAGACCTAGTCACTTTAGTTAATGGTTTACTACCTAAAGGAATGTATTCCTAAATTGTAAATCTCTATCAATGCCTGCTTTCTATCTGAGAGCAATTTACTGGTGACAGGTAAGAACTGACAGAGTTCTAATCGCAATTTTCATATCAAAGAGGGCCTTAATTGCAATCCTTCTTATAAAAAGCTCAATAATTATTGGTATAAATTTAGGAATTCTTACAGAATCATCATGAGGAATTAAGAAATCATCTAATTGCTTATATAGTATCGCTCTAAGATAGTACATCTTTGTTGAGCTGCAGAAAATCTGTCCAATAGGATGGCTAATGTCCAGGGATTGTTATATTAATTTAATACTGACAGGAGATTCGCTGCCTGCCAGGACAGAAAAGGGTCACTAGGTACTGTATCACCCTGAGCTTTAGATCTCTGGTGGTGTAAACCTCCAGGGGTCTGCCTGCACCAAGGAACTGAGCACATAGGTGGTTTGTCTGCTAGCCCGCCAGGAGTGGGACCTGTGTCCTGCCCAGAGAACAGCAGAGGAAGAGATTCCCTGTGGCCATATTCGCTCCCTGCTGGGACAGAAAAGGGTCACTAGGTACTGGATCAGCCTGAGCTTTAGATTTCTGGGGCTGCAAATCTCCAGGGGTCTACCTGCACTCAGGAACTGAGCACATAGGTGGTTCATCTGCAAGCCAGTCCACCACGGGACCTGTGTCCTATGTGAGAATCAACAGAGGGAGTGACCCCCACCACACCATCTTCGCTCCATAATAGAGCAGACAGAGAACACCTGGTTGACCTTGACAACCTAAGTATAACATTGCTTGAGGCAAGAGTGAGAAGGGCTCCAAAGGCACAAAAGAGGAAGCCAGCATATCAGTAATCTGTGCCAGAAGAAACCCTGTCATCCAGTGTTGCAGAGATAACCTTAAAGATCCACAGTAGGTTGAAGCACCAGCCAGTGACAATAAGACTATCTAACTCCTGGGAGAACCAGATGGCTAAAGGCAAACGCAGGAACGTTACTAACAGAAACCAAGGCATTATGGCAGCATCGGAACCCAATTCTCCAACATTAGCAAGTCCTGGATACCCCAACACACCAGAAAAATAACATTTGGATTTAAAATCACTGGTCATAATGCTGGTACAGGTACACATGAAGGACATACTTAAAGAAATTCAAGAGAAAATGGATCAAAAATTAGAAGCCCTTACAAGGGAAACACAAAAATCATTGAAAGAAATTCAGGAGAATAAAAAAGCCAATAAGGAGGAAACACAAAAATCACTTAAAGAAATACAGGAGAACTTTGATTAACAGGCAGAAGTCATGAAAGAGGAAACACAAAATTCTCTTAAGAATTAGAGGAAAACACAAACAAGCAAATGACAGAACTGAGCAAAAACTTCCAGGATCTAAAAACAGAATTAGAAACCACTAAGAAAGCACAAAGGGAGACAACTTTGGATATAGAAAACCTTGGGAAGAAATCAGGGACCATAGATACAAATATCAACAACAGAATACAAGAGATAGAATAAAGAATCTCAGACGCCGAAGATACCATAGAAACCATGGAGTCAACAGTTAAAGAAAATGCAAAATGCACAAAGCTTGTAACCCAAAATATCCAGGAAATCCAGGACACAATGAGAAAGCCAAATCTAAGGATTATAGGCATTGATGAGAGTGAAGATTTACAACTTAAAGGGCCAGCAAATATCTTCAACAAAATTATGGAAGAAAACTTCCCTAACCTAAAGAGAGAGATGCCCATGAATATACAAGAAGCCAACAGAACTCCAAACAGACTGGACTGGAACAGAAATACTTCCCATCACATAATAATCAAAACCCCAAATGTACTAAACAAAGAAATAATACTTAGGGCAGTAAGAGAAAAAGGGCAAGTAACATATAAAGGAAGACCTATCAGAATTACTCCAGATTTCTCACCAGAGACCATGAATGCTAGAAGATCCTGGGCAGAGCTCATGCAGACTCTAAGAGAACACAACTGCCAGCCGAGACTACTATACCCAGCGAAACTCTCAATTACTATGGAGAAATCAAGATATTCCATGACAAAAACCAAATTTACACAATATCTTTCTACAAACCCAGGCCTACAAAGGATAATAGGGGGGAAACACCATTACAACGAGGGAAACTATACTCTGGAAAGAGCAGGATATTAAGCTTCTTTCATCAAACCCAAAGAAGATAACCACACATGTATAAATTAAAATAAAAAATGATAGGAAGCAATAACCACTACTCCTTGATATCTCTTAACATCAATGGACTCAATTCCCCAATAAAAAGACATAGACTAACAGACTGGTTACATAAACAGGACCCTACATTTTGCTGCATACAGGAAACATACCTCAGTGTCAAAGAGAAAAACTACCTTAGAGTAAAAGGCTGGAAGACAATTCTACAAACAAATGGTCCCAGGAAACAAGCCGGAGTTGCCATTCTAATTTCAGATAAAATTGGCTTTCAACCTAATGTCATCAAAAGAGACCTGGAAGGTCACTACTTGCTGGTCAAAGGAAAAATCCAACAAGAAGAACTCTCAATCCTGAACATCTATGCTCCAAATACAAGGGCACCCTCATTCATAAAAGAAATTTTACTAAAGCTCAAAGTACACATTGCACCTAACACAATAATTGTGGGTGACTTCAACACTCCACTCTCACCAATGGACCGATCAGGAAAACAAAAACTAAACAGGGAGACAATGAATCTAATTGAAGCTTTGAACCAATTGGAGTTAACATATATATATATATATATATATATATATATATATATATATATATATATATATAATTTTCACCCCAAAGCAAAAGAATATACCTTTTTCTCAGCACCTCATGGTACCTTCTCCAAAATAGATCATATAGTTGGTCACAAGAGACCTCAACAAATATAAGAAGATTGAAATAATCCCATGCCTCCTATCAGATCACTATGGAGTAAAAGTGGTCTTTAATAACAATAAAAACAACAGAAAGCCCACATACACATGGAAACTGAACAATACCCTCCTCAATGATACCTTGGTAAAGAAAGAAATAAAGAAAGAAATCAAAGATTTCTTAGAATTTAATAAAAATGAAGGCACAACATACACAAATCTATGGGACACAATGAAAGCAGTGCCTCCAAAAAGAAATTTGAGAGAGCATACACTAGAAGATTAACGGAACAACTGAAAGCCCTGGAAAAAAAGAAGCTAATTCACCCAGGAGGAAGAGAAGACAGGAAATCATCAAATTCAGGGCTGAAATCAATCAAGTAGAAACCAAGAGAATCATACAAAGAATCAACAAAACCAGAAGCTGGTTCTTTGAGAAAATCAACAAGATAGATAAACCCTTAGCCAGACTAACCAAAGGGCATAGAGAAAGTATCCAAATTAACAAAATTAGAAATGAAAACGGAAATATTACAACAGAAACCAAGGAAATTCAAAAAATCATCAGATCCTACTACAAAAACCTTACTCAACACAACTGGAGAATCTGGAGGAAATAGACATTTTCTTACACAGATACCAATTACCAAAATTAAACCAGGAGCAAATAGACCATCTAAACAGATCCATAACCCCTAACGAAATAGAAGGGGTCATAGATAGGCTTCTGACCAAAAAAAGCACAGGACCAGATGGTTTCAGTGCAGAATTCTATCAGACCTTCAAAGAAGACTTAACACCAATACTCTTCAAACTTTTCCACCAAATAGAAACAGAAGGAACACTACCCAACTCCTTCTTTGAAGCCACTATTATGCTGATACCAAAACCACACAAAGATCCAATTAAGAAAGAGAATTTCAAGCCAATTTCCCTTATGAATATCGATGCGAAAATACTAAATAAAATTCTTGCCCACCGTATCCAAAAACACATCAAAACAATCATCTACCATGATCAAGTAGGCTTCATCCCAGGGATGCAGGGATGGTTCAATATAACGAAATCCATAAATGCTATCTACTACATAAACAAACTCAAAGAAAAAAAAACACATGATCATTTCATTAGATGCTGAAAAAGCATTTGACAAAATTCAGCATCCTTTCATGCTAAAAGTATTGGAAAGGACAGGAATTCAAGGCCCATATCTAAACATAGTAAAAGCAATATACAGCAAACCGGTAGCCAACATCAAACTAAATGGAGAGAAACTTGAAGCAATCCCACTAAAATCAGGAACTAGACAAGGCTGCCCCCTCTCTCCATATCTTTTCAATATAGTTCTTGAAGTCCTAGCTAGAGCTATTAGACAACATAAAGAAGTCAAAGGGATACAAATTGGAAAGGAAGAAGTCAAACAACCACTATTTGCAGATGATATGATAGTATACTTAAGTGACCCTAAAAACTCTACTAGAGAACTCCTCCAGCTGATTAACAACTTCAGCAAAGTGGCTGGCTACAAAATCAATGCAAGCAAATCAGTAGCCTTTATATATTCAAAGGATAAGCAGATTGAGAAAGAAATTAGGGAAATGACTTCCTTCACAATAGCTACAAACAGCATAAAGTATCTTGGGGTGACTCTAACCAAGCAAGTGAAAGACCTATAAGACAAGAACTTCAGATCTCTGAAGAAGGAAATCGAAGAAGATCTCAGAAAATGGAAAAATCTTCCATGCTCGTGGATTGGCAGGATTAATATAGTTAAAACGGCCATCTTGCCAAAGGCAATCTACAGATTTAATGCTATCCCTATAAAAATCCCAGCCCAGTTCTTCATTGAGCTAGAAAGTGCAATTCTCAAATTCATCTGGAATAACAAAAAACCCAGGATAGCTAAAACTATTCTCAACAGTAAAAGAACTTCAGGGGGATTCAGTATCCCATATTTTAAACTTTACTACATAGCAATAGTGATAAAAACTGCATGGTATTGGTACAATTTCAGGCAAGCAGATCAATGGAATAGGATTGAAGACCCAGAAGTGAACCAACACATCTATGGTCACTTGATCTTCGACAAAGGAGCTGAAAGCATCCAGTGGAAAAAGATAGTCTTTTCAACAAATGGTGCTGGTTCAATTGGATGTCAGCATGCAGAAGAATTCAGACACTTCCTGAGGACCCTGTAATACCACTCCTGGGTATATATCCAGAGGATTCTTCAGCATGCAATAAGGATACATGCTCCACTATGTTCATAGCAGCCCTATGTGGATATTAGCCTAGAGACTTTGAATACCCAGGACATAATCCACAAATTATATGATGTCCAAAAAGAATGGATGAGTGGTCCCTGGTTCTGGAAAGACTCAGTGCAAGAGTATAGGGGAATTCCAGAACAGGGAAGTGGGAAGGGGTAGATGGAGGAACTGGGGGAGGGAAGAGGGATAATGGGGCTTGCAGGGAGTGGGGACCCAGAAAAGGGGAAATCATTTGAAATGTAAATAAAAAAATATATCAATAAAAAAATACTGACAGGAAAGGCATGTCAATAGTAAAAATCCTGAGATGTCCCTCAGTCTTTACCTTTATGGGCTTACTCATTGAAGTTCTGTGGTGAATCATTCTCAAGAAAATCACCTGTTAGGCTTAGCCTTTCCTAGATGGCTCTGGCCAAAACCAAAACAATCCACCACCACTACCACCAAGAACAACAACAACAACCCCCCCAAAACAATGCAAATCACACAAACCAAGAATATGACCAGAAGCATACTGCATAAATAGATAATGTTTCTTCCATAGCCACAAATTATTAAGCAAAAATTTCAATGCTTAGAGTAGAATAGCACTCTATGGTTTGTTGTTCAGAAAGCCTCACAGGTTTCCAAAACAATATAAGCTATTGCTAATTACTCTTGGTTATTTATCAGGCTGATACAGGAAGATCTTATTGTTGAAGACCATATATGCTTTGATTATGAGACGCAGAGAAATAAAGACACGATTTAAAGTTTCCTCCCTACTGGCTAGTTTTCGTAGTACCAAAAAGTATTATAAAGATTGATGGAAAAGAACATGCATTAATGGTTTCTCCAAGATTCAAACCCTGCATGCAACAGCATGGACCTATTGGACAAAATATGTCCATGGTGCAATAATGGTATGATTGTTGTGAGTAACCAATTGCTTTCTGAGTCCATTTGGGACTCATTCTCAATAGAGAATTCATGATTAGTACCAAATATCTGACATAAAGCCTGTGGCTAGGGAAGTCAAAGGATACAGTGTAAAATCCATAGCTGCTGTGTTATTAAAGAAACATAGTGTCAAATTGCCTTCTAAGAATGTGATTATCCACTAAAATGAGGATTCCTCTTAGTTTTGATTATAGAATATTCTTTTTGTAATGGGTGACAGTTAACCCAGAAACTCATAACTGGTTAAAGTGCTGAAGTGACTTTTGGACAGTCAGCCCTCAATAGACAATCCCTTCTTAGACTCACGGATCATAGAGAAGAGGGAGTGGAAATAAAAGAACCAGAGCATACAGAGGAGTGATGTAAAAAGCTTTCTTTTGGACATAACACGCTTTTGCACTTGCAAACTCACAGGATCTGTGGTTATCTGCATAAGACTTGCTTCACTTAGGATGATATTTTCCAGATCAAACCATTTGCCTAAAAATTCATTGTTTCTAATTGCTGAGTATTCCATTGTGTAAATATACCACATTTTCTGAATCCATTCCTCCTTTGAGGGACATCTGGGTTCTTTCCAGCTTCTGGCTAATATAAATAAGGCTGCTATGAACATAATGGAGCATGTGTCTTTATTGCATGCCAGGGAATCCTTTGGGTATATGCCCAGGAGAGGTATGGCAGGGTCCTCCGGAAGGGTCATGTCCAGTTTTCTGAGGAACCGCCAGATTAATTTCCAAAGTGCTTGTATCATCTTACAGCCCCACCAGCAGTGGAGGAGTGTTCCTCTTTCTCCACATCCTCGCCAACACCTGCTCTCTCCTGAGTTTTTGACCTTAGCCATTATGACTGGTGTAAGGTGAAATCTCAGGGTTGTTTTGATTTGCATTTCCCTAATGACTAATGATGTCGAGCACTTCTTAAGGTGCCTCTCGGTCATACGAATCTCTTCAGGTGAAAATTCTTTGTTTAGATCTGTACCCCATTTTTTAATAGGGTTGTTTGATTCCCTCGGGTCTAACTTCTTGAGTTCTTTGTATATATTGGATATTATCCCTCTATCAGATGTAGGGTTGGTGAATATCCTTTCCCAATTTGATGGTTGCCGTTTTGTCCTTTTAACAGTGTCCTTTGCCTTACAGAAGCTTTGTAATTTTATGAGGTCCCATTTGTCAATTCTTGATCTTCGAGCATAAGCTATTGTTGATCTGTTCAAGAATACACATGCAATGCAATCTCTGATAAGTGGATATTAATTAGCCCAGAAGCCCTGAATTACCCAAGGCACAAATCGCATAACAAATGACTCCCATGAAGAAGTATGGAAAGGGTCCTGATCCTGGAAAGGATTGATCTAGCATTGGAGGGGAATACAAGGACAGAGAAAAAGGAGGGAGGTGATTGGAGAATGGATGGAGAGAAGAAGGTTTATGGGACATATGGGGAGGGGGGATCTGGGAAAGGGGAAATCATTTGGAATGTAAACAAAGAATATAGAAAATAAAAATATTAAAAAAAAAGACTTGCACAAACATTTGTAATATAATGATTGCTGGATGATGGATGAAAAATTATTTTCAGTGATTATTTTATCTTCTGGTAAGTTGACCATGCTTCAGTAAATAACTACCCATCAGGATTCATGCAAGCAACCCTAATTAAACTCAGGGAACCACCAAAAATTTGAATGTAGAATTTATTTATTTATTTATTTATTTATTTATTTATTTATTTATTTATTTATTTATTTATAAGATGTGAGGTGAGAGTGAAGGGGGTAAAAATGTATGATGGTGCATGTAAATAATAATAAAAACACATTATATACACATTTGAAATCTCAAGGAATAAGCTACAAATATACTATAAAAAGCGACTGAAAATCTAGAAATGTCTCTGCCAAAGCCTGCGAAGTTTAAGTGGCTTTGGGATCCAGGGCATGCTTAAAGGCAGTGCTTATAAAAAAGACAGAGCCATACAGATAGAAATTAGTATATATAAACCTATTAAACCAGATAGTAAGGACATTTTATAAAGGAAGTGAAATATTTAGATTGATTATAATAAAGATACTCAGTATTGAAGCCCCCTCACTTTGGAGACAAGCTAATGTTGTAGACATCACGCTGCCTCAGTCTTCATTCCTCTAACTTCTCCCCAGAGCACTCTGATGTTAAATGCCTCCCACTATCCCTGACCCAAAATTTTGATAATTATGTTCCTGGATGGAAGTGCAATGAAACAAAAGGAGAATGAAAAACAAAGGACTATTCACCAAGTTTAAAAATGAAAATAATCTGCAAGTAAACTAAAAATATTAGCAAAAATTAATAAAAGTAAAAACTAATGAAATTTAAGAAATGCAACACAGATGGCTGATCCAAGGGAAAAATAATTCTGCTTGTTGTGGTAGAAGGTTAAAAGTAGCTCTTAGGATTGATGGGCCTGTGTGAAGGTGCTTAAAAGGCTCACTGTTACAGATATTAGAAAGATGCAAGAGAATCTGAAATACATTTATGCTGATGAATTTGAAAATAAAGATCTCATGAGAAATCAAATCTAGATGGAAACTGCCAGAAAAAGACATTGAAATGTTGAATGCTCTTGCAACTTTTAAGCAATTCAAATCTAAAATTAAAATTGACTCAGAAAATTCAGTATCTGTGGTCTTGTGGTAAAACATATCAAATATTTGAGGAGTAGGTACTATTGTACACACTCTTACGGAGGACAAAAGCAAGACACTGGTCCTTTCATTAGTATATGTATTGCATAGCCATGATGGCGAACATATTGAATTATTTCAAGAAAATAAATTATCACATAACTATTATTGACAAAAAGACAAATATGTTGAAAACTGAATAAGCAGAAACCAACCTTATCGCTCTCATTGTGTGACTACAAGATGCATCTGGTGCTGAAAACTCCTTCACTATAACATTATATTACCACAAAAATGTGGAGATTAAATGATTATCAAAGTCAATTTTAAAAAGGCACAAACAAAATATAACAATGTTAAAAATAGAAAGCAAACCTAGATATAATCTACAAACTGAAAACATTCTTTCTCATTCTTCTGACAAATATCACCTGGTGACAAATGTAGCTATTACCTCCACCATTAAAATCTCAGGATTTTAATGACGGGAAGATATTACCATTTTCCACTTATATCTGATTTGGGTATGACAAACAAGCAACATAATGAAGGAAGAAAAAGAAAAAATATAAAACGTTACCAAATATATGTGTGAATATATAGACAGCTTGAGAGGAGAAAGTACAAAGTAAGAAGTTGTGTTTTCCATCTTAGAGCAATAAATGTTCAAAATTTAATTACATTTGTTTATGATAACAACAAACATTTAAACAGAAAATCAGATAAAAGTGTATTTGTAATAGTGATAAAAATAAAATATCTCTGTTACACAAACTGAATATATGAGACCTTTACAGAGAATTTTAAGAAAAAGAAGACAGAATACATGGATAAATGTGATTCCTGATTAGATCACTGACCATTGCAGAGAGAGCATGTGTTCAAATTAGTTTATCAGAATGTATCAGGTAAAATCTCACATGCCTATCTCCCTGCCTGTTTCCTTATCTCTTTCTCTCTGAGTATAAAAATTGTAAGACATGCAGACAGCTTCCCAAAAGCTAAGCCACTCCTCAAAGATCAAAAACCCAGCTTTGGTGTTTGCATTCATAAACAAGTTGGCTAGGTATCTATACAAGGGTGGATCCAGTAGATCTATGGTAATTAACCACATATGCATATGCATTTGGATTCACAGGGCTGACATCAAAGTGCTGGGCAGACACTGGGGTCTTTCATTAAACAGAATTGGGCCAAAGAGCTATACCTACAAAAATTATGAAACATATCTCTTAACATATACAAAAATTGATACCAAGTAACTTGTCACAAATAATACTAAAGCATCCGTAAAATAATTTAATAGACTATTTATGTTATGCTGAATAAAATAGATTTCTTGAGGCATAAAAAGAATCAACAAAAATAATACTTTATATTTGAAAAGGTATGGCAGAGTGAATAATAATAATAATAAAAGATATTTACCATACAAGAATGTCTCCTTTATTAATAACTTTTATAAATCAATAAAAATTCAATAAGAAAAGGTATAAATATGAAAAATGATGAAAAGTCTTCACAGAAGGCAGAATGGTGCTACATGTATGAGATGTTAAATTATCATTACCTGTGAGGAATACATAAAAGTAAAATACTGCTGCAGAACCATTTCCAAAGATGACTGTATCCACTATTGGGAAGAATTAAGAAGCTAGAAGAATTCTTACAATTTTTCTTTTTAGTGGGATTTTAAATACATTCATTCATACACTTCAATAATTTGGTAGTCTCCCTGAAAACCAATTTCTGTGCCGCTAACAGACACATAGAAGAATGTATGCAGTAGTATTATCGATAACTTCCCTAAATACAACATCCCAAATGTTCTTGGAGAATAGAATGGGTATAGTGCTAAATCTCTACAATTGTCTCATGATACACTTTGCTATAAATGCATTGTACAAACATTATGTTGGATACTGTGATTTACATTGTAATGCTAATTGTTTCGAAGTAGATAACTTGGCAAACATTTGCTGGAATCTTTGAAGATAACAGAGTCTGAGATAAAAGCACTGGGAATTTAATCCTTGGTGTTATTTTATCTTTTCTCATGCGGTTACTTTAAGCACTTCAGTGCTGAGAATTTACTGAGCTGCACATTTCAACCACGTGCTTTTCTTTATATAAATATTTCACAAGTAAAATCTAAATTAATGAGGAAAGGAAAGAGAATTCCTTTTTTTTTTTTTTACCCTATATTCTCTTTTTCTTCAAATTGGAGATAATGTCTTTTTATCGGCCCAGATTAGTAGATGAGGCATCAGGTACATCCCTACCTGTCAATCAGTGGGTTGGCCACCCTGTAGCCTCATAGAGAATCATCAGAAATTTGGATGTGCAGAGTCAATCTTTGATCCAACAGTCTTACAGACACTGATCATGATTCTGATATGACTGATTCGTTACATCAAAAATATCAATCACATTCTGTATTTATTGTATTACTTGTAAAATTTGTTTAAAAAAATGGAATAGTGTGTTTTTCCTCAGGCAAAACTGTGAAATTGATGATTCCACCTGAGACAGGCACAAAGTTATTATTCTAAGTTTTATTCTTTGCAAATGTAACATTTTGCTGTTTGCCTAAAATTCAGAAGAGCACTTAATTATGCAAATGCCACAATCATTAAATCAAGTTTTGATAGGGTAAAAACTCACAGAATTTATATTTCATAATCTAGTGCTGTGCAGCTAATTAATTAGTTAACTGAAGAGACAGTATCCTCGCTCTGTATTCCTTGTGGCTGAGCATGTTATAGCAGACTGACCATTTGAAGGCTGTATAAAAGTTGGAATGTTTCACAGTTACACCAGCATTTTTTACAAAAGTAAACAAACACGTTGGAAAGCGTTACAGTGTTCGCACGCCTTCCTTTACAGAGGACGGAATGTAAACACCTCTCCTCTCTTGATGCTTGGTGGATCCTCAGGACCGTACGTTCCTGGAGCTTTGTTTAAACACACATTGAAAGATTACGAAACTGACTTCTCCTTCTGTGTGTCTGTGTCTGTCTCTGCCCCCTGTCTTTGTCTCCCTGTCTTTGTGACTGTCTCTGTCTTTCTCCCTCTATCTTTCTCTCCTACTGCATCCTAAATGTAATAATGTGATAAAGTTAGTGTGTTGCTTTCAGAGGAATAGCTTCACCATTCCAAATCCATTTTCAGGTTAGAACAGGATTCCACCATCTGCGGTGTCCATCGTCAGAACAAGAAACGGCTTTGCATATTAGGGAGAGAGCATGAAATTGAAATAGTATTGAAATCATTAGATATCATTTATATCTAGTTAGATATCATTCATAGCATGATAAACCTCTGATATTATTAGCATGAACAATAATGTGATGATTCTCCTCAGACGTGAGGCTATTTTTAGGAAAAGAAGACAGCTCTCGTACTTCATTTGTCAGGCAATGGAAACCAATCAGTATTTACTAATGCCATTTTATGGATACTCAAATTGTGTCCTGTTTTTCACTTAATGTCACTGTATTAGCAACTCTTACAGAGATTACAACCCCATCAACACTGGGGTCAACCTCTGACAACTCAGTTCTAAGCCCTCCTCAGTCCTGTGTCATCTAGAATCATCTGATACTCCATCCTTAATCAAGGCTGTACAAGGTCTCTCCTCCAAGGCCTTGGTGCCTTTACTCCATCTCTCTCAGTTTTCCTAGACTGCCCTCTCTTCCTGTCAGTTTATATGTGGAAATTTGAATGCAATCTATTGCATCCTCCCTCGACTTCCTTTCTCTCCTTGTGGTGAGCTTCCAAATTTAGAGAAACTCAACATGCTTCCTCTTCCATATGTGACTGAGTGAGCAGCCCACTGTAATGAGAAATAGCACAGAAGCAAGCCTACTAGGTTACATCCATGTTCACAAACTCCAAATAAGATGTTAACCTTAGGATCAGAGTGCCTTTCCTTATCCATGCATTCTTTCTCTCTCCTAGACATGGGTTTCTTCCAGATCTGTCTTTTCTGATCCTCTCGACTAATAATCTATCCATTGAAGAAGTTAAAGTAAGCAAGAGGAATTTCCTGAGAAATGAGGCATGAACAGGTCACAGCGAACAGTGGGGTTAGAGAATAGGAGTCACGTACGCACATGTTCAAAAATAAGTAATAGAGAAATGAAAGCAGAACAAATAGAAGATATCAGGTGTGAGCAGAAGGGATGGTGAAATCAGGCTCCTGGTAAATTGTTATTTGGTTGTATAAATTTGAATTTGGAACATTTAAATATTTTACATTGTCTGAAATATTAAATTTTTTTGAAAACTGGAAACAAACTGTCCCAAATGAACCTGATAGTACATGACACTGACAACATCATCCACCAGGGGAAAGAACATCAGATGACTTTAAACATGTTGATTGAATAGTGAAGGGCACAGCCTTTGGGGTTCCGGATGTAGTCAGTGCCTGTCTGGGCCCTGCTCCTTTGTGCCTTCTGTGAGAGTAGCAAATGGAAATGGAACAGAACCTTATTACTTCCTGGAATGCGCCACATCACTGAAAATCCTCTATTCAGTAAAGATGCCCCAGTTTCCAGACAGAACACACTATTGCCTGTCTGGAGGCACCACACAGGCACAACCAGCAACATGGGGTTCTGCTACTGGATTGTTCCTATGGCTGTGTGCTGCATGTTGGTAAAAAAGAGAACATTTGCATTCAGAGTGTCCTGTCTTACAGCTGTTCAGATAACTGTAGTACTGGTAAAGCAGGATGTGCAAGGCCTAGACAGATGCTAACGGGTGATGCAAGAGCAGTCATTTTGAAATCTGTTCTTCCAGCTAGCTGCTCTGAAGCAGCTGAATAAACAAAATGGGTAAAGAAGAATCTGAAAGCAATGAATGTCCAATTAAAAAAGTGAGGTAAAATTTGTATGTTGCAATGAGGGCTTCAAAGTTTCTTCAACCTAAATTGAAGACAAGTGTAGGTATAGCAGAGGCTAAGGCTGGGCAATATCTGTAGCACAGTCAACCACAGTCTTATATCTCTAAGGTCTCCAAGCTGAGTGAGGGAAGGCTATGAGTAAGAAATTTTAAATTATAAATTCCTCTGAAATGTTGTGTGGCACAAGCAAACTCTTACACTTCACATGTAGTGATGTAGTGCACATCAGCCTTCCTTAGAATAGATGTTTTTCATGACTGACCGGAGTAGTCCTGCTACTGTCTTCTGGTTTTATTCACCTCTCTTTATTGTCTCCTGGTTACAAGTTAGGTAGTCATGTAATTGGATTCAGAGAAATGTGAAGCCCACTTCTAACAGTTTTATACTAAATAGGATAAAGTTTAAGTATTGAGTAAGGCAATTGTATTATCATGAATGGTAATGACCTGAGAATTGAGATTTGGGATGTTAATGTGTTCATACTAATGTGAGAATTGTTATATTGGCTCACTGAAGGATGTAGAAGTCATAAAAAGGAAACCTGTACACAATCAGAAATCCTGTATCACAATCCTGTATCCTGCAGGAATTTGTGGAGGCGGGAGTGCTGGGGTATAATTGTACTGGAAAATCTTTGCATCTATCTTAGATGCAGAGTATAATTCCTACACAGAAACATTAAAAATGTATAGGAATGCTTTGAAAACACCCATATCTGAGATTCCAACTGCTACAACACAGCAATCTGCTGACAGAAAAATGGAGAGAATCCTGGGCTGGAAGAGCTAGGAGTTGCCCAACTATCAGAAAAGAAAGAAATGTCATGTTATGTATATAGACCTTCAGAGGTCTATAGGAATATTATACTGATTATAGTGTTCCTCAAAATTAGATGAATGCTCTTAGGCAAATGGATGGAGCTAGAGAACATCATACTAAGTGAGGTTACCCAGACTCAAAAGGTGAATCATGGTATGTACTCACTATAAGTGGATATTAACCTAGAAAACTGGAATACCCAAAACATAATCTACACATCAAATGAGGTACAAGAAGAAAGGAAGAGTGGCCCCCTGTTCTGGAAAGACTCAGTGAAGCAGTATTCAGCAAAACCAGAACAGGGAAGTGGGAAGGGGTGGGTGGGAGGACAGGGGGAGAGAAGGGGGCTTACGTGACTTTCAGGGAGTGGGGGGGGGCTAGAAAAGGGGAAATCATTTGAAATGTAAATAAAAAATATATCGAATATAAAAAAATTAGATGAATGCTTACATTACATAAAGACTCTATTCCTAAATCAACAAATGATTGCTACAGTTGGAGAACTCCTAAAGTGCTTCCTCACCACTATAGCAGAACAATTCCAGATCTGAGGACAAAACCACAACTTTAGTTGCTGAGTGGTTGAGTGTGTTTTCTATCTAAATCACCTGATTTGTGAATCTATCAACAAGTATTGAGGAAGTTTATGTTCTATTTTTCTTAAGTCCTTGTAAAAATAATAATCACATGTCACTCTTAAAATGTTTTATTACATTTTCCTCAGTAAACAGTATTTTCTCAACTCTAGCCATTTTAGATTCTTAAAGTATTTTTATCTTTGGAAATCCATAAATCTTCACTATATAAACATAATATCTATATATACTATATAGTTATGTGCATCATTGAATATGTGTTGTTGTAAGTATTTGAAAATTTTTTTATATACACATGAAGAAAAATTATCTAGTTAAACATGGATTTTTCTGTCTTATGCCAATGACAAGTTTTCTATTGCTGTATGGTATTACTTTGCCATGTTAACATATGTTTATCTGAAGTGTTGGCATTTCAGTTGATTTTAATGTCAAAATATTGTTCTGGACTTGCTGACAAGTCTATTTACAAATGTATACTTAGAATTAGGGCAAGCCACTGATATAGCAATACTTTTCTATGAAATTATTTCTTACCATCACATCAGCTGTGATACCAAATTACTCTCAAGTAGCACTGATATGTCTTCAGGGCTTCGACAACAGTCTCTAGAGTTTTGTACTTTCAAATTGCCCACCCACATTAATGGACTAATAAGTTTTTCATATTTCACTTTGTAAAATTTTCCTACATAAAAATGGAAAATTGATAAATTATATATATATCTATATAAACTCATCTGAAATAAGATTATTGATCTGAGCAAATAAAAAAGAACTTTATTTCATCTACCCCCATCTATGAATTGCTGGAAGATGTGAAGGAGGAGCCTTGCAGAAACAAAGCTGTAGGATCTCCATGACACAGGGCAAGAACATGATATCTGACAGGAGTCTCAGTGCGGTTCTAGTATTGATAGTGTAGCAGAAACCAGAGGCCTCCTACCACATCAATGACTCATGACAATGAAAATTTGCAAGTAAAGCAATGTGGGCAAAAAGTTATACTGTGTGGTACATCATGATATCTGATATTTTTTGTTTTGTTTTGTTTTTTTAATTTTCTATGTTCTTTTGAGTGGCAGGTTGTAAAGGCAGAGGGTGGATGAGAAGATAGGGAGCAAGTAGGATTGGGGTGCATAATGGGAAATTCACAAAACAATCCATAAAAAGAAAAAATGAATGTTATTTCAACATTAGGATGTCCTATTGAAGGGTATAATTTATAATCTTATAATATTCAGAAAGCATTTAATTTTACTTTATTGGATCCAGTATCGTGGAATATATCTGATGTTGAATAGATTTAAAATTGTTAAGTTAATAATTAATTATAATCAGATTTAACAGCTGCTGGCTATACCACATCACCCTTATCTGATGATTTTAATGTAACTTTAAAGTATCAATTGCTTTAGATGATATTAGAAATAAATTGAATTTTATTACATTAAAAAGTAACATTTGGGAGCATTTACTTTCTCAACGTTTTTATTACTCTAGCCCTATAAAATTCACACTGTCTATTGGTCTAGAGAATAAAATAGCATAATGTAGGTAGTAAGTTAGAATTTCATGTTCTTGCACTTCATTTAAAAGTCAAAAAATCTCTCAACATCAGTGGTTCATTGATATATAAATACAGCATTAATAACACATAGAGGAACAAGCTTCCCATACAGAGCTTACCAAACCCTAGCCGTAGACCCATGAAGTGTCATACGGCCCTCAGTGATGACAGCTATACTATATAGAGACTTATCTCTGGGTTTCACTTAGGGAAGCCTCTCTCTCCTTCTTCAGTAATTGCTTTCAACTACAGAAATTGATTGCAACATGAGTGAATTGAATTCAACTTATAGAGAGCATTGGATTGCACATAAACTTCACAGAGACAGACAACTCTTCCAGAACATAAACAAGCAAAGTACTTTTTATGAATCTAGCTAACCAGCCTTGAATTGTTCCTTTGCTCCCTGAAGAACACTGCAATTCATCTGAACTCTGAAATCTTTCCCACTTTTTCATAATAACTGGATGTGGTGGTTTGGATAAGAAAGGCACCTTTGTGCTCAGATACTTTAAATGTTTGGTCTTCAGCCAGAGGCACTACCAAAGAGGGGATGGGAGGTATGGCCTAGTTGGAGGAAGTGTGACACTGGAGTCAGAATTTGATGTTTCAAAGGCCCAAACCAAATCCAGTGCTTCCCTCTTCTTGTTGACTGTGGATCCAGTTATAGAAGTATCAGCAGCTTTTCTAGACCATGCCTGGAGATGCTGCCATGCTCCCTGCCATTATGATAGTGGACTAAACCTCTAAAACTGTAAGAACATTCCAAGTAAATGCTCTCTTTTATAATAGCTGCTGTGCACATGGTTTCTCTCCACAAAAATATAGCACTAAGACACTAGATCTCTGTAGTTCTGAAATTGAGAGATAGTTGGGAAGGCTTGGTGGCATGAATGTTCTTCTTTAGGATTGCCACTAACACAGAGACCTGGACTTCACAATAGTGACTGATGATGGAAACTAAATGCCAGAGTGTGTTATTGTGCTGAGGTCCCTTCCATGAATTTCTTGCAAATTTTATATGTAACACAATTATTTATTTAAATCTTTCTGTTTCCTTTCTCAGTAAGTGTCTCTGGAAATAACAATGATATAATTAAGAGGGTGTTTTCAGGAAATTGGCAAGCCAATCAAGTCTCAAAAGTCATAGGTAAGATACATTCCTGACTCCTGTGAGTGTGGAAACAATGCTCATTACATATATGCCTGCTATTATTTAGTATTTTGACAAAACTTTACACACTTATTTTTTGTTTGCATGTGTAGCCCAATTCTATTTCATGTCTTCCAAACTTTCTTTTGCTGAGTACATTCATTCATACTAGAAATGACTAACATTGTAAAAATTTAGGTCTTGGATTTGGGGAAAATATTTAAGTGCATGCCCAGTAGAATGAATTTTCCTGTATATTGTTGTATAACTGGAATGTTTGAGGTTTTAGTAACGAGGTTTTCTTTTAAAAAAGAAAAGATAGTAGTCAAGCAAAGCCCTCACAATATTTAGAACATTTCAGGTTGTTTGGTTAAGGAATACACTGTAATCTTTAATGTTAAATTACCCATCACCCTGTTTCACTAGGAAAGATATGCTATCTGAACCTATATAGTTCTTATTTTTATTTACTCTATTACTTAGTTAATAATGTAGGTGCCTAATTTCTATTTTAATACATTGATATATATGACTTGTCTGTTTGCTCATGGAAAGAAGAATAAAGGAAGAAGGAAGGCAGAATTTAAAAAATATGTTACTATTCTTTATATATATATATACATATATATATATATATATATATATATATATATATATATATATATATATCTCGACTACATGTTAGTAGCTCTTAAAAATAGCTCTTTTCCTTTTATGCTATTTGTCTTGATATCCACTGACTTCACCACAGATGTGGCAATCAAATGGGACTGGGAAAGTGCAGAGAGAGAAAATACTGTTGGCATGATTAGCCCTTTGTCAAACAGCCTGAAGGCAGACTGCTATAGAGTCAGAACCTGCCAATCTGTGGTGATGTACTGTCTTTTAATGTTTTAAAATAATTATAGTGGGGACTAAGCCACTATATAAAACTACTATATAAATTCTGGAACCATTAGTAACCTCATTTTTCAGAGATTCAATCAATCAGAAGTTGGGAAGAAAATTGTACCCCATTCTGCCAGTTCTTGAAGCATGAAGTTCAAAGAGTAAGCAGAGATTGTCATTGGAAATCAAAGCTGAAGGAAACTTAAAGCTGATTTATTAATTTGGAATTTTTAAGAGTACTTCTGAGCCAGGCCTTATGCAGTAAGGTACCACTAGTTCTCCAAGGTCACAAAACCTTAACCTGTGTCCATGAAAGGGCCAGTAGCAAGTCTAAAGGATGTTTGTAAAGTGCAAGGTACTACTCAGACTTCAATAACTATTACCCACCCCTGAAGATTAGTTTGAAATTAGGAGTCATTTATTGAGCATTCATTACATTTATAATCAGACTGAGAAAGGAGTCATCTGACTTCAAATACAGCTTTTCAAAAATTGTGCAAACCTTTTAAGTCTTGGAAGTTTTTTTTTCCATAGTTGCGTTTCTCAGAGCTCTTTGGAGGATATTTTTAAAGAATAGAAGAGAAAGATAACTCTATTCTTGTCTCTTTTATATAGTTTTTTTCAAATTATTGGCTGTAAAATGTCTGAAGGAATTAAAACTTTGTGCAGTAGTCCTATAGAACATTTATTGGAATCAAAGATAGACGTGCCATTCACTATGTGGTTGTAGTGAGCCGCACATATTTTAGTGTGAATGAGGTATGCAGAATAACTCATGGTAAGCAGTGATTTTCACAAGAACTGCTGATTGCAGTTGGGAGCACACAACTCAAATTCTTGGTGTGCATTGTGTTCTTGAATGCAACTATGCAAATCTGAGTGCATTTTAGAATTCCATGTCATCAAAAACCTTGCTGAAATAATATCTGCTTCCTTTTAAGTATATTTTGGATCTAGACTCTAGATTCTGCTTGGAAGTTCTACAGACATTTTAAACTTAAAATCTGTGGCATCAAAGAGTCAGGGGCTTGCAGTTGATTTTCAATAGAGAAGACAAGACTCAGGGTGATATTCCTGTGCTCTTTTGTCAATTAAAAATCAGGAGGCGTGGGTAGATCATGGTAATAAGGTTTTGTGCATTGAAAATGTGTTCCTCAGTTTCTTCACACAACAGCTTATATTAGTATCAGGAGAGCACAATGAGGTTTCTTATACCAAGGGAAAGATTATGACTAGAGGAATATCTGTGGGGAGTTGTGATAGACAAGGGAGGAGCCCAGGCAGGAAGAGGAATATGTCAGAGAATCTCAGGAGTGGCTCTGTGTCTCCTCCTCTAAACACATGTACCATTCTTTTCCCAGGACAGTGGCTTTATTTATGTATTTCATTTTCTTCATCTATTCTTTCACATCACAAGAATGAATAGCTTTAGATCATGGCCTTTAGGCTAAGACTTTAGAACGGATTCAAGCTGAGAAAATTGACCTGAGTAGGGGAAGAACTCATCTCTAAGACTTGGACAAAGCATCTTCATTAATTTCAAAATAACTTACTGAAAACAAGATACTTATATACTATGATACATATATACTTATATGACCATTATAATTAGCTGAATATCTGAGAGGATGTGACCTGCCAAGGAAATAGAAAGTACTGTTAAAAAAGAAAAACAAAATACACATTCTGGTGATAATACAAAATAAAGGCCCTTAGAGTTCTTTATTCTTCTGGGAGTTTAGCTTGTGGTATCTCTGCATCTTGACATTATATTTCTGAAACATTATGTGGGTAATCTTGTTGTCTATGTATCTCTCTATGTGTTTCTCTCTCTCCATCTCTTTCTTTCAGTCTTTCTGTCTGTCTTTATCTGTTCTCTCTCTCTCCCTATCTCTCTTTCATTCTTTCTGTCTTAATCTGTTCTCTCTCTCTCTCTCTCTCTCTCTCTCTCTCTCTCTCTCTCTCTCTCTCTCATAACCTATTAGCCCAGGCTGGCCTTGAACTCATGACCTTTCTTAATCCTCCCAGTTGCTGAGATAATATGCAAACCTATCTTATTTTTGCTGTTTTAGCAGTGACAAGTATACTACAAACTCAGCCATCAGAAAATTGCCAGCCCCAAAGCTGAATTTACAAAACTATCAGTTTCTTTAAAAATTATGTTGACTCCTGCAACCTAAAACATAATGAATTAGAGTTCAATGAAGCAAACGTTCAGTGTTTCAATCAACATCTAAACGAAATGATTGACTCTTTGTTTTCCTTTCCCAATGTCATTGATTATTCACTGGGCACTAAACATTTCTCTTTCTTCTAAGCTCTACAGACTTACAGTTTTCTTCTACACATATATGGTAACACATGTGAGACACTGGTAATGTTTGAGACTCCCAGGTGCTCCTCTGGACAGACATATGCTAAGCAGCTTTCATGTGCAAATATTATCTGAGGAAAAGTATTCATTGTAACTATATAGTCCCATAAGTACTTTCTTGGCCAGCCCTGAGGAACTTTTTTCTTTTTCTTTTATTCTTTTTTTCTTTCTTTCTTTCTTTTTCTTTTGAGACAGGGTTTCTCTGTATAGCCCTGGCTGTCCTGTAACTCACTCTGTAGACCAGGCTGGGCTCGAACTCAGAAATCTGCCTGCCTCTGCCTCCTAGAGTGCTGGGATTATAGGCGTGCACCACCACCACCTGGCTTTTTCTTTTATGCTTATACCATTTTTTCATGGTAGAAAGTATTTTAAATTTTCTAGGGGAGCAAAAATTCTGGAAATTTTTTTTGAAAATAGTTGGTCAAAAACAATGATAGGCAAGTTAATCCTTGGAAGGTGACCTTTCTGAGTGTGATTAAATGCAATTCTTTAAAGAACTTCCAAAGTTCTTCTGAACCTATGACTCTTTAGCTCTTCAGGAAGCAATTCCTTGAGTGGCTTGATGAGGATTGATCTTTTATTCCTTATCAGTCAAATAAAATCACTGGATGAGTGACAATGGAAAAATTCTGATCTCTGTCTCTGTTATTTATCATTTTCTTTCTTTCTAAAGAGATGCTGGAGGTCCCATTTTCCCTCACATCTTCATTTATTTTCTGGCCTTCATGAGATGAATACCTTCTGCCAGATGTTCCTATGACCATGACATTCTTCTTTGCCTCAAGCCTATAGACATGGATCCAAGAGACCTAGGAACAAAACCTATGAAACTAAGAACCAAAATACAGCTTTCCTCTTTGGCAGCACTTTCGTCTGAAACATTTGTGACAATAGACAATGGATGAATTCACAATGGACACACATGATATCAACTTGCATCATTGATGTTTATATACCAGTATTTCCAATATTTCCAATGGTTCAGCTAAACTTCACTCTGTTTTTTTTGTCTGTGTTTTATGTATATAAGGCAGTGGTTCTCAATCTTCCTATTTCTATGACCTTTCATATAGTTCTTTATGTTTAGTGACCTGCAACCATAAAATTATTTTTGTTGTTACTTCATAACTGTAATATTGATGCTGCTATGAATA
This sequence comes from Apodemus sylvaticus, assembly GCF_947179515.1. Lineage (NCBI taxonomy): Eukaryota > Metazoa > Chordata > Mammalia > Rodentia > Muridae > Apodemus > Apodemus sylvaticus. The sequence goes on along the minus strand of NC_067473.1, from coordinate 90,904,927 downwards.
GTAACATAAACACACTTTTAGATAGAGGCTTGCCAAAGGTGGCACAACCCACAGGCTAGAATCCACTGCTCCTGCAAACTTTTAATAACAAATTTCAAACTTTTTTATATGATTTAGACATTTTAAGTAATACAGAGTTGTCATACTTAATATCCCAGTTTTCTGAATGTTTGAGTATTTTCTGAATGTTTAAGTTTCTTCCAAAATGTGTAATAAAGCATACTAATTATATTATGAAGTTACTGTTTACATAGTTGCAGTTATTATAATATACATATGTGAAGTATACTAAAATGCTTGGTTGAAGCATCCATGTCTAACAAGTATACATACCATTAATTCAGAAGATGCTTATCTAAAATTTTTTAGTAAAATAACCATAGTCTTGCTTCAAAGTGCAATCACTAAGGTTTTTTTATGGTTTCATAAATATATAATACTAGGAAAATTTGACATGTAAGCTATATATATTTTATATATATATATAAATTATGTATATGTGTGTGTGTGTGTGTGTGTAGTATGCCATCTTATGCACATAATAAATGATGCCACGGGATAGCAGAAGGACATAAACTCATTCAGTTATCTTATTAATTTAAAGAGCATCATGTATGGCATGAACATTGTTACGTATGAGTCAGTGAATTGTATGACTGGCATCCACTCAGGATCACACAGCTATGCATCTGTGTAACCATTCTCTCCTTGGTGTCAACACCATTCCTGAGCCAGTAGTGGTGTCAGCCAATGCTCTTCAGGTCAGAGCTACCTAGATTGGTCTGCTTTGGTAGCATAGCAGTTTGTAAACAAATCTGTTTGATCTAATTGTATAGTGAAATATCTTTGAGATGTATTCATTGGAGTATTCAGATGTCTGAACAGCCTCACTTTCTGAATATCATGGAAATCTTCCTGATTTTATTTTGTGAGCTTACATTTAAACTCAATATAAAACACATGACCATTACCCACAAGTTGATCATTGTCTTTTCAGGTGAAATGTTCTCATAGTTGCTGAGATGAATAAGAGAGAAATATGTATTTAATAGTATGTCACGCTTTTACCAATATCAGTATAAAGTCTTACTCAAACTTTGCCAGTCAATTTGCTGATAAACCCTACATCAAGTTAGAATAAACAGGATATTTAATGTTGGAGAATAAGTAATACATGAAATGATGAATAGTAAATAGGTTTTATGATTTTAAAATATTCAATTCTGAAATTTGTTTCAAGGTAAAGTTTTACATTTTTTTTTTAATTTCAAAGAAAATGTGACAGATGGTACTTCTCAGTAAAAAATTCCAAACAAGTCGCAGATGTAATAGTCTCCAAACGAGAGCCAGAGAGAAGCTCACTAAGAGAGCTTGTTGTGTAAGGATGAAGATCTGGATCCCATCAACTATGTAAAAATCCAGGAATGACCACCCATGTGCCTAAATGCCCAGTGTGGAAGGAGGAAAAAAATGGAGACAGGGGGATGCCTGGGACTTGCTGGCTTCTAGCCTGGATAAAAAACAAGCTCCAGGTTCAGTGAGAGACTCTGTAAGGAAAAGGGTGGAAAGCAGAAGAGCAAGACATTTAATATCCTTCTTTGTCTTCCTTGCACATAACAATAAAAACATACAAATATGCACATATACCCCCCCCCACACACACACACATCGATTCAGTCAACAATTTGTTCAAAAAGAGGAAAAATGTACTAGAAGTTGAGATACAGAATACAGCACTTAGGGGCATGCTTACATGAAGAAAGAGCTAAGTGGAGCCCAGGGCTGCTCTCTCTTGCAACCTATCCAGAGGAAGGAAGAAGCGTTTGATCTGTCAGGGAGTGTATTGAAATATATGAGCACGCTCCATATCCTCAATGTAGTGAATCACAGATAAGGTCACCCCCATTGACTCTTGGGCCCCTCTCTTATCCCAAGTTTCTGTCTCTTCCTAGAAAGACTCCCTACCTTCCCACACCTTTCAGCTGCAGATTTCCATTCATCCTCATGAATGAATGAAGGACCAGCCATCCCTTTTGTCTCTCTCCACAATGATCCTGAACCACTCCACTCCCCTCTTTATACCCCCTCCCTCCCTATTCCCTCTCTTCATCTGTCTCTTAAGACTATTTTATTACACTTCCAAGTGAGATTCAAGCTTCATCACTTGGGATTTGAAACCTAAAGAGGCCACCTTCTATAGATAGGCAGGAACCTCAGTGGAGCAATAGAGATACCAAAACACTCACAAAACTTTAATTGCAAAATTTATCCTGTTTACAAGAAATGCAGGCACAGGGGATAGAGCAGAGACTAAGGAAAGGGCCAACCAATAACTGGCTCAGTTTGAGACCCATCCCATGGGCAAGTACTGATCCCTAACATTATTAATCTTTCTGTTATGCTTGCAGACAAGAGCAAGTTGTCCTAGGAGCTACTGCACCTAGTAGCTGACTCAGAGAGATACAGATGCCTAGAGCCAAACAGTAGATGCACCTTGGCAACTCTTATGAAAGAATAGGAGGAAAGATTGTGAGCCTCTCAAGGCATAGGAACTCCAGAGGAAGACCATCAGAATCAACTAACCTGGACCCTTGGGGCTCTCAGAGACTGAATTACCAACCAAAGAAGATAAATGGGCTAAACCTAGGCTTCCCTACTCATCTGTAGAAAATGTGCAGCTTGGTCTTCATGTGGGTCTCAACCAACTAGAAGGGAGGGCACTATCCCAAAAGCTGCTGCCTGTAGTTGGGATATGGTTTTCTAGCTGGACTGCCTTGTCAGTGGCAGAGGAAGCACCTAGCTTCAAAAACACTTGAAGTGTCAGGGTGAGGGAATATCCAGGGAGGGGAGCACCTGTTCAGAGGGGAAGGGGAGGGTAGATGGGGGAAGAATTTGGGGAGGGGGTGACTGGTACTAGGGGTCAAGGGAGTGAGATATAAAGTGTATAAGTAAAAAAAAATAAATAAAAAGAAGAAACATACAAGCAAAACAAAGGCAAAAGATTTCAATAATGTTTACATCTGCCCCCCCCCATGAGATTTGTTTCATTTTATTTCTAGTATAAGAGGTTTACATTACAATTTAGATTTATATTTCCAGGAATGGTGATGATAGCTTTGTTCCAGTAGGTTTCCCATTCTTGGTTCCTTTGGACTTTTGTTTGAGGTATTTATAATTATGCTACCAGCAGGTTCATAAAGTTAATTTACCTCAGAAAATGCACATAAAGTAAACATTTTGGTTACTTTTTAAAAAGATGATACATAACGAATTGTCATGAAACAGTCGAAAATATTAAAAATTGTTCTTTTACATGAAAATGATAATTTGGTGTAACCATTAAGATACTACTTAAAATAAAACAAAGAATAGAACTTATACATTTTTGGTTTTAAAAACCACATTTGCTTTATTTCTACCAACCTGGTCAATTAGTGTTATAAAGTGTATACACCACCCCCCAAAAAAGTGAAAAAACCACATATAAATCACCTGCAATGTGTTATTCATTTGTAAAAATCTTCATATTTGCATGTTGCATGGAATTATCTATATCGTGTATAATTTGGATAAAAACTGATGTAATTACTTATAATTTTCTCGGGTGACATGCTACCTCAATTCAGTGATCATATCAAATAATAGACATACTGGATTTAAATTGCATTGCAATCAAGTTTTGAAATACACCAAGTGAACATGGCCAACTTACAAGGCTGACCTCTGTAATTTCTCTTTATTTTCTAAGCTTCTCTTGGTGTAAATGCATGTTAAATTGCCTTTTAGTGCATGGAGTGATTTTTCCTTAGGCAAATTACTCTCTTTTGGTTCATCAGTTAGATATGTGTTGCATATAATTTGGCCGCATGAAAGTTATTCATTTCAACTTAAAAGTGTCCACCCTGGATGTTGCGTATAGCCAGCTTCAATATCTTACAATATTATAAAAGAAAGTATTTGTGCTACAGAATCAGGCTTTTAAGTTTATCCCTCTTAATGAATTATTCAGGTCATCAAATGTAATTTCTAACTTGCTTAACCCAATTTAAGTCAGCATTTGTATAATGTCATTTGGGTCAATACTAACTCACAAGAAAAAAAATTAAAAATCAATGAACATCAGGGTGAGCGCTTTAATTTTCACTTTTTTGCCTAAGCCCTTTTCTGAATTCAAAGGATTAAAGACTTCTTGAAAAAAATAAGTGTTTCAGAAGTATCCCGAGTCGATACAATTATTTACACCCATGGCAGAAGGGCCACTTGCACTATTTTCTGGGCAACAGACAATTTGACCTTTATTTTTTCGTGGCTTTGAGATGAAGTGCACCCTAGTGGATGCAGTGTTCATCTTTTCAAAGGAAGGCTTCTGGGGGCTACTGCTGAGTTTACAGATTCCTTCCTCAGCCAAAGCTCTCACTGTTTAATCTTATCTATCAGATGGCCTTCTGTGATCAAATGACTAAGATTTTAAAATCAAGAAAATTTTAAATGAAAAGACCTGGCCTTGAGAAGGAAAATTGGGGGTAAGAGGTTATTGATTTTCTTTTCTGCAAGAGAAGCAAAAAATTCTGATGCCATTAAGAATGTTGGCTGATAGGGAGATCTTTGTGGATAAAGCAGAGTATATATAAATTTCAAATAAGCAAAAGGACCAAGAAAATTCTTTAAGTTCTTTACTCCAAGAGTTCTCTGTGGAGAGGCTTATTACTCTTTATTTAGGAATGAAGGCATCTACACCTAAGCCTACCCTAAAAGAAAGACATCCTTAGTCATTTGCTTTAGCATTGAAATTCTTTTTTTTATTGATATATTTTTTATTTACATTGCATATGATTTCCCCTTTTCTGGGTCCCTACTCCCCGCAAGTCCCATAAGCCCTCTTCCCTCCCCCTGTTCTTCCATCCACCCCTTCCCACTTCTCTGTTCTGGTATTCCCCTATACTGCTGCACTGAGTCTTTCCAGAACCAGGGGCCACTCCTCCATTCTTTTTGGACATCATTTAATTTGTGGATTATGTCCTGGGTATTCAAAGTTTCTAGGCTAATATCCACTTATCAGTGAGTGCATACCATGATTGATCTTTTGAGACTGGGTTACCTCACTTAGTATGATGTTCTCCAACTCCATCCATTTGTCTAAGAATTTCATGAATTCATTGTTTCTAATGGCTGAATAGTACTCCATTGTGTAAATATAACACATTTTTGGTATCCATTCCTCTGTTGAAGGACACCTAGGTTCTTTCCAGCTTCTGGCTACTACAAATAGGGCTGCTATGAACATAGTGGAGCATGTGTCCTTATTGCATGCTGAAGAATCCTCTGGATATATGCCCAGGAGTGGTATAACTGGGTCCTCAGGAAGTGTCATGCCCAGTTTTCTGAGGAACCGCTAGACTGATTTCCAAAGTGGTTGCACCATCTTGCAATCCCACCAGCAGTGGAGGAGTGTTCCTCTTTCTCCACATCCTCACCAACACTTGCTGTCCCTGAGTTTTTTGACCTTAGCCATTCTGACTGGTGTGAGGTGAAATCTCAGGGTTGTTTTGATTTGCATTTCCCTAATGATTAATGATGTTGAACATTTCTTAAGGTGTTTCTCAGCTCTCCGAAGTTCTTCATGTGAAAATTCTTTGTTTAGCTCTGTACCCCACTTTTTAATGGGGTTATTTGGTTCTCTGGGTTCTACTTTCTTGAGTTCTTTATATATATTAGATATTAGCCCTCTGTCAGATTTAGGGTTGGTGAAGATCCTTTCCCAGTCTGTTGGTTGACGTTTTGTCCTTTTGACGGTGTCCTTTGCCTTACCGACACTTTATAGTTGTATGAGGTCCCATTTGTCAATTCTTGATCTTAGAGCATAAGCTATTGGTGTTCTATTCAGGAACTTTTCCCTTGTGCCCATGTCCTCCAGGGTCTTCCCCAGTTTCTTTTCGATTAGTTCAGTGTGTCAGGTTTTATGTGGAGGTCCTTGATCCATTTGGATTTGAGCTTGGTACAAGGAGATAAGAATGGATCGATGCGCATTCTTCTGCATGCTGACCTCCAATTGAACCAGCACCATTTGTTAAAAAGACTATCTTTTTTCCACTGGATGCTTTCAGCTCCTTTGTCGAAGACCAAGTGACCATAGGTGTGTTGGTTCATTTCTGGGTCTTCAATCCTATTCCATTGTACCAATACCATAGCATTGAAATTCTTACTATTCATGCCTAATAGAAATAAGCACACACACACACACACACACACACACACACACACAATCAACCAACTACCTTTTATTAAGCTATTACTTGTTTCCAGAGAGAAACCCCATGTGCCAAATTAAAAAGTTCTAAAAGAAATGAGAATGATTATATTTTTATGCTTCTCTCTGCTTTCTCTCCTGCATTAGTTCTGGCCAACACATTTAGAAGAAAATGATCTTCCTTATGTGCTGGCACTTTAAATAATGCCCAGGTAGAGCATCAAATACTCCCTTGCTATCTCCTAAAGGACCAAAGCAACAGCCGTAGAGGTAACACATGTAAAGTCCTGGAACCCAACAGCAGTAACACTGCATTGAAATCCCATTAATCTGGGAGAGTCAAATCTCAGGAGAAACAACAGCCCAGCACCTTCTACTCCAGACCTACAGAGGATTGTTCTATCTGCAGGTATCATCATAAACTACAGGGCTGTTCCCAGCATACTCTATCAGTGCAGATACTTTTACATGACATCTTTCACAACCATTATAGGAGTGTAGCCTAAGTAAGATATCTTAACCTTCTTGGTGTTATAATCAGGAGCCCTAAGTAGAAGGCACTTTTCTGAACTTGGATAGTTTTATGTGTTAGATTTCCACCCACAGAACCTTAAAGACATCTACTGTACTGGCTCAGCAGCTACCTGCCCCGTGTGCCAAATACAGCTTTTTAGAGTGACTCTGGCTGTCTCCTGCATTCACAGTGTATACCTAAGAGCTGGAGAAAAGTCTCCTATTTCCAGCTGTGTTTGACTCAAGCTGTCTTTTGCTCTCTGCAGGTCTTGTACATGTCTAGCTGAGAAGAATGTTGTCTGCCACCAGTCTTACCCTATTATGTGCAGTACCTGGCAGGCACTACAGCTCATAGAACCAAGAGGACAAAAGCCCCTTTCCTTAACCATCACCCTGTCCTCAGCTGGTAGGAATGTAGTATCCAAATTCTGCTTGGACATGCTCAAAGTAGCAAGAGAAAGAGAAACAATGCAAATTTTGATGCCCCAGATTCTATGCATATCTTTCTAATTGATCACCACAACCATCACTACCACCACAAGTCTACTGCTGAAAAGACTGGGTGTAGGCACTGGGGAGTGTGTGCTGTGGTTCTTGCCCCCACATCTACCTCTGGAATGGACACATATCAATGTCCAGTCAGATATGATTCAGACCTCTCTCTGGTATAGAGCAGTGAGCTGAAGTGGGAGACCCTGACAGGTAGCAGAGCCAATATAAATGATTATTGTGAAAATGTAAATAGCCTGACAGGGTCTACCACTTCTGTTCTCAGAGTAGCCCCACAATATATACCTCACATATTCTGATGTGCATATCACCTACTTCCTGAACTGCTAGAGTTCACCTGGAGAAAGTCAGTTTCCCCAATTCTAATACAATAAGTACATTGGCTCAAACTTACTCAAGTCTAAATAATAATAATAATAATAATAATAATGTTTGGTGAATGTTTATGTGTGTATTTCTGTGTGTGTGTGTGTGTTTCAGTTTTGTAAATTCATGTTTGTATGAATGGGATGCATCTATCTATATGCCATAGTTTTCAGATTGAGGTTAGAAGACAGTCTTAGGTGTCACTCATATTGTCTAACATATATGAGAGCGGGTCTCTTAGTTGCCTTCCTTTGGTATGGGCCGTTGGCTAGCCCGTAAGTTCTTGGGGTGTCCCCTGCCTCTATCTCCCATTTCCTCATAGAAATGCTGTGATTACAGATCCTGATGTTATACATCTGGCTTTTGAAATATGGTGGATTTGAACTCAGGTTCTTTTGCTTATGCGGAAAGTGCTTTTATCCAGTGAGCCACTACTCCAGTTCATTTTAACTTTTTATAGCCAGTGAGATTCAGACTAAGGCATCATGCATGTGAGATAATTCTACCACTTGAAAAAACTGGGGCCTTAAAGTATTAGTTATATTTCATATTTTAATTGGCTAGTTTTGTTTTTGCTTATAGACAGACTGACCTTTCCTTCTCTGTACCTGATAACAGAGATAACCTTATTATTTCTCATACCTCTAACCCTCTGACTTTCCTTTTCATTTATACTTCTCTCTCTCTCTCTCTCTCTCTCTCTCTCTCTCTCTCTTTTTCTCTCTCTTTCTCTCTCTCTCTCCCCTCCTCCTCCTCCTCCTTCTCCTCCTTCTCCTCCTCCTCACTTTATTAATCATTAGTGCTTTCTGCTCTAAAATAACACAAATTATATTTTAATCCCAATCAGCTTTCTAATGCTACTGACTCTCAACCTAATTGGGGACATAAATGAAGAAGGCCAGCATTTCCTCCTGCAGGTTAACACTGGGGCTGTTGTAGAATAAGTGCATCTGTTACTGCCAACAGTTTCCCCATAAATACTGGCGATGATCACAATCTGAGTGAAGACAATGTTCCAGGAGGACTCACACAAAGTAAAAGGAAGGGAAAAGGCCCTGGGAAAGGAAAAATATAAACATGCAGCTGGAGAGATGACTCAGTGGCTAAATGTGCTTACTGCTCTTCCAGGAGACCTGGGTCCAAGGAGAACAAATTACAAAGATAAAAGATGGCCTTTTTGGTTGCTAACTTGATTGGACTGAAGATATTGGCAAATCATTTATCTCTCTCTTTCTCTGCAAAAGTATTTATAGAGATAATTAGACCTAAGAGTCTCACGATTAATCTTTCAATTCCCTGATAGTATTGTTGATAGTGGGAGTTGGAGGCTAGGTCCTGGTTGGAGGAGTTACATTGCTGAAGATACGTCCTGAGAAAGTAATCTGCCACATCCTCTTGCTCTGTTCTACTGTTTGGAAACTAGGGAGGGAACAAGTTAATATGCCAAGTCTTCCTTACCATAATAGACCTTCAGTTTTGAAACTGTAGTCAAAATAAATGTTTCCCCCCTCAGGTATTTCTCTCAAACAAAACAAATTCTAACATTACTATTAATGTAAGTGTTGATATCAAGGCATGTTACAATACCATGTTCAGGAAAATAGCATGATATAACTATAAAACCAGATGCATAAATCAGAAAAACAGAATAAACGACCCATAAACAAACCATGTTTATTTATATCTAACTGAAAAAAACAATATAAAGATGAGAGAACCTGTAGATTGACAGAAAATATTTATCGGGTATTCATATGGTCCAAAGTTAAAGTAAGAAAACTTATCAACACAAACATGAACAATCTAGGTTAAGTGCACAAAGGTTTATATAGATGGTTCTCGTAAAATAAATATTACATGTCAAAAATACACACAAAATGTCCAGTATTATTCACCACCAATGAAATGCAGATTAAAAGTATAATGAAATTCCATCTTGTTCTAGTTATAATAAATATTATTATGAAAAGGGAAGGAGCAAGTACTGTTAAGGATACGGAGACAAAGGGTTCTTTTTCCACTAGCTAGGAAGAGTATTAGCATATCCACAACTTAAAACAGTATGAGGAGTTTTAAATGAATAGTAGCAATTTGTTATATTTGAACAGTTGGGTATTATCTAGATACAAAAATGTAATCATGACATTTATATAAAAATTGCTGAAATTTGAGGATGTAAAGTTAATAGTTGTAGCTCCGTGTTCTTTTTAATTAGTCTACTCAAAAATAAAAATAAACAAAAATTAAAATAAATCTAGGAAATTGTCTTGAGAGTAGAAGTGACTGCTATAGACTGGGGTAGAGGTTTATGGGGTAGGATTCAGAGACGGGTAGATGGACATGGTCAATATACATTGCATTTGTAGATGGAGCCATCACAATGATTCCTACTAATATGTAATTATTAAAAATGAAGCTTCCAAGAGGGTGCAGCTGTTGACTGGCTGTTCATGTGTTGTCAGACATAGGTAACAGTGGCCTGACTTTTACAGTGGATCTTAGGCTAGAGATTTTAAAAGTATAATTTATAAATATGTATTATGACCAATACAAATCTCCCTTGATAGCTATAGATGAATAAAACATAAGTATAGCTCATTTAGATTTAAGTTTACATTTTTAAAAAAGTGTCAACCTTCCCCATATGCTGGAGATTTGAAAGCAGGAAAACCAGAAAAGTTTGTTTATTAGTACTTTCTTTAAAAAATATGTGTTCTCTCTAAAAAAACACTTCTCTGACTCTTCATTTCTGTCACTATGAAACTCAAAGTCTTAGACCCACAATCTGTGCAAACAGTCCTCCTTCACCTCATCTGCCCTTGGACTGTTCTGGATTCTGTGTATGCGCCCTTTGTATTTACGCCTGACCATGCATGCTTTCTATCTCCATACTCTATGCTCTCTTCACTCTCCCTGCCTAGCCTTCAGAATTTGCTCTATATTAGATTTCTAAAAAGGCTTTAATGGACATAGAAACCTTATTATCTAAGATTTCAAGAGCACTTAACCTGAACCATTTTCTTCCGAACAATTTGAGCTCTTTAGTATCTATGTAGCAAGCACATTGCTTATTACAAATAATCATTAAGATGCTAAATTAATTTAGGAAAATAATAGAAATATGAATTGTATTTTGTTTTTCAGGAACATGAACCAGTCTTCTAGAAAAGTAGCCAAGAGATTTCAGTTATTTCAAACTCATTTTTCTTTCTGTACAAAGCAGCATTAAATAAAGACAATTTGTTACCAATGCAAAACTTTTTGGCTATAGTGTAGTTAATTAAGAGTAAATGTCAATAGAACTTAACATTGTCACTGGATAATGGTTCCTGCTGCTAGATATATGTCAAGAGAAAGATAAACAAGATGGAGTGATTTATTAAGCAGCGGCACACTCCAGGCAATGCATTTCTGGAGCATAACACTCCTCGGGTGGTGATGTAAGTCAGAGGATAAAGACTAAATGGCCTTAACCCTTTGAACAGTAAAATAATAGAACAGAGTTATGTGACTCACAGACAATCTTGGCTAATATGGCAAAATCACCCTGTGCTTTAAAAGAAAGATACTCTAAGGATGCTTGAGAGAATTCAAGTTACAATAGAATACCACCAACAACTCTTCATGCTGTAATGATAATTTAGTTATAAGGAAAAGTCATATTGTCTCAGTAGCATCTCAGTTTTTCAAACATAATGGCTAAGGTGCCATGGTGGCTCTGTGTGTTTATTTTTCTTTTTCTTTTGTTTCATTGTGCATTCTAAAATCCATGAAGACAGATACCATGTTGTTCTGTTCACTTTTGTGACTAGATAAACAATTCATATTTAATATCTAAGTAGATTCTTCCTGAAGAAGGAAGAATTTAAATTAGAAAAGGCATAAGGATTGGTTTTAGAACATGCAAAAGGTGTACTTGGATAATGGATATAAATGTTAATGGCTAGAAAACAACTGAAGACAGAATAGGCTGTGTGCAAGCCTCAAACGGGTTGTTAACTTGGAGGCCAAGATATGGGGTTATAAACATTAGGAGAATCTATAAAATTGGCCCATGGCCTCAAATCAAAGAGCAATTTCATGTGACCATAGAGAAGTAATAAAGGTCATGCTTAGTTTAATGTTAAATTTTTACACACTTGAGAGCATACCCAAGAAACACAAATTTTCATAAAGCATATAGTTTATAAAGTTGGGGATTTATCTTAGTGGTAGAGTATTTGACTAGCCATTTGCTCCAGAAAAAAAAGAAAAGTATGTAGTTTACAAATGTCAAACAGTGACATATATATGGCAGGGTCTATAATGTGAATTTGTATTGCCAATTATACTTTGGAATGCATGTATATGCAAATATATATATGTGTGTGTGTATATATATATATATATATACATATATATTTGGAATGTATGCATATATGTATGTTTGTATGTATCACATTCAAGAGTTTTAGAAAAAAGTGTCTCACAGGGATGGAGGAATCCATTAGCTGTTGAAAGCACTTTCTCCTCTTCTAGATAACCTGGACCTAATATGCGCATGGAAGCTCACAACCTTCTGTAACTCCAGTTCCAGAGATTTGACATCCTATTCCGGTCTCTGTAAGCATGAGCCATACGCACAGGCAGAATACCCACATACATAAAATAAAAGCAAATTGATCTTAAACAACAACTAACACACCTCAAGGCCGTTATTACAATTCTAGGTTTTAATCTGGTAGTGAGAATACATCACCTAGAATACGGTACATTACTATCAGTTTGTATGTAATGATGGCCTAGGCTAAATCCAGTCTTAGGGTTTCAAATGTTGGACTGGATTTTGAAGGGTATGGACAGTTTCTAACATGTTAAGGGTTACAGACATCAGTCTTATATATTTGACTACATATCCATAGATAAGAGGGTAAAGTGGATGAAGGTTTTGGCACATCAATCTAAAATTAAATTTCCAAATTTATATTCTAAGCTGTTGTTTTCTACATGATCTGTGGTCCCTTGAGTCCAATTATTTATCTGTAATCAATCCTAAACTATCCCTAGGATAAGTCCCATCAGCAATATTTGTCTCTATGCTTCATTCCTAAGATGAGATGAATTATGATATTAATCTCTAAAAACCAAAGGCAATTTACATTCTAGGAAAAGTTATTTTAAATAATCTGGAACATTTGCCCTTTCTCTCATTTAATTTATCATTGAAGATATATTTGTTTAGAAATCACCTTTGAATTCGTTAAATATTTTCATGAGAAGCTTCTTCTTTGTTTTATTCAAACAATCATATTTTTCATTAAGAAATATCTTAAAATGGAGTTTTAGGGATTTAAGAAAATAGTTTGTATATGTTCTTACTCTAAGCAGAGTCTGATTTGTGTTTTATAATTTTTTAATTACTTTTAAGTGTGACAAAGCCATTTCAGCATGGGAAGGTTTTCTGTGTTAATCCGAAGGGTCACAGAAACAGAGACTGTCGTGAGGATCGTGTTGCATGCCTGAGACTCGTGGGCCATCTTCTAGCTCACTAACATCCATGGGGAGCTAACCTAATGCACTCACATCCCGTTTCTGCCATTCTCTGCTCACCATCCTTGAAAATTTGCTTCCACTTCAGAGAGTTCTGTTGTTACCAGAATGGCCAAGAGGACACTGTCACATTCTAAAGCCTAGAGCCTCCTGGTGAGATTTTAAAGAGGCTAAGGCAGCTCTGCGTGTGCCTGGCACTGCCTTGGTTAAAGACTGTCAGTCATAATTATCAACAACATAGATGTTGTTTGAACATAAATAAAAATTACAGACTGCTTTTTGAGTTACTCATGTCTGAACAGAATATGGGGAGAAATCTGTCTTTATAGCCCAGTCAACTGTCACTGGGAATTCCATTCTCCCTGAGGTTATCGCTGTCAGTAAACATCTGAGCTAGCTAGCTGATACCGTTTCTGTTATATTAAAATTGAATGTGAAATATCAGATACCGTTACAAAGAAGTGACTTTGCTATTGACTCCTAAGTACTCAATACTTTGGGATTTCTTATTTGAGCTCTACATTATTAAAATAGGGGTTTCTGAGTTATTCTATCTAAAGGCACGGTTGTTCCCTCAAGTCTCCCCTGTTTCCTGATTCAGTGGAGAAGATTGGCTCTTTTTTGTGGAAATGTTAAAGCTGTGATTCTATGTAACAATGTAATCTACCTGGCACTAGGAAGAATTTTATTACCTTCAAAAATTATCCTGAGATTTAAAAGCCAGTGGGTTGCCTGTTGTGCAGAAGCATGGAGTTATTTTGAGATTTCCTACCACTCCTACGGGCCTCTTTTCTATTCAGTACCAGCATTTGTAGACCTCTTTGATCCTCAAAGCTAACAAAAGAGTTTTCCTTTTTTTTTCTGTTTTCAATAACTTTATCCGATCCTATAATTGGAAGTGGTTTTGCTAGCCTCCAATTTATTAAGAAACATTGACATGACATAGAACAGTCTTACGAATATTAGGTCTTTCAACACCCAGAGAGTGAGAGACTTTAGAATTGTCAGCCATGAATGGGATGTCTCTGCCATTCTTTTTCTTAAAGACTTAGGGTTCTATGGGAAAGAGGGATTGGAAATATTTTAAGGGCCAGAGGTAGTAGATGCTTTTATGAAAACAGCATTTTACAGATATGACAGGGAAAATGAATATGTGAACTAATGAAGACTCTGACAAACTCACACAGGCAATATCCTACCAGAGATAAGGGAGCAGGCACCAAGTTCCATCCCCAGCTGAGAAGCTCTTTGTAAATAATAGATGCTGAAAGGAGGAAAATCATTTTTTTTAAATGGAGCAAAACTGGAAATATCAGATACACCCAGGCAAACACCATGCTTAGGAGTAGTGACCCCCAAAAATTGGAGTCCATAGTTTATACTGTGTTACAGAGACTTGGGGGGAGAACATGAAGTTGTGTATATGCTAGGTGATATCTGGGAGAAGTTGTGGAATGAAAAAAATGATAAAAAGTCATTTTACAAAGTTCTCAACGAATAAATAAAACAAATATTAGTTTTTTTCTTATTTATTAACATATTCAAATATCTAGATTGGGCATGGCACTAATATATTCAATTTGTTCCTTGTTCCTCTTTCTGATTCTCCTGTTCTTGGGACACTGTTGCTATCAATGTAAAGGATGCTGGCTGATAGACATATGCATAGCTATAAGCACTTATACTTCTTCAAATCAGACAAAAACATAGGAGAAAAACTCAATATTTACCTTTACAGTTTATTTATACACTACATAGAGTTACTTCTATGAGCAAGTCAATTAAGCTTCAATGACATTAGAGTCACAAACAATGAGTGATCTGTTAGAGGGTCTTTGAAACTCAACCTCCAGTTGTTTTAATATGCTCGCTTCAAGGAGGTAGGTGCACTTATGGTGATAAAGGATGATATAAAATGACAACAGAACATATTAAATTGGACTCTCATTCTTGCATTTAACAACCTAATTCACAAGTGCCAATGTGCTAGCCACACAGATGTACTGAGTTTATCTCTGTAATGGACCATATTGGTTTTACACAGTTGAATTCCCAAATCTGTTTTTTCCAGAATGTTGTAAAATCTCTGATTTTGTTTTTTAGAATAAGGAGTAGTAAACAACTCAGATATATTTATCATTTTTGCTGCTTTTAGTTCTTTATGGTCTCCTTTTCAGGAATCTGTCGAGCACATAAAAAAACCTGTCCACCCCTCTTCAATCTGAAATAGTGTGTCAGTAAATATTTAATTTTGAGATAACAGCTGTGCTTCCTCTGAAGGGACTGTATTTTCATTAGGAATTATCACTAAGTCCAAATCTATTGCTAATGCATGGACAGTGCTATTCATCGATTCTCTTTTCATTGCGTTTATAAGTCTTTAATTTACTTTTAATCAGAGCATAACAATGCCCTCAGTACCTTTCTATTGCTTCACCATTTCATAGTTAGCCAGTGAACAAGCAGCAGTTTCCCGAAAATAAATCGTTTCATTACATACGATTCAGCATTAGTCCTCATGAAGAATTCCTGAACTTCACAGCCAGCCTATAGTCTGTGGGGAACATTTAACAAAGCAGCTTTGATAGAAACATACTTAATGTTATGAAACATATTATTAAGACCCTGCATCTTTATAGGACTAGAGAAGCCTGATGATCATGCAGGTAGCTTTTTTTTTTTTTTTATGTTTGTTTGGTTTTGTTCTAGAACTCACTGCATTTTTTTGGGACCTGAAGAAAGCCCATCTATCCACACTATGGTCAATACTCTCAGAAACAATTTCACAACATGTGAGATCTCTCTCTTAAAATATACTCAATAGAGGGTACATTGCACATAGTACACATAACTTCTTTGACTTGATGATTTTGGGACATGTGAAAGAATTTCAGTGAAAACGTTTTTTTCAGATTGCAATAAAAAAGCACATAATTCCTGCTAGCTCTGTGGTGTATGACTTAAATATTTAGCTTTTGTTCACACTTTGACATTTCAGTGCACATTTATTAACCATTCACAGTGTAAAAGACACTGAGTTATGGGGAAAGGTACAAGGAAAGTAAATAAGTACTATTGTACACATGAAAAACACTCAGTTTAAAAATATACTCAGTTTTGAAATGCAATTTTAACTGTACACAAGTTCATTAAGTTGTATAGAATTTGGATCTGTTTAGGTTTGCTGTATGATGTTTTTAAATCGTTTAAAAATTTTTATAATAAATTTTATTTAAAAACAAAAATACACAGGTGATAATAAATTTTAAAAAGGAAGATTTTTTTTGTTTTCATATACATATAAGAACCAAAATAAGTCTGTGTGAAGAAACATGAAGATATTGCCTTAGCTTGTAAAAGATTCTTGAGATGAGAGAAACTGAGATAAGAATTGGGGGATGGGCAGGAATTTGCAAAGTCGCAGCACTGGGTGAGAGTAAAGACTGGCAAGATAGCATTAAAAGTACTTCAGGAGTTGGGAAAATATCAATAAAAGCAGAGAAGAAGCAGCCTGGCTCACCTCATCTAAAGGGACTTCATGGTTTAGAGTAATTGTCCATTTATTGTGATTTCTCAGTGTCAGTAGATTAAGAACTGAGTTCTGGATGACACTGTTGTGCAGGAATAAGAGTCAGACCATAAAGGGCTCAGACCATCTGCATAAAGGGTATGCAGATGATGATGAGACATTAAGAAAGCATGTGAAGATGGGAAATATTGTGGTTAGCTTTTCATGGCACAGACACAGACACACACAAACACACACACACACACACTCACATGTATGTGTGCATGCCAGTTATTTTCAGGGGAAAGTCAAAAACAGGAAGAGCTCTTATGGGGTACCTATGCTTCAGGGAAGGAATGAAGTTGATCTAATTTCTCCATGTGAGAAAAAACTTTCACTTTAAAAATATTTACGAGGTAAAATGGACAGAACTGGCATAAAGGAGGCAGAAAAAGGGAAGAAATCAGAGTATTGTTAAGATGTCTCTGTATGTCTAGGTAACTGAAGATTTACTTTGGAGTGAAAGGTTTAGATTATATGTAAAAGAATTCTGTGTTTGACCTGGTAGAGTTTGTATTCTGACTTGTACATCCAGAGAGTGGTGTAGTGAATGTTTAGACATATGTGAAGTTCAAGGAAGCCCAGTTTAGATTTTCCGTCATCAGAACATCCCATGGTTGTTGCGATTATGCACAGATGCCACTAATGTGAAGGAAGAGGTGAGGTGAAATGGCTTAGCTACGTCCAGTTATGTCACCTCTTCTTTCATGAAGTTCTTGGCGTATCTGTCAGCAGCCTAGCCATTCTGCTCTGGTTTTGATGACTAACTTTGACAGGCAGATCATTTCATTTTCTCCAATCAAAAATAGGTTGTTGCAAAAGGTTTGTTTTACCTTCATCGATCAGCTTTGGGGTCTTTCATCAACTTTTAACTTCAAAATGTGCATATTGGTGACTTGTCTTCTACTATTTATTTTTAAGAAATTAGGTTCAGGTGTCCAATTTTATGACTATCCATTGAAGTCACTCATATGAATATTTCCACTTTTGTTCGTAATTGCATCAAGACCTCCCTTCTGCTCAAACTTGGTATCTTTGTACTCTGGCTCTGTATTTCAGTCTTATTGATCCTTCTAGTTTTTCTTAGATAACCCAGAGTTCACCATTTCAACCATTGTCTTGCTAACAACTTATCCTGAGCTGAGCCAGATTTAGTTTTTTTTTTATTTAGTAAATATTTACTTTTAGTCTTCTTCAAAGCTTCATGATTTTAGTAATTTTAAATGCCGCGAAAATCCCCGAGACAGGCATACCCAAGACATTTTCTGAAAGAGGAATTCACCAAAGGAGACCACAGAATCCTGCACCAATTATAATCCCATGAACAAGAACAAACATCTCAGGAAGACAGAAATGTAGAGAAGCTCACAAAGAGAAACCCGAGGACCGTAGCCTACACTGACAGCCCAGAGTGGGAATAAACCGGAGAAGCTGACATGTAAATTGAATGAATGAACTCTTTCAGCCTCTGGACTGAGTTGTCAGCAGAGGCTTGAGATGCTGTGAAACAAAGAAAAAAACTTTGCTTCAATAAGAAGTTTGTCACTCAATCTAATTAACACTTTTACAAGAATAATTTAATTTTATTTTCCAACAAAATTTTAAAAGTCAACCAAACCCAGTTCATTGAAATCTTGTTATAAGGCATGCGTGCTACTACACTTGAGACTCTGTCTTTGAATTGTTCTAGTGACTACTGCCAGCCACCACTGAGATCTTAATCGAGGCTTTTTCTGCTTTTCTTTTTCACTATCAATTTCTTTATGGTTATTGAAATTTCACTGCTTCCATCTAGTCAATGCCACAGATTTCCTTAATCTCCATGGCTCTCCACACTTACTCTCAACTCAGTTATATGTTAGTTGTCACATGTATTTCTTGTGCTCAGTGCCTGTGTTAAATTTTCCAGACTATTGGCCCTTGTTCTTCAATTTTCTACATTGGCTATAGACTGTTCTAAGTCATACAAAAGATATACTTTTCTGGAACAGGGATAACCATATAGCTAATTAGAGACTTATAAAGAAGAGTCGATTGGATATGAATAACAAAGTAAAGATATGTTTTGGATATAATGATGTTGTAAGGTGAATTAATTGGTAATGATGATAAATTAACAGGACTTATTAATCACAAAATTTCTTCTTATAGATTCATATTAAGTAATGTCTTTGGACTATTAATCAATATTCAGAGAAAAGAAAATATCTTGAAAGAAGAACAAGAACTAACTTCTATGCACATGTAAATAGTAGAACAGTATTTTCTGTAGTAGTCAGGATTTTCATGCCAGAAAAGCTACTTCTCAGGATGTCAGAGTTTGAAAGGAAAAACTGACCTTGAGGTACCCTTTGAATCTTATCACTGACATTCAGCATTGCCTTTGCTGATGAAACTGAACTTACATCAAAAGACAAACAGCCATTATTGCTGGAAGCCTGCTATGCCTGAGATCCACTAAGAGACAGTAGGAAATGTTATCTTCTGAGCACTGCTGTGAAGATAGTTAGAGGTCTTACTGATGCTATATACAAAATCCTTTTAACTGATTATTTAAAACATTATTTTCTTTCTTATTAGTAGGAAAATGCACTCTTTCTCTTACCTTGCTGTACAAAGGACCCATACACAAACCACATGGAGTTGTAGAGTGTAGTAGATGTCATTGATCCCATTTGCAATCGTGGAGGATTAAGCCAGTTCAAGAGGTAGACCAGGAGTCCCACAAGAAGGACTGTGCCAGCAATGCAGGCCCACAAAGATAGATCAAATGGTGCAAGGCAGGCGAACATATCCACTGTTTTTTCTGCCCTTCGAAGTAAGACTCCCACTGAGTAGTCCATGTAGCGTGTTGTAAAGTCCACAACATTCTCCCGGTCTGGAGTGATGGTTAAAGCTGAAATCCCAATGTCAGCTCTCTGGGAAATTGAAAGAGAGAAGAATACATTAGTAGTGTGAAAACAATTCAGTTTGTGGCATTTCTGTTTGCCTTGGGGGAGAAAAAAATGATGCCTCAGGCAATATCTTAAGCCTCTTTATAGACTGAAAGTACTGCAGGGACTTCTTATAGTCAAGCTCTGTGTGAATTTTGCATATATTACTGCATTTCTTGCCCCAACTGAGTCAAAAAAATTACCTCATTCGCATTGCTAGTACATGTGGAATCAGTCAAGAATACCTCAGACACAGATATACCTCAATAAACTGTCTCTTTCTTCCTTTTAATTCATTTTATCAAAGTCATCATTTACACAGTAGCAAAAAAGAAATTACAAAAAAACCTGTCCAAAGAATTCTAAGAAAATGTTTCCAAGGCATTCATTAATTTTTAACATGTAAACTCATGGAAAGGTCACTTACAACTTCAATTGACATCATTCTTTGTTTAAATTTGTATGCATGAAAGACTACATTTTGGCCTCTAAATTTGTTAGGGCTGATTTAGAATGTTATATGTCAAAAGGTTCCATGCTTCTGGTATATAATCTTCAGAAGCTGTCAATGACCATGGAGACAGCCATTTCTGATGTCATAATAATTCCTCTTCTCAGTGTATGCCTTTAGGTTCTCAGTGATCACATTGGCACATTTTAGTCATTAAAGAGTTACAGTAAAGCACAGAATAAATGACTTTACACTCAAATTCTGTGATATGTGGATACATATTTAAACAAATAGACATCTTGTTTAAAATAATGATTTGTGGTAGTGATCCAAGTAGAGGGAAACCTTCTCTAGACAATATGAATATCAATAGATTGTATATGGAACACTTTCTAGCTGTTTTGTTCTTTTTCATTCTTTTGTGCAAGTAGATAGAAATGTATTTTTAACTTTTATGCACTGAGCAAAAAGAGAGAACAAAAGTAAGATGCCATGTGGAATGCTAAACCAACTTTAATAAATTAATTTTCTGAAATTATAATGCTCTTAACTTGTTTTAGGTAAAGTAATGGTTTGCATGTGTGCAACCATGCATGTACGCGCGTGCGCGTGCGCGCGCGTGTCTGTGTGTGTGTGTGTGTGTGTGTGTGTGTGTGTGTGTGTGTGAAAGGTCAAAGGAGAACTTACTGGAGTCAGTTCACTCTTTCCACCATGTGGGTTCTATGGATCAACCTGAGGTCATCAGACTTAGGGACATGTACCTGCACCTGCTGGGCTGTCTTACTGACCCAATATTGATATTTTCATACTGAGTATGTCTACGTGTTCTAAATAACAACTTCTATGTGTTATTTATTTATTTAGATATGAGGGAGTTATTTTGTATGAACTAACGTATTAATAAATATGGTACTTACCTGCATGGATATATAGATACTACAATTACTAAATTGTCACTAAATATCACTAGTTATCACTTGTGTATGCTTGGGAGAAATTTCAGTCTACCCAGGGAAGGTAAATCAGAATAAGGATGACATTTCAATCTGACACATCTATGCACACACACATACACACACACACACACACATTTTAACATGTCATCATTTTCTGTAGTCTCATTATTTTCCCCATTCTGACCCAATCTAACCTATCATTATTCATTTTCTTTTATGAACATTCACCTGTCTTCTCTTGTCATCATTCTTTTGGGCCCCTACAAGTCTACCTGAAATCTACTTTTCTTTCGCTTTGTATTGCAACTCAAGCAATCATTTCTCAGAGCAAATTTGACTCTGCTAGATTATGTTTTCTAATGCTTCTCAATGGGTTGCCCTCATCACAGGAAGATGATTCAATTAGTAATACAAGTTACACATGTTTTGATGCACATTTCTAGACATTCATCAGCATGGTCACACTGTGTCATCTTCTTTCCAGTTGTCTTCTCAGATGGTACTTCTATGGTCTGAACTCTCTCCAGAAAACTCCTTCATGATAATTAACATCTGAACTGTTTGTAAGGTAACCTTTCCATGACCCTTTGTTAGGACAATAATTCTTTTATTCTAACAGTTGTCTACACACCTATTCCACCAGTTACAAAAGTTATAGTTTTCATATAGTTGCATGAATTTTAATAGCATGTGATTCCACTATTTGACTATAACTTCAGGCAGGAAGAAATTATGAGTGCACATACACACATGCACACACACAGACAGATGTATTCTAATGCCTGATACCTATAAACTGACTTTTCTCTACTTGCTTTCTTGTCAATATTTACAGTCAAAGGAGTTTTCTCTATACTTTTCCTCCTTCTCACCTTTTACAGTCTAACTAGGTAGCCCAGGCAGGCCTAAAACCTTTCCTCTTCCTTCTGAGTGTCAAATGCTAGCTATCCCTACAGGCATTTACCACAGCATCCAGTTAGAGGAGTATTAGTTTTTTTAAAAATAAAGAGGCAAACTAAAATTTTACAAAGTTTTATAGCAATAATAAACTCCCTCCACTTATTAACCAAAAGTGTACACATACCTTTCAATCAACTATCAATATACTTCACTATATTATTATCCAAACAGGCTTATCACACAGTTTTTTAGGGCTCTGGAACAGTCATTATGGAACTCAAAATAAGTGAGTAATCAGATTTTCATCCCTTCATGAATAGTTTAATGGTATAAAGAAAAGATAATTATCTGTTCTTTTTACTACCTATACCACCTCTGTATTTTATCTGAAAATAAAATAATACTTATTTCTCTATAGAAGTGATCATATGTACTGTACAATTTAGAATTTGCCAAAATCACATCATAGAACATTATTCTCTTAATTTTTGTAAATAAAACTTATAGGAACTCATTTTTCTCCTGAAAAGAATATACTTATTTCCTGCAGTCTCCACTAATCCTGACCAGGAATTTGGATTCTTACAAACAGACAATTACACCTTTCAGTCTTAAAGCTTTCCCTGGCAGTCCTGCCTGACTATTGTTGTCATTCTATGAAGACGAAACCAAAATATTTCCAAAGAGTTTCTGCACAAATTCAGCCCATTGAATTTCCAAAAATATGTTTCATCCTTTTGATGATTGATCTTTAATAGTTTAGTTTAATCTTGACAACGTCTATTAACACTATTTGATATTCATTTTTCTTCAACTCATGTTATAATGTATAAAAAGAAAATAGGAGCCTAGAAAGAAGAGGAAGGAATAAAGGAAAAGGAGCGAGAGAAAGGAAGAAGAGAGGTGTGAAGAACCGCAGATCACATCTCCGATGTGATGGTTGACTGAGCAGGTAGCCATACTTGAACATCTCAGGCCAGCCATTTTGTAGCAAATGGACTGTAACTGGTAGTACAAGAGTAGTCTTCATTTTGAATTTTTTATTGTAAAATCATTTATTATGGTATTATATGAATGTTTAATGTTTAGTAATAGTATAAATTCAGACTCCAACTTTCAATAATCTTTTCTTATGAAATATACAATGTGAATTATTACCTACCTGAACATAGAAAATGGATCAAACTGTGAAGTAAACCCCCACTATTAATTTTCTTAAAGTCAAGATTTTATGTAGGTATTTGAAAGATAAATAGACATGGGTTAATATCACATTGTTACAGATTAATTTTAAATTAAAATGCTTAACATACTTAGCATTAATTTTCAAATATACTTATGGAAACGAATAAATCTCTAGGCTGAACTAATGGAAATGTTGTTAAAGTAATTTTTATTCTGGCATTAAGTCACAGTTAATAATATTAAAATATATTTCCTTTTACATTTATATGCAGGTCATTTGTGAACTTATTGAAAGGACAGAATTAATATGGTTACAGTTAGTACATGGTAGGGAAATTAACCTAATTTTGAAGTGCGGTGGATAAATAGGTCCTATCTTGTTAGTGCAGCTATTAGTATCATTTAACACTTACATAGTACTTACTACCAGTTTTCAATTATCATTTCAATTTACCTTCACAAACACTCTTTGAGTTAAGCTATTAATATCTCAAACTTTCAAGTAAGGAAAGTGAGTTGATTAAGTCATTTGCCTAATGTCACAAAGATGAGTCTGGAGCTGCCAACCCAGGCAGGCCATCTCCAAATCAATGAAAAGCCTTCCACCCTTCCTGTTTCTACCAAAAGATTAGCTCACTGCTTAGAACTACTGGTGAACTGTTCTCCTTCATATATAGCTTCTAATTTACATTGTCAGATTCTTGCATGAGAACTATCTATTTACTAACAGTCCAGAAAGAATAAGAGAAGATTATCAAAATGAGGAATACTCTATGTATGAATGAAATGTCCTAGAGGCTTTACAGACATCTTATCTGTAGTCTCACTGGATGGTATTAAGTTATATGACAACCATAGGCCATGAAGCTGGGAAATTCATGTTGTGTACAAGCTATCTGGCAACCAAACAACCAATCAAACAAACAAACAAATTATAGGGCTCATACTCAAGCACAACCAGTAGTCTTTCATTGTATTCCTTCATATGCCATTAGTGTTTTCAGATCAATACAAGCCTTTTTAGATTTTTTCCCCAGAAATATGGTGTTATGTGAACAACAAGCTATATTCAATATCTAATTCTGGTCTTTGTAAAGATGGCAGAGTTTTAAACATCTACTGTTTTAGTTACCTTCAACTCTCAACATGTAAAAGGATAGTGCATAAATATTCAAAAGGTATCTGTTGATTGTGAAGGCACTCTGATTAATTTATTCATTCTAATAATTTTTAGAATATGTCATTTTCCATGTACTTATTGTGATCAATAGAGATTTGGTGTACCTATGTATCTAAATATCAATGTTTTCACTATTTTAATATAGGTGTTATCTCTGACACCATGATAACAACAATAATGTTAATAATAGTTAGTTTTCAGTGTTCTTCATTTACCTGTAAAACTGCTCTCAAGAACATTTCTTCCTGACTTCTAGCTCCCTTCAGCAAACTTCATGCTTACTCGTACATACTACCTAATTTAAAGTCTTAGAAATAATTTGGTTTTCATATTAGTCTTCATATTAGTTTTTCTCCTTTCTACCTGGGTAAGATGCCCATTTCCCAGCTGACTGTGACTCCTCTCTTCTATTTTTCTCTACCTCTCAGACAATGCTTATCTCATAATATCTGTTTTATCTTCTCAATGTTAATAACAACTTTTGTAAGCAAGAATTATATTTTTATGATTATTTGTTTCATACCAATGCCCACAGAAGATTTCCAAAGAAATCTTGTTATCGTCTTACCAGGTTTCCCCTCCGAAAATCCCCTATCACATCTCCCTTCCTGCTTCTATGAGGATGTTCCCCCCACCCACCCCTTCACTCCCACCTCCACCTCCCCATCCTGGCATTCTCCTACTCTGGGGCATAGGTCCTTCACAGGAACAAGAGCATCTTCTCCCATTGATTTCTGCCTTGGTCATCCTCTGTTACATATGTGACTGGGTGGCTCCACTTGTACTCTTTGGTTGGTGGTTTAGTCCCTGGGAGCTCTGGGGGGTCTGGTTGTGGATATTGTTGTTTCTCCTATGGGGTTACAAACCCTTTCAGCTCCTTCAGTCATTTCTCTAATTCCTCTATTGTGGATCCCCATGCTCAGTCCAATGGCTGGCTGTGAGCATTCTCCTCTGTATTTGGCAGGCTCTGGCAGAGTCTCTTGGGAGACAGCTATATCAGGCTCCTGTCAGCAAGCACTTCTTAGCATCAGAAATAGTGTCTGGGTTTGGTGACTGCATATAGGATGGTTCCACAGGTCTCCTGTCAGCATGTACTTCTTGTCATTCACAACAGTGTCTAAGTTTGTTAACTGGATATGGTATGGATCCCTAGGTAGGGCCGTCTCTGTATGGCCTCTTCGTCAGTCTCTGAAATTCTAAGAAGGCAAATTGCCTGCCTGAGGGAAGAGGCCAACAACATTTGCAGTTGGCCACATTGAGCAGCTGGCTGAAACTTATTGTTTCTATCACTTCTATAGTTTCTATGTTATTTCTTTATAAGAATTATTCCCCAATATTTACTCATTTTTCTATTTATTCTTTTGTATTTGTGTTCATTTGAATTATTCCTATCCTTTTTCTTAACTTGATTTTTCTCTGATAAATACTCAGACTGAGAAAATAAAAAGCATTTGTAGACAATGATGATGTGTATATACAAACAAGTGAGCATATGAGGCATTAGAGGCAGTACAAGAATTCAAATCAATGTAAATTATCATAGAATTAGAGAGAGAGTATGAGATTATAGTTTAAATGAGTTCTCTTGATTGTTCTGTCTAAAATAGTTACTGAAAGAAACAGCGATGTCACTGTCAGGAATGTCAGGCTATGGAAGTAATTCTGATAGAAAATAATGATGGCTTATATCAGTTGATGATGGCAGAGAAGTGAGGAGTGTTTGTAATTATGGTGCACTCCAGGTTTGCAGCCAAACCAACATACAGATTGTTGATCTATGTGTGAGGTACATCAGAAAGAAGGTAACCCAGAGAAGTCAGGAGTTCTGGACTGAGCAACTCGAAGACTGAAGTCACTCACTGTAATAGAGAGGAATGGGGGCAGGCCAGATTAGAGGATAAAACATGTGGATATTCATCTTGGAACATGCAATGTTTGAGGGTCCCATTAGACATGTAGCAGAAAAGGTGGAGTGAGCATTAAGAGATATAAATTTGAGTTGGAGATGGGCTTGAGGGAAGAAACATACCTGCAAATATTCTAGTTATTTTATGGAATCCACTTGACCAGTTGGGTTTATTATGCTGGAACATCTCATTTTCACATTCTCTTCTGCTTCCTTTGTAGCTATATGTTTCTTGGAGAAAAGGAACTCTATCTTGCATTGTAAACATTCCTCAGAGTTCCAGTAACAACTTAGGCATCAATAAATTCATACCAAAGGTTAATCAAGAATAATATTCCATGTTATTCATATACTGCCATATTTTTGAGTATTGTCCTATAACCTTCCAAGCCACTTAAAAATAATATGATTTCTGCAAAAGAGACACTGCTGTAACTTCAAGAAGCAGCTCATCAGAAATAGCTTTTTTGTTGTGTAGATACTTTCTGTTTTCTGAGGGCTCATCTCAAAGCTACTCGCACACGGAGAGTGCAAAAACAATTTCTACCCGAAGTGCCTGCATTATAAACTCTGCATTTCAACTAAACTCAAACCAAGGGCAAAGGATGAGATTGAGTAGATTTTCGCTTTAATTGCAATGAAAACTTCAGAAGCTCTAGAATTGTCTTGGGATCCTTTTATATACTTAGTGGTCTGTAGTGAGAAATGGAACGTCATTTCTCATAAATGAGAAGAGGACTAACCCACAGAGACTGCACCTCTAAGCAGAGAGTTATTTGACAGACTGGCTCCCCAGCGATCAATCACCACATCCAGTAATGTGTCCACTATCTGAGGAGTCCATTTGAATAACCCCGCTATGCATAGGGAGCCTCTGTGGAAACTATATGTCACTGCCCGCCTTGACACAATTCAGTCTTGGTCATTTTGTATTTGTATTTAATCAGGGTAACAAATTTAAAGGCTACCAACATGGAATTATCAAATCATAGGTAAACATCAAAATCCCTGAGACTCAAAACCAGAGCTCTGTGAAGTGTCATAATGGAATGGCAGAGCTAATGTCAACCGTCATTCAAAAAATGGCTCTTTGGCCAAAGCATCCATTCTGAAAACAAATACCAAAACCTAATAAAACTTCCTCAGTAGGGATTCATACACAGACTGCTCTAAGGTGAGAGAATATTTCAGTTTCCCATGTGTCTGTTTATGTTCTTCTTCATTTTAAACTTTAAGAACAATGATCTGACTTTTATTTTGCCAGTGAGACCCCTAAACAATAATGCAGTGTGCCATCTTCCACAGAAGGCACACTTATCCCTGTTTGTAATTTCTAGATTAATTTTAGCTGTAATTTTCATGGAGGTTACATACTAAGAAAATGACCAAGCAATGTAAACACTACCTTATAATTATGCATCCAGAATCACAGGAAAAAAATCATGGTTGGATTGTCTTTTAAAATTTATATTGAATAGCTTCACTCACATATGCATTCTTTGATGTGCTTGAAATCATCTTAATCATTCAATTTTCCTGGATCTCTAGCCTGAGATAGATGAAAGCTGAGGTAGTGGATGGCATTTCAATAGCCAACAGCAGGTGTCAGGATTTATGCATGCGCAGTTATAGGGTTTTTCTCACCAGAGTTCTGGTCTTTAAATCACCTTGGCTTTGACTGATGCAGTAGTCTTTTAATTTATAACCTTTAACCTACCAATCTTTTTAATTTCAAACATATTTTCCTGAAGTTTTGCTTGCCCTTGCCTGTGTGCTGTCTTTAAACCCATAACCATTCCTGGACAGCATCATTCCTTTTGGCAAACATCCAGCTCGTGGTCTTTAGCTTGATTCAAGTCTTATTATTGCCACTTACTTATGCTTCTCACCTATTACACCACATGCTTAATGATTCAAGTCCTTTATCTGATTGAATTGCTCCTTGATGTCTGTAATGTGTGCCAATTAAATATCACCTGCAAATTCAGAAAATTGCTCCTACAACAATCCACTAAGGAATTTGCATCTACATAATTTATGCTTCCAGAGATCTCTCCTCATCCTTTGTGTTCATTCGTGTTAAAACCTCCTGTCAACAACAAATATTCAGGGAAATGCTTTGTCTTTTTTGCATGCACAATGTATGTGGTCTTCTATCTTTGTGTTTCAGCATTACCCTACACTGGTATCCAGTGGACAGATAATGGATATTTAACATTCAGATTTGCAAAACATCTTACCACGTGCAACATTTGAACTCCTTTCAGGCCTACATCTGGGGAACTCAATTAGGCCATTAATAATGTTTAGTCTGAGATACATATTTACTTCTTAGTCACTGATTTAAGATATCTGTAAGGAATTCTTTCTTTTCAAATAAAATATCATGATCCTAGTCCTCCCTTTAAAACAGTTGGTTTGCAAAACTACAACACACTTCAGAAGGTTACTTAGCATGCATTGCTGGGCAGCCATAGGCAACTGAGGAAGAGGGAAAGATTCTGATTCGTGACTAACAAAAACCTTCGTGAATACAGTTATTTTTGAGGAGTCTGTGCAGTCCTGAAAAGATGTGGAAGCAGGTAATGATGTGTGTGCTCAACTTGCACACAGAAACATCTGGCCTCTTTCCAACAACTCATTCTTTCTAAAACACAGGAATTATGAGCAGTCTGCTACCACAAACTGGACTTCCTAAGAGACAGTGATGAGAAAGATGATTCTTTGTTGTGCCTCCCTTCAGATCAACCTGACTGGAAGGCTGGCAAACCTCAGTCTTGCCAAGAACTATTACAGCTCCCTCTCCCTGTGTAGGATGGTGGGGAGAGGGACAGATCAGCATACTGCAGTTTTTCTGAGCTATTCCTCAAAGGCAACATTCTTTCTTCTCTACTCTTTATCTTATCTAGTAGAAACAACCCCACCAGTTCTCCTTGCCAGATGTAATAACTTGGGGGATTAAATAATAACTCAGAGCTTGAGCTCCCATTAATCTAGCACAGTTAATTGTGTTTGTATGCCCCTTTTTTATTCCTTGCACTACATGCTTGCAATCTAGATCAATAACTCGCCACTCCTAGACAGTTCCATTGGGGTGCTCACCGGGCACCACTGTGTCACAATCTCCATGAACACCGTTCTGTGTCTCAGGTGTGCTTTTCTAGTGTGTTTTATTCTGTAGCTATTGGCATATTTCCTTGACTTCTGAGCACATTTCATTCCTTCATTTCCTTTGAGTTTGCAAGTCCTATTAGTTCTCCTTGGTATATTAACTAATTTCTCCCACTTCAGTTTTTCTATTAAGCTATCGCTGCCACTTTATTATAGACATCCCTTTATTTCCATACATATATATAAAGTATTCTTTCTCATTCCAGTACCTGTTCAGACCCATCTAAGCTTTCTTTTGATTTCTGAATTAAATAACTTTTCTTCTATGTACAAGGCTGTTATATCATTTACCAGGTAAATGATAAAGTCTAAATTTTTGAGCAGGACAAAAATCCATCTTCATAAGTATTCCCATTGTTGCCTACTACATCATATTCATCTTGAAGACTCAACTAAAGTATTCTTTTCCATGCAATCATTTCCTCTTCCCAGGGAGAAGCTGCTACCTGGCCAAGGAGTTGCCATTATAGCCTATGTTATTTGTCACACTGTGTTATTATTTATTTATAGTTCAACTCCATGTATTCTATGGAATATTTAAACCTAAGAACGATTATCTTATATTTATTTATATGACATTAAGCACCAGACCCAGAATATAACATGCATTCAAAAATGTGTGCAAATGAATGGGTAAATATAGGGCATTTCATGTACTTGGCATGGAAATGGAACATAGTCTCAACCTTCTGCTTTGCACAGGAAACACTGGAAATAGGTTCTCTTTTCTCTCTCTTCTCTCTCTTCTATATGATGTATATGTTTATGTATATGATGTATATGATACATATATATGCATATGTATATGATGTGTATGCATACATGTATATAAGTGTGTATATATGATGTACATGATATATATATATATATTCACACATATATCTCATAAACTTGCATTTTCTTTTCCTTTCTAAAAATCAAATCTTGCATTTATTTTACATTTTGTCACACTTTATATAGATCCTATTTAGCTTCAGTTTGCCTAAGCAGTTCTTATTTTTCTTCCCACATTTTCAACCCCAGTGAAAGTCACACTTTGCCTTCTACAGTTGTCAACACGCACATCACTGTCTTGTGAGCATAGACATAGTCCACATCTTTTCAAACTACCCTTTGAAACTCTAAATTTATACACACACACACACAGACACACACACACAGACACACACACACACACATGATCATTTTATCTTATTTTTATCTTATGTGAATGAGCATTTTGCTTTCATGTATGTCTGTTTCGATGTCCTTGCCTAATGCCTAAGAAGGCAAGAACAGAATTGTTAGATCTAACCCTGTGGATTCTGAAAACAGACTGACAGAATTTAATGTGGCTATGTTGCCACATTAAAGCTCGTTTGCATTATTTTGTTACCTGCAGCATTAAGGTGCAACTATCCCTTCTGTTGTGAGTATTAAATGTAAATAAATACAAACTGCAAAGCATTGTGATAGCGAGACTCAGTCCTAGATTCATGTAAGTAATTACCCCACAGTCACTTCCAAATTGTTTTACGTTTTAATTTTGATGGATGTTAATTGGAAGCAATGTCACATATGTGAACTGAAATATGTGTCTTTCAATCAACTGACATTTTATATAATGATATGCAGAACAGAAAGTAACTCTAACTAAAGGTGTAATACAAATTGTGTCTTTTCTCTATGAAATCAATCATATTCCATTACCTACTGTGCTGTTGAATTATTAAATGCCCTACCCCATTGCAATAGATTTCTTTTTGGGTACCCTGCTCACCATGTTTTTCTTTGGAGACTGTGATATTTATTTTCATTTGAGGTTTAAAATTTATTATGGATCTTACAACCCCTTCATACGCCTGTCAAGTGTCGACACAAACATCTTCATCCTGGACTTGTAAACATTTTGCACCCTATTGTTTGTAAGTTAATTAATATGCTCACTATAGCTTTTAATTTACTGCTTTGTGTATGTGAAACTATTGATAGCTTCTTTATAATTGTGATAATTATCCTTTCACATAAAAATGGATAGTATTTGCTTCTTAACCATTTCCCCTACCTCCAGTTGGGCAATTTTTCCCTTGTGCAGCACTGCATATGGTTAATCATCATGTTTTTGATGGAGCCACTGAGCAGTGCCTATCTTGTTGATGGACACAGGCATGCTGTATCTGTCTGATACTGGGAACAGTGCCTCCTTTTGGACACAATAGTTTATGGTCAGAGCCAGTGTGTATTAAGGCTGAGATTCTGAATCAGAGCTATTGGCAAAAGAATGCTAATGTTTATATTGGATAGAGGAGAGCCTGAAACCTAAGCCTGGAGCTGCTGAAAGTCACCTTGCTGCCAAGATAGGAGAGACTGCCCAAGAACTGGGACTACACCAAGGAAACAGAGCTGCAGCAGGAAAAGTAAGTCCAAGGCCTGATGAAATGTGCCTGGATCTTGTCCCTGGCAGCTTAGCTTTGTGAGCCATTAAATTATCTTTTCACTTCAATTGGATTGTCATTTGCAACCAAAGACACCTAATTAATTTAACTTAGAAAATACAGAAAGGTTATATTTGAAATGAGAATGCTTTTTCAAGCAGTGGGAAGGAGCAAAGTTGTGGAGGAGATTGAAGATAGAAGAGAAATGGGGCAAAGAAAGGCAGAGGGGCAATTTAAATTCCATCTATATGCTGATGAGCCTCAAATGTATGTCCATTCCGGATCCCATGTCTGAACTCCAGACTCTTATATCAAATTACTTATCTCACTTTCTGTTTGGATGGCTCTGGTGACAATCCACAGCTCTAGAGCCAGCCAATGGTTCAGACTCTAGTTCTCTTATTAGCTATTTGACTTTGACCAAGCTTTTAAAATTCTCATTGCCATGTTCATTTTTATTCATCTCATAGGAAGAGTGGTTGTTTCCATTTTATGGAATGATTATGAGGACTTCAGCTATCAGCACCCATAAAATGTTGACCAATATTTGGCTTCTATATGTCCACTGATACTTGTCTGTAAACTGTTAGTCTTTACTCAACATCCAGAGTACTTTTCTCTATTTCTTTCCCTATTTTCCCCTATCCTGGTCAGGATTATCACTCTCAAGTCAATTTCAGGAAAGTGGGAGTCACAGAATAGAATATGCTAGATGCCTAAAATGCTAGGAGAAAAAAGGCAAAATCATTTAGTCTGGCCATGAAAATGGGAAGGTTTTAGATATAAAGTAAAACTTAGCAGGCAGTTTTGAGAAAATAAAGAAAAATAATCACTGAGTCATAATTGGGATAATGTTGTTACCTAATGCTGTATGATATCATTTAACTCATTTCTTAAATATTGAGACTTTACCAATACCCAAAGAAATCCCATATTGTCTTACAACTTAATATGGGGTACTAAAATGATCAGGTAGATAAGTTTAAAAATATTTTTACATGTATTTTTTAAAAAGAAGAAGAAGACAGAAAAGGGAGAAGAGAATTGCTTTTTATGAATCTTGTGACCATGGCAGGCTTCTGTGGACAACTTTTAAACAGACACTGAAAAACAAATAAGATGCATGAAAGGTATCTGCAGAATACAAACGGATGCAGGAGTAGGTTTTACTAAGGTGAGAAGGGTTAAAGACTATAGCCTGGAACACTGTGAATAAGAGGCAGAAGAGATCAGAAGGCAACTTTGCAGGGCAAAGTATTCAAAAACTTTAAAAGATTATATTCTCCAAGCTAACTGAAACACCATGCTATGTCTTTCACCAGAGAAGTGGCTAGCTCATTCACACTACTGAATTGATATTATTTGCTGCAATATTCACAATTTCCTATGATAGGAAACTAGCTTTGATGTTCTATACCACATGACAGGATGAAAAAATAAGTTGCAGATACACAACAGAATTGTACTTAACCATGAAGAAGAAGGAAATGCTGGCATTTGGAAGAAAATGGATGGAACTGGAGATCTTTCTATCAAGAAAAATAAAACAAATTCAGAAGAAAATTTCTCCCCTATGCAGAGTTAAGATTGAGGCCAGTAAGTTGGCCTGGTGTATAACAGCATTTGTTAGCAAGCTTGAAATTATAAATTCAACCCTAGGACCCATGCATTATAAGGAGTAAACTGATTTCCTCAAGTTGTCCTTTGACCTCTTTACATGTATTGTAGCACATATGTACTACCTATCTATCACATGTGCACATGCACACAAATAAGTGTAATAAGATGAATTTAGATTTAAATACATGTAGATACATGCAAAATAGAGAAAGTAATGAACAGAAATAATGATGAAATATTACATACTCTTTTGTCATAAACAGAATCTAGATTTGGTTATAATCAAACACATACACACACACACACAGAGAGAGAGAGAGAGAGAGAGAGAGAGAGAGAGAGAGAGAGAGAGAGAGAGAGAGAAGGAGAGAGGGAGAGAGAGAGAGAGTTCAGAAATAGACACTCTTTGGGGAAAGAGAAACAGCAAGGTTATATGTGTACATGCATACGTATAAAGAAGCAAGCAAATGAGAAGGAAAGTAATCAAAGTTCTGTAGGTGCAGTGCACAGGTGATGGCATCTAGAGCAAAGTTACAAATGAAGCTAGGAAGACAATGGAGGCAAAGGATATCTTTTCTATTGCTGTGCTTGGCTAGATAAGATGAAAGGATTTCCCTTTGATCTTTCTTCCACCTCCCCATCTGACCTATTAGCAAACCCTGTCAATCAGCTTGCAAAATGTATGTTGAATTTATAATAGTTTTAAGCACCACACCTGGGAAGGGGTTACCAATCTATGAGTATTGGCTAATTGGTCAAACATACTTTCCTTCCTTGATTGTTTCCAGATTGATTATTCTGGTTAATCTTCACAGTGACTGTTTTGCACAAAAGTGGATAGTGTGATTCAGAGAGGCCTTAGAAAATTGTCTTAAGATAAAACTCTCTTAAGTAAATGCGTAACTAATAAGCATGGCTAGTATCTGTTTCAAGTCAAAGCTGTTGGGTTGCCAGTAGAATAACAGAGCAAATGAAAGAATTTTGAGGTCAAAGGTATGAAAAGAGGGGATTGACATTTCTGATTGTCTTAGTATATACAAGACATGATGTGCTTTGTTGTCTGAACCCATCAGATGAACAATGGGTCTCTGTTGATAATCTGAAAAGTATAAAAAATTTTCCCTTTTTTGTTTGTTATTTTATTCATTTATATTTCAAATGTTATCCCCCTTTCACTTTCCCCTCCACAAGCTCCTATTCACTCCTCCCTCCCCGTCCCTCTATGAGGGTGCTCCTCCCCACACTCCTGCTTCAGGGCCCTAGCAGTTCCCTATCCTGGGTCATCAAGCCTCCACAGAACCAAGGGCCCCCCTCCCAGTGATGCCAAATAAGGCCATCCAGCTGGAGCCATGGGCATCCCCCCTCTCTCCATGTACCTTCTGTTGGTTGTTTAGTCCCTGGGAGCTTTGGAGGGGGGGTCTGGTTGGTTGATATTGTTGTTCTTCCTGTGGGTTTGCAAAACCTTCAGCTCCTTCATTCCTTCCCCTAACTCTTCATAGGGGTCCATTTTGAAATTAGTTATCTGACCCAAGCCTCTGCAGCAGGTTAGGAGTACTATTATATGACATAGTCTTTGAGGAGTCACTTCAATTAAAAATCCACTGGAGTTCTAACAGAATGTTAGCAGCTAATGCATCAATGAATAGAGTTTGATATAGAAGAGGAAACCAGATGAGGTAAAGTATACATGTAAACTCATCTCAAATAACTGACTGACCCCAAGAACAACCTACATTAGAAAATCCTAGGAAACTGACAGATGCAGCAGGTAGAAGGCCAACACAAAGAAGGAAGATTGCACTTGTCCTCTTCTGTTATGGGAGACCCATAAATGTAAACTTTATTTTACTATCCAGTTTTCTCTCCACAGCATTCATTAAGTGGGACTGCATGAATCTGTTGGACTAAATACCACAATCAAATATCTCTCTCAAGCTCCATCCTATGAAAACAGCCTTCATTGATTACAGGTAAAGTTTGGGGTATGAAATAAATATATTCTTACCTTAAAAACAAGTTCTCCTACCAGTCCATTCCATGTCCCATCTTCTTGTGGGCTTCCATATTTGTGGTCCGGTGCAACATAAATTTCATAGTTAAAACCCAGGTAGTTAGATAGGGCATCCAAAACATCAATGGAGAATCCCTGGTATTTCTTCGGTTTTCCCAAGACATTTTCAGAGACCATTACAAAAGGCTCCTCCTACATGGAAAAAAATCTTTATGTCAATAAACATTGCTCATTAAAAACAATACATTCTTTAAAGAGCCTAGCTGACAAAGTCTAAGTACAATTTCATGCTTTGAAAAAATTAACTTTGGAATAGGGTTTATATATTATTGATGCATCGTATTATTGAACTGTGCTTGATCACCCTGTTTCTTGTCATCTCTCAGTCCATCACATTCAGATCAAAACTGAAATGAATGTAACTAAACTTTTCAAGAACATGATTTCTCTTTCTTGCTATTTGGAGACAGATTGAGATTCATCAGCAATGCAACTGATTTTTAAGAAGCTATGGTTTTACTGTCTCCATTAGATATTTTGTCCACCTGTGTGAAGATAGATTAAAAACATTAACATATGTTCTACTCTGAAAATAGCAAATATTCAGAAGATGTAGTTGAAAAAAATTAGAATATCACACATACTAGAAGTTATTTGGCACGTAGCTTTACAACATTGATAGAAATATGTTTCATTACAAAAAACAGATTCTCTACTATAATTACTGTCTAAAAAGTCATCTTTTTCTTGGGCATCATTTGATATGTGAATTGTGTCTTGGGTAGTCCAAGTTTCTGGGCTAATATACACTTATCAGTGAGGGAATACCATAAGCATTCTTTTGTGATTGGGTTACCTCACTTAGGCTAATGTTTTCCAGGGGAGATGGTTTATGAGATTTTTGGGGGGGTAACCAGGAGAGAGGAAATCATTTGAAATGTAAATAAAGAATATATCTAATAAAAATAATAAAAAGTCATCTTTTTGATAAATTAATTTAACAAATTTGACAAAGTAGTTTCACTCACATGCTTTTATTTATTTATTTATCTATATTAGATATTTTCTTTATTTACATCTCAAATGTTATCCCGTTTCCTGTTTCCCCTCTCAAAACCCCCTATCTTATCCTCCATCCCCCAGCTCACCAACTCACCCACTCCCACCTCCCTGTCCTCACACTTCCCTATATTGGGGCATCAAGTCTTCTCAGGGACAAGGGCTTCTCCGCCCTTTGATGTCCAACCAGGCCATCCTCTGCTACACATGCAGCTGGAGCCATGGGACCCTCCATATGTGCTATTAGTCTCTGAGAGCTCTGGGGTACTGGTTGGTTCATAGTATTGTTCCTCCTGTGGGGCTGCAAACTCTTCAGCTCCTTTCCTTTCTATTGCTTCTCCATTAGGAAATGTTGTACTCAGCCCTGTGCTCAGTGCTTCACTCACATGCTTTTAATTTTAATTTTATTTAATTTGGTACAATTCTCATATATCCCAGGATAGCCTTGAATTTACCATCCTCCTGGTCTTCCTCCAGAATGTTGGGCTTACAGGTCTTAGCCACTAGTCAATGTAATACTAAGGACAAAAACTAGGATTTCAGGATAATTACACAAGTATCTTCTCCTAAGTCTGACTTTGTTCCTGGTAAAGCTAACACACTGGCTGCTTTCAGTTTAGAACAAGTGTTAAGTGTGCAGTTGTTTTGAAACAGGCTGGCAGATGACAGAAAATTCAATAGTTTGTTAATATTAATTTCCTAACTGCTAAGGAAATAATTCAAACACATGAACATTTACAGATAGTCATTGTTAGTATAAATAGTCCATGCAGAATTTGGGGAATGACTTGGGTAGAAGCCAATATATACAAAAAATTCTTCTTTGAATAATTTTTCTGTAGAGACACACAAAGAAGCCATCTTTGATATCCATAATAATATTTTGCTTTTGGTCTTTTCTAGAAGGCACAAGTAAACTCTGTAAAGCTTTTAGGAATACTCAAAAATTATCCCAAGGAAAATGTTTTCATTCTCAGGGTCAAAAAGCTTCATTTACTGATAGTAATGTATACTCAAAAAATTAGTACCAACTTTGATGTTCCCTAATAACAAGGATACTTTGTTATTTGTCCTGCATTTGTCATTGTGGCTTTTGAAATTACCAGTGTTTCTTCTTTTTTAAAGTTTTATCTATGTATTTATTTTTAAAGATAAATTGTCTTAGCGTTACATCAATCAGTAAATGGACAGTAATAGTAAAAGACAGTTAAGGGGCCCACTCCTTTTATATAGTCCCCAATATTAGTGCCACTAAGAATAAATGCAGGCTATGGCTCTCTGTATGCTCAGTGTGGCCATGTGACTAATTTGAACTAATGCACTATAACCACATGATACCCGTACCAGTTCTTGCTGTCTTTCTGTGACTTTCTAGCTTGAATGAGCATAAAATGGCTGGTGCCCTTGAAATAAGCTACAGAGAAACAAGGCAGAGAGTTGTACCTCTGACACTTGAGGTGTTATACCAGAGTAGAGTTGCCAGTTTTTTTGGATTACATAATACATTAAAAAATAAATTCCAACATTTTTGTTGAGCTACTGAGTTTTTTTCTGTGATGGAAATATTTCCTCATAATGACTAGTGGTTGATTATTAGATCAGTAGATTAAATCTCCTGAGAGAATAAATCATACTTTGTCATATTACTGATTTTTTATTCAATAGTATCATACAATAAATGACTGTAAAGTATAATTTCATGTGTTAATATGATATGTAAAACACATTCCATCTGGATAGAAAATTCTTTATACACTTTAAAGTTTATAGTAAAACTTCTAGGGCCTATAAACAAGCTTGGTAAGTAAAGATATGTGCCTCTAAGGCTAATGGCCTGAGTTCAACCTTAGAGA
This sequence comes from Apodemus sylvaticus, assembly GCF_947179515.1. Taxonomy (NCBI): domain Eukaryota; kingdom Metazoa; phylum Chordata; class Mammalia; order Rodentia; family Muridae; genus Apodemus; species Apodemus sylvaticus. Next base: position 90,866,555 of record NC_067473.1, on the reverse strand, counting down.
CACACATGATAGAAGAAGAATGTGAGTCTCCTGGGCTTACTTCTGACTTCCTCAGTAGTGTTGTGGAGTGTACACTGCTTTCTTCCCACCAAAACAAATACATAGATAAATAAATATAATAAAAATAAAAATATAACTTCTGAACAAATGTTAAATCATTATATTCTTCATTTGGGTTTGGGACAGAATAAAGGACTAACCATTGACTACATATGGCAAACATTCTGAAGTAGCCAGTGAGGTAATTAGAAACAGAAAAGTTATGAAATTATAAATTAATATAAAATTTTAGGAAAATGTACATATGATCAAAGTCTAATAATTAATAGGGCCTTGCAATCTTACATCATGTTTTAAGTGATGATTAAAAAAATGAACATATATATTCACTTGCAGCTTGTTCCAGTATAGGTTATAAGCTTTAAACAATCATTCATGAGAGATAGTGCCTGACTCTTGCTAAAATTATTTAGCCCTGGGAACTCTCTATTTTCATGGGCTTGCCTTACATAAAACTCTTTTAGGTGAAGCAGGAATTTAATGACTAGAAAAAGGAATACATTTTTACATAACTGGATTCTCAGACGGTGTGAAGCTCCACCTAAAACCTGAGTTAGAGACTTCCAGAGCCAATACAGACTCCTGCCTGCCCATTTATCATATATTTCATCCACTGTGAAGCTCTGGGACTTTGCAGTCTGAACCTGTATTACAAATCACAGTTATGGTCAGGAAATGCCAAAGCAAATCCACTGACCTGCCTACCAGATAAACACTGCCTTATGCCTCTCTTCTGTGGAGTGTCACCTCCACAGGTTAGAGGCCCTCCAGAGCACGTCCCCCACTCTTGTCTGTCTGCCTCGAAAACTGTGTGCCAGCCTAGAACCATGGCAAGTCTTATCCACACCCCCAGAGTAGCCAAAGGCTTGAAAAATCAGCAACATTAAGCTGATCTACAACCTTGCAGGTTGGAGTAAAAGCTTGCATAAACAGACCGAAAGAATTAGAGCAGATGCCCATAAATGACCAAAATGTCCCATTCATGTCAGAACTCCATGAGCCTAGGTCTCACTTGCGGTTTGTTCCAGTGTAGGTTATAAGCTTTAAAATATCTTCACTTGCAGTTTGTTTTCCCTAGATCTCCTAGATCGCCCCCAAAACTCAAACAAGAGAACCAAGACACTGTCTCTTCCAGGAACTAGCACTGCCATCCTAGTTTTTCCATAAAAAGCAGCTCAGTTTCTGCACAAAATGATGATTTTAACATAGTAATTACAAATATACTCAATGAATTAAAAGAGGATCTCAATACATTCCTGAACACAGATAGATATACCAGAGTTGGGTGAAATAATAAAAACACTTCAAAATATGAAAATTGAATTGAATAAAGAGATACACTCTCTGGAGAAAAGCTGGATTGGAATAAAATTTGGAATAAATGAAAAGCTCAAGAATTTTTAAAAAAGAAAAACTAAGAGGAAAAACTCAGCAACAGCTTGAATTAACTGTGAGATTGAATGTCAGGTAGAAGAGACAAGAGAAAAGATGAAATGGATCTATCATTCAATGAAAACATTAAATCTAAAATAATAAAAGCACAAATGCAGATCCAAAACATCCAGAAACTCTATTTTAAAAGTAAACATTCAAATAATAGCTGGAAATGGAGGAGAAACCGAAATTAAAAGCAAAGAGAATATTTTCCAAAAAAATTAAAGACAAGTTTATACATGCAAATAAAAAGATGTCCTGCCAAGAAGCAGGAAACATACAGAACTCCAAATGCACAGGGCCAGAAAAGAACACCCAGAACAAAGAATAATCTAAGTGACAAACATACAAAATGAAGAACAGATAATGAAATAAACCAAAGAATGTCACTAGGTGACATAAAAGAAGTTCTTCAGATAAAACCTGATTTTTCAATGGAGACTTTAAAATTCAGAAGGGCCTGGTCTGATGTACCACAAGTTCTTTAAGATCACACTTGCCAGACAATATTACTATATTCAGCAACACTATCAGTTGTTAAAGAAGGAGAAAAACTTTTCATAGTAAAAACCATTTTAAGGAATTATGCTGCCTAAGCCAACTTTACAGAGGCAACTTCAGTCCGAAAGAAGGTGAGGTACACCCAAATGAGCACTGGGAATAACTAACCTCAGTTAGTCAAAGTCGATCTTACAAGACAAAGTAGATCTTAGACAAAAACAGGAATTAATAGACATTGTTCAAAAATAACTCTGTGTTAATGATCTCATTTTCCCAAAACAAAGACAGTCACACACTAAATTAATAAACAGGGTCCATCCTTTTTTATTTTCTACATTGAAGACACACACCTTAACTTCAAGGACAGGTGTTGCAGGAAAAATTTAAAATAATGAATACACCAACTCTCTGGCCCACTTCCTGTTCTAGTAGCAGCCCAGAGGGCTCACAGCACTATGTCCTGGTGGGGTCCAGCTGGCCCTGTCCCACATTCCAATAACCAAATAGATACGCCATCCTCACAGTTTTATATCACAATAGCCATTAACCCAGTAAAATCAAGACTGTTAAAGCTTGTAGTTAACCAATCATATTTATGTGTCAATAAAATCACAATTTACAAGATGCCAATGCAATAATTTCAAAGCCAATCGATAATGATAAAATCTGCCCACCTAGATTAGACAAATTATCCCAATGTTCTAACCATTGTGATACTGTAACAACCTATGGCTGGTCATAGCCACACTGATTCATCACTACTCAGAGATGCTCCAGGTCTCTGCAATTCTTAGCTCCAATCACAGGTCTAATGTGGACAGGAAAAATCCTGAAGCATACAGGCTTTATCTTAGAATAAAATGTGAAAGGCAAATAGAACTAAGCAAAACACAGGTGTAGCTATTGTCATGTTTGAAACAAAGGTTTCAAAACAAAACTCATCAGTAGAGATAAGAAAGGATGTGCCAAACTCATTGAAAGAAAAACTTTACTAAGCAGATACTACAATTCTAAACATTTTCACAACAAACTCTGAGACAACAACACATAAAAGAAACATCACTAGGTCTAAAATCACAGATTTTCCTTAATACAGAGAAAATATGCAGCTTTGATACCTTCTTCTCACAACCAGTCATTCATATAAAATCTGGAGAAAATCTGAAGTTAAATGACATAAGTTAAATAGACCTAACAACCAATTACAGAACATTCCACACAAGCACTAAAGAATATCCCTTCTCCTCAGCAGCTCATGAAATGTTGTCCAAAACTGATCACATATTATGACATAAAGAAACTCCCAATAAATATATAAAAATTGAAATAAAATTCTGCATATCATTGGAACACATAGGTAATAAACCTGGATATTGACAGTTATCAGAGAGTATACCAATTCATGAACAGAAAATTACTTAATGAAAACCCCATGAAGGGAGAAATCAATAAGAACCCCCCCCCCAAAGTGGAAGAAAATGAACACAAGCACACAAAAAACTTTAAGACAAAGAGAAGGCAGCTGGAAGGGTAAGTGTCCATCTCAAGAAACTGAAGTGATTCATATTAATGACTCAATAATACTTAAAAGCTTAAAAATAAAAGCAAAAAACACTGAGAACAGATGGTAAGAGATAATCAAACTCAAAATTGAAGTTAATGAAATAGAAATGAAAAATTACAAAGAATTAATGGATAAAGACTTGGTTCTTCAAAAAATGAATAAGATTGATAAACATTTAACATAATTAGTTAAAGGATAGATGGGCTTTGCAAATTAATGACACTAGGAATAAAAAGAGCAGTATTAATAAAGGACATCTGGGGAATTGAATGAATCATAAAGTTATATTTTGTAAGGCTATAGTCCTACCAAACTGGAAAAATCTAAAACAAATAAATAAATCTCTAGATATATATGGCCTATCAAAGTTGAATGAAGATGAAGTAAATAATTTAAATAGACCCATAACATCTAATGAGGTAGAAACAGTAATTAAGAATCTTCTAACTAATAAAAGCCTGGGGCAAATGGGATTCAGTGTACAGTTCTACCTTCAAAGAGGAGCTCACAACAGTACTCAAATTATTCCATAAAAGAGAAACTGAAGGAACATTTCTAAATTCTTTTTCTGATACCACCACTCTTACCCTGTCACTGAAACCAGACAAAATATGACAAAAATAGTATTATTAAATAGTATTATTTTATTAAATTATGATTATCAAATCATCAGAGATCAATATGTTTATCAGAAAAACAAATCTACAAAACAAAGCAAAATAAAACAAACCAATAATACCCTCAATATAATACTTACAAAATAAAGTAAAAAACCATAAAACTTATTATCTAGCATTACCAAGCTGGGAGAAGACAGTTTTCTTTAATGGTGTGACCCCTGTTATATTAATCAGGGTTCAGGGCAAGCTTCATATACAAGAGTAGTTGGCCAATATAAACTGTAGTCAATGATATTTTTTTAAAAAAAAGAAAGAGAAAGAACATTAAGTTAGAGAGGTAGGAAAGTGGACAGTTTATAAAAAGAGATTGGGGAAGGATTAAAATATAAAAAATTATAAATATGGGATGGAAAAACCTTAAAAATAAAAATTAAGAAATGTACTATTTTGCATAGTACAGATTTTAGTAATAAATGTATTCATTACTTGGCATGAATAAATTATATATAGTAACATCTCAATGCATATTTGGATATGAAATATTAGCTACATCCTTTCAGTTTTGCTGAAAAATCTTTACAGCAATTATTTAACATTGCAAACTGCCATATTGTTTTGTCTTAATTTTCCCTCTCCCCGTGTATTAACCATAGATTCCTTTCTTATACAATATAATCTATTCTTCCCACTTCCTCCTACCTCCCCTCCCATCTGGATCCAGTCTGTCTCTCATTAGAAAAGATCAGACTTCTAATAGATAACAACAAAACATAATAAAATAAAATATAAGATAAAGCAAACCATCATATTTACATTGGACAAGTACAGCCAATGGAAAAATAAAAGATTCCCAAGAAAAGGCACAAGAATCAGAGACCCACTCACTTAAACATTCAGGAGTCTCATAAAAGCACTAACTGAAAGCTACATTATGCAAGCAGGAGACCTGGTGCAGACCTGTGTGGGCCCTCTGGTGGTTGCTTCCAGCTCTGAGTTCATATGAGCTTTGTTCAGTTGTGTTACAGTAGTAGGTCTCAGCCTTTATAATGCTGCAGCCCTTTAACACAATTCCTCATGTGTGGTGACCCCAATCAAACAATTATTTCATTGCTACTTTGTAACTGTAATTTGGTATCTGATATGTAGGTTATCTGATATGCAGGATATCTGATATGAGATCGGAAAATGAGTCATGACCTATGGGTTGGGAACCATTGTTTTAGAAGACATTATTCTTTAAGTGTCCTCCATTCCCTCTGTCACCTGGATTCCTCCTCTCTCTACTTCTGGTTTCCCTGAACTGTGGGAAGGGGTTTGATGAAGGCATATCATTTAAAGTTGTATGTTCCAAGGTCTCTCTCTCCCCCTCTCTCTGTTTCTCTCTCTCTCTGTTTCTCTCTCTCTCTCTCTCTCTCTCTCTCTCTCTCTCTCTCTGTTTCTCTCTCTCTCTCTCTCTCTCTCTCTCTCTCTCTCTCTCTCTCTGTTTCTCTCTCTCTCTGTGTGTGTGTGTGTATAATGTCTGGCTATAGTTCTCTGTATCTCTATATAGTTTCCATCTACGATAGGGGGAACCTTTCTGATGATGGCTAAATAAGGTACTGATCTATGTGTATAGTAGAATAACATTAAGAGACATTTTCTTGTTACTTATTTTAGAACAGTAGTGTTTGGTTTTACCCTAGCATTCTGAACTATCTAGACTCTTCTTGGTTACCCAAGCAATGTCTTAAGTCAAGTCAGGCTCCCATAAAGTTTGCACAACCATTGTCCTACCATATTTTACAGGGATTATAGATTGGATAGCAAAGGTTTTTGTGGTTGGGTTATTGCTTATTTTCCATAGCCTCCTAAGTGCCTTTTCAAATCACAGACACTAGAACATGCAGTTCATGTAGGAACAATCTCATTCTGAGTTCACTGAGTTGTGTGAATGTTGTCTTCAGTGATAGGGACTTTCTGTTAGTTTGTGGAGAACTAGCTATTGTCTTGGCAATAGTCTGAGTTGTTTGGGTATTTCCCAACATGCTCTTGTTTACTATGATGATAAATTTCTTCTCAAAAGTAACTTTAATTCCAGTTTTAAAGTAAATACTGATACAAATAGATGATTCTCACAGGTGTGTTTTTTAAAGCTGTTGCGAGTAGTGGCAACTAGAATTGATTAAAAGTGCTAAATAGAAGTGATTTATACTAAGGATCCTTTTAAGGAAAGTTGATGAATTATTGATGAACATGCCTTTTAAATTTTATGCCCTAAATAAACTTTTATTATATCCTATCATTCCTTATCCAGATCAATGTTTTAAAAGCTTTATTCTTAAGCTCCATTACAGTTTTGGATCACTATTCATAAATTCTAACTCAGGCCCATTGTTCTTTGGAAGGACAAGGAGTCAATACATCAGAGATGTAAAGGGAAACAGGGAGATTAGATTAAAGCTCTAGGAGATGCATGTGCTTTGCTGTGGCAATACCTGGCTTGATTGAAGCTTTTTTATATATGCACCTATTTTCAAAACGTATGCACTCATTGACATACCCATTTAATATCCATTGAGCAGCTACTGTGTCAAATTTTGGACTTAATAGAGTAGGCTGATGTAAGAAGTCATGCATAGCACAATCAAAGAGCTATAGCCAGGAGAAGGGTGCGTGCTCAGTGCACTGAAGATGTGAAGTATGCACAGCAGAACTGGTACCAAGAAAGCAACAGAGGAAGAAAGTGTGAACTGCTAGAAAAGAATAATTATAATTTAGGAGCTAACAGTTACCCTTTTTTAATAGATGAGCAAACAAAAATGGTATTAGTTCAAAGACATATAGTAGGCTATAGAAAAAGGAGACATCAAAAGTTGTTCTCATCGAGTTTACTTGTCTGGATTTTATATTTTGCAAGTCTTTCTCAAAGGCCAAGAGTATAGACTTATGCAAAAGTTCAATACAATTTAGATAGCGTTACAGTAATAGTGCCTCTAGAATCTGAAGGGGGAAAAATAAGCCAAATAATCTAACAACAAATCTAGAAGATAGTCCTTTGTGAGGGAGGGTCTCCATTTTAGGCCTCACCCCATTGCTTCTTAGGAGTTTTAAACAAGAGAGGGGGCAGCGGTGGCAGCAGCAGCAGTGGCAGCTGGTCCAGCGGAAGGGCAATCAGCGCCCGCTACCACTGACCTTTGCTGGCCAGCTGGGCTGCAAGGGGTGGCAGATTTACAGCGCCTTTCACCCCACAGAAGCCACATCAGAACTCTGCCTCCCGCCAGTCAGTTACGAGAGACTCTCCACCATCTTGGATCTCGGGCACCAGAGAAATCAGACAGACTGAGGTACGCAAATATAACCTGATGCCAACATCGCGGGGGTCTAAGCCCAACGGGCATTGGCCTGCACCCAGGCCCTTGGCTGTTCAAGGGGCCATCGGTGTGCAAACCCGGCCAGGAGGTTGTTTGCCAGGCTGGCATGCACGCTGCTATTTTGACTATGGGATGCCAGAGAGTTCTAGCAGGCAAAGTCAGCTAAGAGTCATAGCCCAAGATTAAAAATTCAGGAGACAGCAGGTGTTGGAGAGGGTATGGAGAAAGAGGAACACTCCTCCACTGCTGGTGGGGTTGCAAATTGGTACAACCACTCTGGAAATCAGTCCGGCGGTTCCTCGGAAAACTGGGCACCTCACTTCCAGAAGATCCTGCTATACCACTCCTGGGCATATACCCAGAGGATTCCCTACCATGTAATAAGGATACATGCTCTACTATGTTCATAGCAGCCCTATTTATAATTGCCAGATGCTGGAAAGAACCCAAGTATCCCTCAACAGAAGAGTGGATGCAAAAAAATGTGGTATATATACACAATGGAGTACTATTCAGCCATTAGAAACAATGACTTCATGAAATTCTTAGGCAAATGGATGGAGCTAGAGAACATCATACTAAGTGAGGTAACCCAGACTCAAAAGGTGAATCATGGTATACACTCACTAATAAGTGGATATTAACCTAGAAAACTGGAATAGCCAAAACATAATCCACACATCAAATGAGGTACAAGAAGAAAGGAGGAGTGGCCCCTTGTTCTGGAAAGACTCAGTGAAGCAGTATTCGGCAAAACCAGAACGGGGAAGTGGGAAGGGGTGGGTGGGAGGACAGGGGGAGAGAAGGGGGCTTACGGGACTTTCGGGGAGTCGGGGGCTAGAAAAGGGGAAATCATTTGAAATGTAAATAAAAATATATCGAATAAAAAAAAAAGAGTCATAGCCCAAGGCTAACATAGCGGGGTTCTAGGCCCGACAGGCCCTGGACTGACCCCAGGCCCTGGGCTGCTTGGTGGACCATCTGTGAGCCAACCCGGCCAGGAGGTTATTAGTTTAGCAGACTCTCCCGGCACGTTCAGGGAGCACAGGCACACTCCACCATCCTGGCCACTTGACAGAACCAATTAACAGTCATCGCCCAAGGGGAAGGACCTTAGCCTGCCAGGCTTTTGTCTAGACTCAGGGCCTCAGCAGCTAGGCTAGGCTTGTATGCACCAACCCCTTTGGGAGATCAGCTGCCCAGCAGAGTGATCAGCACTTGGAAAAGGTCCCCCTGCATAGACCATCAGCACTCACTGAAGGAGCAAATGGGCACTGCCTGGTTCACACAGACAATATGGGGCAAGGCACACTAGGGCTCCAAGGGCACCCAAGAGGAGGACAGCACATCAGCAATCTGTAATAGGGAAAACCCAGACATCCAGTGTTGCATAAATAGCACTACAGCCTCACAGGAGGCACAAACACCAGCCAGAGACAAGACCAACTAATGCCAGAAATAACAAGATGGCAAAGGGCAAATGCAGGAACGCTACTAACAGAAATCTAGGTAATATGGCAGCATCTGAACCAAACTCCAACATCAGCAAGTCCTAGTTACACAAACACACCAGAAAAACAAGATTTGGATTTAAATCACTGTTCATGATGCTGCTAGAAGAACACAAAAAGGACATAAATGAATCTCTTAAAGAAATACAGGGGAACATGAATAAGCTAGAAACCCATATAATGGAAACACAAAAATCACTTAAAGAAATTCAGGAGAATACGGCTCAGGAGATAGAAGCCAATAAAGAAGAAACACACACACACACACAAAAAAAAAAAACTTAAAGGAGTTTTAAACATAGTGTTTTAAAAAAGAAAAGAAAGAACAACTAGAACAAACCAACCGACCAACCAAACAAGCAAACAAAAGACTGGGGGCCTGATGCAAAAGGTACAAAGCTTCAGACTGCAGAATAACAGACCAACTCGAGGACTGCAGGATGTCTCTGGACAGCAGTTAGAATCTCAGACACGAGTTATAAGACAATAGCAAGTGTTTAGAAAATGAGTGGAAAACATTTTACCTCCTAGAAAACTGGAATTTATCTGAAGTGTCATCTTGTTTAAAGAGAACTGTTTAGAAATTTGAGAATTAGAAAAGATAATGGCCTAATTCTGAGCATAATGGTTGAGTTTCTTATGGGATTTGAATCCAGCAGAGAAAGAATTCGTGAACTGAAATAGGTAGAACCTAATAGAATAAAAGAGAAAATCTCTAAGTGAGAAAAGATGGAGGAGAGACAAAGAGTCTGAGAAGTTGCAGTACTGTGAAGCAGGTGGGGAACTGTGGACTTCCACTCACTCTTTCTGACCATGTAAACTAGCAGAAGTATGTTGGGAAACACTTTCATATAGATGGCAGAGAGTTGAGATACTCAAATAAAAGTTAAGAGCATCTTCTCTTGAGCAATCCATAGACATATCTCTCTTATGAAGATGTTTATTTTTTGGCTTAGGTGTATGATAGGAAAAACGTATTATTATGTCTAAGAATGTCAACAGGAGCACTAGAATAGATTTATCTGTAGTATTTAAAAAATCCAAATTCCCATAAAAATGGAATGGTAAAATACACTGTGGTGTACTAATGAATAAAATATCAAATAGCTTAAAATGTATGGAACTGGAACTGTATATTAGGATGAATACATTTTAATAACTTAATTAAAAAATTACTAAGACATCATATCTTAATCTCATTTATAAAATATCCCTAACCAGGTACAATTTAATTAGTTAAGAATCCATGCTTTCATAGTGGACACACTGTAAAGAAAGTCAACCTTCTGATGATTAAGCACAGGAGCCTGGGAACAAAGCCATCAGGAAAATGCAAAAGTGTAAGCAATTCTTGTCACAATGAGAATTTTTTCCTTTTGATCTGGACAGATATTTATTAATGGCTCATGATTTTTTTTCTGTACATATGTTTCTCTTATGTATTTTCTGTGCCTCCATGATCAAATATCCTGACAAAACCACGTAAGGGGGAAAAGTTTATTCTGGCTCACATGTGAACATCATAGTTATAACTGAGGGTAACTTGAAGCAACTGAATATACTAAACCCATAGTCATAAGTAAAAAATAAAGTTTTTTTTCAGGTAATTTCTTTCTCTTTCTTTTTTCTTTTTTATTGAAAGGAAAGTGTTTATTTCATTTTAGAGCTCATAGTCCATTACCTAGGGCAGTCTAGGCAGGAACTCAAGTCAAAAACCTGGATAATAAACTAAAGCTGCAGCTATAAAGAACTCTGCTTAATGGATTGCTCCTTGTGGTTTTCTTAGCCTGCTTCTTTTTTCTATATTCTTTATTTACATGCCAAATGATTTCCCCTTTCCAGGCTCCCCTCTCCCCATAAGTCCCATAAGCCCTCTTCCCTCCACTGGTTCCCCAATCAACCTCCAGGGAGTGGGACAACACACAGTGGACAAGTCATCCCATCTCAATTACCCTAATGATAATACCTCCTACAGGTACACCCAGAGACCTGGCTACCTGGAGATGCTAGAGCTCTTCTAGTTGACAATGGAGGCTAACCACAATTATCATATATAGTTCAGTAACCAAAAACAAGGAGTAAGTGTGTGATGAGGGACCAGACAATGCAGTGTGCATAGGACAGTTAGTTGCTTCCTTTCCTAAAAAGCTTCTGTGGAAGAATAGGACAATATGCAATAGTAACAATACAGAAATATATGTTCAGCAAGAGCAGATGAGGAATCCCTTTGGACCTGCCCAGAAGACTGGAGTTTGTAGCCTGTTTCTATTTAACACACATTTTCACAGCCTAAGTATGAAGTTCTGAGTACTCTACTCCAGGGACAGAGGTGGGAGGGGCGGGGGTTGACGGGAGAGGAAAGCATAAGTCCCTGCTGTTAAAATTCATTTTCCAGCCATTAGTTTCAAAGAATATTAATAGGACTTGATTCTAAACTGGTACAAACCTGTTTGTGACTAAATGAAAACAAGTCGCAGAACCCAATAAGCTGATCTTTTGTGTGACAGCTTCTCTAGGTGTAGGGTTCTGTGACTGAAGTAACAACTACCACTGAATGGTAGCCCTTTCTAATTCTGAGGATGTTAACTTCACCATCCATAGTCCTGCCTGTAGAGAAGGCAGTTGCAGCGCCAGAGCACTTCTATATTATCAAGGATTGATTCACATCGCTTGTCACATCATTTGATAATAACTTCATAATTCTGAACTTGTATTCATTCACTTAAAAAAAAATCTCTTGTTAATTGCTTAGTTGATTCACAGCACTGTGTGTCCCTTGCAGATCTCGTGGTTAATTCTCACTTTAATTGTTGCTGGTGACAGAGGTTTGTTTTAAGCATGGTATTTTTGATGAGTACACTCTGCAAGCTCTCCTGCCAAAGCTCTATTAAGGATTATTAGGAACCTTCATAATGCATGACTGCCCAGAATGTCAGGATGGCCCACACCAGGGACAAGCTGCTAGAATTGCCTTAGAATTCTGCTCACATACAACTCAAAGCCATTACGGAGAGAATGAGAATATTTCTAAATGACTTCTTCAAAAATGTTGTGCCATAAAACATGTTCTTGGCTGTAGCAAACAAGAGTTCTCTTTGTACATGGTGGGAGCTCACATTTTGCTTAGGGATGACACATTCTACTTTGATGTATGCAGAATTAATGACTACCATTTCCCTTGGGGGAAAAACTCATTATCTCATCTAAAGAATATATGAGTATTTTGTAAGTTCAAAACAGCAGAGATAGGGAATTTGTTACTAAGGCCATTAGGATAAGAAATCAAATGTAAGGAGCTGCAGGAGAGGAAGGAGCAACTCTGGGGTTATGAGGAAGATACCCCCAGAGACTCAGGAGGGGAGAAAAGCAGATATAGTGAAAACTGAAGGCAACATTGCAAAGGGAAGTTTTGTAAGAATGACCTGACAGAGAAGCAGCTTCTTCACAAATATGGGACTGAACATAGTTTTTTTCTTCTATTTACTTATGGACCATTTGCCTCTGTATGTATATATGTATGTATGTATGTATGTATGTATGTATGTATGTGCACCATATCAGTGCCTGCTGCCTGTGGAGTCCAAAGGAGTATGTTAGATGCCATGAAACTGCAGCTACAAATGGTTGTATGCTGCCATTTGGGTATTGGGAACCAAGCCCAGGTCTTCTGCAAGAGCTGCAATGCTCTTAACCACTGAGCCACCTGTCTAGTCAAAGCTTAGTTTTAGTAGTCAATGAATATATACATATATAATCAGACAAGAAGATTTAATTATTAGTGGCAAAAGTAAATTAATATATGCACATTTATATTATATATTATACACACACATACAACCTCAAATGTTATATATTATTTCTATTTTGTGCTCAGTTATTTAAGTGAAAAAAAAAAAACCTTTAGGTTGGAGGTAAAACTATCTGTGAGCAAAATACTTTACTTTTAAAAATGATATGAGAACCATGCCTGCCACTCAGAGGATCATGCCTAGAACCCTCTGGTGGAAGCCCTCTGGTTTCTGTCTCCAGCTCAGGCCCATCCTCTGCCACAGAACACCATACCCATGTGATACAGGGAGGTAGCTAACCACCTAGGAGTGCAGAGAGGCCAGATAGCACAGGTAAGACCACCCCTGCTGCTCAGAGGAAACAGCCAGAAACCCTGAGGACACAAGAGCCTAGGAGCAGTCTGGGACAAGAATCTTCCGATTTCTGCCTGCACACAGAGTTGATGGAGGCTGCAGAGCTACATACTCAAATACAACCACAAGAGAGCAGGTGTCGAAGGAGTACATACATACTGGTGTACACATAGAGAACAGGTCTCCCAGGAGCACCGATACAGAGGCTTGCATGATAGATAAGCCACAGTCAGAAACAGCAACACCAGCTAACACCAGAGATAACCAGATGGCAAAAGGCAAATGCAAGACCATTACCAATAGAAACCAAGGCAAAATGGCACCATCTGAACCAACTACTCCCACAAGAGCAAGTCCTGGATGCGCCAACACACCAGAACAGCAAGATCTGGATTTAAAATCACATCTCATGATGCTGATAGAGGATTTCAAGAAAGACATAAATAACTCCCTTAAAGAAGTACAGGAGAACATGGGTCAACAGGTAGAAGCCCATAAAGAGGAAACACAAAAACCACTTAAAGAAATACAGGAGAACATGCCTCAATAGCCAGAAGCCCTTAAAGAAGAAATATATAAATCCATCAGAGAATCACAGGAAAAAACAAACAAATGAGTGAAGGAATTTTATAAAACCATTCAAGATCTATAAATGGAAGTAGAAAAAACTAAGAAATCACAAGGGAGACAACTCTGGAAATAGAAAACCTTGGAAAGAAATGAGGAATCAATGGGCAAACATCAACCACACAATACAAGAGAGAGAAAAAAGAATTTCAGGTGCTGAAGATACCATAGAAAGCATTGACTCAACAGTCAACAAAAATGCAAAATGCAAAAAGTTGTAGCCCAAAACATACAGGAAATTCAGGACACCATGAGAAGACCAAACTTAAGGATTGTAAGTATAGAAGAGAGCTCAGATTTACAACTTAAAGGGACAGTAAATATCTTCAACAAAATTATAGAGGAAAACTTCCCTATCCTAAAGCAAGAGATGCCCATGAACGTATAAGAAGCCTACCGAACTCCAAACAGACTGGACCAGATGAGAAACTCCTTCCAGGACATAATAATCAAAACATGAAATGTACTAAACAAAGAAAGAATATTAAAAACAGTAATAGAAAAAGGCCAAGTAATATATAAAGGAAGACCTATCAGAATTACATAATACTTTTCACCAGAGACCATGAAAGCAAGAAGATCCTGGGCAGATCTCATACAGACCCTAATAGAACACAAATGCCAGCCCAGACTACTATACCCAGCAAAATTCTCAATCACCATAGATGAAGAAACCAAGATATTCCATGATAAAACCAAATTTACACAATATTTGTCCATAAATCCAGCTCTACAAAAAATAATAGATGGAAAATGCCAATATAAGGAGGGCAACTACACCCTACAAAAATGAAGAAAGTAATCTTCTTTCAACAAACCCAAAAGAAGGTAACCACACAAACATAAAAATAACATCAAAAATAACAGGAAGCAGCAGTCACTATTTCTTAATATCTTTTAAAATCAATGGACTCAATTTGCCAATAAAAAGACGTACATACACTAACACACTGGATACATAAACAGGACCCAGCATTTTGCTGCATATAGGAAATGCATCTCAATGTAAAGACAAACACTACCTCAGAGCAAAAGGCTGGAAAACAATATTCTAAGCAAATGGTCCCATGAAACAAACTGAAGTAGCCATTCTAATATCAGATAAAATTGACGTTTGACCAAAAGTCATCAAAAAGACACAGAAGAACACTTTATACTCATCAAAGGAAAAATCTACCAAGAAGAACACACAATTATGAACATCTATGCCCCAAATGCAAGGGCACCCTCATTCATAAAAGAAACTTTACTAAAACTCAAAGCACACATTGCTCCTCACACAATAATTGTGGGTGACTTCAATACCCCACTCTCCTCAATGGACTGATCAGGGAAATACAAACTAAACAGAGACACAGTGAAACTAACTGAAGTTTTGGATCAAATGGATATAACAGATATCTATAGAACATTTCATCCTAAATCAAAAGACTATACCTTCTTTTCAGCACCTCCTGATACCTTCTCCAAAACTGACCATATAATTGGTCACAAAACAGACTGCAACAGATATAAGAAGAACAAACTAATTCCATGACTTCTATCAGATCACTATGGAGTAAGGGTGGTCTTCAATAGGAGCAAAAACAGCAGAAAGTCCATATACACATGGAAGCTAAACAATACTCAATGATACCTTGGTCAAGGAAGAAATAAGGAAAGAAATCAAAACCTTTTTAGAATTTAATGAAAATGAAAGCACAATGTACCCAAATTGATGGGACACAAGGAAAGCAGTGCTAAGAGAAAAACTCATATTTCTGAGTACCTCAAAAAAGAAGCTGGAGAGAGCATACACTAGCAGTTTAATAACACACCTGAAAGTGCTAGAACAGAAAGAAGCTAATACACCCAAGAGGAGTAGAAGGCAGGAAATCATCAAACTCAGGGCTGATATCAACCAAGTAGAAACAAAAAGAACCATACAAAAAATCAAAAAAACTAGGAGCTGGTTCTTTGAGAAAATCAGTAAGATAGACAAACCATTAGCCAGACTAACCAGAGGACACAGAAACAGTATCCAAAATAACAAAATCATAAAAGAAAAGAATATATATAACAACAGAAACTGAGGAAATTCTAAAAATCATCAGATCCTATTACAAAAGCCTATACACAACACAACTGGAAAATCTGGAAGAAATGGACAATTTCTTAGACAAATACCAAATACCAAAGTTAAATCAGGATCAGATAGATCATCTAAACAGTCCCATAACCCCTAAATTAATAGAATCAGTTGCTGAACCTCTCCCAACCATAAAAGTATAGAACCATGGCTTCAGTGCAGAATTCTATCAGACCTTCATTGAAGACCTAACACCAATACTCTTCAAACTATTCTGTAAAATAGAAATGGAAGAAGCACTATCCTTGTTCTATGAAGCCACAATTATGCTGATACCAAAACCACACAAAGATCCAACAAAAAAAGAGAACTTCAGATCAATTTCCTTTATGAATATTGATGCAAAAATACTCAATAAAATTCTGTACCAATCCTACATCCAACAAAGGCCTAACATCCAATATATACGAAGAACTCAAGAAATTAGTCTCCAGAGAGCCAAATAAACCTATCAAAAATGGGGTACATAGCCAGGAGGTGGTGGCATATGCCTTTAATCCCAGCACTCGGGAGGCAGAGGCAGGCAGATTTCTGAGTTTGAGGCCAGCCTGGTCTACAGAGTGAGTTCCAGGACAGCCAGGGCTACACAGAGAAACTCTGTCTCAAAAAAGAATGGGGTACAGAGCTAAACAAAGAATTTTTACCTGAGGAATACCAAATGGCTGAGAAGCACCTAAAGAAATGTTCAACATCCTTAGTCATCAGGGAAATGAAAATCAAAATAACCCTGAGATTTCACTTCACACCAGTCAGAAGGGCTAAGATAAAAAAATCTCAGAAGACAGCAGGTGCTGGTGAGGATGTGAAGAAAGAGGAACACTCCTTGACTACTGATGGGATTGCAAGCTGCTACAACCACTCTGGAAATCGGTTTGATGGTTCCTCACAAAACTGGGTATACTACTACTGGAGGACCCTGTTATACCACTCCTGAGCATATACCCAGAGGATTCTCCAGCATGTAATAAGAACACATGCTCTACTATATTCATAGCAGTCCTGTTTATAATAGCCAGAAGCTGGAAAGAACCCAGATGTACCTCAACAGATGAATGGATACAGAAAATGTGCATAATTACACAATGGAATAATACTCAGCTATTGAAAAAAATGAATTCATGAAATTCTTAGGCAAATTGATGGAACTGGAAGATATCTTATCTCCTGAGTGAGGTAACCCAGTCACAAAAGAACACACATGGTATGCACTCACTGATAAGTGGATATTAGCCCAGAAACTTGGAATACCCAAGACACATTTCACATGTCAAATGAGGCCCAAGGAGGAAAAGCAAAGTATGGACACTCTCTGGTCCTTCTTAGAAGGGGTAACAAAATACCCACAGAAGGAGATACAGAGACAAAGTATGGAGCAAATGCTAAGGGAAAGACCATCCAGAGACTACCCCACCTAGGGATCCATCCCAAATACAGTTACAAAACCCAGACACTATTATTGCTGCCCACAAGTGCTTGATGACTGGAGCCGGATATAGTTGTCACCTGGGAGGCTCTGCTAGTATATGACAAATACAGAGGGGGACACTCTCAGCCAGGCATTAAACTGAGCACAGGCTCCCCAATGTAGGAGCTAGTGAAAGGACCCAAGGAGCTGAAGGGCTTTGCAGCACCATAGGAGGAACAACAATATGAGCCACCCAGTACTCCCAGAACTCACAGGGACAAAACTGTCAACCAAAGAGTACACATGGAGTTACCCATGGCTCCAGATGCATAGGCAACAGAGGATGGCTTTGTTAGACACCAAAGGGAGGAGAGGCCCTTGGTCCTGGAAAGGCACAATGCTGCAGTGTACAAGAATACCAGGACAGGGACATAGGAGAGGGTTGATTGGGGAACAGGGGGAGAGGAGATGTTTATGGGATTTCCAGAGGGGGGAAGCAGGAAAGGGGACAACATTTGAAATGTAAATAAAGAATACATCTAATAAAAATGAAATTCTTGATTTTTGGCATTGCATTTAAAAAGGCCACATTTTACATGGCATTAGAAATGGAGAATGAGGAAAATTTACTTTTGTACATGAGAATTCAAAATAGCAGTAGTATTCTATAACTGCGGATGAAAGGTCCTGTAGGCTCCAGTGTGATTACTACAAAGTTCAGCTCATTGCTGTTCCCGACTGTTTTTCAGAGACGACATCCAGCCCTGAACAGTAACATTTGCACAGTGCACTGTGCACTCTGGAGCATTTGTAAAGGCCACCAGGGTGGATAACTTTTAGAGACCCATTATCTGGAGGAAAATGAACAACAGCTTTTGTGCAGAGATGGGCTGTACCAGATGACAAAAACTGGAAGCTCATCTGTAAAGACCTCGGGAACTTTTGACTCCAGAGTGACAATGATATTTTTCAACTCTAGTTGATGTGACCATGTTCTCACTATGATATCATAAAAAAATTAATGATCAAAATTCATGATAATAGGTATTTTCTGACAGGATACCTAAACATTTATTAAACACAAATTATGGCTAATTAAATACACAAAAATACAGGCAAGTATTAAAATCAAACTTCAAATAAAAAATTAAAAGTATTTTGGGAATAGTGATATATTTAACCAAATCAATGAACATTTATAGAAAAATTTCAAAATCTCAATTATTTATTTGATTATGAGTTGAATGCTAATTACAAATACAAGCTAATAGCAAAGTGGTTAACAATAAATAAATAAGCATCTTCCCTTCCTATAAGCCTACTTGATAGAGAAAGGGCAGACAATAATACAAAAACATCTTATGTGGATTATATGGAACACACCCATAAACATGTTCTTGCATGTGGTGCTTTGGTATGCTTTCTAGTGCTGTGATAAGGCTATGACCAATAGAAACCCAGGGAAGTCAAGAGCATCTTACCTTATATATCCCAATCACAGCCTTGATAATGATTTAAGGGAATTCAAGGCAAGAACTCAAGGCAGTAGCCTGGAGGCTATAATAGAAGTAGAGAGCACAGAGGAATGGTGTTTACTAGCATGTTTCTCACAGGTTGCTCAGCCTGCTTTCCTCTACAACACAGAACCAGGTGCTTCCAAGTGACATCACCTCTAGGGCACTGGTCTCTTCGACATTAATCATTGATCAAGAAAATTTCCCCACAGATTTGTCCACAGTCTAATTTGATGGAGGCATTTTCTCAACTGGGACTCCCTCTTCTCAGCTAAACTCCACCTTGTAACATGTAGACAAGAGAGACAAAGAAAAGACCAAGAAGGAAAGGCCACCCAGATACTGTCCTACCCGGAAATTCATCCTATAAACAGTCACCAAACCCTGACACTACTATGGATGACCAAAAGTGCGTTTTGAAAGGAGCCTGTTATGGTTGTCTCAGGAGGGGCCTTGCCAGAGCCTTACAGATAGAGAGGCAGATGCTAGCAGCCAACCATTGGACTGAGTGCAGGGTCCCAAATGGAGGAGTTGGAGGGAGAACTGAAGGAGCTGAAGGGATTTGCAGCCCCATGGGAAGAACGATGTTAGCCAACCAGATGCCCCAGGGCTCTCAGGAACTAAGCCATCAACCAAGGAGTACACATGGTTCCAGCCAAAAGTGTGGCAGAGGAATGCCTTGTCTGGCATCAGTGGGAGGAGAGGTCCTTGGTCTTATGGTGGCTTGATAGGTGCCCCAGTGTGAGGGGGCTAGGTGGGAATGGGTTGGGTGGAGGGGCATATTCTTGGAGGCAGGGGCTGGGAGGATGGGTTGGGAGTTTTCTGGGAGGGGGGAAACTGTGAAAGGGTATAACATTTGAAATGTAAATGAATATATTCAATAAAAAAGAAGAAAGAAAGGAAGGAAGGAAAAAAGGAAGGAAAAAAGGAAGGAAGAAAGGAAAGAAGAAAGAAAAGAACAAGAAGTCCACCAGTACACGTGGTAATGAGTGCTAAGTACAACTATTAACCCGGGCAAGGTGTCTGTGAGAATAGGTTCTAAGAGCTTCTACCAACCCAGCTTTCACCATGGAGAATGAGTGCTTACTCTGGGTGAGAGTTTATGGGATACTTTTGAAAGAAAAGACATTGTGGGTTTGGAGCTAAAGGCATAAAAGCCACGTGTCTGTGTAGGGCAAAGCAGAAAGGGTTTGGAGGTCATTATGGTAAGTTTATCTGTTCCTTCAGCAGAGATGGAAAGCCATGGAGATGTGCAGCAGATGGGTTCTGAGTAGGGGAGGGACAATGTGTGACGTGTTTTAACAATCAACTTGACTATGAATGATCAATATTCAGAATTGTTAGGAAGAAGCAAAAAAAAAAATTCTAAATCATTACTTGCCAGAGAAATCTCGATGTGTTTTTTGGAGGTAGACCTGCTGTGACTGGCAGTTTTGGGTATGGTTTTTAAGGCTTGAAGTTATCACCCTAGGCTCCTAGAGATCTACAACAAAGGCTTGATATTGGGAAGAGGTTGGGCTTCTGAGAGACTTCACGAATGCTTTGTATTTGGAGTGTGTATCATTTGTAATTCTATTAGAGGAGCTGAAGTTTTGAATCAATAAAGTCCTCAAGGTGAACATTCAATACAGAATCAAAGACAGTGTTTTGTAAAGACCCAAAGCACTGAATAAAAAATTAAAACACATTCAGAGTTAGTAACCGGAAAGGGGAAAATTTGTACTTGTCTAAAATCCTGAAAACAATTACAACTTAAAATGATTTAAAAGAAAAATAATATCTATTATAAAAGTAATAACTATTAAAATCATCATATCATTTGATGTTTAGATGCTTGGAAGACATAGTTTAATAGCAAACATTGACAGTGAACTATTTACTTTTGTTCTCCTAAAAAAAAAAAAAAAAACCTTCGGAGAATTTAAATTAGAATAAGAACAGCCATTTTATTTATCTTTTATCAGATTGGCAACCATAAAAGAGAATGCTAATCTTTCTGAGCAGCATGTGGGACATGGGCTTCTCAGACACCAATTAGGCAAATTCAAGTCAAAGCTTGTATACCAGCTCATGCTAGTAAACCCACAGGTGGCAAAGGGTGACAAGAGGATCACCATGAGTTTGAGGCCAGTCTCTTACAGAGTGAGACCTTGACCCCTACCTGCATATATCCAAATATGAAGGGAAAGCTTTTCCATAGCACCAATTTACAATCAGAAAGTGAATATCTCCCAATATTCTTTCGTTTTGGCTGCAGTTCCACAGCTCAGGAAAGAACATTTGCAGGAACAAATCTCAAACAAGCTTAAGAATGTATCTGAAAGATAATACTTTAAGTTTCCAGGGTATGCTGTGTGTGTGTGTGTGTGTGTGTGTGTGTGTGTGTGTGTGTGTGTGTAAACATGCTGAGTGCTCCAGGAATTGGACTGGGAAGTTTAGAAAAGTGTAAAATACTTCAGGCAAGCCTGCTGTATGACTTTTTTCTCCTTTCAGTGCTTCCAAAGCCTTCACACAGCCATCTGTTCAGAGCTGGACTTCAGGTCATTTTTATTAGAAATGAGAATCTCAGTTTAAGAATTATTTGTGTCTCTTTGTGTGGCAAGAGATTCAAAATATCAATGTAATAAAATTGCTTTTGACTGCATTGCTACAATTTGATGAATGAAAAATAAAAATGTCAAGTTGTAGTAGTTAGAATGAGAGCACTGGAAGACAGTCCTGTGAATAAGCTAATGGATATTCCAATTGGCTATAAAATGTATTCATTAAGTAGCTGAGAAAGCATTGCTCATACCTCTTAGGTGAAATTCTCTCATTTTACTACAAATTAAATGTGTATATTGCTGAATGAGGAGAAAATATCCAAAACTACCCACAGCATTACACATGCTTTAAAATAAGTAATTGGACAGCCAGGGCTACACAGAGAAACCCTGTCTCAAACCCCACCCCCCAAAAATAAGTAATAATAGTATAAATATTAACACAAATAAATATCCTATAGGATATAGTCTGCATGAAGTAATTTAAAATGATTGCTATATATTAATGTCAAATAGTTCTATTCATGTGCGGCTATAATTGCTTTGATTTTTGTCGATAAAGTAACAGTTTAGGTCGTGACAGACATTGTGTATGTTTTATTGATGCACCTACCTATTCCTATAGGTTAGTGTAAGTTTGTATGGGGATGATTGTGCACACAAAGAGGTCAGTACCAGTTGTCTTCATGAGGCTCTCTCTATTTTATGTCTTGAGACAAGATCTCCTACACTGGCAATCTATTGAGCTCTTGAGATCGACCTATTTCTGTCTCCCCAGTACTGGGATTATTGACATTTGATGCTGCACTTGGCTTTTACATGCGTATTGGGGATTTACTGTGGTCTGCGTGCTTGCCTGATAGTACTTTACCCAACAAAGCATCATCCTGATCCACATACAGTGAATCTTATCTCATTATGAGTTACAGGACTCTTTGCCAATCTCACATCCTCCAGGAAAATTGTATTTGATGGCGCTAATGTTTGTCTTCCAATTTATTTAAATTTTTGTTGTTGAATGTGGAATCATCTCTTCACTAAATGATATAAATAAATGAGTCTGAAACATGAAGGAGAGGAAAAATTTGAAAAAAAATATTAAATTAACCAAACCCCTTTATGTGAAGTATCTCCTCACTCTCATTACATTATCACCAATTCAGTTTTCAGAAAGACCTTGTGTTTTTATTGCTATGTTACAAGTGATAGAGAGCTAGACTTTAAAGGTAGAATACACAATGTACCTGAATTAAGAAAGCTAGAGAGAAAACTTCACATTTGAATCCAAATGTCTTATGCTAAAATCTGGACGCTTGCCCACCCACTAATTTATATTGCCTTCATCAATTCCTCCTATTGCCTCCATCTGAATTCTCAATCCTAACCTGCCCAAAGGGGTAGGAATGAATTGGGAATAGAGAGGAAGAATTTGGGGTAGTTTTTTTAAAAAACAAATGGTAGAATTAGATTCCCTGCTCTGTACTTTTATATGCTAGAGTTAAAATGCTGCCTAATTTCTACATTTCAAATTTAGTGAGTTGTTTTATTCACTGAAGTCATTTAAAATCTTGTCTGAACTTTCCTCATCTAACTACAGCAGAAACTCTTGAAAATGCAGCTGCTATGACCCCTCCTCTGAGTCCTTACTATTCCTGGACAGAAACATATAATATATCCACTGTAGCACTAACCATACCTGACAGGTTTTTTTTTTTTTTGTTAAGATACATTATCAGTTGAACTTGAGTTTTGTGCAGAGGGATAAATATGGATCTATTTTCATTCTCCTACATGTAGACATCCAGTTAGACTAGTACCACTTATTGAAGCTGCTCTCTTTTTTCCATTGTATGGTTTTGGTTTCTTTATCAAAAATGTCCATAGGTATATGGGTTTATTTATCTATTTTCTATTTGATTCCATGGATCATTGTATCTGTTTCTGTACCAATATCATTCAGTTTTGATCACTATTGCTTTGTAGTACAGCTTGAGGCCAGGGATGGTGCTTCCACCTTAGGTTCATTTTTGTCCAGTATTCTTTGGGCTATTATGAGTTTTTTGTTTTACCATATGAAGTTGAGAATTGCCCTTCCAAGTTCTATAAGAAAATTGTATTGGGATTTTGATGGGGATTACATTAAATCTGTAGATTGCTTCTGGTAAAATGGCCATTTCACTATGTTAATTCTAAAATATTTCTTATCTACAGGAAATGCAGGGACAGGAGATGGAGCAGAATCTGAGGGAATGGCCAGAAAATAACTGGCCCAACTTGAGACCCATCTCATGGGCATATTCCAAACCCTGACACTATTAATTGTCTGTCTCTGTTATCCTTACAGACAGAAACACGTCTTCTGAGAGGTTCCAACCAGCAGCTAACTCAGACAGATACAGACACCCATAGCCAAAGAGTAGATAGGGAAAAAAGGTTGGGGAATCTTATAGAAGAAGGATTGCTAGCCCCAAAGTGGTAGGAACTCCACAGGAAGACCAAAAGAGTCAACTAAGCTGAACCTTTGGGGCCTGGAGTGTCTGAACCACCAACTAAAGAACATATATGGGCTGGACCTAGGCCTACCCATGCATATGTAGCAGATGGGTAGCTTGGTCTTCATGTGAGTCCTGTATATGTGGAATGAAGGGCTATATCAAAAGCTGTTACCTGTATGTGAGATATATTCTTCAAGCTGGCCTGCCTTGTATGGCTTTGGTGGGAGAGGAAGTGCCTAGCCTCTCAGAGCCTTGACGTGCCAAGGTGAGGGGATACCCATGGTGGGTTCCCACCAGCTCAGAGAACGGGGAAGGGGGGAATGACTGTGGGAGGAGGTGACCAGAAGGGGGGCAGTGAGCAGGATCTAACGAGAGTAAAAAAAATAAAATTAAATAAAAAAAAAGATATACTATTAGTGTATTACTTTGGAGTGTCCTGCAAGTTTCTGGTGTCTGAAAGTCTTTCACGGATTAGGGCCTGCTTCGTCCTTCTTCATGGGAATCATTTGATATGCTAATTGTATCTTCAGTGTTCAGAGCTTTAGGCCCTAATCCTGGAAAGGCTTGATCCAGCACTGTAGGGGAGTACCAGGACAGAGAAAAGGGAGGGGGAAAGAAAGGAGAATGGATGGAGAAAAGAGGACTTATGGGACATATGGGGGGGGGGACTGGGAAAGGGGAAAGCTTTTAGAATGTAAAAAAGAATATAGAAAATACATAAATAAAAAAGAAAGTCTTTCACTTGGGTGATGTAGAAGGTGTGCTTTTCTCTCCTACTCATATATGCACTTCAATAGACTTACAGGCCCCTAAGCACTGGCCTAACTGAAGAAAGGAAAAGTTTCTCTTGGCACAGTCTTCCCAACCCTGGAAAAAAGATAGCCTTTTTTTCTAAAAGGAGGTTGAATGGGATGAAGTAAGTGATAATTTTGCCAGGCTCGTTGTAGAGACTTTATAGAAACTACTCTGACTATGGCAGCTGCTGGTCTGCCTGGTCTAAAGGCTTTCAGGGAAAGGTGACAGGTTTTCTATTTCTGGTGAGCTGAATGCCTCTTCCTTTTGATTCTATTATCAAGCACAGTGGGGAACTCAAAAGGGAAGCTGTCCTGTACAGAGGGCAGAAACAGCAGAGTGGAAGCCAGATATTTAAAAGCCAGAAACAAATTTTAGGGATTTCCAGAAAGAAAAAAAATGTACACTCCCAGACTTGAAACTGCAAAGATAATATTTTCTTTTCAAAATGAAAGCAAAATATTACTAGAAATGTCATCAAAATCAATAATAAGCTACACAAAATATTTTTGGCATTCTTATGAGGAATCATATGGAAATAGACCATAGTATTGAATTAATTATGAGGATGCATCTTAGAAACTTAGGAGAAGGTTCCAATAATTTATTGAACAATATAAAGATATATGGACCGTACACCCATCACTGTGGCTTATTGCATAACTGGCTGGAATGGTCAGCCTGAAGGCAGTCCTAACGGTTACCCAGCCTCTAAGGTTATTTATTAGATAAAGTAAATGACTTTAAGAATGGTTAAAAAAATGTGTAGGTCTCGTATTTTTTCCTGTATTCCTTAAAATATATCCTGAAAGTATCCCAAAATGTGGCAATACATATACTGAAAGACATCTTAGTTCTTTGGGCTGATGACCAAAGTCATTCTTAAAATTATGAAAAGACTCACAAAACAAAGGTGAAATTTTCATCCCCCCTTTTCCTTGATAGATGATAAATTTTCCATTCTCCTTTAAATAAGTCAAAGACTTCTCTTTCCAATGCTAATTGGTTACTTTTTTATCTAGCTTGGGCCTCAGACCTTTCATAGTCAATATTTCATTTCCTCAAGTGCTTCATTGACCATGATCTTGTAGACTATATTTGACTTTATACAATATTGCAGTTATTACTTTTAATTGAACCTCAGGGTACAATCCTAAATGTAAGAATCAATGAAAACAAATTTTTAGTCTGAACATTTAATTGCCCCATTTCAAAATGCATGCCTCAAGGAATGTTTAAAAACAGAGAAAGAAAGAACGAAACTTCTGAACATTAAAAAGAAGAAGGGGGAAAAGGCTTGAAATTACACAGGTCTGCAGAGATGAATCAAGGGTAAAAGCATTTACTGCTCTTGTAGAGGATTGGGTTTTGTTCCCAGCATCCACACAGTAGATCACAGTCATCCATAAGTCCAGGCAGAGGATGTCTTTTGCTTTCTTCTGTCCACACACATACATGTTCAGACACATGAACATACATTAATAAAAAGAAATAAAGAAACTCTAAGGTTCTGCTCCTACAGTCCTCATCCAGAGCCCCCAAATCTCTTAGTGAAAGGTTTGAAACATGCAAGAAACACAAGCTTAATTCAAGTATCTAGACTCTTTGCTGCTAAGTTAAGATAATTATTCAGAAACAAATACAAAGAAGTTTCAGGAACACATTAAATTCTAACTTGTGTTTCAAATGATAATTAAAAGGCTAAGCGGATACTCTTCTGGGAATGAGTAGGTTGGCTTTCTTTGTTTGGTCAACTTTTCCATTTCCAAGACCTCTAGGCAGGAAGGTGATTCTCCTGCCTCACATTTCTCCAGCAAGAGCTGACTGTTAAGAGCAAACTCACTCACGGGATAACTATTCTCAGACTGCCGCATTCGGGAGGCATCTCTGTTCATTTCCCATCACCCTAGGGGACCATTTAGTGTAATGGGAAGTGATTTGATAAATCTTTCACTACTTGTTGAAATCTGTTACTGTACCTTAGAATGGATTAGAATCTTATCAAGGAGTAACTTTCTCTTTGGGAATGATGTTTTGTCAACTTGACAGGAGCTAAAGTCACTTTGGAAGAGGAATTCTAACTGACAAAATGTCCCACAAGACTGGCCTATGGGCAAGTCTGTGGTATCTTTTCTGGACTGATGAATGATGTGAGGTGGCAACGCATTATGTTAAAAATATCTGTTACATTATAAGAGACTGAAACTTTTTCTAGATCTCACAGCAAGAGTTCATAGCACACTTGAAACTTTAGCCAGTTATACTACCATGTACTCATTACTCAGCCTGAGTGTTTAACCTGCCTGTAAAAGGGGTGGGATGCGGGGAGCACCCTCTCAGAAAAAAAGGGATAAGGGATGGGGTATAGAACTCTTGGAGGAAGGACTGGGAAGGAGGTGACAGCATTTGGAATGTAAATAAATAAAACAATTTAAAAAAAGAGTGAGAACATGTAAAAGCTGAACTTACTTGTCTTAGATTTCCCATGTAATCAGCATTTAAAACCTAAACTAATGAATTGCTATAATCTTAAATTATGTACTCTTCCATGTCCCCAATCCAGAGTGTTTTCATAAGTATTATAATAATTTGCTGGAGAAGCAAAAGAGGCTTTAAGAGGCCTTATAAAAATATCTACCATAATTGCAGAAATTAGCATTTAGATATTGTTTGATAATGTTTGTGTGTTATCTTGGACAAACTTAATCCATTGTAAAAACTCCTTTAAAGATTTTTATGAAGTATCTGTACTAGCTGGTGTTGTGGGTTAACTTGACAAAAGGTAGAGTTATCAGAGAGAAGGAGCCTCAGTTGAAAAATGGCTTCCATGAGATCCAGCTGTAAGGCATTTTCTCAGTTAGTGATTAGTACATTGTGTATAGTACCATACCTTGGCTGGTGGTCCTGGGTTCTATAAGGCTGTACAAACCATGAGGAGCAAGTAGAGAATTCAAATCTGGGCACAATCCTGTTCAAATGTCTACAAGAAGAAGTGATTTGATCTCTTTGCTCATTACATTATTGGTGATTCTTAGTTTGTTATTCATGAGTTCAAACTGACCATAATGTAGAAAGCTCCAGCTTTGTGTGGATGGTAACATGCCTGGAAAGGTATTTTGTTGTAAGAAAGCAGGCTAAGCAAGCTATGGGGAACAGGCCAATAAGTACTACTTCTCCATGGTTTCTGCTTCAGTTTCTGTCTCCAAGTTGCTACTCTGACATCTCTAGATGATGGACTATGAGCTATAAGTAAATGAACCCTTTGCTCCTAAAGTTGCTTGTGGCCAGTGTGTTATCACAGCAGTACAAACCCTAGGTAAGACAGATGTGTTCTAAGATTTCAGCCTCCAGTTACTTATTGAAAGGTGAAATCCAGTTATTACATCATCATTTTAAGGTTGACCTTGCCTCTGAAGATTTTACTATGTAAATCCACTGTTGAAGATTTTCTGATCAAAGATCCTGCAGACTGAGCTTGACTAAAAATACCTATGTTAATGAGCTGTGAGATGCTGGACACATAGCTGAGATCACAGTGGGCTACCTTAGCCCCTTTAGAATAGGCATTTACTTTTAACTTTTATATCTGGCCTAATATTTGGATGGCCACTGGGTAAACCTGGAGGAATATACTGGAAGCTTCCTGGATCACCAGCCTCTACCAAACATGCTTCAGAATACTTGAAATCTGCACCAAAGATTTCTTCATTTGCTGAAGTCATGTGAAGCATCATTATATCAACCAAACACATTATTTAGAACTCTCTTTGGAAGTTCAAATTTCTTTCATGTTAAAAGTACTTTCTTTTATACATTAAGATGAGGTCTCAGTGTAGACCAATGTGTAGACCAATCTGGATTACAGAGATCAACCTCACAGAGATCAACCTGCCTCTGCTTCCCTGCATACAGAGATTAAAAGGGTGAAGTCCCATCCCTGATATTTCTTTTACTCTGGAGCAAACACATCAGTGTGGGTCACTCATGCTTCTGCTCTCAAATCCCAGCATTTTTGAGTCAGAATGAACTGTTTCTGGTTTCTGTTAAACCAAAGCTTGGATTTTACACTGATGGATAAAGGACAACTTTCTGTGAATTTCTAAAATGTGTTTTTTAATGCCTATAATAGGTACAAAACAAAAACACCTTGTGAGGGCTCAGAAGTAGCAGTCATAAATGTCTGTTCCTTGTTAAAAAACACAAACAAACAAACAAAACAAACTGTAGAGTGCAGAACAGTCTACTTGATAGTTGTACACATTCCATGCTTTTTATCTACAAATTACTACATAACTCAAAAATTAAATGCCTACTTTTCACAGACTGCTTGCATCTTGCTGCAATAGCATCACATCCACCACACGTAACCTGTCTCCAGAGTGCATGCATCTCCTGGGAGAATTCTGAGAGCCAGTCTGCTGCCTCTCACTCTTTGAAGAAATTCTCTCCAGAAATAGATGGCCCCATACTCAGCTAAGACTCAAGCTGGCTTTCATGCAAATTCTGAAACTATTTTCTTATGTAGTGTTGAGGCTCAGGAAACAACATCCCACAGCTTGGCACCTTGGCATGCTGAGTGCTTTGAACTAAAGAGGCTGGGGTAGTGGTAGAAAGGGATGTGGTTCAATAGGAAAGTGTTTGCTGAGCACCAAGTTTTATCCCCAGCATTTTACCAAAGGCAAACAAATAAATAAATAAATATAAATAAATAAATAAATAAATAAATAAATAAATAAATAAATAAATAAAGCCTCCCTTTTGTTCCCTTCTCACACAGGCTATGGAAAGAGCTATCTCTAAAGTTCTCTTAGGACAATGAAAAACAAAAGAAAACTAAAACAAAATCATAGCGTACAATCAATATAGACTCTCTTCCCAATCAAGCACAGAAGATTAGTTCACATCTTCTATAGGAATAGAAACTAAAAGTCACAGAGACTGTCACAGCCCACAACCTCTTCTGAGCATAGCTCTCTAGGAGACTTCATCTACATTCCAAGACAGGATGACCACCAATCTTCCTTTTACTGCCCAGAACCTGTCACCCCCTCCTTCCTGAATCCTCAGCTCCTATTTTTGTCTTTAACTCTGAATTTTATTTAAGTTATAACCATATAGCTCTTACTTGCATCTCCTGTTTCACTTTGCATGGCTCCCACGTGTGTACAATTAATAAATTTGCATGCCATTCTCATTAATCGGTTTATTGTAGTTAATTTCATAAATGTATAAATTTCATTAAGTATTGGGAAGACAAGAAGAAAACTCTCTTTTTACCTAAAGTTATATTTATATATATATATATATATATATATATATATATATATATATATATATATATTTTTTTTTTTTTTTTTTTTTGAAAAATAGCTCTGAGCTGCATTCACCTTAGCATCCTTATGTGTGGAATCTTTTTGGACCTCTACTTCTATCTAGTCCCTTGTGGAAACTGCCAGCAATTGAAAGCTGGAGAAATTACTAGATTTTTTTTCTTTTTTTTTCTTTTTTGTGGCTATTTCAGTGTGTTAAAAATAAGTCTATTACCAACTCTTGAGTACTGGGAAGGTTTTGTTTTTGTTGTTTCTTGCTCTGTTTGCTAAACTTTCAAGCTGTTCACTGACAGCTTTTTTCCTTTGTTGATACTCCTTCTCTAATGGGAAGAATGGGCCACAGGGATTCAGTCTGGTTTTTGTTGTTGTTTTTTGCTTGTTATGTTTTGTTTTGTTTTTTTGTTGTTTTGCTGAAATGTAACTCAATGAAGTTACTTAATAGCTGTAGATTTCATCTTGACAGTTTGTTTAAGAATTAGAGATATACCTAAGTGCCAAGGAGGAGAGAAATTAGTAAGTTAGCTGACTACATTATCCTTCTGCTCTAACAGCTAGGAATCAGCGATACAGTCCTTTGTAATTCCACCAAGCACCACAGCAGCCTTGCAGGTTTTATTGTTTGCACTAATGTTCTTATCTGAGGGATTTCATGATGAGCTGTTTTGTGTTGTGGCCATGCTGGCACTACTGCATTCCCAAGTGACAACTGAGCTTCAAAGTGACCCGAGTGTTCAATTTCCTCTCAGACATAATGGCACATCACATTTTCGAAAGCAAGATATAATATAGTACAAATGACTGTGGCTAGAATACCACAGAAATCACACCAACTGTTTTTTCATCTTTGAATTTGCAAATGACTGTCATTCTCTAAACTTCCAGAGACAAATAGTAAGTCTGTGTTTCAGAAGTAAATTATTATTATACGTTTCCGATACAGTCTCTCATTGCTTATTCTAAGAAATCTGGTTTTTGTGACCACACAGGGTCATGTGCAAGTTACCTTATAAGCAACAGCAATACTAACACATCTGCACCACAGCTACCATCTTAAAAACTGATGTGAATTGATGTAAATCAGAATAGGAAATTGTCCTAGCATTGTTATATATCAATTCTCATGATGATTTTATACAGTCAGCACTGATGCAAACCCCTATTCCAGTGTTGTTACAAATTGCATCATCTGCATAGACCACTTTTCCTTGAGTGCCTTTTAGGACAGTCACACATTTTCCATTTTTCTCTCACATAATGTAGGAATAATCAGTAGCAGAGACAAAACAAAATCCACAGGCATTACAGAGCCATGACTATGGATTACAATGTTTCAGCAATAAAAAATTGAGCCATATCTGCTTAAATTCCAGGTTAGATTAAACGTGTAACAATGATGTCCTCACCTAGTTGGTAAATATAACTTTTATTATATACTCTGCCTTTATCTTCACAAATGCATTTTATATTGAGTCATCTCTGCTGAAGCACTTAAAAGAGAACATTGCATATACAGGTGCCAGAATTTTCATTTTAGTTTCCAATTCTTTAGATGCTGTACAAGTTTACATTGGACTACTTTAAATACTTAATAGACTTCCATATTCCCGTAGCATTGTGTATACTCTTTATATTACGGGCTAGCTTTTTCTTTTTTTAATCTACGCCTTGAAAATCCCTGCTCATCTTTCAGTGTAGCTAAAGGGCATTCTTTTAGCCTTGCCCACTAACACATTATAAATTAGATACGTGCTGTATGTTCTCTATTAACACTGTGTGAAAAACACAAACATTATATATCTCTTCTTTGGATGGACTTTTAACATTTATAGAATTTATTGCTTCTGTGAGGTAATTAGTTCCATTTTACAGATGGAAAAAGAAATCACAGAGTGATAGTGCTAGGAATGCGACTCAATCAGTGGAATGCTAGCTTAGCATATAGGATGCTTTGTGGTCAATCCCCAGTACCACATAAAGCCATGATAATGACCCATGCCTGTAATCACAACTCCTGGAAGATGCAATCAGAATGACCAAAACTCAAGGTTACTTTGCTTCAGGGCCAGCTTCAGATCTAAGAAGTAACATAGAATAACTCAGCATTTGATCTAAGTTTACAGTTAAGACTCAGGGGACATAAACACAGGCTGTATGCTAGTGGAGTCTCTATCCTAAGTTTCTCTTTGAAAGAGATTGCACAGATTACACAGATGTAATTCCTATGCTATCCAGCTTACCCATCCTCCAGTGGACAGCAAAGTGACACTAGTTATTCTATATACAGGTATAATTGTCTTTCCAACATCTCTACAATACTGTTATCTTCCAAAAGAAATCTGTAGCTGTCCTTCCCCAGTCCCCTGTTTCAATAGCAATGGGAACATCACTCATCTGCTTTCTGTCCCCATAGATTTGTTTATTCTGTACATTTTGTATAAGTGGAATATTATATAGGCCAAGTCTGGCTTATTTCCCTTAGTGTATGTTCAGTGTTATAACTATGTGATTTAATTATTTTGTGGCAGACTTTCTATCTCACTGAGGCAATAAAAACATCACTTTTGGATATTACATATTCCATTTGTCAACATATCAGTTCACAGACATTTGAAATGCTTCTGTTTGAGGTTGTCATTAAAACTAGTATTAAGATTTGTGATCAAGTTTATATTAAGATAATTTATTTTCATTTTTCTTTTTTTCTGTTTTTAATTAAATTTATTCTTTATTTAAATTTCAAATGATTTCCCCTTTCCTGGTTCCCCCCTCCCCGAAAGTTCCATAAGCCCCCCTTACCCAATCAACCCCCTCCCGCTTCCCTGTCCTGGTATTCCCCTACACTGCTGAATTGAGCCTTTCCAGGACCAGGGATCCTCTCCTTCCTTCTTCTTGGGCATCATTTGATATATGAATTGTGTCTTGGAGTAGAACTGTATGTGTCAACTGCATGTTCAGTCATTTGAGAAACTGCAGATAGTTTTCTCAAGTGCTGTGTCATTTTACATTCTCACAGTGTTTTTTGAGCACTCCAAATTCCCTATATCCTTGTCAATACTAGCTGTTCTGTCTCCTAGTGGGTAACAGTACCATTATTGCTGTATTAATCAGGGTTCTCTAAAGGCGTGATTCTTAACCTATGGGTTGTAACACCTTTGAGTCCACTAGAAAATGTTATTTACAATGCTATTCATAAAAGAAGCAAAACTATTATTATGAAGTAGCAGCCAAAAATATTTTATGTTTGGGGGTAAGAACAATATGACCAGCTGTATTAAATGTTTGTAGCATTAAGAATATTGAGAACCATTGCTATAAAGGAACAGAACTGACAGGTGGCTTTTTTAGCCATACAAGTTGTAGTTCAGATAGTCTAACAATGGTGTCTCCAGAGTCCAGGACTTGTTCTGTCTACGAGACTGCATCTCTCAGCAATTCAGTATTAAATCTTCATTGGGATCCTGAAGCTGTAGGTTCTAATATCTTAGAAACAGGATGGATGAACTTGCCAGTAAGAGGGTGAAGGCACACAAGCCAAAAGCAAAAACTTCCTTCCTCTATGTGGACCAGACTTTAGACATGTGTTCCTATCTCAACTGATCCAACCACGAAAACCATTCATCAGCATGCCCAGTTGCTTGGGGTTTAGTAGCTACCAGATACAGTCAAGTTGACAACCAAGATTAGCCACCAGATTGGTTTGAAGCAGAAGTTCATGGTGGTTTTGGTTTTTGTTTTCAAGCTGTCAAATGATGTTGAGTATATTTTAACATAGTTTCTTTGTTCTGAGTGGCTTCTTTTGCCCTGTTTAATTTTATTTGTCCTTTTATACACACAAATACAAACCCTTACCAGTTATATGACTTGAAATATTTTCAGAGACTTGATAGTTTCCTTTGTTGTGCTCAGTTTGGATTATCTCTGATAACGTAATTTGTGAACTGAACTCTAGTGCTGTTTAGTAATGACATCTTAAATATAGAATTTATCCTGGAACTATCCTTTTTAAAAAATTACTTTAAATTATATATAAAATATAATATATGTGTGTGTGTGTTTGTGTATGTGTATGGGTGTGTGTGTGTGTGTGTGTGTACACAGGTATGTGTGTGTGTGTGTGTGTGTGTGTGTGTACATATATCAGGCTGTAGGTAAAGGTTCCCATGGAGCTTAAACAGGGTGTTGGATGCATTGGATCTGAAGTCACTCTTGGAAAACAGAGAAACACCCACATTCTAGAATCAGGTGTGCCTGACCTCCCAGCCAGCCTTCAGTAACTCAGCATCTGTGGCTATATCATCACCAGCGACTAGTGATGATATCAAGTCACCAAATGCGATCACTTTACTGTCACTAAGAGCTGCTACTATCCCTATGTAAATATGCTATACTCCATTACTATAGCCTGTTCTTTCCTCCATACTTCCTAAAGGCAGCTTTTACATATCCCATCCCCCCAATACATTTCTCTTGTGAAGTCTCTTGCATGGTGTGACTTTGTAACATTCCTTGGCCCTCTGATCACCAGGAAATTCTCTGGGCGAGAAGACTCTGGTGCCTGTGTGCTTCCCTTCAGGGGTCTAAGCTATATTGGGACCCTATGCCTTATCTCCCGTACACCTGCAGCAGACTCAATTCTGGCTCACTGATTGCTGGGTACCACACCCAACAGTGCAATTGGTAAGTTTCCCCTTAGTCAGTATAAATGCTTTGCTGGATTCACAGGATGACCGTTAAGCATCCAGTACCCCTCTGGAATTCTTGGAGGCAGAGGTATCCTAGCCATGGCATTTAAGGCTACAGTTGGCTCTCTTCACTGACCCCCACCTCTGACTCTTTCTCTTCAGTGAAGGTTCATTCTTTTAAGCTTAGTTCTTTTGCCTTTTGGTAAGCCCTAGTACCAGACATGGAGAATCTTTGGAATTTTAGGCTTTCAGCACTGTTCCGTGCATCGATGATCCAATGAAAGGTTAATGTCCTCCTGTTTGGTTCTCCCTGGGTCCTGAGATGCCTTGGACCTCATGCCTAGGACATTCCCCTCTTCATTGCTCACAGGAACAGCGTCATCCATACCTTCTGACAAGTCATGGGCATGACTTTGGGATGCCTTATGGCGAACCTGCAAACCCTCCACCTAGTGCCAGACTAAAGGGCCTCTAAGCTTATCCCCATTTGCAGTTGAATCTGGCCTCAATACCTCTTAGATAATCAGTCAAAAGGGCTGCCCAGCAACAGCCAAAATTCCAATATTATGTGAGAATTTACAGCTATTGCCAAAAATCATAGAAATGGAGAGGTCCTCTATGTCCAAGGTTTCCCTTTCTTTTACTCTAAGCCTTCCCTTCTTACTATTCAACTACTCAACTCCTACTAGTTATGAAGTCTGAACAAGAGGATTCCTCTACTACTCTTGATCCCAGGAATGAGCACCCCCTCTACCAGCCTTAACCCACAGTTCCTTCTCTACGGCCAGCTCCCTGTCTCCCCTCTTCTCCATCTCCAAGAACAGGTGGCTCTAACTACCCTAACTTGCTACCCACTTTCACCCTATGAGCCACCTTCAGCCTCTTAGGTGCTCACTCTCACTCCTCTGTGGGATGCCCTCTATTGCTCGCTACCCATCCTAACGCAGTCCTGGTTCTCCCTCTGTGGGAAGTTGCTGTAGCAGATGGCCTGGTCAAGGTACATGTCCCATATATAGGGCTCCATCTCACAGCCTATTTTCTTATGAACACAGGTGATTTTGGGAACAGGCCAGAAGACATGAAGACTAAATCCACCACACTAACACAGCTTGGACGGGTCTGAGGTGGTCCCCAGAGGAATTATAACACCCCAAGAGCATTCTAGCTAGAGATCAGTTTACAAACCATCCCCTGAATGTTCTCCATAAAGCTGCTGTTAAACCTGTAAACTAAGAGAAACTCTAAGAGGTCATCCAGGACAAACATGAAAACCTGTCTTAATTCCTAGAATTCTTTACCAAAGTCCTCTTCTAGTATACTAATCTAAACCTGGAAAATCCAAAGGCTAAGCAACTCTCTATGATATATTTCTTTTTCCAAAGTTTCCCTGACTTTAGGGACAAGCTTAAGTCCTTGGAGAAAGGACCACTAAATCCCCAGGCAGAAGTCTTGGCACTAGCCATTAAGGTGTATTATGGGAGAGATTTTAAACACCTGTAAACAGACACACAAGATGCTGGCCAAGACCATTAAAACAGCTTTGGCAACTACCAAGCTCCTTTGCCTACTAAGGCTTGAGGACCAACAAACAGGTCCTTGCTTCAAATCTGCTTAGGTCATAGGGCCTGGCCATGGCCTAACCCCTGTAGACCACTTAGGACATATCTAAAATGCCATCATGAGGAACATTGGATTGTTGGCTACTCTCATGTCCCTCATGGTAAGGGACATCAGACCTAGATCACATTTTCAAGGACCTCTTGGCCTAGCCTTGAATTACTAAGGGATCCTGGGCTCCTTTGACCAACCAATGTCATTTCGGACAGAAAACCCCACATAGTTATGGTATAAAGGTGAATCAACTCCTTCCTCTTGAACACCAAGACCACTTACTCACTTCTAACGAGCTTTGCGGACTCACCTCTCTTTGTTTCCCTATTGTCAAGGTAGGGGCACAACCTTACCAACAATGTCAGATCCCTCCACTCAAATGCATCTTTTAGGGGTCTTACTCTCACTCATTCTTTCTTGGTGGTACCAATCTGTGCTATCCCCTTATTGAGGAGAGATCTTCTATCCAAAGTGGGTGCCTCCATTTCCTCTGTACCCCCAATGGCCCAGTGCCAAATTGTCCAGCAGCCCCTTCTCTTAACCACCCAGCCTACTGATTCCAACATGTTCTTTGCCAGCCTCTCTGGTGGACTCCCAAATCTAGGCTGTCCCAAGCTCCTCTATTGCCAAGCACTATTATTTTATTATCATCAAATTATAGGACCTTATCCAGTACATTAATCCAAGCCCAGTACCCACTCTCTGTCCAGAATCCCAGGGGTCTTAAGCCTAACATCTCTGACCTTCTAAGAAAAAACACTACTCTACCCTACATCCTCCTTCTTTAACACACCTGCACTTGTAGTTTAAATGCAGAATGAGGCCTACCACCTGGTTCAAAGTTTCTGGTTTGACATTCCTGCAGTGGTCCTCCTCCACACTGTCATAGCCAACCCTTCCACACTTCCTTCTGCTATTCTCCCAGGGACCACCCATTTCTTAGTCTTGAACCTCAAGGACACCTTCTATTTTATTCCCCTTGATACCCAGTGACAAAACAGCATTGTTTTCACCTGGACTAACCCTGATACCCACACAGACTCCAAATATGCCTGTTATTCCATCCTGTCCCATGTTGCTATCTAGAAAGATTGCAGGTTATTTATAACAAAAGGAGTATCAATAATCAACTCAGTCAAAATCATGGCTATGCTAAAAGCCTCCCATCTCACCACGGCTATGGGCATTGTTCGCTATTGCTCCCAATGAGAGTGCTAATTCCATCATTTCTAAGAGAAATAATTGAGCAGATGAGGGAGATAGAGCTTCAGCCATTAGACTTGGCTGGGCTTGTCTCACCCACCACAGAACATTCTTGAATTTCAAACAACACCCCAACTATCACACCTGACACTAGACAAATTCTCTTCTATCTACATCACCTCTTTGGTGTTTATAGCCAGGTCTTATCTCACTTCTTTAAAGCCCACTTGCAGCCCACACCTGAGGAGTAGCTTTCTGAAGGGCTATTAGAGCCTCTTGCAAAATTTGTCAAGTGTCAGCTCCCAAATCCAGTTATTGCAACACCACTTTTTCTACTTTCCATGCCAGAGGCTCTCTTCCTGGAACTGACTGGCAACTTGACTTTACCAACACGAGCATAGTCAGACAGGCTAGGTAGCTCCTGGTCTTGGTGGACACCTTCTCAGGGTAGGTAGATCTGTTTCCCACCATCAACAAAAGGCTCAGACAGCCTCTGCCTTCCTTCTCTTCCAGGAGATCATTCCTTGATTTGAATTCCTTGCTTCCCTTCAGTTGGACAATGATCTGGAATTCACTGTCCTCATTTCCCAAATCCTATCCAAAGCCTTCAGTGTTCCTTGGCATTTCCGTATTCCATACCATCCCCAGTCTTCTGGAAAGATAGAATGAATAAACACCTTCTTTAGGCCCCAGAGAGTGGCAAGGTCTGGTGGGGTGGGGGTAGAGGTTGGGGCATGGGGACATCCTCTTGGAGATTGGAGGGACAGGGGAAGTGTTAGGTATGATCAGGGGGACAGAACAGGAAGGTGATGAAGACTGGCCCATAAAAAGTATTAAAGAATGTAATCATATATTAATAAGAGTAGTTGGTCAACACAAATATGAAAAAAAAAACAATACCCTTGTCAACCTCTCACAAAAACTTCACCCCGATTGAGTGAAGTTTCTACTGCTGGACCTTCTCACGCTATTGGTTCTCCCCAAGCAATTTCTTTCCATGTTGACATTTGAGTTCACATACAGATGACCAGTTCTGATCTTCCTTTCAGTTGAATCCTCTCCTCTCCCAGATCACCTACTCACCCACTTACTCTATCATCTCTGTTCCCTCCTCTGGGACTTCACTAATTACATACATGGCCATACTCCAACTGTTCTTTCACAATCAACATTGGTGATCAGGTCCTTCTCTCCCCTCTGGATCAACATTACTCAGTCCTTTCCTCCAGATGGCAGGGCTACTTTCAGGTAATTCTTTTAATGCCCATAGCCATTAAGGCTCTCCCTCATTGGCTCACCCACCCCACCTCAAATCTTTCCTCCTCTTCCTTGTAGGAAAGCAAGATAACATTCTTTCCTACATATCACCCCAAACAGGACCCTGCTCACTTAAGTTGTATAGGTTACCAAGATCATCAGGTTCCAGGCAGCCGTACTCAACTCTACTGCATTGTACAAAGACTTTTTCTCCTTTCCCTCTAGTCTGTTTTTGTTCTGGACAACTCTTAGATATGGAGATTCATGGTTCAAGACACCCTCACTTCTAACAAATAGTTCTTCCAAATAGGTCTGGATAATTGTTTCATAGCAGACTGTCAGAAGCTAATTAAATTCCCCTCATCCCTATATCCACCCTTTCTTCTTCAATGCATAAACTTTTTACCTGTTTCCTTTATGTCAAGACCATTAAAAAATAGGCCAGATAAATTTGGAGGCTGCCCATATTGGTCTGGCCAATGGAATATTTTCCATTTTCATACCTTCAACCTCACTCCCTCCTCTATGGATGAAATGGGGCCCTTTACCGCTATATCAGGAACCCATGGAATCTCAGGTGGGAAATGGGTTTTACGAGTAAGCTCCACTATTTTTTTCAATCCCCAGCACCCAATAAGCACAATTAAAATCCAGAAAA
Source organism: Apodemus sylvaticus (assembly GCF_947179515.1). Classification (NCBI taxonomy): domain Eukaryota; kingdom Metazoa; phylum Chordata; class Mammalia; order Rodentia; family Muridae; genus Apodemus; species Apodemus sylvaticus. The sequence goes on along the minus strand of NC_067473.1, from coordinate 90,827,128 downwards.
ATTATGTCCCAATTACTCAACCCTTGGAGATAAGAGAGGTAGAAGAGGTAATTCAACACTCCTTCAAGGTCTTAACCTTTTTAACATATCCTTTCTAAATGATACAAACCTGTCATTTCATCTTCTGCTTCAGACTCTGACTATGGCCTACCAGCTCCTTAATGTCTCCTAATCTGACTGGTTTGGGTATTGATGACTGTGTGTTCCTTATGGAGCTAGCTCACAACTGTTACTTACAGTTGTTTCTATAACCTAATCAAATAACCTTACCTCAGCATTCATTAACTGCCCTGAGTCCGTCAGTGCTACAGCTTATTCATATCACCCTGTTTGGCCTAGCAAACCACTTTAAGGCACACCAGACACACTTTGTGGGGTATTACATTTTTTAGGCTGCAACAAAACCCTCACTCCCACCACCACACCTCAGCCTCAGTACTTTACCATCCACAGTGCCTCAGTTCTTTGCACTACTTCTGTCTACCATAGCCTATCTGCCAGTTGGTCAAGAGCTTGCTAGTATTTCTCTTCTCCAAATTTTGGATGATACAGAGAGAAGAGCTCCTACCAATTCCAGTTGTAGACTTAATATCTACAATATTAAGCCACAATAAATGAACCTTTCAAATCCTGCCCCTTCTGGCCATTACAGGAATAACTGTGGAATGGTAGGGATGGCCACCTCCCTGGCTTGTAGCACCAGATTTCTTCCTAATTCATTCAGGGCCTCCAACATGTGGCCCAGACCATAGCCACCCTTCAAGGATAAATTGATTCCATGGCAATGATGGTACCCCAAAATTGAAAGGGACTTAATCTTCTCAGAGCTGAGAAAAAAATGAGCCTTTGTCTCTTCCATCGAGAGAACTGCCGCTTCTATATCAATTAATTAGTTATAATAAATAGCAAAATCCAACAATGTTGAACAAACCTTCAAAAATGTGAGGGGATAACTCAATGTCTCCAGATCCAGGGTCTTTATATGGAAGTGGATACTGCCCTTGCTGAAGTGGAAACTTGCCTTGTCCCTCCTAGTTTTCCTGCTTTTACTAATTGTCCCATGCTTTAAAAATTTCTTCTTTATGTTTTGCCACAAACAAATTTTTAAAAATCTCTAATCAAACAATCAGTTATTCTTGCAGCACTATCATTCTCTTGCCATAGAACTGGAGACTGATGACTACTGAATATGTTCTGTAGTCATCAATAGTGCCCCAGATAGCAAGAAGCCATCTAAAAAGCACATCCCCAATTCCTTACCAGTTGTGATGGTTTGTATATACTCAGCCTAAGGAGAGGCACTATTAGAAGGTGTGGTCCTGTTGGAGTAGGCGTTTCACTGTGGGTATGGGCTTTAATAGCCTCATCCTAGCTGCCAGGAAGTTAGTCTTCCACTAGCCGACTTCAGATGAAGACATAGAATTCTCAGCTCCGCCTGCACCATGCCTGCTTGGATGCTGCCATGCTCTTGCCTTGACAACAATGGACTGAACCTCTGAGCCTGTAAGCCAGCCCCAATTACATGTTGTCTTGGTCATGGTGTCTGCTTACACCAGTAAAACCTTAACTAAGATACCAGTCATGCCTTCTAATTCCTATGTTCTCACCTTTTATAATAAATAAGAGAGAAGAAATTTAGAAAACTAAGAAGCACACACATTCCAGAACGATTACCCCCTCCTCCCCCAAGCCCACTTTTAGTAACTCAGCACCAGCAATGTCATCATGTTGCCCCATGCCACATATTTCCACTGTCACCAGGAGTCAAGCATTCGCTTGACGCACATGCACTATACTCCTTCAAAAAGCCAGGGCCTTCCTCGTCTGCTTTTTTCTCTCCCCATCTCCTCTCAGACAGTCTTTGTGTAATTCCCCCAGTAAATGTCTCTCATGAGGTCTGTTGCATGGTGGGATTTTGTGGCACTCCTTGGCCCTCTGATTACTACAACAAACAAACAAGCAAAGAAAAACAAAAACAAAACCTTAAAGTTAGAGGTGACTATGAGCTGCCAGCCATGGGTATAGGGAACTGAACTTGGGTCCTCCATAAAGAGAATGTGTGATCTTAACTCCGAGCTATCTCTAGACCCCAGGAAGTGTCTTTCAAATTATATTTCTAGAGTATATATTTCCATTCTGTTAATTTATTTATAACTGACCATATTTTGTTGTGATTGACAATTCACAGCTTGTATCATCTGCTGGAAATTGCCCCAGCCAGGACTCATCCTTGTCTAGAGCCTGAAAAGAGCCCTCCAGGCAGGCTGGAAGAGAGACTGCAGAGCATACCACCCACTCCTCCCCATCTCTTATTCTCCAGGCAATTCCAGTGCAGCACTTTGTCAGCACTGATACCACCAGCCCAACTCCTGATGCTACTTCTAGCTTCAGGAGTCTCCAAAGCTGAGAGCAGGGAAGCTTCACTGTGCAGGACTGGAGATGCAGAGTCTCCAAAAGCACAAACTCAGCCTGTGTCCATTGTAAAGATTAAGTGCAGTGATAACCAGGGCAGTTGCTATTTGCAGATTGTTCAGGGTTATTTGAGGATGCCGAGTCTGCTTAAAGCTAGTCTGGAGCCAAATGCAATGCAATCAGGCTATTTAAGTTATTGAAGATTTGTGCAGGTCATGTTTTCCTAGTGCCTTTGAGGCTATGAGATGTTCTTTCTTCCAGGAAGCAGCAACTTTAGTAGTGAGAGTTAGTCGGGGATGAGGTTGTTCCATACATCTTGAAATTGATCTGTCAGGGACCCATTTCCTTATGTTTGTCTTTCAGCCTTAGTATCCTCTACAGACCCTTGAAAAGGATGGTTTGGGTGACCATGGCTCTTCATAATAGCATGATCACCTTGTCTATTATATTGATTATATAAATTCATATTTTCACAAAATTATAGCAAAATGAATTATAAAATATCATACCACATAGAAACAAAAATATGAGCAAAAGAGGCAGATAAGAGTTAAGACTTAAAGAAAATCTAATTTATAGCCTTTCATGGAAGATGGACTTGCTATCTCATGGCAGAAATTATTTCTGCTGTTTTGAATTATAGTTTTCTTTTTTAACCTTAAAATATTAGCTGTTTGGATGCAAAATGAAAATATTCATTTTCTCATTTTCACTCATGTTGTAAGATGTAATCCTACTAATATTTCTGAAAATGGAGAATAATTCTTATGATCTTTGTAGTCATTGCTGAGAATAAATATAATGTCTTAACCTGATGATCAAATTATAAATCTTGTAAGACGACAGGAAGAGATTCTCCATGTCTGCACTACTACTTATTTGAAGTTTAAATTCAGATTTAATTTATGTGTAAATTATTTAGTATTCTCTCTCTCCATTTTCTACCCTCCAAGGTTTGTTGTTATGTTGTTTTTGCTGGGAGACATCTAAGAAAAAACAAAACACCCTTTCCCCCTACAAAAGCTGTTATCTCTTACAACAATTTTCCCTACTTCCCTCAGTGAGCTATCCATTAGTAACTGCATTTCTCACTTCCACTTTTCCCTCATTGACTCTACCCTCTATGCTTGCAATGGCCATGTTTGTCTGCCTTTTTTTGTGCTTCACTCTTGCCTGATGGGAGCCTACTATGCAGAGGGTGCTGGAGCTGTGTGCATGAACATATCAGTGGATATATGGGTAGCTAAGGAGTTCCTGTGGCAACACTATATAGGCCAGGAAGTCTATAAAGTTGGAATTTGTTAAGCATGGTAACTTAGACAGCTGAAATGGTGGCTGCCCCAACCTGGCACAAGCTATTACATCCCTTGCTTAGACAATTAAGTAAGGGGAAAGATTGTCATATAAAATGTAAACATCTTTTACAGGATTAAAGGACTAGTTGGTGAGCTTTCTCTAACTTGGACCATGTGAGAAATGATAAATTCAGGCAGTGTGTTTTAGGGAGTCTGGGAGATCTAGATGCTCTCCAGAAGTAACCAGTAAAAATTATGTGTCTTAGCATTCACTCAAGAGGTAAATAGCATAACTCAAGTCATCTGACCAAGTTCACCAAGACATAGTAAAAAATCAAGAATGAAATATTGTACTGAAAAAATAATATCTAGCAAAGTATCTTTCTCTCCCTCTGCCAACAAACAAACAAAAAACAAAAAAATCACACATCTACACTGAATAGATTAATGATAGAAACAAACAACTAGAAATCTTTTGTTGTTGTGTTGGTGTCTTTTCTAGTTTGTTATTAGACAGACTTTTACTGTGTAGCTCAGGGTGCTGGCACTCCTGGGCTGCTTCTTGTAACTTCTCCAGTGCTGGGATCCAGCGTATAGCTATCACATTTGGCCTAGAATTAAGATTCTCAATATGCCTATTCTTCCATAGTCTGTGTCCCTCATAGAGATATATCTTCATTCTATTCATTCCCCCCTACAAACACACACACACACACACACACACACACACACACATACACACACACCAAATGTATGTATATACACATGTACATACACACACTTCCTTAAGGTCTTTCCAGGTCATCAGAATAGCCTAAGTTGCTCCACAAAATATTAAAGTACTTCTATGCTCCAAATATTCTAAGTGAATATCCCATTTGCCTTATTGTCTTTTACAACATAATATTGGAGTTTAACAGCAGTGAATTATTATCTGTATAACTGTAGTGAGAAAGAGAGTTGTAAAATCCACCTGAGTAAACTAGAACAGAAAAATTAGGAATAAATTCTTACCCCATGTACACGATGCTAGAATTGGTAGATGTCACTAGGAATCAAGGTATATCTGGTAATAGATTATGGGAGAATGTTACCTCTGTCTTATGTGTTTGCTGCCTCAGTGGAATACTTAGCTCATCATAAAGTTTTTTTTTTTTTTGAAGTTGTTCCTTTTAACCAGAGCCAATACTTGGTAACATACCGCATAATAATGTGTCTCATTTTAACTGCAGATATCATATGTTTGTTTGTTTGCTTGTTTCTTTTTCCAAGAAAACCAAGATGCACTGAAGACAGTTTCAGTAAGTACAACTAATCATGGAGAATGTTAGGGAGAAACAATTGCTCTTAGAAGGATGGTGCAGTGTGGCGCTGTCTCCCTCTGTGACTGAACAGCTCTTATTGCTGCAAATTGTTTACAGAGCCGCGCCGCACTGGACATGAGCCTGGCTTTTCCCTGTGCTCTTAGTGCAGGCCAGCTGCCTTTGTGTAGTTCCGTCCTTCTGTGGTTGTGGGAACGGTTTGAACAGTATTTTCTGTAGCTGGCGCTGCTCAGTATTGGCTTCTCTTGGCTCCACTTCATGCTGCTCCATCTTTTCTTTTGAAGTATTTTTATTTATTGTTTCATAAGTTCCTATGTTAATTTAATATGTTTTGATCAAATTGAAGGTAACCTCTAAAACAGTCTTTCTCTTTATGACGGCTTCTTTACCAGTGTTGAGCTTTAGCCTTCAGGGCTACTCATGAAATTCACTTAGTAAAAAAAATTAATGCAAATGTTTTCATTCGTACATTTAGCAATTAATTTTTATATCACTGATAAAGACAAGTGTACACTCAATTAGACTTTTGAATAACAATGGAAAGATTTATCTTGATTCAGAGACCCTAAAATATGAAAGACTGTCTTTAAATTTCTAAAACAGAGAGAAGTCATCATTGTATCTTTATAGTAAACATCTTGTTGCACATTTTCTGCAGGGTTATTGAATCATTTTATGGAGGATGGCCAGGGATGTGCATACGTAATGTAGGGCAACTTCACTGTGAATATTTTCTCAAGAACACTTTGAAACATTACAGGATGGTCTACTTTAGCGAGAAAAGCTTCCTGCAACAGCTGTAGTTTACTAGCAGAGGTTCTCAACCTGTGGGTCACGACCCACCATGGGTGTTGAATGATATGTGCATTATAATTCATAACAGTAGCAAAATTGCAGTTATGGTGTAGCAATGTAAATGAATTAATGGTTGGGGGTCACCACATGAGGAAGTGAATTAAAGGTTCACAGCATTAGGAAGGCGAAGAACTAGCGTACTAAAGGAAGCGTCCAGCAGACACGTGTGTTGTATATACTGCATCTGCCTCAGGACCAAAAAACCTATTGTAGGTATTTCTCCCAGGAACTGGGGAATGAGCACACACTTGATCAAAGAAGACATCCACCCATGGAAATAAGAATTGATTCTTTAGGTTTATATTTATGACACAATGAAGTGTCAAACAGTGTAAACGTTTTATCGTGTAAAAAATAAAATCAAATGGTGTGTTGTTCCTTTATGGCTAGCTGCATTAATATGACTCTGCCTGTTCAAAGAGAGAGAGAGAAAATAGCACCTTCATTATTGCTTTGCGCTAACACAAAGCACTTGGTATAATTGGTAAGAAACAAGGGCTGACTTGCAAGAGAGAGAAAAGGAACTATCAGAGACACTTAGGGCAGGACCTACCTGGCTGCCACATCTTCATTTCCTCTATTTCAAGAAATATTTCTGTGGCTTTGCTTACAGTAGAAAACAAAACTGCTTGTATGTGACATGATTCTGTAAAGTCCCATGTTGTTGCCAATCTAGGTGTGTATGCCCTCACACCACAGTTGTCATAATGTCTTTAATCTAACCAACAAGAGTTTGTTTTTGTTTTATTTTTCCCTGCTCTTTTTCTGATTATGAAGGCAGGGAAGAGCAAAGCACAAGGCTTCTACAACTGGACTCTAAGCCAAAACTATCTAACTTTTTTTGGCAACATAGATAATGGAAATTGAGAGTTCACACTTACATACTTTTATAAATGCCTAGACTTAGCATAGCTCTTATAGCATTGGATAAGGACTAAATAAAGGGCACGTGATATTCTCTGAACAGGTCTAATCACATGACAGTGCTGGAGCATGTCTACTCTTCCTCCCCCAGACCCCTGCTATTCTCTCTGTCTAGTTGGAAGGGACAAGCCCATTCCGGCTTAGTCAGGCTCCATGGCCTTCTGGCTTCTGGCTGAATTTTTGTCCCCTTGAGACAGGGTTTCTCTGTGTATAGCCTCAGCTCTCCTGTAACCCACTATGTAGACAAGACTGGCCTCAAACTCACAGAGATCCTCTTGCCTCTGCTGGGATTAAAGGTATGCTCCACCACAATGGCTGCTGCAATTTTCACTGGAGGGAAATGGAAAGTGCTGGTAAGGCAGCAGGAATGAGAGTAAAGTATCTTTTTTTGTTTGTTTTTGTTTGTTTGTTTTGCTTTGTTTTCTGTTTTTTTCAAGTATCAATCAGAATTGAAACAGCTGTTTCTGAAGCCATGAGGTAAGCATCTTGTGTTTTTGTGTTCTTTTCTCTGGTTGTGGTTTAAGCAGTGACTCTTTCTGCATCCTCTTCTTGTCCCAACATTCACAGATCTCAGGACTACATCCTGTGCTCTGGTTCCAGCTGCTGGAGTCCCCTTCATGCTCCGCCAAAGCAGAGCCTCCCTATGCCACCAGGCCCTGGTGCTTCAGCATCCTTGTAGGCCCCTTTAGTGCTGTTTGCTGTCCTGTGACAGTTAAGTTCACTTAATTCTGTTCAGTGAACTGCCTGACTGGTCTAGTTACTGCCTGCCCTCAAGAGGCCCATAGAATGGAGTCCCAAATGGTAAAAATGTGAGTTTCAAAACTTTAGGATAGTTTGCTTTATAACTTAACTGTAACTGATGGTGTAAATTTTCTAAGAGGTAAAAGTGGTGTCACTGGATTTCTGTTGTAATATCACAAAGATTAAAAATCATCCTTGGGAACTTACACTGGGGTTTTTGGGAAAGTACTGGTAATACTTTCCTGAATAAAGGATACTAGGGCAATGGTCACATCACCAGTTTGTGTCCAACTGTACATGGAGACCTAGTTCTGTGATGGTTGTAATGTAAATGCATCCAGATTTAGGAGAAACAGGATGAATAGAGGGTGTGTGATTCTCAATTTGGTTGGAGAGACCTTGCAAGGCCACATAACAGACTTAGAAACATGCCTACAGGAACTAAATAAGGACAGTTTCATATTCAGTCCCATAAATGAATGAGGAAGCATTCACAGTGATTTCGTGCTGTGTGGGTATAAAAAACATAACGAATGCTTATTCAGCTGGGCACCAACTGGTAAGTTCATTGTAGACATCAGGGAAAGCAACTGAGCTTCCTGTCTCTGGTTGCCTTGCTCTCAGGATCTGTGCAAGGCTGAGTTTGCAGCAAACAGACCTAGGATAGGTGGCATTACCACTCCCTACTTGAACAAAGCCATTTTATTCAGCCTGGAAATGAATTTAAAATGAGTGGTCCTAGGAAGGTCTCCCTGTAAGATTCATGTTTACCTCATTCAGAGTTTAAACATTCCCAACTCTCCAGTCAAATAGAATCCCACAGATGTCTTGCTTCTCTGTCTCATCACAGTGGGAGTGGAGAGAGCCTGGTGCACTGCATAGGAGTAAGAGTTAAAAGGTCTGGAATCCAGGCTGGCTGGATTTGGATTTCAACTCTGGTGTGTCATCTGTGTAAGCTTACACAGTTTTTCATTCACCTTGTGGTTGATTTATTTTACTCCTTCATATCTTGGTGGGTTAGAATACTTTACACTGTGAATACAGCAATAACTGAAATAGACCATCTATACAGAGAGCTTCAGAGGGGATCTGACAAATAGTAAACAACAAATCTGTACTGTATCACCTCATGTAGCAGCCACATACCAAATTCTAACCATACCCCAAAGGTAGGATTATTGTGTTTTTCTCTCTTTGTATTGCCATGCTTATCACATGCTAGATACTAAATAATTACTTGCTTAGCAACTGAATTTTTTAATTAGTTAATTTGCTTTAAATGTTTACTTTTCTTTCTCAAAGAAAACCAAAGCCCATGTATTAGCTTTGGTGGAGTTTCCATGACAATCACTGGAAAACAGATTAGCTTGCACTTCAATTGTCTACCTTTTAACTATTAGGTTAACTAATTTAGCTATCAAGTGCAAATTGAAATCTACACATTTAGGTTCAAACAGAAACATATTCACATTTCACTTGTAAACATTGGTGAAATAATTATTAGTGAGGGTTTCATTAAAACAACAGCTAAAAATAAATTATAAATGTGCTAAAGAATGGTATAGGCCACTCATTGAGATTTTCTTTCACAGAGGGCTCAGATAATTTATAAAGAAATTATGTTTAGATTTGTTTAATTCATATTAAGCATACCAAGAGCTGTTGACATTGAATTGTAATGAATACCAGTTATTATCACAGTATCAAATAGCCTTGTTTGTTAATAATTATGTAAGTAATTTAGCCTCTGACGGATCCTTCTTACTTAAAAAAATCTATTCTAAGTTTTAATTGTGGCAAGGGGTTCTGTGTGAAGGTAGGCATTCAGGAACACCAGTGCCCAGAGGACCACTGGAATTAGATTCCCTTGAAGCTAGAGTTACAGATGGTTGTAAGTCACCTGACATGGATGTTGTAAATGAAACTCAGGTTTCTTACAGAGCAGTTATAGAGAGCTCTTAGCTATTGAACCATCTCTATAGCCAAACATAGTAGAGAATGATAATAGTTACCTTTATTGATTTTTCTAACAAGTGATTGGAATCGTAGTAAATATCTGCACATACAATCCCACTCACAGAATCATAAATGATGAGGTCACAAAAGACTATCACACATACATACCTATCTTATTTACTAGAACCCTCAGGAAGCCACCGTTAATACTAGATGAGAATCTATTAAACAAGTGGGTGATCTCTCCATTGATATCTCTGTGTGCATCCTATTGTTACAGTGATAGACATGCTTGAGGGATCCCACTTCTTATAATATATAAAAACTGTAGGAAATTGGACCTAAAAATCTAAGGACTATCCTAATAAAATTATTGTAATGAAAAATGTAGACTACAGGTCAGTTTCAGATTCACAGAGATGGGAGGCTGGGTAACATGACTTCTGAAGCTGTCCTAGATATCATAGTCAAGGTTCAGGTAAAACCTCTTTTGAGATTATCACATTAACTAATAAAGGAAAAAGCAGAGATAGAAGATACTCTATAGTCTCGAACTACAAGACGAAGATGGTGCTTACCAATACAGTCACCACGCGTAGAACCACGCCCCGCATGTTATTCTCCAGTTTCTTGTCTGTCAGTGATCCATTCAGACCTGTGACAGGATTCCAGCACCCGAGCTGAAAGGCAAAGAAACTTTTGTCACTTCTTTGACTGAAGAGCAGCCCCATCACCTCTGTGGAGGCCTTGTAGAGAACTGTGTTATACCTCTTGTAATAACCGGTATGAAAAACTTATCTCTTTTAACAGCAAATGAAGCAATCAGAAATGCCATCTCTTCCCTTTAAATACCATCATATGGCATGTGTCAGAAGCCAGTGTGCTTTACAAGAATCACAGAGGACATCTGAATTAATGAGGAGTCACATATTCACCAATGGCTCCATCACCATAAGGTGCTAATTGGAAGAATAAAAGAACATGCAACCCTTACAGATAATATATCAGTTACTGCAGAACATATATTCTCTCAGAGCCTTTATTCTGCCATTTAATTTTACATTGCTTTTAGTGGAAAAAGGCCTTTAAAATATTAAAAATATTTTATATGGATAGAAGAACAATTGCTTTTATATAGGGAATAATCAGATATAAAGTGTGTGCATGATATATGTCCGTGTGTGCATGTGCATGCATGTTCATGCATGCATGCGTGTGTGTGTGTGTGTGTGTGTGTGTGTATGTGTGTGTGTGGGGGTGCGTGCATGTGTGTGTATGTTTTAACTATTAACAGCACACTAAAACATAATTTGGATTTTGGTTAGTACTATTAATTTTCTTGGAATATTTTGACAATATCCTTTTCATGAAAATCATGTTATTGTCTCTTGCAGTATCTGGATCTGAGGGTTACCAGTTTTAAAATTACTACTTTCAAATGACAGAGAAATAAAAGTTGATGAGTCTCAATTAAAACTAAGGAGGAAAGAAAAAAAATGATGAGGCTCCAGCTAACGAATGCCAGGTCTAGAAACAAATCTGCTGAAGGAACAGTGTTTGCCCACAGTGGGAATGTTGTCAGGCTCTTATCCCAATGCCAGGTTCACGAGCATTCACACTGGGCCTGGTTCTGGGAATGCACAAGGTAAAAGCATAACCCAGCTTCAGTCATATTTAGAAACAATTTGATTAATTGAGTGCTTACAGGGACATCTGGTTACTTGTGCCATTTCCTCAAATGATGATTTATTTCTTTGTACTGAGTTTTGTCTGTAGCTTCCAGAGTTATCAACATACTGGCAAACAAACAACTTGGGTGCCTCTTATTGAAGCCTAAGCATCTCTTTGAGCTCCCAAAAGGTGTTTAATTAAGAGAACTGAAATGTGCTCAATTTATTGCAAGAGATGGAGATGTCACAATATGATCAACAAAGCCAGGTTTTTCCTTATTAAGATAATTTGGAAAAGCTTGATAATTGTTGGTTTCAACTGTAAGAGCACATTAAATTCATACCATGATATGTCATTCTTAGTTACATAAAAGTCTAATTAGAACTTAGATCCAATTAGCAAATCCAAATGTGTTGAAAAGTCTAATTATCAAAGATTGTGTAGCCTCTTGCCAAATTTACAACCTTATGGAAATTCCTTTGAGCTTTTGTTCTTTTCTGAGGTCACCCAGAGTCTATCCTCAATTGCATTGTTTGACAAGCACTTTCTAATTACTTCACGAAGATTTTATTTTTCTAGACTAAATATTGGTGTGGAAATGGCAACACTGACATCAGTGAAGTCCTAGATTCCTAGATGCTGATCACTAGATTCCCAGCTTAACAATGGTGTTGGAAGACTTATTAATAAAGATATGGATCTGCTGCTTCAGCAAAGACAGATGCTTCTTTTTGCCTCCAGAGGTATGTTTAGAGTTTGAACAAACTGTTGTTAGTCTACCCATGGACCCATCAATTGACCTTGGCTTTCTCTAGGCAAGGGCCGCTATGTTAGTATTGAGGTTAGAACAATACACAACATGGTCTGGAAAGACCATGAACCCATAAGTTCTGAGTTTCTCTGAGTCTTAGCCTCCTTTTAATACAACTAAGTGCAGTCAGTATTATATGAATTCTAATGTATTCTCTTACATTTTAACTGGAAATATTAACAAAAAAGTAGAGCGGGTCGAAATGGGTAAATATTTGTCATCCTTCTTTGGTAGTAGCTTGAATATTATGTATGCTATATGACATTTCTTCTCATTTTGCTCTCTAATTTTCATGTGTGTAAGATTGTTCCAAAACATACGAATTTATATATATACAGGTTGTAAGACACCTAGGCTCTGCCAGGACAGAAAAGGGTCACTAGGTACTGTATTACCCTGAGCTTTAGATCTCTGGTGGTGCAAACCGCCAGGGGTCTGTCTGCCTGTGCCAAGGAACTGATCGCATAGGCAGTTTGTCTGCAAGCTGGCCGGGCGTGGGGCCTGTGTCCCTCCCCCCCTCCCTCCCTCCCCCCCCCAGAGCTGCTAAAGGAGAGAAGCCTCGCGGCCATATTCACTGCTTGCCAGAACAAAAAAGGGTCACTAGGTACTGTATCACCCTGATCTTTAGATCTCTGGGGGTACAAATCTCCAGGGGTCTGCCTGCACTCAGGAACTGAGCACATAGGCAGTTCATCTGCAAGCCAGTCCATCATGGGACCTGTGTCCTATGTGAGAATCAACAGAGGGAGTGACCCCTACCACACCATCTTTACTCCATAATAGAGCAGACAGAGAACACCTGATTGACCTTGACAACCTAAGTATAACATTGCTTGAGGAAAGACTGAGAAGGGCTCCAAAGGCACAAAAGAGGAAGGCAGCAAATCAGTAATCTGTGCCAGCCAAAATCCAGTCATCCAGTGTTGCAGAAATAACCTTAAAGATCCACAGTAGGTTGAAGCACCAGCCAGTGACAATAAGACCATCTAACGCCTGGGAGAACTAGATGGCTAAAGGCAAACGTAGGAATGTTACTAACAGAAACCAAGGCATTATGGCAGCATCTGAACCCAATTCTCCAACAATAGCAAGTCCTGGATACCCCAACACACCAGAAAAACAAGATTTGGATTTAAAATCACTGGTCATGATGCTGGTACAGGAACACATGAAGGACATACTTAAAGAAATTCAGGAGAAAATGGATCAAAAATTAGAAGCCCTTACAAGGGAAACACAAAAATCATTGAAAGAAATTCAGGAGAATACAAAAGCCAATAAGGAGGAAACACAAAAATCACTTAAAGAAATACAGGAGAACTTTGATCAACAAGCAGAAGTCATGAAAGAGGAAACACAAAAATCTCTTAAAGAATTAGAGGAAAACACAAAGAAGCAAATAACAGAACTGAGCAAAAACTTCCAGGATCTAAAAACAGAAGTAGAAACAACTAAAAAAGCACAAAGGGAGACAACTTTGGAGATAGAAAACCTTGGGAAGAAATCAGGGACCATAGATGTAAATATCAACAACAGAATACAAGAGATAGAAGAAAGAATCTCAGATGCCGAAGATACCATATAAACCATGGACTCAACAGTTAAAGAAAATGCAAAATGCAAAAAGCTTGTAACCCAAAACATCCAGGAAATGCAGGACACAATTAGAAAGCCAAATCTAAGGATTATAGGCATTGATGAGAGTGAAGATTTACAACTTAAAGGGCCAGCAAATATCCTTCAACAAAATTATGGAAGAAAACTTCCCTAACCTAAAGAGAGAGATGCCCATGAATATACAAGAAGCATACAGAACTCCAAACAGACTGGACCAGAACAGAAATACCTCCTGTCACATAATAATAAAAACCCCCAATGTACTAAACAAAGAAATAATACTTAAGGCAGTAAGAGAAAAAGGACAAGTAACATATAAAGGAAGACCTATCAGGATTACACCAGATTTCTCACCAGAGTCCATGAAAGCTAGAAGATCCTGGCCAGAGCTCATGCAGACTCTAAGAGAACACAAATGCCAACCAAGACTACTATACCCAGCGAAACTCTCAATTATTATAGATGGAGAAACCAAGACATTCCATGACAAAACCAAATTTACACAATATCTTTCCACAAACCCTGCCCTACAAAGGATAATAGGAGGAAACCACCATTATAACGAATCTATACCTTAATATCCTGGAAAAAGCAGGATATTAAGCTTCTTTCATCAAACCCAAAGAAGATAACCACACACATATAAAATTAAAATCAAAAAATGATAGGAAGCAATAACCACTACTCCTTAATATCTCTTAACATCAATGGACTCAATTCCCCAATAAAAAGACATAGACTAACAGACTGGTTACTTAAACAAGACCCTACATTTTGTTGCATACAAGAAACACACCTCAGTGTCAAAGACAAAAACTACCTTAGAGTAAAAGGCTGGAAGACAATTCTACAAGCAAATGGTCCCAGGAAACAAGCCGGAGTTGCCATTCTAATATCAGATATAATTGACTTTCAACCTAATGTCATCAAAAGAGACATGGAAGGTCACTTCTTGCTGGTCAAAGGAAAAACCCAACAAGAAGAACTCTCAATCCTGAACATCTATGCCCCAAATACAAGTGTGCCCTCATTCATGAAAGAAACTTTACTAAAGCTCAAAGCACACATTGCACCTAACACAATAATTGTGGGTGACTTTAACACTCCACTCTCACCAATGGACCAATCAGGAAAACAGAAACTAAACAGAGAGACAGTCACACTAATTGCAGCTTTGGACCAATTGGAGTTAACTGATATATATATAGAGAGAACTTTTCATTCCAAAGCAAAAGAATATACCTTTTTCTCAGCATCTCATGGTACCTTCTCCAAAATAGATCATATATTTGGTCACAAGACAGACCTCAACAAATATAAGAAGATTGAAATAATCCCATGCCTCCTTTCAGATCACTATGGAGTAAAAATGGTCTTTAATAACATTAAAAACAACAGAAAGCCCACATACACATGGAAACTGAACAATACTCTACTCAATGATACCTTGGTCAAGGAAGAAATAAAGAAAGAAATCAAAGATTTCTTAGCATTTAATGAAAATGAAGGCACAACATACACAAATCTATGGGACAGAATGAAAGCAGTGCTAAGAGGAAAACTCATAACTTTGAGTGCCTCCAAAAAGAAATTGAGAGAGCATACATTAGAAGATTAACAGAACAACTGAAAGCCCTGGGACAAAAAGAAGCTAATTCACCCAGCAGGAGAAGAAGACAGGAAATCATCAAACTCAGGTCTGAAATCAATCAAGTAGAAACCAAGAGAACCATACAAAGAATTAACAAAACCAAAAGCTGGTTCTTTGAAAAAATCAACAAGATAGATAAACCCTTAGCCAGACTAGCCAAAGGGAACAGGGAAAGTATCCAAATTAACAAAATTAGAAATGAAAATGGAGATATTACAACAGAAACCAAGGAAATTCAAAAAATCATCAGATCCTACTACAAAAACCTGTACTCAACACAACTGGTGAATCTGGAGGAAATGGATATTTTCTTAGACAGATACAAATTACCAAAATTAAACCAGGATCAAATAGACCATCTAAACAGACCCATAACCCCTAAAGAAATACAAGGGGTCATAGATAGGCTTCTGACCAAAAAAAGCACAGGACCAGATGGTATCAGTGCAGAATTCTATCAGACCTTCAAAGAAGACTTAACACCAATGCTCTTCAAACTTTTCCACCAAATAGAAACAGAAAGAACACTACCCAACTCCTTCTTCGAAGCCACTATTACACTGATACCAAAACCACACAAAGATCCAACTAAGAAACAGAATTTCAGGCCAATTTCTTTTATGAATATCGATGCAAAAATACTAAATAAAATTCTTGCCCACCAAATCCAAGAACACATAAAAATGATCATCCACCATGATCAAGTAGGCTTCATCCCAGGGATGCAGGGATGGTTCAATATAAGGAAATCCATAAATGCTATCCACTACATAAACAAACTCAAAGAAAAAAACCACATGATCATTTCATTAGATGCTGAAAAAGCATTTGACAAAATTCAGCATCCTTTCATGCTAAAAGTCTTGGAAAGGACAGGAATTCAAAGCCCATATCTAAACATAGTAAAAGCAATATACAGCAAACCGGTAGCCAACATCAAACTAAATGGAGAGAAACTTGAAGCAATCCCACTAAAATCAGGGACTAGACAAGGCTATCTAGTCTAGTCTCTCCATATCTTTTCAATATAGTTCATGAAGTCCTAGCTACAGCAATTAGACAACATAAGGAGGTCAAAGGGATACAAATTGGAAAGGAAGAAGTCAAAGTATCACTATTTGCAGATGATATGATAGTATACCTAAGTGACCCTAAAAACTCCACTAGAGAACTCCTACAGCTGATAGACAACTTCAGCAAAGTGGCTGGCTACAAAATCAACTTAAGCAAATCAGTAGCCTTTATATATTCAAAGGATAAGCAGACTGAGAAAGAAATTAGGGAAATGACTCCCTTCACAATAGCTACAAACAGCATAAAGTATCTTGGGGTAACTCTAACCAAACAAGTGAAAGACGTATATAACAAGAACTTCAGATCTCTGAAGAAGGAAATCGAAGATCTCAGAAAATGGAAAAATCTTCCATGCTTGAGGATTGGCAGGATTAATATAGTTAAAATGGCCATCTTGCCAAAGACAATCTACAGATTCAATGCTATCCCCATAAAAATCCCAACCCAGTTCTTCCTAGAGCTAGAAAGAGCGATTCTCAAATTCATCTGGAATAACAAAAAACCCAGGATAATTAAAACTATTCTCAACAGTAAAAGAACTTCAGGGGGATTCAGTATCCTAGACTTTAAACTTTACTACAGAGCAATAGTGATAAAAACTGCATGGTACTGGTACAATGTCAGGCAAGCGGATCAATGGAATAGAATTGAAGACCCAGAAATGAACCCACACACCTATAGTCACTTGATCTTCAACAAATGAGCTGAAAGCATCCAGTGGAAAAAAGATAGTCTTTTCAACAAATGGTGCTGGTTCACTTGGATGTCAGCATGCAGAAGAATGCGAATATATCCATTCTTATCTCCTTGTACTAAGCTCAACTCCAAATGGATCAAGGACCTGCACATAAAACCTGACACACTGAAACTAATAGAAAAGAAACTGGGGAAGACCCTTGAGGACATGGGCACAGGGGAAAAGTTCCTGAATAGAACACCAATAGCTTACGCTTGAAGATCAAGAATTGACAAATGGGACCTCATAAAACTACAAAGTTTCTGTAAGGCAAAGGACACTGTCAAAAGGAAAAAACGTCAACCAACAGATTGGGAAAGGATCTTCCCCAACCCTAAATCCGACAGAGGGCTAATATCTAATATATACAAAGAACTCAAGAAGGTAGAACCCAGAGAAAAATGGTTTGATCTGGAAAATATCATCCTATGTGAGGTAACCCAGTCACAAAAGAATACACATTGAATGAAATCTCTGATAAGTGGATATTAATTAGCCCAGAAGCCCTGAATACCCAAGGCACAAATCGTATAACAAATGACTCCCATGAAGAAGTATGGAGAAGGTCCTGATCCTGGAAAGGATTGATCTAGCATTGGAGGGGAATATAAAGACAGAGAAAAAAAGGAGGGAGGTCATTGGAGAATGGATGGAGAGAAGAAGGTTTATGGGACATATGGGGAGGGGTGATCCGGGAAATGGGAAATCATTTGGAATGTAAACAAAGAATATAGAAAATAAAAATATGTATAAAAAATGGGATACGGAGCTAAACAAAGAATTTTCACATGAAGAACTTCGAAGAGCTGAGAAACACCTTAAGAAATGTTCAACATCATTAATCATTAGGGAAATGCAAATCAAAACAACCCTGAGATTTCACCTCACACCAGTCAGAATGGCTAAGGACAAAAACTCAGGAGACAGCAGGTGTTGGTGAGGATGTGGAGAAAGAGGAACACTCTTCCACTGCTGGTGGAATTGCAAGATGGTGCAACCACTTTGGAAATCAGTCTGGCAGTTCCTCAGAAAACTGGGCATGACACTTCCTGAGGACCTGGTTATACCTCTCCTGGCCATATATCCAGAGGATTCTTCAGCATGCAATAAGGACACAAGCTCCACTATGTTCTTAGCAGCCCTATTTGTAGTAGCCAGAAGCTGGAAAGAACCTAGGTGTCCTTCAGCGGAGGAATGGATACCAAAAATGTGGTATATTTACACAATGGAGTACTATTCAACCATTAGAAACAATGAATTCATGAAATTCTTAGACAAATGAATGGAGCTGGAGAACATCATACTAAGTGAGGTAACCCAGTCTCAAAAGATCAATCATGGTATGCACTCACTGATAAGTGGATATTAGCCTAGAAACTTTGACTACCCAAGACATAATCCACATATTAAATGATGTCCAAAAAGAATGGAGGAGTGGCACCTGGTTCTGGAAAGACTCAGTGCAAGAGTATAGGGGAATTCCAGAACAGGGACCCAGAAAAGGGGGAATCATTTGAAATGTAAATAAAAAATATATCAATAAAAAATTAAAAAAAGAAGACCCATAGAGTCAACAACAACAACAACAAAATACCTAGGCTCTCTGAATGATTTTCAGTGTTTTGTGATGTTATTTTATTGTGAGCCATCTTATGTGTTTGACAATTAGACTTGCTATGTTGTTCCTGTCTCTTAATAAGCACAGATTGTATGTTGAGATTGGTGATGCTCTTCTATATGAGTATATAAGAGAATATATAAGCTTTCTTATGTGTGTATGATGCCAAAGTAATAGGTATTTCCTATATAGACCACATCTTGAAAGCATTCATAAATAATTTCTGAGTTTCACCCACAGAGCTGAAATCTTTATTTGGGATGTTGAAGTGTCACAATGACTGAATGAGATGGCCTTGTTACCATTTCTCAGATAGCACCCATAAGGTCTTACATAAGGTCATATATCTACTAAAAGATGAAACTGGGATTGCAACTAATTCCATTTAAGCTCCATTGTCAGGATTTTAAAATGAATTTTGTGACATGCTTTATGAATCTTTTTGATAGGTTCACAATATATTTGAGGTGGTAGAAAATATATTCATATTTCTATGTTAAGGAAATTGAGGTTCAGAAGTGGGAAGTAGTTTGCTCAACATAGAACTTACAAGGCAATATTGTCATCACAATTGTATAATCATAATTGTAACATTTATATAAAGTACAATGTGTAAATTACATAAGGGTTTGACATTTATTACCTCATTTGAATATAAAAACCTTGAAGGAAGGGACCATTCTTGTCCCCATTTATAGAAGAGGGATCTGAGAACAGATATTCTCTCTATATATCTTATATTGTTTATCTGTTTAAGTAGTCAAGATGGAAAACCATGGACTGGCCCAAATTGAGATCCATCCCATGGGAGAGAGACAGCCCCAATACTAATATTGATACTCTGCTTTGCTTGAGGACAGGATCCTAGAATAACCGTCTTCCAAGAGGCTTCATCCAACAGCTTATGGAAACAGATGTAGAGACCCATAACCAAACATCAGCCAAGGGTATGGAATTGAACAAGCCAGAAGAGTCAAGGACACCACAAGAGGACCTACAGAGTCAACAAACCTGAACTCATAGGGCCTCTCAAGACCCTGGGCTACCAAATAAGACCACACAGGGGCTGCACCTAGGTCACGCCTCTATATTTGTAGCTAATGTGCAGCTTGGTTTTCATGTGGGTCCCCTAACAATAGGAGCTGGGCCTGTCTTTGACTCTGTTGCCTGCCATTGAATCCACTTCCCCTACCTGGGCTGCCTTCTTAGACCTCAATAGGAGAGGATGCACTTAGTCCTGCTGGGACTAGCTCTTTCAGAGTGGGGTAGTGTCCAAGGGGTCTTCTGCTTCTCTCAGAAGCGGGGGTAATGGGCTAAGGGATTTGTAAGGGCAGAGTTGGGAGGAGAGGAGGGAGGGGCTGTAATTGTGATGCATAGTGAATAAAACGTAAATTATGGAAATAGAGAAAAGATGGCAGGAAATAAGCAGAGGGGGAGAAAAATGAAATAAATATAAAGTACTCAAAATATTGGAATTTCCTGGTTGGAGAGATCAATCTAGTTAAAATAAATGCCAAATTCATTTAATTTCCTGTATGTGCTAATGATATGTCTGAAGCAGTGTAAGATAGATGGTGAAAGGAACAATAGCAGCACGCAGGTACAAAGCTAGGCATGCAGGTCCTTTAGACGGATAGCTCAGGTATTAAGATCTCTTCTTTTCTCATCTCCCTAAGGTTCAGTTCTGATTATTCTGCTTCATGATAACAAGTGCTTCTGATAAAAAACAAGACAAACTAAGTGACATTCACATGTGTTCATACTAAATCACTGTCTACAAGAACTAATATTCCTTGAAGCAGAACAGCACTGAGCAGCAAATGGTTTGAGGTATTCTGAAGGGATTTCACCCAGGATCAAACTCAGATTCTTCAGCTACTTCTCTGCATTCATTGTTTGAAATTTTCCTTACCTTGACAATTTTGACAGTATGGGGAAGGCTGTTTTGTTTTGTTTTTCTGGTTGTGGTTTTGCTTTTGTTTATGTTTTCTTGTTTGTTTGTTTGTTTGTTTTGTTTTCAAAGAAACTGTGTAAAAATACTCACAGTCTTGCACTCTCTAAAGATACCCTTGGAATCCAAAAGATGAAACTGGATGCTCCGGAGCTGGAGTCACAGGTGTTTGCAAGCTAAATGATGTCAGTTCCCTGAATTGAACTTCATTCTCAACTCTGAGCATCTATCCGTCTTATCGTTTCATACAAACTCTCTTTTCAGCCAAATGTTCTCCAAATAAAAAAATAAGTAAAAGTGACTCCTGTAGCATATAGAATTGCAAACAAAAAACAAAAAACGCCCTGTTACTAGTGAAAAGGATTTACTATCTCGGGACTGGGAAGATGCCTTGGTAGGTAAAGTGTTTCATGCACAAGTATGGGAATTGGAGTTCTAATTCTCCAGCAACTTAAAGCTAGGCACAGGGAATGTACACACTTCCATAATCCCAGTACGAGATCTTAGGGACTTGATGGTCAACTAGTTTAGCTAAAACATAGAGATCCAGAGAGAGAGAGAGAGAGATTGATCTTGTTTAAAAAAGAATAGGGGTGAATGCTTGAACTCTTTGTTCTCTACATCTGCATGCACACATGTATATATGTACATGCACACGCGTGTGCACGTGCGCGCGCGCGCACACACACACACACACACACAGACACACAGACACAAACACACTCATTGTTCAAAGACAAGACCAGAAAGTCTACATCTTTACAACTGTAGTGCATAGATTTCCTATGTTTTCTCTTATTGCCTGAAGTAATTTCAGAACCTTTAAAATGCTTAGTGCTCTAATTATTTCCTTCACTGAAGCTTTGGCAATAATAACCACATAGCCTCAGTTAAATCAATGGAATAGCTTGTGTTCAACAAACTAGCTGATGCATTTGCATGAGCACAGTAGTGCTCTTAACATTATGCATACTAACAATCAGGTTTATATATTTACTCTTTTCTTTGCAATGCTTTCACTTTTCATTGGCCACAGGCTGCAAAGGATGACTCTTGACTTGGGAGTTTCACATCACTGTTTTTTAAACAGTGTTAGATGTCAAAAAGAATTGAACTGTTCAACTTTAATTTTATGCTTAATAGTTTGTAGACTTTAATAAGGGGAGTCAAGAGAACTCTAATTGAATATGAATGGAATGACCAGCGTTTATGAGCTGAACTCACATGGAACAAAGGAATTCTGACTATATTATCAAAGCACCAGGGAGGACTTGACACACCCTGTACTGAGAACTGATGCTGCCAGTTGGTGTACTTCATCTACTGGCTTCTGCAGCCTTCAGGCTAAAAGGGAAACAGCAAAAGATACGACCAAGCTATCTTTAAAGGCAGCCATTTAGAAGTGTGCAGAATTTATTTGGTAAATGTTAAACCTCTAATGATCTAGAAATATAAAGAAAAATACATGTGGTATATTGAGTCAGAAACACCCTTTATGAAGCTGCAGGGCAATGCTTTCTGTTTAGATATGCACAGGAGTGTGGTGGCCCAGTAATCGTTTCGATATTAATTCTCTTTAAGTTGTTTTCTACCCCTAAAGTAGTTTCTATTTATAAGACTTGCCCCCTAGGGCACAGTTATGAGCTCCTGTGGGTATGCTCCTACATATGGGCGATTGCCATAGTCTTTCTTTGTGCTTACTTGGAGTGGCTCTATGCTTAAGTTTCTAGGAGGAAAATGACTTTGAAAAAAATAGAAAAGGGTCAAATGACTCAACCATGTGTGTGTGTGTGTGTGTGTGTGTGTTGCTGTTGAACACCAAAAGTAGGCCAGTGAGAAGGCTCAGAATGTAAAAGGTGCTTGTCACCAAGCCTGGTAATCTGAGTTCAATCCCCAGGACCCACACAGTAAAAAGGAGAACTGACTGCTAAAGTTTGTCCTCTAATCTCCATGTGTGTACCCTGGCATCTCTGTGCATAAGCCATATGGCATGTAGATGCATAAATCAATAGGAAGACAAAAGCTTCTAGAAGGTAAATAAAATGAACTTATTAACTAATGGCCTACAGATGAAGAATATGAGAAACAGCATACCTCCCCCCACACACATGAGCATGCACATACAAGTATATAATTAAAAAAAAAAGCTCAGGTATATTAGGTAGTCACAATAACAACTTTCAGTTATCGACTGTCATTTAACTGATTTAATACTAGAGCATAGTGACTTTTGTCTTTCCTTCATATTACTTTCTTGGTATTAAAACATCATTACACTGGAATTAGAGGCCCTATGTCACTGCAGTTAATGTCATGTACTGAGGACAAGAATGAGTATGTTTGAGCACTTATGTAAAGTCAAATAGTAAGTAAATAATACGAGGCCTCAGTTTTCTCTGTGCTCCCATGGGGATTAGAAATGACTTTGTCACAGGGCTGTTGGACAATCTGCTGATGTCATATATGTCAAGTATTGCGATGTGTTCTTAACACAGACTAAAGTACTTGGTGTTATTTATTAGTCAGAATTTCTTTATGTCTGCTCACTCCTGTTCTCAGAGTAGCTTCTTAATTTACTGATAAAAAATGCATCTCTAAAGATGGAGTTCAAAACTCTAACCTAACCTAGAAAAATCTGGAAATTCATGATGATTCAGCTAAACCCCTAGAACAGTTACATCAGCTCCTCATGGTGGCAAGGTTAGTCCTCAGCCCTGTGTGAGCTTTGCAAGATTATTCACTCCCAGGCAAGATTATTCAAAAATATTCTGGAACACTCGGGAATGAAGCTGATCAGGTGACTAATTCACACCGTTATTCTAAGGTCTCAGCTCTACTGGCTTCTTTTGAAAGAACTGACAACAACACCATCTTAAATAAACTATTTAAGTTCTTAATTGAAATTGGGTATGGATGTGAAATCTCTGCAAGACCAGATTGTTGCCTACCTGTATTTGGATTATCACAGTGTGGTAGAATAAGAACCAGATAGGACCAATGGATGAAGTCATGAGTTAAAAACTCATGCTTTCCTCATTGTTATGCAGCTTCCTGGGTCTCCAAATAAAAAGAAATTTAACAACTCTCCCAAAAAGTCCCAATATGAGACTGGGTCTTCCTCCTACACTGCACCTCTACCATTCTCTTTATTTTTCAGGATGGTTTATTTCACTCAAATCAGTCGTGATTAGCATTGCCTTCCCTTCTGAAAGAATATTGCTTTTCTATAATATCTTAGCATTTAGTGATTACACTCCTATAAAGCTTGCTGGATTTTCTTTTTGTTTCATTTTTTATTGAAACCACCTGGCAGGTCAACTCCCACTCTGCCACTTCAGTCCTTGACAATATTCATTTGGTAATG
Source organism: Apodemus sylvaticus (assembly GCF_947179515.1). Taxonomy (NCBI): domain Eukaryota; kingdom Metazoa; phylum Chordata; class Mammalia; order Rodentia; family Muridae; genus Apodemus; species Apodemus sylvaticus. Next base: position 90,803,130 of record NC_067473.1, on the reverse strand, counting down.
TTCATGTTTACTGAAGACTTCTTGGGAGGGAGAAATGGTGCCAAGCTCTGTATATAATTTAATTTATGTTTTTGCTCCAAATGTGTCAGGAAAGTACTAAATTATTCCAATTTTAACAGATGTAGAAATGGAGGATTAGAAAGATTAATTGACCTGTTTCAGGTTGTTTAGCTAGCTAGTGATAGGTCCAAAATTTGAACACAGGGGGTTTAGCTTTAAAAAACAGGGCATTCTGACCTTAATCAGTATGGTGTCTTTTCAGATGGAAGTAAGACAAGGTGCAGAAAGACAGATCTGACAGGCTTTCGAAAATTCATTTTCCTGTGTCAGGCCTTGAGGAAGCCCAATTGCCTCTGCTAAGAACCCCTTTTGTGTTTTAATGATTCACACTCATCTGCTAATTGTGGCTGAAGACCTGTAGCTGACATATATGGAGAAGGCATTCTAGCTTGAGACTGGGTTCTATAACTATGTCAGTGTGAGAAGATTGGTTTGTAGTGACTGGTGAGAAATACATGAACACTGAAGTGGATTTTCAAGGTTTGTTTTTTTCTTCCAGAAAAATGAATATTTTTGAATCTCAGTTTCTTCTATGAAGATAAAGTGTGCTGTCAATAAAATGAATTGCATTTGTCGTTCACAAAGCTTATTAGTGAACGATTAATTTTGTGATTTTTGTGAATGGCTTCTTTTTATTACATTTCATTTGTCTAGCCCATTCGTTCTCAATCTGCCTAATGCTGCAACCCTTTAATACTGTACCTTATGTTGTAGTGACACCCCAACCATAAAATTGTTTTGTTGCTGCTTCATAACGAATTTTGCTACTGCTATGCGCTGTAGTGTTATTTTTTAGAAATAGAGATTTGCCTAAGGGGCAATGACCCACAGGTTGAGAACTAGTCTAATGTGTGTGTATATGCCACACTGCATATATGGAGATTAGAGGAAAGTTTGTGGAAGAGTTCCTTTCTTTTTGTCACGTCGGGCTTAGGGATCAAACTTAGGCTGTCTTGCCAGGCAGCAAGGGATTTTTCCTACTGAGCCTTTCAATATCCCAGGAGACTTCTTATATTATGAGAAAACCGAATTCTTAAAGATTTTCAAAAAGAACTTTTAATCACCTATTTAATATGTATATATAAGTGCTCTCTCTTCATGTATACCAGAAGAGTACATCAGATTACAGATGGTTGTGAGACACGATGTGGTTGCTGGAAATTGAACTCGGGATCTCTGGAAGAACACTCAAGTGCTCTTAACCACTGAGCCTTCTCTCCAGCCCAAGCAAACCAAAGTAAGACAATAGAAACATGAGGAGTATAAATGTTCTCTCATCAGGAAAGGCCATCAATTAAAAAGAGACTTCCAGAAACATTGGAAAACCCTCGACTTAATCTGTTTTTGTAGATGTGCATCAGGTACCTAGAATACTACTTAGCATATAGTTTATAAGTAGTAGATAGTTGACAAATGAATTCATTGGTTTTATTTTTCTCAAAAAACAAAACAAAACAAAACAAAACCCAAAAGAACCCCATGCAGCAGTGTAGAGAAATTTTTTTAGCATGGGGACTTTACCCTAAGGTGAGGGATGAATCAACTGATCACTTGAAAGCTGTCTAGTAATTACTTAATATGATTAAATTCTAACCAAAGCCATTCTTGTGAGGAACAAGAGGCTTATTGTTCAGGCTTCCTTGTCACACTCATTGTAGAATGTGTAATCAACATTATAATCAGTTTACCACATGCATAGTAACGCGCATCTAAGTCACCCAGGGTTTTCCTGTGAGGCTGCTCTTGCTCACACATCTGCTCAGACTCAATATACAAAGGAAGAAATTAGGATTCTCTGTGAATCATCAAAGAGCTGGCTATGCCTGTGAGTATCCTTAGCATCTTTGAAGACAATTCTAATTTCACTGCAGAGGATTACAAACATTTAAACAATTGAGACTTAGATAAAGAATTGCACATTTAGTGTAAAATGCTTGCATATGCATAATTGCCATGTCTTTGTGGATTTGTTTCCTTATCTTTTCTTTAACCATATGTTTTACATATTTTCCATATACATCCATTGTCAAAGAATAGATAGAAAAATGCATATCTGAAAATCAAGGGAAGAAACAAGACAGATGTTGAAAGGGAGGCCTGGACTAACTGATCACAACAACGTGTTAGGCATTCAGCAATGAACAGTGTAGTGGACACTACACTATTTGCAGCTGTCTCTCACCTCAAGAGCAACAGCTTGTGGCCACATGTGCATTTGGTCTAGTTCAAGCTTGGCAGAATAGCAGTATTCTGTCCTCACATCTTGAACCTCAGCCAGCAGCAGAATTTGCCCCTACTATTCTCATTTCTCCATTTAGAATCACACATTAAAGACTAGGTCATATCAAAGCAATCATATATACAATATATATTAGAGAGTCATGACTACTCTCAAATCCCTAGAAAAACTAAAAACTTAATTTTGTATCTCAGTTTGAGTCTTGGTACAGAGGGATTCTATAATCATTCAGGGGCAGGGCCAGAAAAAGAAAAAAGAAAAAAGAAACTAGCAAACTTCAAGTAAAGAAAGAGAAAATACCTTCTAGTATTACTGTATTATTGTACTCAAATATCTAGTCTTCACAAAAATTAAAAAGCATTAAAAAATAAACAGTAGTGGTCCTAGAGACCCCTACATGCTTTCAAAGCTGTTGGTGGATCTCCATAGCAATATGTTTAGGCCATGTTGCTGAAGCCAGCATCCATTTATGTTATTAAACATGAACAAATTGAGCTGTGCTCCACTTGAAGCCTCTTCTCTACTGGCTAGCATTCAGAGTCCATGACAGTACTCTGTATGCTACTAGAGGGAAAGAATAATCACCAATGTCACCAAGCTTTACAACTGTGACCTATAATCGTGACCCGCCTGCAAGACATCTTGGTGTAACAGTGGCACTTTTGATTGGATTTCAAGGCCCATGCCACAAGATGGAATCTATACTTCACATTGATAGAGTATCATGAACCTGAGACTAGATAGCTCATATGCCCTAGGGGAAAATCTTCTGCTATAATGACATCACTATGCCAATATATCTGTGTCTTGTTCAAGCCATATAAAAGATAGTTCCTCTTGTAGCAGATGTAAAGTAAACAAAGACCCCAATTAGACAATATCTAGAGGGTCAGCAATTTTAAGGCATTCAGTCTTAAATGGGAGGTTTTTAGCAAACCTTTTCTCTCAAGGCTCAAGAATCTAGGTAGAAGAGAAGGAAGAAAGATTATAAGGCCTATAGGTGGTGGATGATTCCAAGGCAACAATGGACTTACCGAGCCCATGCAAAAGTCAGACAAAACAGTTCCAGTGCGCGAAGTGAGATCAGAGGGGAACTAAAAGTCCTACCTCCAAACAAAGCTATTTGCAATTGATACATTCTGGTAAAAGGGGAAGTGAATGTTTTCTAATGGAGTGTTACTAGGAATATCAACCACATACTCCAGGTCAAGCCTCATTCTCAGGAGTAGTTGTTGAGCAAAAATGAATCCCATATTTTTGGTGTGTGCTTTTTATTTTGTGTTGATTTTTTTGTCTTATTGGTTTTTGCTTGTTTTGAATATTAGTTTTGTTTTTGTTTGGGTAAGATACATGGGTAAAACAAAAACATCAAGTATGGTATGTGGGGATGTAGAGAGGATCTGGGAGAAATTGATAGGGTGTAGAATATGATCAACATGCATTAAAATATTTTCAATAAAAAACAAATGAAGAAGAACACACAGCCCATCTAGAGAGAAACATGAAATCTGAGGGTGGGTGTCTTGATAATTATGATACAACTGTACTTTAGTACTTGCTCACAGTACTAAAAGAAAGTATGGAGAAAGTCAAGAAATTTCTGCAAGCAAAATACAGATATCGCAGAGACAGAAAACTTGTAGACAAAAGGAAATCCTTTCTTCTAAGAAGTACAACTGTGTAGAAAGAATTATGGAATTTTGGTTTCTTAAAAATGTACAGAAATATAAGAATGTATTCATTTTAATACCAGGTATAGTGATATGGAGCTGCTTCCTACTGACTGCAGCTGCTGGCTATGATTTGCCTTGTGCTGTAGCAGAGGCACGGTTTTGCCAGAGGAGATATATATGCATACATACACATATACATACATACACACACACATTCACACACACACACACACACACACACACACACACACACACACAAACATAAGGTCCTTAGAGGTGGTTAGTGGTCATTCAGGATGATTAGTTGTGATTTGTTAGTAGTGGTGCTCAAGAAAAAACAAAAAGGAAAGAATTAGATTCAGGGATCTATCTGTCTCTGTCTCTGTCTCTGTCTCTTCCTCAATCTTTCTTTCTCACCTCTCTAGTGATGGGATGTAAAACTTGGGGGAGGAAGATAAAGGGTGGGAAAAAAACCCACAAAGTAGCAAAATCTAGCTATACAAATGCAATGATAGTTTTACCAGAAAGGCTTGGAAATGTGCCTGTGCATTCAGAAGAAAAACTCAAACTTCAGGGTGGGATGATGGGAATGACTAGTCTATGGGAATAGAAGGAAAATAATAATAAATCAAAGAGGACACTGAGCAGGGCATAAAGGGGTATCTGGGATACCAGCATTTGAATTAACACAGATATTCTGAAGCTCATAAAGAGTTAAGGGGCACACAGAAGTGATATTTGAAGGTATAATGGACCTAAGGAATATGTAAAAGCTTAAACTGAAAAACACAGTGGATTCCAAGAGACCTATGCTGTGATGGGCCATCTAATGTTCTGCTTGACAGATTGAAACTCTTGGGTGTTTCATAAAGCACACCTCTGGGGACATCAATAACTTTTCCAAAAAGAATTAAGTGTTGAGGGCTCTGACCTAAGCAAAGGTTTAAGCCACTGACTATTCAGCCTTTGAGCAGCCAAGTGTAAGGTGCAGAGCTTTGGAATTTGAGGCAGGAGGATGACGGGAGCCATGTGCCGGCTCTTGAAGATTAAACAGGCTCTAGCCCATCCTGCTTCTCAGCTTCCTCACCATGAGATGAAGTCTTCTACATCCGTGCCCTGCCTCGCCAATGACCCCGAAACCATAGTGTCAAACAACCTCAGACAAAAACCTCAGAAACCAGGAGCCCAAATGAACCTTTGAAATAATTTCTCTCAGACATTCATTATTATTGAAAAAAATCTGATGACATGCAAAATGTTTATATTTTGTTCACTTGTTATAACCCATATTATTTTATATTTTGGGCATACAATGTAAAAATTTATGTATACATTAATTGAAAGCCTTTTTCTTTTTCCTGTTTCATAGAGTCAGTCATCACCACAATCCTATCTTCAAGTTTGCTGATTCTTCTGGTCACAGAAGCTCATTTTCAAACCTCTTGTTTCATAAGACAAGATAATTTCCTAAGTGAAGGAAAAGGATGGAACACTCAAAATAGGGGTGTGTGTGGTGGGCTATATTGATCATCCCAGGAGGCCATTGGTAAAACTATCAGCAAATTTTTCTTTTTCTTTTAAAATTTTACCTAAAACTTGGGGTACCAGAAGATAGCAGGCTGGCATAGTACAGATGCTGCAAGAAACAAGCAGGAAAAAAGAAAACAACCCAGCCAGGAACGCTGTGTCTGGGACCAATATCCTTCAAACTTTACAGAGAACATAGGTCATTTTTACAGTGCAGAAGAGATCTTGTTATCGTATTTTCAACTGTGTGGGATGCCAATGGGAGCTGTGCATGCAGAATCAAAGAAAATAGCGTGGTGAATATGTAGGCAATTATTAAAGCTGGTGCTGTTGGAAGTGCTTTATAAATCAATCAACACTATTTTCTTTATAATTTAAGAGACTAATGTATTTTTAAATATTGTATGTTTTGGACACACAAGGTAGAAACCTATGACTTGGGGACATTTGTTGAACAATGCAGGGTAGAAATGTATAGCAGAGAAGTGTTACGAAGCTTAGTGGCTATAAATAGAGACTCCACTGTCAGCTGTTGCCTCTTTGTGGAAGCTTTTTACTAGTCTGTAGAAATCAAAATTCAATTTTAAGGATTATTTCTTTGGTTAAAGTATGAAACGTATTCAAGTATTTTCAAAACACAAAGATCTACAGAAATAAGCTTATAATTGTGTCCAAGGTATGAATGTAAAAATATAAAGGCTTAAGTAAATGTGGCTATTATTCACTGTACCACTTCTGTCATACAGGTGGTCCATCATTTCACACCTAGAGCTATGTTGGGGATTTGCCTTCATTATTTCATTTAAGATGAATCACAAAGTTTGATGATGCATTACTTTCAAATACACTTTGTAACATTACTGAAATTTTTAAAGTTTCATGAAAAATGAAATTATATGTACATGTAATATATATATACATATTATATTAAAGTATAGGCATAGAACAATTTTAAGCTAGATTCTATTGTTGTTCATTTAACACACACACATGACAAAGATTATCCTTTTTTTGGATTGCATCTTAATGTCCTCAAAAGGCACAAGTGATAAAGGCTTTGTCCTGAGCCAATGACATTACTTGGAAGGTAGCTGACCTTGAGGAGCTATTATAGGTTGTTTGATCATTGAGAAATTTCTGGAAACATCAGCACCCAGAACTTTTCCCCACTCTAAGATTCCAAGCCACCATGAGAAAGGGACACCTCTCTGGTAAACACCCCCATCGTAATATTCTGTCTTCCTAGAAGTCCAGAGACACTGGGCCAACTGGCTACAGTCCCACACTTCTTGAATGACAAGCCAAAATGCCCATTTCTTCCTGTTGTTTGTCTCAGCTATTTTATCACAGCCATGGAAAGCTAATGCATCTTTTTTTTTTTCCAGAGCACTTCTTAAAGTGCAAGTTTGGTGTAGGAGGTAAAATAGAACCTGAATTTTGAGACTCATTTTGATTCTGTCAAAGCTGTTTTCCAATCTATAGGGGAATGAGTCTTGAAACACTTCAAACATCACTGCAATCCTCAAAAGCATTCTCTCAAAATTTTATGCAGTCAAATTAACAGCTGGATTGGACATATTTTGAAATATCCTTGGGACAGAAGGGTAAAACATGACAAGTAGTGTTGTGTGAAGTCTAAATTTATCAAGCTGAAGAGTATCACAGAGACATCTGGACAGGTTACCACAGGTGACTAGAATATTGTGCTAATGAAGACAGCATCAAAGCTTAATAATCAAATAGGCTGTTAGTTTCTCAAGCAGAAACATGTCCATCCACCAGAGCCTGCTCTCCCAACCTCAGCCAGCCCTCAAGTGCATGCAATTAACCTTAAGAAGAAAACTCTAGAGGCAGCCGAATTGACTCATCAAAACTCATCATTACCACAGGCAAACAACAGAACAGATGTACCAACTAACACTGAGCGAGCATTTACAAAATTTAAATGCCAACATAAAGCTTTTCAACACATTTTATGGAAAATTCAAATCTATGTAGAGAAAATGAATTGTTAAAGCAAATATTTATCACCCTGCTCAAGCGATAATGAGCCAGTTTTCACCTTGTTAATGTATCTACCCACCTCTTCTTGCTGAGACCTATGTCAGAGATATGTCAAAGCAAATTCCAGGCATATAATTTTATCCCTTCCTATTCTGATACATATCTCTAAAAATGAAAAGGTCTTTAAAATTATAATTGGGATATACTTTAGTTTTTAGTTTTAATAATATCAGATAGTCTGTATACATATTTTTCTAAACTCACACTAAGATCATTTTTAACAGAAATAAAGGATCTTACTCATTTTATAAAAGTCTTCCTTATTCATGTTGGGGATTTGTTTGTTTGTTTTTCTTTGGCTTGTTTTGCTCCTTCAATTTATGTATAAAAGAAAACCTGGCCATATTTTGTGTAGTTTCCCAAGGCTTAAATACTGGTGACAGAGTTCCTCATCTCCCAACACTGCTATTTTCATTATGTTATCTGAAAAATTTGTAGGTCCAGAGAACAGATTTTATCTGGATAGCATTTACCAATGAAATGTGTTTGTGTTTTTATACTTCTACTTCTATTTAGGCACTAAATATACTAAATACATACTATATCTCTATAATAAAAATACTATAAATATACTAACTACTCCCTTTTATATATATAAGTATAGTATTAGTATAGGTATAATATAAAATAGTATATAAGTAGGAAGTATCTAATGTCTGCCTTGTCCTCTCTCCTAGCAATGGAATCACCCATTGGTTATCATTCATTCCTTCGTTGGGGTAAATAACATTCCCTAAATCATGTGTTGAAGCCCTAACCACTCTAACCTCAAAATGTTCTGTATTTGATAATAAGTTATTTAAGGACATAGTTCTTGTTCAGTTAAGTTATGTGGGTTGTTAAAAATGCAATCAGACAGCACACTTACTGAAAGAGATTATGTCACACATAGTTACCACTATGGCAAAGAAAGGTGACATGAAGGTATAGAGAAAGGGCAGCCAAGGGGAGGGTCCTCAGGGAAAATGCCTGGTGGCCCATTGGAGTTTGGCTGTTGTCCTTCAAGTGTTAGATCTGTTTGTTCATTTACAAAACCTGTGCACTTTTGCTATGGTAACCTCCACAAACTAGCACAACTAATTATGTTAAAATCTTTTCAGTGTTTTAGACAAGGTCTCATGTAGCCCAAGAAGCCTACAAGATGACTTTGAACCTTTGATCTATCTCCAAGTCCTATTTGGAAATTTTGTTTTAATTCTATCCTGTTTTCTTTGTTTGAAAGCAGCATTATTTCAATAAAGTAAAAAAAAATGCTATTATTTGCTTAAATTCAGATTAATTTTTCATATCAAAACACAAAGAATTATCATTGTGTGATATGATATATCTGCAGTCCTTCCATGAAACCATAATACTTGGTTTTGAAATATGAGAAAAGAGCAAGTGTTCTAACTGCCTTTAAAACTGACCCTGTAAAAATAAAGAAAAATAGATTCCAGAAATCTCTATAATATTGGTGTAGAAACTCTGGCCGTGGTGGCACATGTCTGGGAGCTCCACCCTCTGGAGGCTGAGTTTGTGGGATTGCTGTAACTGTAGCTGGAGGCCTTTCTGGGATACCAGAATCACGTCTACTACCCACATAAAGCATGGGCTGAAGAAGCCCAGGCACAGTGGCACTGGAGGATCTTGTCTTGTGAGCACAAGGGAAGTAACTCAACAGATACAGGCTGACGCTGACCAACTGTGTGTCTTTGTGGCTCCATCTCTCCCCATGGTAGGTAAGCATCTAGGCTAGAGGGCTGCAACCTGCTTATACTCCTGTTCAGACTGCTATCTCTTTCATAAGAATTTTACCAACTTATGTTTCAAATAGAACAAGGAATTGGAGTGGAGTGGAATTTTGTGTTATGCGGCATTCTCTCCTAACTTCCTAGACTTCCTACTACAGTCCAAGAAGAGCACAAATTACATGACTACTCCATGTGCATTCTGAGATGGGTGTGGTCTCATCTGGTTATGAGCAGAGGAGGCGGGGTCAAGAGAAATACAGCTGAAGCTTTAGATGAAAATACAACAAATGCTAACAAAAGGTGGACAAAAAATGCTAGTGAAAGATGGAAGTGTCTCACATTGTAACCCAACTAGGAAATTACATTTCCAGTTTTAGATTGTGACCGGGAGGGATGAGACTGATGGAGCAAAGATAAGTGCCTCTATTTCTCTGTTGATTGAGACTCTGCATCGGCTTTGTTTCCCTAAGACCCAGTGACCAATTGATGCTAGAACAAGATCACCTGCACAGGCCCATGATGCACTGTGGGAAAGAAACTCAGCTGAAGGGAATCATCTTCTGTATAATGGACAGTAACCCACTTGGCCTTAGCTTCTGAAGGAGATTGTACCTTTGCTGTGTTGAAAATCCCCTTACTCTGTCTTTCATGCTGCAGACAGATATCGTATCAACATTCTAAGGTGTTTGTTTAAAATAAACGCAATCATTACCATTGCCCAAAAGAACCATCTTGACCCATTAGGCAATTGTCTTTCAACACATGGTGATAATAAAGATTTAACGAGAACAAAAATGATCAAAGAGTCATGAAGGATAATTTAAGAGATAAGAAAACTATTAAGTTATCATGTAGAAAATGAAAAGTGTTCAAAAACTTGAAGTATTATATAGGACACTGAATGGGATCTGTGGATATGGTTCATGTACTGCGTTTATGGGGGCCCTGTATATATGTGGTATGTTTACTGAGTGGTATATATAATATACTGTATGTACTCTATGTGTAGTATGATATAATGTGTGGTGTATGCATGTCGTGTGTGTGTGTGTGTGTGTGTTATGTGTGTGATATGTATAATTTGTATACCTTTGTAGTCTGGATTGTGGGTGCATGTGCTAGGCTGTGGCATGGGTTTGTGGTGTATATGATTATGTTTTGTGTGCATAGTATGTGTGTATAGTATAAGTGATTATATGTTTTGTGCATGTGGTATGTATGGGGTGTGGGGCTATGAGTACATATGGGTAGTATGTTTATATGTTCTCTGTGTGATTACACACCTGTGCACACTGTGTGTAGACTCTAGTTTTCTATATGATCACATGTTCCTTGTATATTATTTATTACTTAGGAATTTGTCAGGTTTAAAGATAGAGGGCAAAGTAAATTAGCAACTGGATATTTTGTGGTTTCATGCTGGAGCTATGATTACCTATGAGAATTTTAGCTACAAAAATGTTTCCTTTCAGATTCTTCTTAGTGGCAGGCTTAGCTTATGACATATATTGTGAATATACTTTTTAATATGCTACAAATGAAGCATTTCTCAGCTTAGAGGAGACTTTTCGAGCATGTTGTGATAAAAATACAACTGCTCCTCAGTTTGCAGGCAGTAAAAATGCACTCATTTTAACTAATGAGAAAAAAATCTTGTGAAATTATTGAAAAATGAAACTAAAGAAGCATGTGATTTGCATATTTGGGGTGAAGGTTAGCTCCCCTATACAGTCTTCACTTCCTATACAGTCATTACTCCGTGTCACACATATTCCAAAGATGCTTTATTTAGAAATTTATTTGTGAAACAAATTGAAGCAAGTAATTTCTGGTTAGGAGATGTTTCAGACTGTACAGGGACAGGGGTGAATTTGAGGAGAGCTTTGTGAAATGCCCCAACTTAATTCAGGTCAAAACAGGATGTCAGGTGGCAGGGTTGGTGACATGGCTCAGTGGTTAGGTACTTGCTGCCAAGCCTGATGATCAGAAAACAAATTGACTCCCATGGTTTCACAGAATGGTGTTGCACATATGCACACACACAATCACACACACACACACACACACACACACACACACTTTAAACAAGATATTAGATGGAGCCATTGATTACACAATACTAATGGCATAAGTATTGATCCGATGGCATTTACACCCAATAATTCAGGATAAGTACAGTTTCTTAGTGTACTACCTACTGAGTCTTATTTCTCTGTAACTGAATGAGAACATAAAATGTTATACATTTTGAAATGAGGACACTGTGTGGTACATCCTTGCTGATACTGTGTACTCACATATGGTCATCATTTCCATGCTTCAACACTGAAATGGTCATATTTCTTAATAATATCTGCTACTCTGAGTAGAATTTGGATCTTAAGAGTTGATGTGACACATAAAGGCACAATGAAAGCAGACCCTACAATGTGATGACTTACAATGAATCTTTTCTTTGCTCCATACTCTCAGCATTCACTCAGAATCAAACGAGATTCTACTCCAGGCCTCAGGATCAGCCATCCCCATCCTGTCTGGCTCATAGGGGAATCTTGGACCTGCAGAACTCCCAGTAGTACCCCAGAGGCGTCTGGGCTCACATAAGACTGAGAAGCACAGCATCCATCATGAACTCCTCTGCTTCTCACCTGGGAAAACACAGTCTGGGACCCCTATTATGGACTGTGTTCTGTCTCTCCTGAGCAGCAGCGGGGCAGACATGTAGTCCTTCAACATGTCTAAGTATTGAAATAAAAGCTGACATATAACAGATGCATGATGAATTTAAAATGACAAATTTACTCGGAAAAATGATTTGCTACTTAAGGTAGTACATATTTATATTAAATGCCCTAATACACATTTTATAGCATATTAGATACACATAAATTTTTGAACCTCACCCAGATGCCCCTCAAAGGAGGAATGGATACAGAAAATGTGGTATATTTACACAATGGAATACTACTCAGCAATTAGAAACAATGAATTCACAAAATTTTTAGGCAAATGGTTTGAACTGGAAAATATCATCCTAAGTGAGGTAACCCAGTCACAAAAGATTACACATGGATTGCAATCTCTGATAAGTGGATATTAATTAGCCCAGAAGCCCTGAATACCCAAGACACAAATCGCATAACAAATGACTCCCATGAATAAGTATGGAGAAGGTCCTGATCCTGGAAAGGATTGATCTAGCATGGGAGGGGAATATAAGGACAGAGGAAAAGGAGGGAGGTGATTGGAGAATGGATGGAGAGAAGAAGGCTTATGGGACATATGGGGAGGGGGGATCCAGGAAAGGGGAAATCATTTGGAATATAAACAAAGAATATAGAAAATAAAAATATTAAAAAAAGCTTTGAACCTCTAGTTGTTTCAATCAATTCTATATCTATGTCCTTGTAAATACTTATATTATTTAAAGTAAATTAACATCTCTTCTAGGCCTTTTGGCTAAGATCAAGTGTTAAAGTAAATTAACTGACAACATATTCCAGCAATTTAACAAAAAGTCATAGAACAACAAAAATGACTGTAGTGACCATTTTTCCAATTCCACCACAAATGGCAAACAGAACTACATGAGGGGAGAAGTTAGTTGATTTTATTTCTTTTTCTGGTATCAAGGCTTGCTTCAAGGCTCATCATTAACACGGATGCTAGAACAGAGGGACAGAGAATGAGTCACTTACAGTTGTCATGGAACCTTAACTCCCATTCTAGAGCAATAAATAAGAACCCGATTAGAAGAAAGTATTTCCATATAAAGAGAAGGGAGATCTCAAGAGCAACAACGACAAAAAAAGCTGTGTATGGTGACACATACCTTTAATCTCAGCACTTGGGAGGCAGAGGTAGGCAAATTTCAGAGCTCAAGGCCATACTGGTCTACAAAGAGAGTCGGTGGACAGCCTGGGCTACACAGAGAAAATCTGCCTTGAAAGCAAACAGAGAAAGAGAAAGAGAAAAAAGAGAGAGGTTGCTTATACTGTTACACAAAACCTAACAACTGTTTTAGCTGGAATTTATAGTTTCTTTTCTTCCTCGCAAGGTAACCTGTTCACGGTAGGTCCACCTCAGAGTACCAGACTTCACATCCTGGGTTAATCATTTAAAGCATACTAAGACTTTTGAGTATTCTCCAGAGCTCTGTCTCAGACCCTTGACCACAATGGGGGAAGCACTGTCTTCCCTCCCTAAAATGTGATTATGAAAACGAACTGTGTGAAATATTTGAGAAATGTGGACTCTTCCTTCTGCATTTGCACTTTGTATTTGGTAGACCTCTGTATCCCAAACTGTGGCTCTTTTACTTTCTCTGTCTCAATATTTGACACATGAATCTGATCTTGAAAGATCAGACAATATCCTTTTTGGGAGGATTGCTTGCTATGAATTCCTGCTTAGAGATATTATTTTTAACATATATGAAGAACCCCTAAGAAAGAGAGATAACCAATACAAGTTAGGAGAAAAAATAGCAGTCTCCTATCAGCTCTGCTCGATTCTACCATTTCTACTATCTCTGGTACCTATTGGCCTTTGCCTTCCCAGTTATGTAGTAGGCCAGGTTGTGAAGTTTGCTTTACATGACTTTAAGAACATTGGCAAGCATGATAATTTTTCTTTTTAATAAAATAACATAATTTTAGCTCCATTTGTAGATTCTTAACCTCAATGTAGCACCTGTTATGAGATGAAATGTTTTCAGAATCAATAATTCAATAATTCTTTTTGCCTTCTTCTATGACATTTCAATATGTACCTTGGAGTTCTAGATGTATTTTTACTTAACTCCTTCATTGTATTTATGAATATAAAACAATTTTAAGAAAATACCACGGTTTAAATATATTAGAACCCTCAATTAATTTAGTTCATCAGTAAGCCAGGGCCTTCTTGTAGAGCTGCCAGCACTGCACAAGCCACTGGGAACACAAAGACAGATGGTGCCCATTGCAGAGCATAGGTAAGATGTGATGTCAAGAGAAAGGAAAACTCACACAGAGAAAACTGAGCATGAAAAAATGTTACAGGAGCAAAATTACATCCTGGGCATCAGAGCCTGGAGAGGAGTGAGCAGGAAATCTTCAGGAAACTGTAATAGTTCATTTGAATTAATTCCTATGCAGACAGTTTTAATATGCAGGGAGTGCAAGGATCTGTCAGGTCTAAACATAGTCAGCAAGTGGAGACAAGCATCTTAAGATACAGTGGATAGTGACACAGTCAGTGGCACTGAGTGATGTGTGTGTGTGTGTGTGTGTGTGTGTGTGTGTGTGAGAGAGAGAGAGAGAGAGAGAGAGAGAGAGAGAGAGAGAGAGAGAGAGAGAGAGAGAGGAGAGAGGAGAGAAAGAGAGAGATAGACCAGCAGTTTAGAAGTATATATGCTTGTAAAAAAATCACTTCTATGTTTCTGAAACCTAGAGAGATTATTAAATAAAACTTTCAACATGATGTGTGTTTTACAAGGATATGTAACTGCTGTTTGCATAGAAGATGAATTCTAAGGTCAGGGATTACCAATAGAAGGTAAGATATTAGCTTGATGTCCTAGTATCAAGACTTTGGATTTAAGAGAATTTTCTTGAAAATTAACACATAGAGCAGGCCTATAAGACTCCTTTCAGGGAGCCAGAAACTCTGGCTCAAACTAGGGAGCAGTCTGAAAGTATCTTAAAGGAGGCATGTTCATGCCAGTGCGGTGACAGAAACAGATAGGAAACTCCTTAACAGGGCTGGAGGTTGAATCACAGCTGACAAAATACATCAAATCATACTGCCAGGAATTCCTAGATGGTTTCTTTTTGAAAAAAAGGCTTTGTTCATCTTATTAGCCCATTTATTTTGTTTGGCTGTTTGATTTCTCATTTAATTCTTAAAATCTTGTGTATTCTATTAATCCTCTATAGCCGGTAAAGATTTTGCTTCCACTGTGTAGGCTGTTTCGTGATTCAATTAGCTATTTTCTTTTGTATGTAGACGCCCTTTCATTTCATGAGGTACCATTTGTCATTTGTTGGCAGGATTTCCTGAGAGAATGGAGTTCCTATCCAGCAAGCTCCTATCTACATCTGTTTCTTGAAGTATTTTTCAAACTTTTTCAAAGATTTTAGTCCTGCATTAAGGCATTTGAAACAAAACGTCTTTTAATTGTCAACTTTTTTAAAAAATTTAATATATTCTTCATTTGCACCGTAGTTGCAGTTTTATGAGGTCCCATTTGTCAATTCTTGTTCTTAGGGCATAAGCCATTGGTGTTCAGAAAAATTTCCCCTGTGCGCATGTGTTCAAGGTTCTTCCCCCACTTTCTACTCTATAAACTTCAGTGTGTCTGGTATTATGTGTAGATCCTTGATCCACCTGGACTTGAGCTTTTACAAGGAGATAAGAATGGGTTGATTTGCATTTTTCTACATGCTGACCTCCAGTTGAACTAGCACCATTTGTTAAAAATGCTGTCTTTTTTTCTCCTGGATGTTTTAAGCTCCTTTGTCAAATATCAAGTGACCATAAGTATGTGGGTTCATATTTGGGTTTTCAATTCTATTCCATTGATCTTCCTGCCTGTCTCCGTACCAATACCATACAATTTTTATCACTGTTGCTCTGTAGTAGAGCTTGAGGTCAGGGATGGTGATTCCCCCAGGAAATCTTCTGTATAGTTTTCACTTTCCTGGGTTTTTTGTTATTCTAAATGAATTTGCAGGTTGCTCTTTCTAGCTCTATGAAGAATTGATTTGGAATTTTGATCAGGATTGCATTGAATCTGTAGATTGCTTTAGGCAAGATGGCCATTTTTACTATATTAGTCCTTCCTATTTGTGAGTATGGGAGATGTTTCCATCTTCTGAGTTCTACAATTTCTTTCTTCTGAGGCTTGAAGTTCTTTTCATACAGATCTTTCACTTGCTTGGTTAGAGTCATACCAAGGTATGTAATATTATTTGTGACTATTGTGAAGGGTGTCATTTCCCTAATTTCTTTCTCAGCTTGTTTATTCTTTGAGTAGAGGAAGGCTACTGATTTGTTTGAGTTAATTTTATATCCAGCCACTTTGCTGAAGTTGTTTATCAGCTTTAGGTGTTCTCTGGTGGAAGTTTTGGGGCAGCTTAAGTATACAATCATATAATCTGCAAATAGTGATACTTTGACTTCTTCTTTTACAATTTGTATACCTTTGACATACTTTTGTTGTCTAATTGTTCTGGCTAGGTCTTCAAGTACTATATTAAGTAGATAGGGAGAGAGTAATCAGCCTTGTCTGGTCCCCGATTTTAGTGGGATTGCTTCAAGTTTTTCTCCAAGTTTGATATTAGCTACCAGTTTATAGTATATTGCTTTCACTATGCTTAGGTATGGGCCTTGAATTCCTGAATTCTCCAAGACTTTTATCATGAAGGGATGCTAAACTTTTCAAAAGCTTTTTCAGCATCTAAGGAAATGAGCATTTGGTTTTTTTCTTTGAGTTTGTTTAGGTAGTGTACATTGATGGATTTCCGTTTATTGAACCATCCCTGCATCCCTGGGATGAAGCCTACTTAATTGTGGTGAATTATTGTTTCGGTGCAGTCTTGGATTCAGTAGGCCAGAATTCTCTGGAGAATTTTTCCATCAATGTTCATAAGGGAAATTGGTCTGAAGTTCTCTTTCCTGGTCTGGTCTCTGTTTGGTTTAGGTATAAGCATTATTGTGGCTTCATAGAATGAATTGGGTAATGTTCCTTGAGTGTCTATTTTGTGGAATAGTTTGGATAGCATCATTTAGCTCTTCTTTGAAGATTGGATAGAATTCCCCACTAAACTCATCTGGTCCTGGCCCTTGTTGTTGTTCTTGTTGTTGTTGTTGTTGGGAGACTATTACCAACTGCTTCTATTTCCTCAGGACTTATGGGACTATTTAGATGGTTTAACTGATCCTGTTTTAATGCTGTCACCTGGTATTTTTCTAGAAATTGGTCCATTTCGTCCAGATTTTCCAATTTTTGTTGAATATAAGCTCCTGTAGTAGGATCTGATAATTTTTTGAATTTCCAGTTTCTGTTGCTATGTTTCCCTTTTCATTCCTGATTTTATTAATTTGAGTAGTACCTCTCAGCCCTCTGGTTAGTCTAGCTTATGTTTATCTATCTTATTGATTTCTCAAAGAACCAGATCCTGGTTTTGTTGATTCTTTGTATAGTTCTTTTTGTTTCTATTTCATTGATTTCGGCCTTGAGTTTGATTATTTCCTGCAGTCTACCCCCTCTTGGGTGTATTTGCTTCTTTTTCTTCTAGAGCTTTTAGGTGTATTGTCAAACTGTTAGTGTAAGCTCTCTCCATTTTCTTTTTGGAGGCACTTAGAGCTATGAGTTTTCCTCTTAGCACCACTTTCATTGAGTCCCATAACTTTTGGTATGATGTGTCCTCATTTTCATCAAATTCTAAAAGGTCTTTAATGTCTTTATTTCTTCCTTGACTAGGCTATTATTTAGTAGAGCATTGTTCAGTGTCCATGAGCATAGATATTCAGAACTGAGAGTTCATCTTGGTTGATTTTTCCTTTGACAAGTATGAAGTCCCTCCTTATCATTTTTTGATGACTTTTGGTTGAAAGTCGATTTTATTCAATATAAGTATGGTCACTCCAACTTGTTTCTTGGGACCATTTGCTTGGAAAATTGTTTTCCAATCTTTAACACTGAGATAGCGAGGGCCTTTGTCACTGAGATGGGTTTCTTGTATCCAGCAAAATGTTGGGTCCTGTTTACATATTCAGTCTGTTAGTCTGTCTTTTTATTGGGTAATTGAGACCATTGACATTAAGAGATATTAAGGAAAAGTGGTTGTTGCTTGCTGTTATTTTCATTGTTAAAGGTGAAATTCTGTTTGTTTAGCTATTTTCTTTTAGGTTTGTTGAAAGAAGATTACTTTATTGCTTTTTCTAGGGTGCATTTTTCCACCTTGTATTGGTATTTTCTACCCATTATCCTTTGAAGTGCTGGGTTTGTGGAAAGATATTGTGTAAATTTGCTTTTGTCATGGAATGTCTTGTTTTCTCCATCTATGGAAACTGAGAGTTTTGCTGGATACAGTAGCCTAGGCTGACATTTATATTCTCTTAGGGTCTGTATGACATCTGCCCAGGATCTTCTAGCCTTCATAGTTTCCAATGAGAAGTCTGGTGTAATGCTGATAGGTATGTCTTTTTTCCTTACTTCTTTTAATATTCTTTCTTTGTTTAGTGCATTTGGCGTTTTAATTATTATGTGTCCGGAGGAGTTTCTGTTGTGGTCCAGTCTGTTTGGTGTTCTGCAACCTTCTTGTATGTTCATGGGCATCTCTTTCTTTAGGTTAGGGAAGTTTTCTTCTATAATTTTGTTGAAGATATTTACTTGCCCTTTAAGTTGTAAATCCTTGCTCTCTTCTATACCTATAATCCTTAAGCTTGGTCTTCTCATTGTGTCCTGGATGTCCTGGATGCTTTGAATTACACGCTTTTTGCATCTTGCATTTTCTTTGACTGTTAAGTCAATGTTTTCTATATCTTCAGCTCCTGAGATTCTTTCTTCTATCTCTTGTATTCTGTTGTTGATGCTTGCATCTATGACTCCTAAATTCTTTCCAAGGTTTTCTATCTCCAGAGGTGTCTCAATTTGTGATTTCTTTATTGTTTTTACTTCCATTTTTAGATCCTGGGTAGTTTTGTTCAGTTCTGTCACTAGTTTGTTTGTGTTTTCCTGAAATTCTTTAAGGGATTTTTATGTTTCCTCTTAAGGGCTTCTACCTGTTGACACATGTTCTCCTGTGTTTCTTTAAGGGATTTTTTTTTGTGTGTGTTTCCTCTTTAAGGGTTTCTACCTGTTGTCCCATGGTCATTGTGTTTCTTTAAGGGAGTTATTTATGTCCTTCTTGAAGTCCTCTTTCAGCACTATGAGATGCGATTTTAAATCCAGCTCTTGCTTTTCCAGTGTGTTGGGGTATTCAGGATTTGCTGTTGTGGGAAAACTGGCTTCTGATGGTGCCATGTTGCCTTAGTTTCTGTTGGTAATGAACATGCATTTGCCTTTTGCCATCTAGTTCTCTGCTGTTAGCTGGTCTTGCTGTCTCTGATTTTGGTTCATCTCTCCTGCAAGCCTGTGTATATGTACTCCTGGGATTTCCATTCTCTCTGTGCACAGAGGTATGTAGGCTCTCCTGGGAGACCAGCTCTCCTGTGCTCTCTCCACAGTCCAAATGACCTGAGTGCTGCTGATTCTCAAATGCCTTGAGTGTGGCTGCTTCTCTAGGAAGTATAGGGGGATTGGATCTTCACTGTGGAAGACCTGGCAAGATTCTGCCACAGCGGAAAGGACAAATGCCCTGAGTGGCTGTTTTTCAAATGCCCTGATTGGCTGGTTCTCTAGGAAGTATCAGGAGATGGAGTCTTTACTGTGGCAGACCTGGCTAGGCTGCACTATATCAGTGGGAGTAGGAGTGCTATTCAGAAGGGCACAGCTTTTGTGGGCTGCTGGATAGTGAGTCCTGCTGGACCCCTAGTGGCAGTTCTGGGCCTCCAGAGGTAGTGGGTGGGGATGTTCCCAACTGCCCTGAGTGGCTAGTTCTTTAGGAAGTATCTGTAGATGGATTCTTCACTGTGACAGACCTGGCAAATTTTTGTGAAACAAAAGGTTTTAATGATGTTTTGAGATGGATGAGTAAGGGCAGAATTATAGATTATGGGGGTAAACATACGCTCTAATACATTCTTGTCTGAAAAGACCCTTCATAGCAGAGCATGTGAATAATTTATATATAAACTAAAAGGTTGTGGGTTTTTAATGCTTTTTTTGCAGATATAATTAAATTGAAAATCTTAAGATGAGGGAGTTATGCTGGATGATGCCAATGTACATAAAACCTAATGGCAAATCTCCTCACCACTATACAGAATGGGAAGATCTGATGAAGACAAAAGGTTACATATGTACATTTGTACATATGTACAAAGGTGAAGATTGGAGAGATACTACCACATCAGTGAATGCTGACCACCACTGCGGAGGAAAACAGCCAATGGTAAGCTTTCCTGAGAGCCTCTGATATAGTGCAGGCTAGAATGTCTTGTGGGAATTATCTATATCAGAAACTCCAATTAATTTAGCTCATCAGGATGTTAGAAGCATCTTGCATATGGCCAGAAGCTGTGCAAGCAACTGGAAATTCAAAGATAGTACCCATTAAAGATCATAAGTAAGATGTGATCATGACAGAAAGAGAAACTCACATGGCAAAAACTGAGCATGATAAAGTGACACAGGGGTAAAGTTATATATAAAAACTAGGATATACAGCTGGTTTCTAGCTCTCAGCCTTTAAGGAATGTGAGAGATTTAAGTACATAATTTGTTAAACCAGCCAGAGAAAATGAATGCACTCAGTATTAATCATGTTTAGTAACTTCTACACAGTCCCAAAGGATACAAACATACAGCACTCAGTAAATAGATATCAAATGGACAGAGACACTCCACCCCCAATGGAACCAGCCTTCTCGAGAACGTTATTAGAACTTTTTATCTTTCTCAGGAAGAATATTTCTAATTTATCACTATCCTTTTGCAAGCTTTACTTCTAGCATGTTTGAACCCCCTGTATATTTTAAAACACTTATGCCCTTTTCACTCTTTTTCTAGCTAAATATCTAGTTTATTAGGATCTAGCTGGATTTTTATTAGAATTAAAATAGCCATTATGAACTGTTTATTGCTATGTGTTATAGATAATATTATTTACCACCTCGTCTGAATCTAGAATCACCCAGGAGACAAGATTCTGGATGTTACCTGTGAGGGATTTGCTTTATTAGTTTCCATGAATCCACTCTAAAAGTTGGTACTGCCATTCCCTGCATTAGATTCTAACCTCCACAGAGCACCAGAATTCCACTGCCCTCTCTTCCTTCTCTCTCTCTCTCTCTCTCTCTCTCTCTCTCTCTCTCTCTCTCTCTCTCTCTCTCTCTGTCTCCTTCTCCCCTCTCTAACTCTCTCCATCTCTTTCTCTCTCCCTCTCTCTCCTTTCCCTTCCTGCCTCATTGGGAAGCTGCTCTCTGGAGAGGTCACTGGTCCCAAGAACTGAGCTGAGGGGGGTAAGCATGGAAACGAGACAGGGAGAGATAAGAGAAAAAGAGAAAGGAAACACACACACACACACACATACACACACACACACACACACACACATACACACACACACACACAGAGAGAGATAGAGAGAGAGAGAGAGAGAGAGAGAGAGAGAGAAGAGACGAGAAGAGAGAGAAAGAAGAGAAGAGAAGAGCAGAGAGAGAGAGAGAGAGAGAGAGAGAGAGAGAGAGAGAGAGAGAGAGAGAGAAGGAGAGAGAGAGAATGCAAAATGTTTGGATTATATAGGGAAGATTTGCTGGGAAAAGGGCAGCCCAACTTCTGGGCTGGGAAGGTCAAGGCTGGGGGCAGAGTATGCCAGGTATGAACTGAGGGATGCTGGGAGAACCTGAAGGCCAGGTCCGCTTTGGTATGTAAAATATGTCCCTTGTCTCCAGTCTGAAACCAAACAATTCTGAGCAACTCTGGTTCAAGTTCCTAAAGTGTTGAGATGAGTATCTTGTATATGTATTGAAAAGACAATGTCTACAGGTAAAATTAAACTGTTTCCTATTTCTTTCTCTGAATTAAGTCCCCTTCTTTATATAGTTTTTCTGTAGCCACAGGTGTCTCCTAATAAAGAATCTACTTTAATTTAACTGATGTGATATTATTATTATATTATTATTTTACCAGATTATATAATCACTAAATGCTATCTCAATCTAAGACAGTACTTAAGAGCAGTAATTGAAGGCCCTGAAAAGTTCCTCAGCTCTTTGGTATTAAACAACTCTGCTCTTTGTATATCCCTTCAGCCAGCTCATTGTTCATACCACTGTGTTTCAAGCCCATTATCTTGGTTCGAATTATCATTCCTGTAATGAAATAGGATCACCAAAACCAAATTAATCTGAGGCAGAAAGGGTTTACTTGACTTATATATCCTGATTCACAGCCCAAGGACAGAAGCAAAGGCAGGAACTCAAACTGTATGGCAACATGGATGCAGAAGCTGACAGCCTTGGAGCTCCAATGCTTACTGGCTTGCTTCTTATGGCCCAACCTGCTCTTTTAGAGCAAACAGAACCACAAGCCCAAGAATTGTACGATGTGCAATGGACTAGGCACTCTCACATCAATCAATAATTAAGAAAATTCCCTACAGTCTTGCCTATAGCCCCAGTTTATGGTGGGGTTTTCCCAGTCTTAGGTTCTCCCCTCTTAGATGAGTCTTGCTTGTCTCTAGTTGACATAGAACTAGCCAGAACATCCACTCCAATTAGTTTTGCAAAATTTCACATGGTACTGTACCTGGTAGTTTGGAGAAGCTGAAGTTCATTACACACAGGGCATTCTGCTTGTCTTCCAGGTCTGAAAGCACTCAAAGCAGCAAGCTAGGTGCCAAGCACTTTCTCTGTGGTCAATTATTTGTTCTCTTTCTCAAGGCTGTGCTGAACATTTAGATACTTTCTACTAAGGATATGGCTATACTTTCAGAATTACTTTCCAGTTTCTGCTTCTTCTTAGTTTCAATTAACAAGATTAATTAAATTTAAGAAATATTTAGTTGCATTAGAAGATGTGTCAAAAGAATGCCAGAGATTCTATAACAGCCATAAACTTAAGGCAACTGAAGTCTCTTTTTTTAATTGTTTTTTTTTTTTTCTGAGTTTCACATAATGTACCCTAGGAACACTCATCTTCTCACCCCTTTGTATTGATTCTCTGCTCTTTCAGTTTCCCCAACAAAAGAATAACAATAACAAAAACATACAAAATAGTGGAAGCTGTTGTGTGGCAGTGTGGCCCATGGTATACCCCTTTGTCCATACATCTTTATTTGAAAAATGTTCATTGCAATGAGTCATTGGTCTGTTTCAAAGCCTCTGTTGTCTACTGCAACTATCAATACTGGATGCTCACTGGGAGTCCTCTGGGCCTCACCAGTACCCCACTGGAGCCAGCTCGACTGTGCTGCTCACTTGAGGTTCACAGTCAGCTCTTGAGATTGCTGCAGTTGGCAAAGGGCAGGTAGTCAGGGACAAGGAAACAGGAGAATCTCTCTCTCTCTCTCTCTCTCTCTCTCTCTCTCTCTCTCTCTCTCTCTCTCTCTCTCTCTGTATCACATGAAGGACAAGTGGTGGAACAAGCTCTCCCAACCACTTGCCCTTGGGGTCAACTCAACTGAACTTTCAAGATGAGGTAACTGGTGGAAGTAGTTTAGGAGTGACTGGCGTTGAGACTTAGCTTCTCCTCTAGTCCTTAACATCTCCCACTAGTCCTTAACATCTCCCACTAAATGTCTACTTAAAAGTCTCTCTAGAGTGCTTTCACAGAAATATGAAAAAATGCTACGGGTGCCATAACAATACACATACACACACACACACGATATTGATATATATTTCAAATTTAGGATGGATTTCTATAGATAATTTTTAATGACCAATTGGTAAGAGAGATGAGTTCAAAGCTTTTACTTCATATACACATTTTATAAACAACATGTAGAAGGGGACAATATACATTAATCCAAGAAATCTCAAATATACTTAAATTTCTTTGTGGTTCCACTAATCATATCTAATACTGGGGTATACTAATTACTCTACATCTACATCTTTATCGCCGTAAACATTTTTTATATTAGCACAAAGAATGTATGTTCATACTACCCTGGAC
The DNA here is from genome assembly GCF_947179515.1 of Apodemus sylvaticus. Classification (NCBI taxonomy): domain Eukaryota; kingdom Metazoa; phylum Chordata; class Mammalia; order Rodentia; family Muridae; genus Apodemus; species Apodemus sylvaticus. Next base: position 90,779,064 of record NC_067473.1, on the reverse strand, counting down.
ATATCTGATCTGGTGCAAGAAAGGTAGAAATATACTTTGTATATAATCTACTACCTCTTATTATTTATAATTTTAAATTATATATGTGCTTTATGGTCTGGGAAAGATGGAATCAGAAGCCATCTTAATAATATATATGAAAGTTAAAAAGTTAAAAGTTATCTAAAGCTCCTGTTTTGTCTTTTTCACTACTGGCAGTCTTCTCTAGTTGTCTGTGTATAAGTATTCAGAGACTACTGCTCAAAGCAGGAGTTGTGAAAGGAGAGAAGATTGAATGATAATGAGTTTTTAAAGACTTTGTCATTGAATAACAAAAGGTCTAAACAAAGTATAATATGGAAATAATTCCTCCCTCATAGATGGAGCAATTAAGCTTAGTAAATTTCAATCCAAAAATACTCTACATGTAATGTCTACTACAAATAGTAAATGTAATGAAATGTTGAACAAACCAATTTGATATTTAACACTATAGACATAAGGAAATAAATCTGAGCTTAACTAAATGAACCACAGAGGAAGTTAAGGTGCTGTTATTTATTCAATTGTTGACAAAAAGTAAGAAAATCCTCCATAGTTTATTGAAACAAAATTGCCCCCACAACCCTGCTGTCCCAAAAGGAGTGAAAGTTTGGACTTAGCTATACCTTCATATCCAATTGCATTGATGAAAACATTAAAATAAGCTAATTATGTCTTCACACAGGTCAAACTTGAATTTCTTTGTGATTCCACCAATCATGTCTAATGCTGGGGTAGAGTAATTATTCTAAATGTACTTTATTACCATGAACATTTTGTATATTCACACAGGGAGTGTATGGTCATACTACCATGAACGTATATTATCTTGTCATATTGACACAAGAGCAAGGTAGACACGTGGAGGGGACTGATAGAGAAGATAAGCTGAGAGGACAATAAAGACAGAAAAGACAAATGAAAAGAAAGCCTAATGCATCAGAAACAGTTAAAGAATGTAAAGAGCATGGGGGTTATTGAAGCAGTCACACAAATGTATTATAAATACTCTCAGGATATAAAGAAAGGACCAATAAAGAAATGGGAAACATGACCTTAAAAAATGCAGTGTAAGACTTTTAGATCTTCTAGAAGAAACTAGGTCAATAAAAACAAATTTAATATTTAAATACCAGGAGAAAACTTCTGCAAGCCAAGAAAGCACACACATACAAAAGGCTGTCACAACCAGAATGGAATTTGCAATTTTTAAAGCCCATTATCCAAACGACAAATTCTTAATTCTCAATTTATAAAAGAGCACACACACACACACACACACACTTATCTTCAGATTTAGAAAAAAATTCTGAAATATCAAGTTTTTATTTTTAACACAGGGTAAGGGGGGGACCATATTCCAAATTCAATGAATAAACCATACAAACTATACATTGTTTTCTTCTTTCTTTCTTTCTTTCTTTCTTTCTTTCTTTCTTTCTTTCTTTCTTTCTTTCTTTCTTTCTTTCTTTCTTTCTTTCTTTCTTTCTTTCTTGCAACTGTGGTGGCATTCACCTTTAATCCCAGCACTCAGGAGGCAGAGGCAGATGGATCTTTGTGAGTTTGAGGCCAGTCTAGTCTACAGAGTGAATTCTTTTGTTTTTCATTACATACTTTTATTTTCTATATTCTTTCTTTATATTCCAAATGATTTCCCCTTTCCTAGTCCCCCCCCATATGTCCTATAAACTTCCTCTCCACCCATTCTCCAATCACCTCTCTCCTTTTTCTCTGTCGTGGTACTCCCCTCCAATGCTAGATCAAGCCTATCCAGGATCAGGACCCTCTCCTTACTTCTTCATGGGAGTCATTTGTTATACTAATTGTGCCTTGGGTATTCAGAGCTTCTGGACTAATTAATACCCACTTATCAAAGATTCCATTCTATGTGTATTCTTTTGTGATTGGGTTGCCTCACTTAGGATGATATTTTCCAGAACCAACCACTTGCCTAAAAATTTCATGAATTCATTGTTTTTAATTGCTGAGTAGTATTCCATTGTGTAAATATACCACATTTTCTGTATCCATTCCTCCACTGAGGGAAATCTGGGTTCTTTCCAGCTTCTGGCTATTATAAATAAGGCTGCTATAAACATAATGGAGCATGTGTCTTTATTACATGCTGGGGAATCCTTTGGGTATAAGCCCAGGAGAGGTATAACAGGGTCCTCTGAAACTGTCATGTCCAGTTTTCTGAGGAACCGCCAGACTGATTTCCAAAGTGGTTGTACCATCTTACAACCCCACCAGCAGTGGAGGAGTGTTCCTCTTACTCCACATCCTCGCCAACACCTGCTGTCTCCTGAGTTTTTAAGCTTAGCCATTCTGACAGGTGTGAGGTGAAATCTCAGGGTTGTTTTGATTTGCATTTCCCTAATGACTAATGATGTTGAGCATTTCTTAAGGTGCTTCTTGGCCATCCAAATTTCTTCAGGTGAAAATTCTTTGTTTAGATCTGTACCCCATTTTTAATAGGGTTATTTGGTTCCCTGGGTTCTAACTTCTTGAGTTCTTTGTATATATTGGATATTAGCCCTCTATCAGATGTAGGGTTGGTGAAGATTTTTTCCCCCAATTTGTTGGTTGCTGTTTTGTCCTTTTGACAGTGTCCTTTGCCTTACAGAAACTTTGTAATGTTATAAGGTCCCATTTGTCAATTCTTGATCTTAGAGCATAAGCTATTGGTGTTCTGTTCAGGAACTTTTCTCCTGTGCCTATGTCCTCAAGGGTTTTCCCCAGTTTCTTTCCTATTAGATTCAGTGTGTCTGGTTTTATGTGGAGGTCCTTGATCCCCTTGGAGTTGACTTTAGTACAAGGAGATAAGAATGGATCAATTCCCATTCTTCTGCATGCTGGCCTCTAGTTGAACCAGCACCATTTGTTGAAAAGGCTATCTTTTTTTCCACTGGATGTTTTCTGCTCCTTTGTCGAAGATCAACTGACCCTAGGTGTGTGGTTTCATTTCTGGGTCTTCAATTCTATTCCATTGGTCCACTTGCCTGTCACTGTGCCAATACCATGCAGTTTTGAACACTATTGCTCTGTAGTATTGCTTGAAGTCTGGGAAACTGATTCCCCAGAAGTTCTTTTACTGTTCAGAGTAGTTTTAGCTATCCTGGGCTTTTTGTTACTCCAGATGAATTTGAGAATTGCTTTTTCTAATTCTGTGAAGAAATGAGTTGTGATTTTGATGGTGATTGCGTTGAATCTGTAGATTGCTTTTGGCAAGATGGCCATTTTAACCCTATTAATCCTCCGAATCCACTATCATGGGAGATTTTTTTCCATTTTCTGAGGTCTTCTTCGATTACCTTCTTCAGAGACCTGAAATCCTTGTTGTATAGATCTTTCACTTGTTTGTTCAGAGTCACACCAAGATATTTTATATTGTTTGTGGCTATTGTGAAGGGTGTCATTTCCCTAACTTCTTTCTCAGCCTGCTTGTCCTTTGAGTATTGGAAGGCAACTGATTTTCTTGAGTTGATTTCATAACCAGCCACTCTGCTGAAGTTGTTTATCGGTTGTAGGAGTTCTCTTGTGGAGGTTTTCAAGTCACTTAAGTAGACTATCATGTCATCTGCAAGTAGTGATAATTTGACTTCTCCCTTTCCAGTTTGTATCCCTTTGACCTCCTTATGTTGTCTAATTGCTCTAGCTAGAACTTCAAGTACTACATTGAAAAGATATGGAGAGAGGGGGCAGCCTTGTCTAGTCCCTAATTTTAGTGGGATTGCTTCAAGTTTCTCTCCATTTAGTTTGATATTGGCTACCAGTTTGCTGTATATTGCTTTAACTCTGCTTAGGTATGGGCCTTGAATTCCGGTTCTTTCCAAGACTTTTAGCATGAAAGGATGCTGAATTTTGTCAAATGCTTTTTCAGCATCTAATGAAATGATCATATGGTTTTTTTCATTGAGTTTGTTTATGTGGTGGATTGCATTTATGGATTTCCTTATATTGAACCATCCCTGTATCCCTGGGATGAAGCCTACTTGAAAATGGTGGATGATCATTTTGATGTGTTCGTGGATTCAGTTGGCAAGAATTTTATTAAGTAATTTTGCATTGATATTCATTAGGGAAATTGGCCTGAAGTTCTCTTTCTTTGTTGGATCTTTGTGTGATTTTGGTATCAGCGTAATTGTGGCTTCACAGAACAAGTTGGGTAGTGTTCCTTCTGTTTCTATTTTGTGGAATAGTTTGAAGAATATTGGGCTTTGTTCTTCTATGAAGGTCTGATAGAATTCTGCACTGAAGCCATCTGGTCCCATGCTATTTTTTGGTTGGGAGGCTTTCTATGACCCCTTTTTATTTCTTTAGGGGTTATAAGACTGTTTAGATGATCTATTTGATCCTGATTCAATTTTGGTGTCTGATATATGTCTAGGAAACTATCCATTTCCTCCAGATTTTCCAGTTTTGTTGAGTACAGACTTTTGTAGTAGGATCTGATGATTTTTTTTTTAATTTCCTCAGTTTCTATTGTTATATCTCCCTTTTAATTTCTAATTTTGTTAATCTGGATACTGTCTCTGTGCCCTTTGGTTAGTCTGTCTAAGGGTTTATCTATCTTGTTGATTTTCTCCAAGAACCAGCTCCTGGATTCATTGATTCTTTGTATGGTTCTCTTTGTTTCTACTTGATTGATTTCAGGCCTGAGTTTGATGATTTCCTTTCTTCTACTCCTCCCGGGTAAAATAGCTTCTTTTTGTTCCTGGGCTTTCAGGTGTGTCATTAAGCTGCTAGTATATGCTCTCTCCATTTTTTTTTTTTTTTGGAGGCATTCAGAGCTACGAGTTTTCCTCTTAGCACTGCTTTCATTGTGACCCATAGATTTGGGTATGTTGTGTCTTCATTTTCATTAAATTCTAAAAAGTCTTTGATTTCTTTATTTCTTCCTTGACCAATGTACCATTAAGTAGAATATTGTTCAGTTTCCATATGTATGTGGGTTTTCTGTTGTTTTTGTTGCTATTGAAGACCACTTTTACTCCATAGTGATCTGATAGAAGGCATGGGATTATATCAATCTTTTTATATTTGTTGAAGTCTCTCTTGTGAACAATTATATGATCAATTTTGGAGAAGGTACCATGAGGTGCTGAGAAAAAGGTATAGTCTTTTGCTTTCAGATAAATTATGTTAAATCTAATTGGTCCAAATCTTCAATTAGTTTCACTATGTCCCTGTTCAGTTTCTGTTTTCCTGATCCATCCATTGAGGAAATTGTAGTGTTAAAATCACCCACAATTATTGTGTTAGGTGTAATGTGTGCTTTGAGCTTTAGTAAAGTGTCTTTTATGAATGAGGGTGCCCTTGCATTTGGAGCATAGATGTTCATAACTGAGAGTTCTTCTTGGTGTATTTTTCCTTTGACCAGCAAGAAGTGTCCCTCAGAGTCTCTTTTGATGACTCTGGATTGAAAGTCAATTTTATTTTATATTAGAATAGCTACTCCTTCTTGTTTCCTGAGACCATTTGCTTATAAAATTGTCTTCCAGCCTTTTACTCTAAGGTAGTGTTTGTCTTTGACACTGAGGTGTGTTTCCTGTATGTAGCAAAATGTAGGTTACTATTTACATATCTAGTCTGTTAATCTAGGTCTTTTTATTGGGGAATTGAGTCCATTGATGTTAAGAGATATTAAAAAATAGTGATTTTACTTCCTGTCATTTTTGATGTTATTTTTTAAATTTGATTGGTTATCTTCTTTTATGTTTGATGAAAGAAGGTTACTATCTTGCTTTTTCCGGGGTGAGGTTTCTCTCCTTGTATTGGTGTTTTCCTATTATCCTTTGTAGGGCTGGGTTTGTGGAAAGATATTAGGTAAACTTGGTTTTGTCATGGAATATCTTAGTTTCTCCATCTATGGTGATTGAGAGTTTTTCTGGGTATAATAGTTTTGGCTGACATTTGTGTTCCCTTAGAGTCTTCATGAGATCTGCCCAGGATCTTCTAGCTTTCATAGTTTCTGGTGAGAAGTCTGGTGTGATTCTGATAGGTTTTCCTTTATATGTTACTTGGCCTTTTTCTATTACTGCCTTTAATATTATTTCTTTGTTTAGTACATTTGGGGTCTTGATTATGATGTGACAGGAAGTCTTTCTGTTCTGGTCCAATCTTTTTGGAGTTCTGTAAGCTTCTTGTATATTCATGGGCATCTCTCTCTTTAGGTTAGGGAAGTTTTCTTCCATAATTTTATTGAAGATGTTTGCTGGCCCTTTAAATTGTAAATCTTTACTCCCATCTATGCCTATAATCCTTAGGTTTTGTCTTCTCATTGTGTCCTGGATTTCCTGGATGTTTTGGCTTACAAGCTTTTTGCATTTTGCATGTTCTTTACCTGTTGAGTCCATGGTTTCTATAGGATCTTCAGCATCTGAGATTCTTTCTTCTATCTCTTGTATTCTGTTGTTGATATTTGCATCAATGGCCCCTGGTTTCTTCCCAAGGTTTTCTATCTCCAAAGTTGTCTCCCTTAGAGATTTCTTAGTTGTTTCTACTTCTGATTTTAGATCGTGGATGGTTTTGCTTAGCTCCTTCACTTGCTTGTTTGTGTTTTCCTATAATTCTTTAAGAGATTTTTGTGTTTCCTCTTTCATGACCTCAGCCTCTTGACCAAAGTTCTCCTGTATTTCTTTTAGTGATTTTTGCCTTTCCTCTTTATTGGCTTTCTGTAGTCTCCTGAATTTATTTCAATGATTTTTGTGTTTCCCTTGTAAGGGCTTCTAACTTTTGATCTATTTTCTCCTGAATTTCTTTAAGAGATTTATTTGTGTCCTTCATGTGATCCTGTAACAGCATCATGACCAGTGATTTTAAATCCAAGCTTGTTTTTCTGGTGTGTTGGGGTATTCAGGACATGCTGTTAATGGATAATTGGGTTCAGATGCTGCTATATTGCCTTGATTTCTGTTAGTAATGTTCCTATGTTTGCCTTTTGCCATCTAGTTCTCACTGGTGTTAGTTGGTCTTGTTGTCAATGCTGGACTCACCAGCACAAGCTGCCACTTCCCAGCTGGCCTCCGGGTGCACAGCTGGACTCCTGCACTTCCTGGAGACAGGGTGCTGTGGCCCAGGCTTTTCCAGATCAAGAGGCGGAGACAGGAAGGCTCCTGCCAGTAGCCTCAGGACTAGATCCTCTGCTCTACAGGGCCGGACTCACAAGTGCACGTGGCCTCCTCCCAACCGGCCTCTGGGTGCACAGCTGGCCTCTTACACGACCTGAAGAAGGGGTGCCGTGAAGCAGGCTGTTCCTGATTCCCAAAGCAGAGACTGGAAGGCTCCCACCAGAGGCCTCAGGACTGGATCCTGTGGCCCAGGTTGTTTCCCATCCCGAAGCAGAGACAGAGTGATTTCTAAGACAACCAGGCCTACACAGAGAAACCCTGTCTTGTGAAAAATAACCCCAATTAGAAAATAATGATGAGCAATAGGTGGCATGAGAATTACATCTATGAAGCCAGAGTTCCTAAATATTATTGATACTCCTGTAACAAGGATGCATAGGAAAAGTTCTTGAAAAAAATTTGATGTGTTTATCAAATATACATATATAGACATTGGAACAGCATACCATGGGAAAGACATCCCCTCCTCAGGAGAGGAAGATGTTACAACTGGAAGTGTGCCCTTCCCCCAGCCTTGAGCAAGTTAAATAGACCTTAAGTGTTTGCCTCAGTTGGTCTTCCACCCACCTAGCCCACTTAGGCTGGAGTCTTCCACCTTTGCCATACACAACTGCAATTTCCTACAGGAGCAGACTGCCTGCTGAGCTTGCTTTGCAACATAATCCAGCTGAAACAAAGGATGGGTCTGTGGGGTATCCCTATATAAAATTCAGTGCTAAACATTAAACTTTGAGCCTTGATCAGAAACTTATGTCTTGGCTTCATCCTTCTCTTGCCCACTGTCCTTTTTCATTTCCAGCCTCCCTTTCAGGTATACCCAGTACTCCATGGCTGCTGAACAGCTAAACTGAAGGAACAGCGATCATCCCAAAAGAACGAGACTATGCATCTCATCAAGCACAGCACTAAGGACTTCTTTGAATGACTTGAGGAACAAAAAATTGATTCTTTGGCCAGAATTGCTTAAGCATTCAACATACGCTTGATTTCGCTTTTAGTTAAACCCAAACCTCACTGAAAATACCTAGGTGATGGATGGGGGGTCCCAAATGCCTTCATTTGTTTCTCTTCTTAATGTAGCTATGTTGGATACATTTCTCTGATTTTTACTAGTGCTTTTCTCTTCATTATGCTGGAGATGGATGGAACATCCAAGCTAATGGAGCTGTGGGAGCACAGTGTATTGCCCTCTAGTTAAAATATAGCATCTTAATTTCCCTGCATGGAGATACAAAATCATTATTTCAATATTGAATTTTGTAATTAAAGTATATTCATTTAAGTACATGTTTTAAAAGCTAGAGTGATTTTGCTAAACTAAAAAGAGTCATACCTTCTAAATGACAAAAAAGTAAGTACATGTGTTTCAAAACAAGATCCAAAGGATGCAAACACACACGAACAAATAGTAACAAAAAAATTAAACTAAGATTTGTAAAAAAGCATGGTGCTGATGGAACTATGATTTTAATTAGATTTTTTTCAAGATGTAGAAAACTGAAGGAACATTACTCTCTTCTTTGTAATAAAAACTTAAAAGCTCAATAATCTACATAATAATAACTACTTCAGCATTATCAGAGAGCTATAATTTCAAGGCATTTCCCCAAGGATACAGCAGCAGGAAAGGTTCATTGGAATGTAAACAAAGAATATAGAAAATAAAAAAATAAAAAAAAAATTAAAAAAAAGAAGAAACCTATTTCCTTTTGGTCTAGAGGATGAAATCTTAGCCTAAATGGAGACCTAACATCACTATTGTACAAGACCAATCACTTGGCTAAAGACCAGCCCTGTGGAGGCAGAGTCACTTTAAGTCATGCTGAAGAGGTAGGAGGAATAATTACTCCTTGAATGACATGTTCCTTCTGGGAAGTCCTGTCCCTGGTTTAGTCTCTACAAATTGTCATAAGGCTTGCTGCTTCTGCCCAGCAACTTTCCCACTGAAAGGATAGAAAAATAATACAGCCTAACTCTAATGACTCCAAGAAGTCAGAAGTTTAAAATGCTATCTCCCTCCAAAGAAGCTCTAACTCCAGCCTTCTAAGGAGCCCCAAACACTTCACATTCCAGAGCCTGCTTTTTGTGCTCTTTGTTAGAAACTAGGTAAAAGGGCACATTCCAGAGCCTGCCCTTTAAGAGCTAGGCAAAAAAGGCCTCGAAAAGGTGATCCTGGCCCCAAAATGTAACTGGAAATGAGCTAATTATTTGCTTATCTTGGTTCTGTAAACTGCTTACATCATTACCCACATCCAGGAGTTCACGCAGCTATAGACCCAAGAAGATAGGAAACTAATTGGTCCACAGAGTGCGGGCTCTGATAATTTAAACTGATTGGCCTAAAAACTATAGAGTGGTACAAACCAATTGGTTCACACTGTGTGGGCTCCCGATGCTAAGGAATGATTGGTTTGTAATTTTCAGGCTTTGTTGTAAACTTATAAAAGCTGTTGCAATTCTGCACTCGGGGTCTACAGTCCTCTACCCCTGTGTGGTGTATGGCTGTGGAACCCAGAATTCTGGAATAAAAAAAATCCTCTTTTGTTTTCTCTTTAATATTTTTATATTCTATATTCTTTGTTTACATTCCAAATGTTTTCCCCTTTCCCAGATACCCCCTCCCCATATGTCCCATAAACCTTCTCTCCATCCATTCTCCAATCACCTCCCTCCTTTTTCTCTGTCCTTATATTCCCCTCCAATGCTAGATCAATTCTTTCCAGGATCAGGACCCTCTCCATACTTCTTCATGGGAGTCATTTGTTATGCGATTTGTGCCTTGGGTGTTCAGAGCTTCTGGACTAATTTATATCCACTGATCAAAGATTGCATTCCATGTATATTCTTTTGTGATTGGGTTACCTCACTTAGGATGATATTTTCCAGATCAAACCATTTGCCTAAAAATTTTGTGAATTCATTGTTTCTAATAGCTGAACAACATCATTAGTCATTAGGGAAATGCAAATCAAAACAACCCTGAGATTTCACCTTACACCACTCAGAATGGCTAAGGTCAAAAACTCAGGAGACAGCAGGTGTGTGCGAGGATGTGGAGAAAGAGGAACACTCCTCCACTGCTGGTGGAGCTGTAAGCTGGTACAACCACTTTGGAAATCAGTCTGGCAGTTCCTCGGAAAACTGGACATGACACTTCCGGAGGACCCTGCTATACCTCTCCTGGGCACATACCCAAAGGATTCCCCTGCATGCAATAAAGACACATGCTCCATTATGTTCATAGCAGCCTTATTTATAATAGCCAGAAGCTGGAAAGAACCCAGATGTTCCTCAAAGGAGGAATGGATACAGAAAATGTGGTATATATACACACACAAAAAAAAATCCTCTTGTTATTGCATTGAGACTGTTTCTCGCGAGTGATTTGGGTGTCGCCTTCCGAGGTGTGGGGCACTGGGGGGGGCCTTGGTTTTGGGGAGTCTTACACCATGTTTTTTGTCTCCTTTGAATGCAAGTCATAATTAATGTATCCCTTTTTTCCCTGGTTCTTTAGCATCCTTACTTTTTATCTAAAGCCCTGCTTTCTAGCATGTGCTGACCCTCATTTAGGCTTAGTTGACTCAGAATGGATTTCTCTCTTCCTTGTCTCCATTTTTCTTTTGGCAGGTTTGGGGATTTACACCATGCCTGTGCTGGAATGTTTCTTTTAAACTCTTTTAAAATTGTTCTCAAGTTTCTGTTTGTGTTTACTCTTGAATTCTTTTACAAAGGAGACTAAGAACTTCAAGAACTATCCCCAATGTTCTTGGTCTCACTAACCTCAAATATAGGGTGATAAACTGGTGTTTATCAGGAGCAGAAAGTGAAGGGAAGAGAATGTCTCCCTACAGGGATTGTGTTCATTGTTAATGTAAATTCCTATGCCGAGCCCATGCTTCCCTGAGTGTATCTGACTCGAATGAGAGTGTGGAGTAAAGGTGTTTTTCAGAGAAAACTGTAATGGGTCACAACTAGTATTGGGGGAATTGAAGGTTCCATTCATGTGTTTTTAGTCTCTTTCTTAAAATAATTTAAAAGTGGGATAAAATGTAGCTCAAAGATCATTTCATTAGAGTTTAAGAGAAGTATAATAGATCAGTTAAGCTATGAGTTTTACCAGCAACTAGGAGAAAAAAAATGATTATAAGAAAGACAGGAGAACTGAGAAGGAGAATCAAGGGAAGTAGAGTACAAGCCATCTGATAGGGGAGATCTGAAAAGTGGGTGCTCCATAGTGAAGGGTAAATAAAATGAGAGGTAGGCAAAATAACAATGGTGACAGTTAAAAAGCAACAAGGGATTATATTGTTAATTATTTGCACACATATACACATACATACAAACTGCAACACACATAACTTAATGTATAAATTTATATATGTAGCTTTAATCAACATTTTTCATCTGAACTGATAGCACTCCCTCCAAAGACAAAAACATGCAATACCAGGCATTAAAAGTCCTCTTTTGTGTTATTGCCAAGGGATATCTAAGAGACTCCCAACACATAAAGTTTATTTTTGTTACTCTCCAAATGTATGAAGGTAAGGTCCTATTGCTGAAGAGATCATGCATCTCAGAAACAGGGCTCAGAGGTGCTTGAGCTAGAAGCGATATCAATGCCTCCTCCCTGAAGACTAGCTTTTATGTACCAGAAGGCACCATGCAAGCTTCCAAAGGAGGGAGCCAACCAACAGTCCTTCACAGCTATGATACATATGAATCACATTAATGACCAGCATGGCAGGATAACCCTACAGGTGCAGTAGTGGCACACATAGCTTGGTAGTAACCAATAGCTCTCTAGTCCTTTCCCAAAAGAGGGATATGATTGCTGGCACTAGAATCCTAGTTAACTAATCAGTGATAATGAGAACATGGTTACTGAAGAAGAATCTACAATCACTAATTTATTTAACTGCAATAATCCTTAACAAAATGTGGTTCTCCCCAGGGAAGAACATACCATTTGGTTTTCCAGTGACAAATGGTCAGCCCTGAAATATAGCTATAAATATAGATATAGATATAGAGATAGAGATAGAGAGATATAGAGATATAGATATAGATGCAGGCTAAGATATAGATATACCTATATCTCTATATAGATATACATAGAGAAATATATATATGTATGTATGTATGTATGTATGTATGCATAAAATAACCATTTATTTTAAAAGCCATAAATTTGAAAGATAGCAAGAAGGGTTATATGGGAAGGTTTGGAAGGAGGAAAGAAAAGTGAGAAATGTTGTAATTAAAATAAAAACACAAGATCACAAGGCTGGGCACTGGTTTTGTATACTTAGAATCCTACCCATTCGCAAATAGAGTGAGGTAGATTGCTGAATTTGAGGACAGCCTGGTATACAGGGTGAATTCCAGTACAGTCAGGGCTATCCAGAGAAAACCTGTTTCAATAATAATAATAATAATATCTCAAAATAAAACAATAAAAAGGAAGTTATAACCTTTGATCTTAGTCATAAAGACAGGATAAACAGTAAGATAGTTTGCATGTAATCATAGCACTTGACAGGCTAAGTGGGGAGGATTGGTATTTCTATGCCACCCTGACTAGATTAAGGGATCCTGTAATATAGATGAAGAAAAGAAAAGAGGAAAAGGAAGGGTGATCAGAAAGAGGTAGAGTAGACCAGGGAAAATGCCTGCCAGCCATGCAGGCCTGGCCAGAGAGGCAGCTTCTGCTGTCTTGTCCTTACCTTCCTGAAGGTTTGTAAGGTACCAAATGAGGAAAGGCATTGCTTGTAAGCCTGTTGTTTCAGAGCACAGGTACAAAAAAATAATCCACAGAAATGAAACAAAAAACTAAGAACTTCCAATATCTCAGAGTGGGTAACTATTTCCTTAGTAATATTTAAGACAACTTGTGATTGGCGTGAGGCTGAACTTGAAGCCATGCTCCCTGCCAAGAAAGACATTGTTTGTTTAATCGTACAGTCCTCAAACCCATTAGCCACTACCAAGAATTGAATGACATAATACTTATGTGTATTGATGGAGTCATCAACATGATGAACCACTGGAGGAGGCCCACAGGAAACCTAACTTGTAGGAAGAAAGAATCTCCTAATGTTGATACAGCTCCACTCTCCATATCATTTCAGTCATATGGAATGAGCAGCATCAGAGCCGAACTTGAGATTACCTCTCTATGGGCAGATATTCTAGAGAAGATGACCAAGGTAAAATGGGGTAATCTGAACCTGATCCACTTCAGTGAGCCTAACCAATCAACCACAGACTTGTGAGTCATAATACAAGCATATAGTTTAAAATCCCTAAACTACTATTTCAAGGTGTTCTATACAGAATTATCATAGCATACTAGTCAAGTTTTTTCAGTCTTGTTATTATACCCAAAATAAAGCAGGTACCAAATCCTGACAAAAAAATAAAGCAGAATATTATTTCTATGATTTAAAATAGCCATATTGATTATGGTGCCATAATCCAACATTATTTTTTTAATTTTAAATTACATGTTCTTTGTGTGTATGCGTGTGTGTATGTGTGTGAGTGTGTGTGTGTGTGCATTTGTGTATGCATGCTTGCATGTGGAGGTAAGAGGACAACTTGCTGGAGCTGATTCGTTTTGACTATGTAAATACCAGGGATTGAACTCAGTTCATAAGCCTTAGTGGCAAGCATTTTTATATGAGCCATCCTACCAGTCCAAATTGACCTTATTTTTACAAGTAATATGAACAAATCTAATTTAGTCCAAAGATTGATTCATTACAAGATCACAAGGAAAAACTTAACTGGGTGGATGGTAGAGTAGAATTTCATATAATTCAATCTTGTCTCAAGTCACAATACCGGCTGTCTATCTTTTTGCTATTATATAATGCTTGTAAGTATACTGACTGGTTTTGTGTGTCAACTTAACACAGGCGGGAGTTATCACAGAGAAAGGAGCTTCAGTTGGGAAAGTGCCTCTATTAGATCCAGCTGTGGGGAGTTTCTCAGTTGGAGATTAATAGGGAAAGTCCCATTTAGCATGGCACTATCCCTGGGCTAGTAGTCTTGGGTTCTATAGGAGAGCAGACTGAGCAAGCCAGGGGAAGCAAGCCAGTAAGGAACATCCCTCCATGGCCTCTGCATCAGCTCCTACTTCCTGACCTGCTTGAGTTCCAGTCCTGATCTCGTTTGGTGTGGAACTGTAGGCTGAATAAACCCTTTTCTCCCCAACTTGCTTCTTGGTTATGATGTTTTGTGGTGGAATAGAAACCCTGAATAAGACAATAAGTAACAGCAATATTTTTATCATAAAATAAGGGATAATATTTCAAAATGGAAATGCTAAAAAAATTCCTGGTACTTTGTACATTAGAATGATGAAACACTTGGAAGCACAGGTTAAAAAAACTATTTTTCTTCAGAATAGTACATCATCATAAAAAAAAAAAACTACCCTCCAGATTTAATGGATTGTGGTGATATTTCTCATCAATATGAATGGATGGATGGAAAAGTGTTTGACATATGACATAAGGAGCAATGAATTGGTTTACAATGTGCTTCAGACATTAAAGTGAAGAAAGTCTAAATATTAATTACTTAGTTGTTAATGTTAAATAATTCTGTCATCGAGGAGTGGCGGCGGTGGCAGCAGCAACAGCAGCAGCAGCTTGTCCAGAGGAAGGGCCATCAGCAGTAGAACCAAGCTGACAGGGTCCAGGCAGACCTTGCGCCCAGGACCACTGGCCATCGCAGGCCAGCCGGGCTGCAAGCAGCGGAGGATTTATGGTGCCTTTCACCAAACAGAAGCCACTTCAGAACTCTGCCTCCTGCCAGTCAGTTACGAGGCCTCCATATTGGTTCTCGGACCCCAAAGAAATCAGACAGACAGAGGTACGCAAATACAACCTGAGACCAACATCGCGGGGGTCTAAGCCCGACAGGCGTTGGCCTGCACCCAGGCCCTGGGCTGGTCTGGGGGCCACCAGTGTACAAACCTGGCGGGGAGGTTGTTTGCCCGGGCCAGCGCGCACCCCACCGCCATTTGCCTACGGGAAGCCAGAGAGTCCTAGGCATAGCCCGAGGCTGACATAGTAGGGGTCTAAGACAGTCAGGCCCTGGACTGCCCCCAGGCCCTGGGCTGCTTAGTGGGCCATCTGTGTGCCGACCAGGCCAGGAGGTTGTTAGCCCAGCAGACTCTCCCAGCACTCTCAGGGAGCGCGCACACGCTGCCATCCTGGCCACCTGACAGACCAAATTAACACTCACAGCTGAGGGGAACTTTGCTCAGACATTGGCCTGCCAGGCTTTTGCCGAGACTCAGGGCCCAAGCAGCTAGGCTAGCCTTGTGTGCACCAACCCGGTTGGGAGTTCTGCTGCCCAGCAGAGTGATCAGCACACAGAAAAGGTCCCGGCTGCATACACCCTCAGCACTCCCTGAAGGAGCAAACAGGCACCATCTGGTTCACAGACACAATCTGGGGCAAAGAACACTAGGGCTGCAAGGGCACCCAAGAGGAGGACAGCACATCAGCAATCTGCAACAGGGGAAACCCTGCCATCCAGTGTTGCAGAAATAGCCCTAGAGCCTCTCAGGAGGCTGAAACACCAGCCAGAGACAAGACCAACTAGCTCCAGAGAACAAGATGGCAAAGGGCAAACGCAGGAACGCTACTAACAGAAATCTAGGCAATATGGCAGCATCTGAACCAAACTCTCCAACATCAGCAAGTCCTGGTTATGCCAACACACCAGAGAAACAAGATTTGGATTTAAAATCACTGTTCATGATGCTGCTAAAAGAACACAAAAAGGAATTCATTGTTTCTAATGGCTGAATAGTACTCCATTGTGTAGATATACCACATTTTTTGCATCCACTCTTCTGTTGAGGGATACCTGGGTTCTTTCCAGCATCTGGCAATTATAAATAGGGCTGCTATGAACATAGTAGAGCATGTATCCTTATTACATGGTGGGGAATCCTCTGGGTATATGCCCAGGAGTGGTATAGCAGGATCTTTTGGAAGTGAGGTGCCCAGTTTTCAGAGGAACCGCCAGACTGCTTTCCAGAGTGGTTGTACCAATTTGCAACCCCACCAGCAGTGGAGGAGTGTTCCTCTTTCTCCACACCCTCTCCAACACCTGCTGTCTCCTGAATTTTTAATCTTAGCCATTCTGACTGGTGTAAGATGAAATCTTAGGGTTGTTTTGATTTGCATTTCCCTAATGACTAATGGTATGCACTCACTAATAAGTGGTTATTAACCTAGAAAACTGGAATATCCAAAACATAATCCACACATCAAATGAGATACAAGAAGAAAGCAGGAGTGGTCCCTGGTTCTGGAAAGACTCAGTGAAACAGTATTTGGCAAAACCAGAACGGGGAACTGGGAAGGGGTGGGAGGGAGGACAGGGGAAGAGAAGGGGGCTTACGGGACTTTCAGGGAGTGGGGGGGGGCTAGAAAAGGGGAAATCATTTGAAATGTAAATAAATTTATATCGAATAAAAAAAATAACAATTAAAAAAAAAACAAAAGAGGACGCACAGACAGACTGAAACTTTTAGTGTGTTAAAAGTTGTGATTAGTTATTTCTGTCATTGCTGTGACAAAACACCTGAGGAAAGCATCTTAAAGGAGAGCTTAACTGTTTTGGCTCACAGTTTGAGGGGATAAAGTCTCTCATCAGGAAGAAATGGTGACCAGATCTCAACGTGACTGGTCACATTGCAGCTACACCCAGGAAACAGAGAAAGAACAATGAATATCTGCTCTCAACTGGCTCAACCCTTTTAATTCAGTCTCAGACCTCAGCCAGAACTATAGTTCCACACACAATTAGGGTATGTCCCACCTACTTTACCTAATCTAATGATTGGTCCCAGATATGCTCAGAGATCTGTTTCCGTAGAAATTCTCAATCCCATCCATTAGACATTCTTGTTTAACCACGACAAGGCAGGAAAGAATGGATAACTCAGAAAATGGCACTTAAACAACTAAGTTTTGATGAAATAAAGTCAGGCTCCTATTTCATACCTATATCAGATGTAACTCGGAACTTCTCAATAATTAAAAGAAAACATTCTCATAAAAATTATATTTCTATGAAAGAACATGAAATATCATAGTGATATAATTATTAAAGATAAAAGATATTATTAATACAGTAGTTAAAATTATAAATTGCAAGACAAATAGGTTGATTACATTAATAATTCAAAAGTCTGTGGTTCTGTAAAAAGGAAAAATTTAAGACAATTAGAAATGTTTTCAACACATATGACACATAGAATAGATTTATATTTTTATCATAAAGTCATAAGAAATACTCATGAACAACAAATAAATGATTAAGGCAAAACAATCCAAGAGTTGCAAAGCAATTTTAGGAGTCTGCAAGATAACTCCATAGTTAAAGTCACCTGCCAGCACGAAGCAAGTCTTGAGTTGCAATTCCTGGAACTCACTTGGTAGAAATAAACCCTCTCCATCATGGTATCTATACTCTGTATTCCATATGTATGCTTTAACATACATGAATCTTCAACTCATGTCCATGTATACAGGATAAATGAAATGGAAAGGAAATTAA
Source organism: Apodemus sylvaticus (assembly GCF_947179515.1). NCBI lineage: Eukaryota > Metazoa > Chordata > Mammalia > Rodentia > Muridae > Apodemus > Apodemus sylvaticus. The sequence continues at coordinate 90,761,323 of NC_067473.1, read as the reverse complement.
AGGGTGGTTAGTATATATTTTTATCTATTAGACTGCTAAAAATTATAAAGGATATTAGAGTTGTTTAGAAGGATAATGTGAAGTAGGACAGTTTTATTTTTGTCTACTGGAAAGTCCATTATTATATTATCAGTACCTTGGAAAATTATCACCTCATATCAAAACCCTTCAAGCTTAAGTAACATGTAATCAAAATATTATATATGTATATTATATTTCCCTATAATGTATTTCCATAATAACCACTTCCAAAATGAATTGTATTTCATTTTTTTAGTGTACAGAAAAGTTAGAATCAAATTTGGAACTTTAGAATCAGACTGTCAAATAAAACATGGATTATCCTTGTAGTGATATTAGCCTTCTTTTAATGTGAAAAAATTACACGCAAAAAGCTCATTTTATTACAAAGAAGAAATACTAATAAAATGCTGTCAAGTAAAAAACACTTGTAAAATGAACAAATAATTACAGTGACTTTTCACTGAAAAATATGCACAAAAGTAGAAAAGGAAGATCATTGAGACATGGAATTTCAATTTTTCTATTTATTCCACTTCTTCCAAGTTTTATAGATATTTTAATACAATGCAATTATAAGCTATTTTGCTCATCCTTAATATGATTTATAATATGTAAAAAGTACAAGACAGCCAAGTGTTACACAATGGTTAAATCATCCTCTTAAGTGTTTTTTGTGAGTTGAAGGGCCAGAATAAATGAGCTCAGATTCAATTTAATAATTTAAGGAAAAGGACCATAAAAAGTGTTCCCAAAAAGAAGTTAACAGTAATAAAAGTAGAGATTTACATTTTAGTTGTTTGTAAAGTAGAAAAAATAATTAAAACCAAAGTATATCCTTTGAGAAAAAATGTGCACATAAAAAAAGCCAAAAAAACAAGTGCTAGAAATAAAACTTATATTCTGTACTGGAACCTCAAAACTGGGTCCAGGCATAGATTTCTACATATCCTACAAATAATATTAAGAAATTAATACTTGATAAGAATGGCAAAGGGACAACATCGAAGATGTAGCATTTGTGTTAATCAAAAGTAATAAAACAGTCAGCTAAAGAGGGGGGTCAACCAACACAAGCTGTGCTAAGGATGGAAGGTCAGGCTGTCTTTGCACTGCAAATGAGACGCTTTAGTCTAATAATTTTATGTAATATTCAAATACTCCGGCTGAGATCTTATAAATATTTTCTCATGCCGGTTTTTAAAATACCCAACCACTAGGAAAGGAGCCTTCTTACGGAAAAGAAATTTCTGCTGATGTCAGAGCCAAGTGGTTGGTTAATAGAGACAGCAGTGGCATTTGAGAGAAGGAAACAAATTGGAAGTGTGGGCTGGAGGCAATTGGTGCAAAGGTTGACCTGCTAGTCTTGAGGAATGATCTACAGAGGCATTGTTGGTGGTGTGCTGGCATGTATGGTGATGAGTCTGTCCACCACTGAGCACTGACCTACGCTGTAGTGTGGCTTCCTAACTAGCTCAATGTCTGCCCTCTCAAGACTGGAATTCTGTTGCCAGGTGCTGCCATTTAACCCATTAGAAATAAAGAATATATCTAATGAAAGAAAGAAAGAAAGAACGAAAGAAAGAAAGAAAGAAAGAAAGAAAGAAGGAAGGAAGGAAGGAAGGAAGGAAGGAAGGAAGGAAGGAAGGAAGGAAGGAAGGAAAGAAAGAAAGAAAGAAAGAAAGAAAGAAAGAAAGAAAGAAAGAAAGAAAGAAAGAAAGAAAGAAAGAAAGAAGAGAGAAAAAAGAAAAGTTGCAGAGGATACGTCACATTTTTTGGTAACACTTATTTTAAATTATGTATGTCTCTGTGAAGGTACGTGCATATGAGTGTGGGCCCTCATAGAGGCCAGATGCAGGATTCCCATGGAGCTAGAGTTATACACAGGCAGTTATGGGCTGCTGGATGTGGGATCTGGGAATGAAACTTGAAACCTCTGGCAGAACAGCAAGCTTTCTTAATCATTGAGCCATTTCTCCAATTTCAATGTCACTTTTAGGGGAAATCTTGATATGAGTGTTTACAGATATGTATATATGTACCTTCTAAAACTGTCACATTACAAGCAAGAAGTTCTTCAGCCTGTGAACTAAGGATGGTTACAAGTCCCTTTATCTCTCCTGTTTAGAAGTAGAGTGAGTGTATTTCAACCTGTGGGCCACAGATTGTCCTCTTAAGTCAGAGAATAAAGCTAAAATTAGGCTAAGGCAACTTTGTTAGGGAAGTCTTAGAAGAAATCAGTATTTCCAGTCCTCCTCCTTGCACCTGTATTCCTTAGGCTTTGAGCTCTAGGAATCTCACCTTTATGATCTGAGACCCTAAGCAAATAACTCATAGGCTGCCTAGGGACAAAGCCTCAGAGAGCCCTCAGGCAATGATCAGCCTCAACCACTAGTCACAAAACTGAGCCATTCGCTACAATCATCAGAGTCAAGAAAAAAGGACATCCTTTTTCTTGACTCCAATGGACATCAAGCATCTGGAATGGAGAACCTCCTGGAGTGAACTCACAGCCCAAGAGACCATAAAGTTGATGCATGGGGCAGTTGCCTTGCAACATGGCATATGTAAAAAAAAAAAAAAAAAAAAAAAAAAAAAAAAAAAACAGCCTGTAGCCATGGTGGGCAGATTGAAGATAGAATAATGTAATTATTTTCTGTGATTGAGAAATAAAGATTATAGAGGGGGAAACCCAGGTGTTTTATGATTAAAAGATCACTCTCCACTTAACAGACAATGATAACCAGAAGATAATGGTTTTAGTCACTGTGTGTGTGTGCAGTGAAAAATCTATATGTCTAGAATTAGATTAATATGTTATCCACAGATCTGCCCATTTCTTTTTCTTTCCATCCATCCATCCATTCATAGAATCCATCCAAGAAGAGAAAGTGATCTGAACATTATACATATCATACATTTAAATTATGTATAAAGTCTTTAGATGTTGTTGATGTTTAATCTATAAATCATTATTGTAACTGTGAAAGACAATTATGACAATTGTAACTGTGAAAGACAATTATGACAATAATTGGTAATGTATAATCTTTATCCCCAAGGGGTATACTCACTTTCTAAGTTTTTATGTAATATTTCTCCTTAATTTTTGGTTTTCTTTCTTCTTTTTATCATTCCCAAAATCACATAGAGTCTATTAAGACAATATAGTCTCTGTGGTCAGTTTAATGTCTACATAGCATAAGATTCTTTGACTAAGTACCACACATAATAATATAAAAAAAGTATGAATAAAAAGCTAGAACTACAACTCCAAGATCAACAAGAACAAGATATGCAAATAACCTCATTTAAAAGAACAGTAGCACTGGGCTGGTAGTTATTGCAGTAGAACATCATATATGTTGTTCTCATATATGTAACATAGGTTTTCTATTCTCTGCACATGTGAGATGATTGTAAGTATGGTAGAATTGATGCAAAGAGGAAGAATGTTGCTATTCATACACTATATAATAGAGATTGGTATATATTCTTATTTTTAAATAATGGGAATACATTAGCATTTGTTCAATATCAATTTCAAGTTCCCATAAAAGTGCAGGCTATAATCAAACATAAGGCATAAACTCACACTTGGGGCTCATTTCCAACCTAGAGGAAAATATACCTTTCTTTCCTGTCTAAAGAAGAAGCAGAAGGAATAAAATAATGTTGCTTGCTGTCTCTTGGTCATCTTTCATCCTCTGCACTGAAGAGCAGGGCTTCCTTTTATTATCCTTTGTGACACAGTGAAAAATGTCTTTAGATTTTTTTCTCAATTCCATGTTGCTTCATAGTCCCTGGCACTGTTCTTAGGCATCTAAATTATTCTTGACCCTCATTCTTATGTATACATTGTGACTTCGATCATTTTGGGTGTTTTCATTGTTACCAGAAAGTTCCTTGAAGAAGTGTACCACTTTGTCCAGACTCCCAGCCACTTTCTTCTTCCATGGTACTATCTGTGACTGTGTGGTCTCAGTCCACTTTTGACAGCTTCCTTTTCCTTTAACTCCATCTTAACCTTATTAATGTCAGAACTCCTAATGATATTACTGTAAGCTTTCTGACATGGACACCTGACATGACATAACATTGCACAGTTTCCAATTCTGCTTCTTTTTTTGGCTTGTCCTGACTTCAGGATGACATGCAAAATTCCTTTTCCAGAGTTCTTGGTATTTTTCCTTCTTTAACAAGTTCCTCTGTGTCAGCAGTGTTAACTCTAGGGACAGTTCTTCTTGTTAAGCTGAGAAGTGATCAAAATTGTTTCCACAGTACGGTCTTATGAATGAATAGTAGAAGATGACTGTAAACCAGTTTTACAAGCAGATTTGATTGGCTTCAGGTCACCTTCTCCGGAAGCACATTCAGTTGTGTACTGTCTCCTCCTAAATGTCACTGGGACATTCACATTTCTCTGATTTCTCAAAACAGTTTTCAGCAGGTGGGTTGATCTCTGCCTTCTTGTCTGCTTCACTGATGACAGGCACCATTACTATGAACATAGAAGTTCTATCAAAGCAAGTGATTGTGTCTCAGGAGGCAAGACTGAAATTAGATGAGCTAGGGAAGTTTTATTGGAAACATCTGTCATCTTGCTGTGTAGACTGTGCATATTTAAACAATAGCAACAGAGGTGACAACACACATGATCTGGTCCTTTGAGGAATACATCCCTCTTGCTTCATTTTTCTTAGATTTCTATGGGGCAGATATTCAGCTGCCTGTAGCTCAAATATTGCAGAAGTGAAATTGAATGAATCAGGCTATAAAGCTAGTTGTCATTTGCTATTAAGATCATGCAGCAGGCAGGAGAGTGAGGAGCTCTGTCCCTGTCTGCCTATCAGGTTTTATATTCCTGCTGCACTACAGGCTCATTTCAAGAATCTTTAAAATCTAGGGACTTTTCTTCTTGTTAAGTATAGAATTGGTCAAAATAGTTTGCATAGAATGTTCTTATGAACATCCCAACTAACTTCTATCTGACTAATCTTGCTTATCCATAATAAAAGACATATATAGCCTCTGCTGGCAAGATTCAATAAGTAATGTGATCAGTTCTGACAGATAACAAAAGTTGTCATTACCACCTGATGTATGTGCCTGACTTGGAAAGAAGATATCAGCAAGATGATGGCTGCATCAGTTAAACTCAGGGACTAAGCCCTTCCTGAAAAAATGCTGCTCATTAGCTTTATGGCCTTAGAGTTCATTTTTGAGCCTCAGGTTTTGCAAAATGATGATAGAGTATCTACAACATAGGACTGACGCAATTGTTACAGTGCATAGTGGAAATGAATTTAAACCATGGGATACCAGTTGGTAACATTCTTTGGTGAGTCATTGGTGTTTTCAAGATTCTTTTCAACTTCAGTGATATCGTATCATCTGCAAATAGTGATATTTTGACTTCTTCCTTTCTGATTTGTATACCTTTCTCCTCCTTTTGTTGGCTATTTGCTCTAGCTAGAACTTCACATACTATATTTAATAGAGATGGAGGGAGTGGGCAGCCTTGTTTAGTCCCTAATTTTAGTGGGGTTGCTTTGAGTTTTGCTCCATTGAGTCTGATATTGGCTACTGGTTTGCTGTAAATTGCTTTTACTATGTTTAGGTATGGGCCTTGAGTTCCTGATCTTTCTAAGACTTTTAACATGAAGAGATGATGAATTTTGTCAAATGCTTTCTCAGCATCTAATGAAATGACTATGTGGTTTTTTTTTCTTTGAGTTGGTTTATATAGTGGATTACAGTGATGAATTCCATATATTGAACTATCCCTGCATCTCTGGGATGAAGCATACTTGATCATGGTAAATGATCTTTTTGATGTGTTCTTGGATTTGGTTGGCAAGAATTTTATTGAGTATTTTTGCATTAATTTCCATAAGGAAAATTGGTGGGAAATTATCTTTCTTTGTTTGGTCTTTGTGTGGTTTAGTTATAAGCATAATTGTGGCTTCATAGAACAAATTGGGTAGTGTTCCTTCTGTTTATATTTTGTGATTTTGTGGAATAGTTTGAAGAGTATTGATATTAGGTCTTCTTTGAAGGTTTGATAAAATTCTTCACTAAACCCATCTGGTCCTAGGCTTTTTTTTTTTTTTTTTTGAGAGTATTAATGACTGTTTCTATTTCTTTTGGGTTTATAGGATTGTTTAGATGGTTTATCTGATCCTGTTTTAACTTTGGAACCTGGTATCTGTCTAGAAAATTGTCCATTTCGTCCAGATTTTCCAATTTTGTTAAGTATGCACTTTTGTAGTAGGATCTGATGATTTTTTTGAATTTCCATGGTTTCTGTTGTTATGTTTCCCCTTTCATTTCTGATTTTATTAATTTGGGTACTGTTCCTTGCCCTATGGTTAGTCTAGCTATGGGCTTATCAATCTTGTTGATTTTCTCAAAGAACCAGGCACCTGGTTTTGTGGATTCTTTGTATGATTCTTTTTGTTTCTATTTGGTTGATTTCAGCCCCAAGTTTAATTATTTCCTGCCCTCTACTTTTTTTGCTTTTATTTGCTTCTTTTTGTTCTAGAGCTTTCAGGTGTTCTGTTAATCTGCTAGTGCATGCTCTCTCCAGTTTCTTTTTGGAGGCACTCGGAGCTATGAGTTTTCCTCTTAACACTGCTTTCATTGTGTCTCAAAAGTTTTGGTATGATGTGTCATCATTTTCATTAAATTCTAAAACGTCTTTAATTTCTTCCTTGACCAAGTAATCATTGAGTAGAGCATTGTTCAGCTTCCATGTGTATGTGTTTTCCGTTGCTCTTGTTGGTATTTAAGACTAGATACAGTGGTGATCTGATCGGGTGCATGGGATTATTTCAATCTTCTTGTATCTGTTGAGTCCTGTTTTGTGACAAATTATATGGTCATTTTTGGAGAAGGTTCTATGAGGTACTGAGTAGAAAGTATATTCTTTTGCTTTAGGATGAACCGTTCTATAAATATCCGTTAGATCCATTTTTTCATAGAGACTTCTGTTAGTCTCACTGTGTCTCTGTTTAGTTTTTATTTCATGATCTGTCCATTGCTGAGAGTGGGGTATTGAAGTCTCCCACTATTATTTTGTGGGGTGTGATGTGTGCTTTGAGTTCTAATAAAGTTTCTTATGAATGTGGGTACCCTCACATTTGGAGCATAGATGTTGAGAATTGAGAGTTCATTTTGGTAGAGTTCTTTTCTTTTACCAGTATGAAGTATCCTTCCTTATCATTTTTTGAAAACTTTTGATTGAGGGTTGATTTTATTCAATATTAGAATGGCTACTCCAGTTTGTGTCTTGGGACCATTTGCTTGGAAAATTGTTTTTCTCAACCTCTTACTCTGAGGTAATTTCTGTCTTTGTCCTGTATGCAGCAAAATGCTGGGTCCTGTTTAAGTAGTCAGTCTGTTAGTCTATGTTTTTTTGTTTGTTTGTTTGTTTTTTTGGTGGGGGGAATTGAGTCCATTGACATTAAAAGATATTAAGGAGAAGGAGAAGTTATTGTTACTATTATTTATTTTTCTTTCTTTTTTTTATTAGGGGTGGAATTATGTTTTTGTGGCTATCTTCTTTGGGCCTTTTTGAAAGATTACTTTCTTGCTTTTTTCTAGGGTGTAGTTTCCTTCCTTGTGTTGGTGTTTTCCATCTATTATCCTTTGTAAGCTGGATTTGTGGAAAGATATTGTATAAATTTGGTTTTTGTCATGGAATATCTTGTTTTCTCTGTCTATGGTAATTGAAAGTTTTGTTGGGTATAGTAGCCTGAGCTGGCATTTGTGTTCTCTTAGGGTCTGTATGACATCTTTGCTCTCTTCTGTGCCTATTATCCTTAAGTTTTCTCATTGTGTCCTGAATTTCCTTGATGTTTTGGGTTAGAAGCTTTCTGCTTTTTGCATTTTCTTTGACTGCTGTGTTAGTGTTTTCTTTTTTTTTTTTTAATTTTTTTTATTCAATATAATTTATTTACATTTCAAATGATTTCCCCTTTTCTAGCCCCCCACTCCCCGAAAGTCCCGTAAGCCCCCTTCTCTTCCCCTGTCCTCCCACCCACCCCTTCCCACTTCCCCATTCTGGTTTTGTCGAATACTGCTTCACTGAGTCTTTCCAGAACCAGGGGCCACACCTCCTTTCTTCTTGTACCTCATTTGATGTGTGGATTATGTTTTGGGTATTCCAGTTTTCTAGGTTAATATCCACTTATTAGTGAGTGCATACCATGATTCACCTTTTGAGTCTGGGTTACCTCACTTAGTATGATGTTCTCTAGCTCCATCCATTTGCCTAAGAATTTCATGAATTCATTGTTTCTAATGGCTGAATAGTACTCCATTGTGTAGATATACCACATTTTTTGCATCCACTCTTCTGTTGAGGGATACCTGGGTTCTTTCCAGCATCTGGCAATTATAAATAGGGCTGCTATGAACATAGTAGAGCATGTATCCTTATTACATGGTGGGGAATCCTCTGGGTATATGCCCAGGAGTGGTATAGCAGGATCTTCTGGAAGTGAGGTGCCCAGTTTTCGGAGGAACCGCCAGACTGATTTCCAGAGTGGTTGTACCAATTTGCAACCCCACCAGCAGTGGAGGAGTGTTCCTCTTTCTCCACACCCTCTCCAACACCTGCTGTCTCCTGAATTTTTAATCTTAGCCATTCTGACTGGTGTAACATGAAATCTCAGGGTTGTTTTGATTTGCATTTCCCTAATGGCTAATGAAGTTGAGCATTTTTTAAGATGCTTCTCCGCCATCCAAAGTTCTTCAGGTGAGAATTCTTTGTTTAACTCTGTACCTCATTTTTTAATGGGGTTGTTCGGTTTTCCGGAGTTTAACTTCTTGAGTTATTTATATATATTGGATATTAGCCCTCTATCTGATGTAGGATTGGTGAAGATCTTTTCCCAATTTGTTGGTTGCCGATTTGTCCTCTTGATGGTGTCTTTTGCCTTACAGAAACTTTGTAATTTTATGAGGTCCCATTTGTCAATTCTTGCTCTTAGAGCATACGCTATTGGTGTTCTGTTCAGAAGCTTTCTCCCTGTACCGATGTCCTCAAGGGTCTTCCCCTGTTTCTTTTCTATTAGCTTCAGAGTGTCTGGCTTTATGTGGAGGTCCTTGATCCATTTGGATTTGAGCTTAGTACAAGGAGACAAGGATGGATCAATTCGCATTCTGCTGCATGCTGACCTCCAGTTGAACCAGCACCATGTGTTGAAAAGGCTATCTTTTTCCATTGGATGTTTTCAGCCTCTTTGTCGAGGATCAAGTGGCCATAGGTGTGTGGGTTCATTTCTGGATCTTCAGTCCTGTTCCATTGATCCTCCTGCCTGTCACTGTACTAATACCATGCAGTTTTTAACACTATTGTTCTGTAGTATTGCTTGAGGTCAGGGATACTGATTCCTCCAGATTTTCTTTTGTTGCTGAGAATAGTTTTAAAATCTGGGGGAATCACTATTCTGTATTTCTTTAAGGGAGTTATTTATGTACTTCTTAAAGTCCTCTATTGTCATCATGATAAGTGACTCCAAATCTTGCTTTTCCAGTGCGATGGTATATCCAAGATTTGCTATGGTGGGAGAAGTGGGTTCTAATGATGCCATGTAACTTTGGTTTCTGTTGCTTATGTTCTTATGCTTGCCTCCCTTTATCTAATTATCTCTAGTGCTAACTCCCTTGCTATATCTGACTGGAGCCTGTCCTTCCTGTGATCCAGGTTGTGTCAGAACTCCTCAGAGTTCAGCTGTCTTGGTGATCCTGTGATTCTGTGATCCTGTGATCTTGAGATCCTGGGTGTGTCAGAGCTCCAGGGACCTGGACCTGCCTCTAGGACCCTGAAATCCTGGTATGACCAAGCTCCTTGTATCCTGTGACCCTGTGATCCTGGTGTATTAGAGCTTGGGAATGGAGCTTCTTCTGGGTTTTGTAAGACAGCTTAGGGCACCTGCTCAGACTGGAAGCAACCTGTGCCATTGGTCGGGTGATGTTTCTGGGTGCCTGGGTCCCACTGGTCCCAGTTACTCCCAGTGTTGGGGCAGATGTTGTGTCCTCTTCCTTTTATTACTTTCTGTTTTGAATAAAAAATACTGGGGAGAAAGGTATTGAAAAGAACACTGTGGAAGAAGTCAGGTGGCCATGCCATTTCAAGTTCTTGTTACCCAGCATTTGATAAAGATGTGTAAAATAAATATGTATCCCCTGCTTACAATGAAGGACTAAAATAAAAGCATCACTTTGGATTGCTTCATCTTTAAATGCTGCTCTGTGAGTATGTATAAAACTTTGACATATTCTGTGGGGATAAATGGAGTTCCATTTTCACACAATTTATTCAATGGGATCCTTATTTCAGAGAATCTATCATTTTCACAAATAGAAAAAGACTAAAAGAGAAGTATAGAAAACTTCCAAAATACTGAAGAGTTAAGTATCATTTCAGCCAACCATAAGTGTAGACAGTAAAAGAAAAGAAAATATGTGTTATCTGGTGTCACTTAGTAAGGTTGTTAGTGCTCCAAGCCTCATAGTGATGGAGTAGAGGGAGGCTGTACATTCAAATTCTGTTTCTGTTCTTTGGCCCACAGGACATTGTGTTTACATGGGAAAGTTTCCATATATATACATAACACGTAACTCTGTCATGTCAATATTCCTGTAAGAAGTGCAGTGTGGAAATGTTTTTTGTATACTTAGATATGCATTCAAATTCTATGGGGGTATTGACAATTTTTTTCTCCCTTGCTCTTCTTGGTGCATCGATTACATGAAGGTATAAAGGAACTCTTAGAGAAAGTTTCACTGGCCAGAAAAGTTAAATATTAAAGCTAAAAGAAAAAAAAGTCTCCCAATAAGTCAGAACCCTGTATAATCTGCTGATGGCCATTGTGCCTTCTAAAGATCTCTATATGGTGGGTTTGATTCTTTTTGTTGTTGTTGTTGTTTTTAACACCTACTACAAGGAATTAAAAACAACAACAACAAAAAAAATATGATTCTTGTACTTAATTACCCAGATATCTTTGACCCAAGCTGCAGCAGAATTAGAACACTAAGGCCACATCAGGGAGGTCTATGAGACCCAGGGTCTTAGCATTCCAGGGGTCTTTCCAACAACAGTGCAGGACAATTTAGAGATGGTGATTTTTGCTTTCAAAGCCCTGGGTGATACCCATGAGTGGAGGGTTATTGGTTATTTAAACACAGTTCCAGAAATTTTCATTAATTGTGTTGACACAAACTGTAAAGCATTCAGTTTAGTTGTACTACATCACACTTTTAATAGGTACTGCAACTTACAAACTTGTGTACAAATTGAAGAATTATCCATAAAAGTAGATACACCGTCCCCACTTCTGTTGCTCTTCATTTTGTTTAACATTGAATGTATCAAATAGATTCAATTAGATTTAATTCTCAACAGAATGGTGTGGAAGGCAGAATGATATTCTGTAGTTTGTATTTTGTCTTGTATCAAACAATGTTTCAGAGTTTTAAGTTGCACAAGATAAAGCAATACAGTTTAGGGATGCCCTGTATTCTAACACTTTGGTCACTAATCACCAAAAAGAGTGGCAGTATACTCTGTGACATATTTCTAAGAAATATTGTCACTTCCTTTATTTGTAAATGTATACTTGAAAATATTTTCACAGTGATTCACTTGCCTAGTGCATTTCTCAGAACCTATCCCTGTCATTAAAGAAACTCATTATTGTGTCTATATGGAAAGAATTATTCATGTGTAACTACAAATCAGTATGCTGACCCTCAAAAATGTTCCTCAGCAAATATTGCTGCTTAAACAGAAATTATAATCATCTAAGTATTCATTTCTCAGCTTTATGTATATAAAGAAACATTCTTCTACTATGCAGTGACTCTGATTTATCATGGCACGGTAAATAAACAATTCTGCTCCCCTAGAAGGTGGGTGAGTTATGTTTTAGAAGCAAATTATAAAATTTACATAGAAATTAGAAATTCCTTTACATTATAAATTTGAAAAACTGTCAAAGGGGAGATCAGGTGTTATTTCTTTAGAGAAATAGGTGGATAGCAGTGTATCTATCTATGGCAGGCATGACAGCAGGCACCTTTGTGTAAACTAGCTCCTTTTACTCAAGGGACTATCTTAGTTGCACAGAGTAGTGGGTGTCAGTTTCATCACCTGAAAAGTGAGAAAGAATAAACACCAACTTCTTCCCACCTATGATAATTAGTGATAACATAGTGAATATACCAAAAATGCCTATATCAATATTTAGCATATATCAACCAAGCTCGATGTTAAGTTTGCTAGAATTGCTACCATTACTATTTTAGGAAAATGTTTGCATTAACTGCCAAACAGTATGATAAAATTTACTCTTAAATGAATATTCTTTTTTTTTAATTTATTGATATATTTATTTACATTTCAATTGATGTCCCCTTTCCTGGACCCCCACTCCCCGAAAGTCCCATCAGTCCCCTTCCCTCCCCCTGTTTTCCTACCCAGCCCTTCCCCCTTCCCTTGATTTGTTAGGTAATACTCAGTGGGTTGAGAATGACCTGGGTTCCTATAGTGAATATATTAAATAAAATATGTTACTAACCATCTACTAATGTAGATATTATGTTTTGCTAGAGCTATAAAAAAATAATGGCATGAAAACTATTTAAAATGTAATAAAATAATATTTCATAGTGGGCATGGTGGTTTATACCTATAATCCCAATATTGTTATAGCAGATGCAGGAGGATCTCTGTGCGATCAGAGCCTAGTCTAAATAACTAGTTGCATACTAGTCCTAGCCACATAGGAAAACCATGTGCCAAATTTTATTCAATAAATTTACAGAATAAGTATATTTTAAAAGAAAAGGAATATCAGAACACTAATCTTTTGGCTGATTACTGAGTATCAATGTTAGTATAAGTGCTTAATGCTGTAAATGGTCCAATACATAAAAATTGATTTAAAAGTATTTGGGATATTTCTTGAGATAATATGAAATAAATTCAATTTTTACCTGTAATTTCAAAGCAAGATTATATTTCTGGTATGGATGATGGATGGCTATTGTGAGAGCTGTGGGGCTAGACAGCCCCTGAAAAGATATTGTCCAGAGGGAATGTGATGATGGACTGAAGAATCTGTCTGGGATGACACTCCTGAGATGGTGCTGCTGTGCTGGGCATGGTTACTAGAAGGGCCCATGACAGCATCTTAGTTAGTGCACTTCTGGGAGGTAAATTACCAAAACTTAATAGTACTCCTCTTTTTAAATTCTTTTTTTTGTTTGTTTGTCTTGTTTTGTTTTGTTTTTTATTTTTTCCAGACAGGGTTTCTCTGTGTAGCCCTGGCTGTCCTGGAACTCACCCTGTACACCAGACTGGCCTTGATCTCAGAAACCTGCCTACATCTGCCTCCCAAGTGCTGGGATTAAAGGCATGTGCCACCACCACCCGGCCTCTTTTTGTATTCTTAACTAGAGCAGTAAGTGATATAACAGGTATGCAGCATTCTGATTTCGACTGAGAGTGTATCCTAATCTTTGAAAGTCTCTGATGTTGATATCACACACATTTATTACCTCTGGGCTGTACTTGGAGTAAAGCAGAATAAAACTAGAGAGAAAGAAGGGGATGGGAAAAGAGATTTGACTCCAGGGAAATTTAGAGGGGTATCTCAGAGGTAATATTTCACTGAAGCTCTGAGTTGAAAAAGGGCCAATGAGAATACAAATTAAAATGATAATATTGTGTCTTTTCATACAAAATAATGGTGTTGTCAGATCCGCAATCTGTAGCAAGTCCTGTTAAGTACATGGACAAAACAGTACCCTGTAGATTGCTGGGGACAATGTTCAGTGAGTACATCCATCATGGAAATATTGTATGGAGGCTTCTCAAATAATATATGAATATTACATTTCCCAGAAGAAACAGAAATCAACATGTTATAGACGCAGTGAAGCCTTCATGTGATTTCAACCTAAGTGTCTACTGATGGGTAACAGAAGAATAGTGTGCATATGTGGGATTTAGTATATTCAACTCAGATGTGCAGAATGCAGAATAGGGCTCACTGGAAGCAGGGCTGGGGTCTGGAAACATGGAGATGGGAATTGGTCAACAGCAGAGAGAGCTTGATAAGGATGCTGAGAGCTCTACCTTACAACAGGGACTGTGCAACGAAAGCCACAGTACTGTTTAAAAACTGATAAAATACCTTAAAGGCCATCACTAAATAGAGGAAACTAGGCAGTCCATATGCATGTATTACTTAGTAATAGTTTAAATTATCATTAATAAGATACAATTTAATTAACATTTGATAATAATTAATATGACATGGTTATATTATATCATTGTATTAATAATGTAATAAAAATGAAAATTCTAAATTAATTAATGATAACAAATAGCTTAATTATTAATGTTAATAGCTTAATTATTAATGTTTGCAAATATGTACATATGTACTTTATACATACATTAAGATATGTAATATGTGGCCAGGCGGTGGTGGCACACACCTTTAATCCCAGCACTTGGGAGGCAGAGGCAGGCAGATTTCAGAGTTCGAGGCCAGCCAGGTCTACACAGAGAAACCCTGTCTCGAAAAAACCAAAACCAAAAAAAAAAAGATATGTAATATGTATACATGTTTAAAAACATTACATTGTATATTGCAGTAATATACTAGTTTTATATTATACTTTAATAAAGAGTTAGGGTAGGGAGAAGCCACCCATTAACATAGTTGAGGATTAAAAGTTAATCTTAGAAATTAGAAAATTAGTTTAAGATATTGTAATCTTTTCTACTTTTTAAAAAAACTATCATTTATATATTCTATTCAGTTTTACCTTGATACAATTTTACCTTGATACTTATATTTAATATTTGAGGTAGGACCTGATAATGTAGCTCAGGTTAGCCTTGAACTTTAGAATGACCTACTTCAAATTCCCAAGTGCTCCCTTTGTGACAATCTTTCGTTATATTACAAAATTAGATTTATATATAAGCTGACTATTCACGCAGCTCTGTCACATGCTGAGAGTTGGTTAAGTGTAGGATGTGAGGTAAACATGAATTTTCTATGTCAATCACATATGATTTATACTTAAAAGAAGAACAAGGCTTTTCTAATGCAAAGAAGAACCCTAATATTCACCTACCATTATTGGTTTAGATGAGTCTCCACCTCAAACTTCAAACAATGTTAAAAACAAGAGTCCACTTATTTCAAAAATAGCAATGAAAAGGCTGATTTCTCAGTGGGTGATACTCTTGAGTCTGAAGCTCAGACCCCCCAATAACCATATGAAAAGCCAAGAGCGGTGTTAGCCACTCCACCTTAGTGCTGATTTTCATTGTGAGAGACTGCATTTCAAGAGAAAACATATAAAATGTAGAGAAAGGGAGACATCCAATGTTGACTTCTGACCTCAACACACACATCCATAGATGTGTATACCTACACATACATATACACATACAGCACACAGACACAAGAGGGACAGTAAATGTTCAAGAATAGCACACAATTAAACTACTGTATGTTCAAACATCTGGTCATTCTTATTTACTGCTTGCTTCAGGCTCTATACTCTGAGCATTCACTACAGGTAGAATGAGAACTGGGTTTAACATGACATCGTATGCTAGAGTCCTGTCAAATATTTTCAAAATCTTTTTAATAAAAATTTAGAACAGAAAATTATGATACAGAAAAGATGAAGTCTGGGAATAGATCATATGAAAATGTCTCTTATCATGTTAAGGTCCTCTTAAGGCTTACCTTGATTTTAGCTTTAAAGAGTCTACAAGATGATTATACTATGTTAATTTGAGTTCCCAAAATTGTTTGCATGAGAATCCACATGTCCACAACTAAGACACAGAGCGACCCTACCCCAGTTGTTTCTTGTTGGTAAATGAAATTGCTGGCAGCCAATGTTTGGGCAGGGGAGGCAAAAGCAGGACTTTTAGGGTTTGGGGTTAGGGATAGAGGGAGAAGGAGATCTGCCAGGCCTAGAATGAGCAGGACAGAAAGCACAGCTACCATTTAGGAGCTGTGTGTGTGTGTGTGTGTGTGTGTGTGTGTGTGGTGTGGTGTGTGTGTGTGTGTATGTGTGTGTGGTGTGTGTGTGTGGTGGTGGTGGTGGCATGTGTGTGTGTGTGTGTGTGTGTTGTGTGTGTGTGTGTGTGTGTGTGTGGTGGCATGTGTGTGTGTGTGTGTGTGTGTTGTGTGTGTGTGTGTGTGTGGTGGCATGTGTGTGTGTGTGTGTGTGTGTGTGTGTATGGTGTGTGATTCATTTGGGGCAAGTAGCAAGAAACACAGCTACCACCAGTATGTATTTAAGTACTTAATTGGGCACTGCTACATTCATCAACTATTTCTTGATGCCCTATTCATTATGTGTCTAGCACATTTCAGAGTGTCTGAGCATATGTAGCTCTGAATGAGAAAGAAAGGCAAAGCTTGCAACTGGAAGAACTGAAGTCTCACAAAACTCCATGTGCTACCTTTTCTTTGTTATACAAATAATTGAAGAAATTGCATTCAGTTCAGTTGTCCAGACATGAATAAAAGTTGCGTTAGCACACATAGGGTTATCCAAGCCTGTATGGGTTCTTAATACCAATTTTATAGTGATTATACAGGAACTTCTATTACCCATTATGAACCCATTTATATATACAAGAGCCCAGTACTTCAAAAACAGAGTAGAAAGAATTCATCTTGAGGGTCTGTCTCAGCTATTGTCCTAACTGTATTTTTTCATATTCTGGCTTTTTACAATTCTCTAATACTGGAACACGCTGTTGAAATACCACAGAAACGCTGATGTTTTTTGTACTTAAGCTTCATGAATATTTTACTTTTAAAACTCTACCCTCGGGGTCTTACATCACCAGAGCAGTATATTCTTTTCTTGATGCATAAATTACCCTAAAAATGCTTTCAATTTCAAGCAAGGTCAGCCCGAAAAGAGTAAGAAAACCAACAGGGCTTAGTTAATGCATTTTGAATATAGAAATACAAAAGATGGAAAAGTGACACTATGTGTATTATGTTGCTTTGTATTACCAGTTACTAGTGCTTAAAATAAAAATCAGTCTAATAACATATTTTGTGTAAGAAAATAACTCATTTTTATCCTTTCCCTTACATAAATTATTTGTATACTTTATCATACAAAGTATAGAAGCTTAGAAGGGGGAAGAGGGTGATTAGAAGTCTTTGATAAGGAAATGGCTTTGAAGTTAAGTTCTGAACTCTCTAGTCCTGAGCTATGTAGAAGAGAGAAATTGACAGGAAGGACCATGTATATTTATTTGAAGCATGGTAGTGCCAACCTAAGTTCAGCCAATTCAATGTAGTAGAAACATCCGAGATGAGAACAGAATTCAAGCAGGGTGAAAGTCCTGGGAGAATGTGGAAGCTTTGGTACAGAAACAGACTTTGGGGACCCTGCACATCCCGAGGAGCTTTACAGGGAGGTACATAATATGATTTTTGGCACAAGGTGCTGTTTCTGTGTCTGTACCGAGGTAGCGTGTGACACTTTGTAACTAGGATCATGCCATAGTACAAGACAAAATTCAGATAATAGCAATGATGATATAAAACTACAGCCAGGAATACTTTCCTTTCTGTTCAATGGCAACAAGAAATCTACTTAAATTTTCACAATAATATATTTTTAGCCCATAATATTTGCTACTTAAACCAAAGAATCATAAAACTTGAAGGCAACAGAATTTTCCCGGAGCAGCATTCATATCATAATTGAGGAACCTGATATTATTTTCTTTTAATATTAATCTTTAAAGCCCACATATTTTACTTTATCATACAGAAGCCAAAGTTTATGAAAAATGTCTAGACTCTAAGTACTGATGCTTCCATTATCTCACCACCATCTACAACACTTCTCATCCTTGGGAACTTGCATTCTGTTCCTATCCTTACATAAAATTTTTGTATTTCAACAAAGGACAGAGACCAGACTGCTATTCAGTGGCATGAAGATAACAGTCTCCTATCATATTTGTATGAGGAAAAGATTTCCATACATGGAAATCCACCTCAAGCAGAACAAAACAAAACAAAACAAAAAATGTGGATACCAGTCCTTTAAATAGAGAACAACTTTAAAAATAAGCAAACAAATTTTCATATTTGGTGAAAAGCTGTATCTATTAAAATTTAGACCCTTTTAATTTGTTCACGTTAAAAAATAAATTAGGATATTCACTGCCTGCCGGGACAGAAAACAGTCATGAGGTACTGTATCACCCTGAGCTTTAGATCTCTGGTGGTGAAAACCGCCAGGGCTCTGCCTGCACTCAGGAACTGAGCACATAGGCGGTTTGTCTGCCAGCCCGCCGGGAGTGGGGCTTGTGTCCTGCCCAGAGAGCTGCAGAAGGAGAGAAGCCCCGTGGCCATATTCCCTGCCTGCCGGGACAGAAAAGGGTCACTAGGTACTGTATCACCCTGAGCTCTAGATCTCTGGTGGTGCAAACCACCAGGAGTCTGCCTGCTCCAAAGAACTGAGCACATAGGAGGTTTGTTGGCCAGCCTGCTGGGCATGGGACCTGTGTCCTGCCCAGAGAGCAGCAGAGGAAGAGATTTCCTGTGGCCATATTCGCTCCCTGCTGGGACAGAAAAGGGTCACTAGGTACTGGATCACCCTGAGCTTTATATCTCTGGGGCTGCAAATCTCCAGGGGTCTACCTGCACTCAGGAACTGAGCACATAGGTGGTTCATCTGCAAGCTAGTCCATCACGGGACCTGTGTCCTATGTGAGAATTAACAGAGGGAGTGACCCCCACCATAACATCTTCGCTCCATAATAGAGCAGACAGAGAACACCTGGTTGACCTTGACAACCTAAGTATAACATTGCTTGAGGCAAGAGTAAGCAGGGCTCCAAAGGCACAAAAGAGGAAGCCAGCATATCAGTAATCTGTGCTAGAGGAAACCCAGTCATCCAGTGTTGCAGAAATAACCTTAAAGATCCACAGTAGGTTGAAGCACCAGCCAGTGACAATAAGACCATCTAACACCTGGGAGAACTAGATGGCTAAAGGCAAACGTAGGAACATTACTAACAGAAATCAAGGCATTATGGCAGATTCTGAACCCAATTCTCCAACAATAGCAAGTCCTGGATACCCCAACACACAAGAAAAACAAGATTTGGATTTAAAATCACTGGTCATGATGCTGGTACAGGAACACATGAAGGACATACTTAAAGAAATTCAGGAGAAAATGGATCAAAAATTAGAAGCCCTTACAAGGGAACCACAAAAATCATTGAAAGAAATTCAGGAGAATACAAAAGCCAATAAGAAAGAAATGCAAAAATCACTTAAAGAAATACAGAAGAACTTTGATCAACAGCCAGAAGTCATGAAAGAGGAAACACAAAAATCTCTTAAAGAATTAGAGAAAAACACAAACAAGCAAATGACAGAACTGAGCAAAAACTTCCAGGATCTAAAAACAGGAGTAGAAACAACTAAGAAAGCACAAAGGGAGACAACTTTGGAGATAGAAAACCTTGGGAAGAAATCAGGGACCATAGACACAAATATCAACAACAGAATACAAAAGCTAGAAGAAAGAATCTCAGATGCCTAAGATACCATAGAAAACATGGACTCAACAGTTAAAGAAAATGCAAAATGCAAAAAGGTTGTAACCCAAAATATCCAGGAAATCCAGGACACAATGAGAAAGCCAAATCCAAGGATTATAGGCATTGATGAGAGTTAAGATTTACAACTTAAAGGGCCAGCAAATATCCTTCAACAAAATTATGGAAGAAAACTTCCCTAACCTAAAGAGAGAGATGCCCATGAATATACAAGAAGCATACAGAACTCCAAACAGAAGGGACCAGAACAAAAATACCTCCTGTCACATAATAATCAAAACCCCAAATGCACTAAACAAAGAAAGAATACTTAGGGCAGTAAGAGAAAAAGGACAAGTAACATATAAAGGAAGACCTATCAGAATTATACCAGACTTCTCACCAGAGACCATGAAAGCTAGAAGATCCTGGGCAGAGCTCATGCAGACTCCAAGAGAACACAAATGCCAGCCGAGACTACTATACTCTCAATTACTATAGATGGAGAAACCAAGATATTCCATGACAAAACCAAATTTACACAATATCTTTCCACAAACCCAGCCCTACAAAGGATAATAGGGGGAAAACACCATTACATCAAGGGAAACCATACCCTGGAAAAAGCAGGATATTAAGCTTCTTTCATCAAACCCAAAGAAGACAACCACACACGTATAAAATTAAGATCAAAAAATGATAGGAAGTAATAACCACTACTCCTTAATATCTCTTAACATCAATGGACTCAATTCCCCAATAAAAAGACATAGACTAACAGATTGGTTACGTAAACAGGACCCTACATTTTGCTGCATACAGGAAACACACCTCAGTGTCAAAGACAAAAACTACCTTAGAGTAAAAGGCTGGAAGACAATTCTACAAGCAAATGGTTCCAGGAAACAAGCCGGAGTAGCCATTCTAATATCAGATAAAATTGACTTTCAACCTAAAGTCATAAAAAAAAGACATGAAAGGTCACTTCTTGCTGGTCAAAGGAAAAATCCAGCAAGAAGAACTCTCAATCCTGAACATCTATGCCCCAAATACAAGCCCACCCTCATTCATAAAAAAAACTTTACTAAAGCTCAAAGCACACATTGCACCTAACACAATAATTGTGGGTGACTTCAACCCTCCACTCTCACCAGTAGACCAATCAGGAAAACAGAAACTAAACAGGGAAACAGTAAAATTAATTGAATCTTTGGACCAATTGGAGTTAACAGATATATATAGAACTTTTCATCCCAAAGCAAAAGAAAATACCTTTTTCTCAGCACCTCATGGTACCTTCTCCAAAATAGATCATATAGTTGGTCACAAGACAGACCTCAACAAATATAAGAAGATCAAAATAACCCCATGCCTCCTATCAGATCACTATGGAGTAAAAGTGGTATTTAATAACAATAAAAACAACAGAAAGCCCACATACACTTGGAAACTGAACAATACTCAATGATACCTTGGTCAAGGAAGAAATATTAGAATTTAATGAAAATGAAGGCACAACATACACAAATCTATGAAAGCAGTGCTAAGAGGAAAACTCATAGCTTTGAGGGCCTCCAAAAAGAAATTCGAGAGAGCATACACTAGAAGATTAATAGAACAACTGAAAGCCCTAGAACAAAAAGAAGCTAATTCACCCAGGAGGAGAAGGAGACAGGAAATCATCAAATTCAGGGCTGAAATCAATCAAGTAGAAACCAGGAGAACCATACAAAAAATCAACAAAACCAAAAGCTGGTTCTTTGAAAAAAAATCAATAAGATAGATAAACCCTTAGCCAGACTAACCAAAGGACATAGAGAAAGTCTCCAAATTAACAAAATTAGAAATTAAAACGAAGATATTACAACAGAAACCGAGGAAATTCAAAAAAATCATCAGATCCTACTACAAAAACCTGTATTCAACACAACTGGAGAATCTGGAGGAAATGGACATTTTCTTAGACAGATACCAATTACCAAAATTAAACCAGAATCAAATAGACCATCTAAACAGACCCATAACCCCTAAAGAAATAGAAGGGGTTATAGATAGGCTTCCGACCAAAAAAAGCACAGGACGAGATGGTATCAGTGCAGAATTCTATCAGACCTTCAAAGAAGACTTAACACCAATACTCTTCAAACTTTTCCACCAAATAGAAACAGAAGGAACACTACCCAACTCCTTCTTCGAAGCCACTATTATGCTGATACCAAAACCATACAAAGATCCAACTAAGAAAGAGAATTTCAGGCCAATTTCCCTTATGAATATCGATGCAAAAATACTAAATAAAATTCTTGCCCACCAAATCCACGAAGACTTCAAAACGATCATCCACCATGATCAAGTAGGCTTCATCCCAGGGATGCAGGGATGGTTCAATATAAGGAAATCCATAAATGCTATCCACTATATAAACAAACTCAAAGAAAAAAAAAACTTCAGCAAAGTGGCTGGCTACAAAATCAACACAAGCAAATCAGTAGCCTTTATATATTCAAAGGATAAGCAGAGTGAGAAAGAAATTAGGTAAATGAATCCCTTCACAATAGCTACAAACAGCATAAAGTATCTTGGGGTGACTCTAACCAAACAAGTGAAAGACCTATATGACAAAAACTTCAGATCTCTGAAGAAGGAAATCGAAGAAGTAACCAAACAAGTGAAAGACCTTTATGACAAAAACTTCAGATCTCTGAAGAAGGAAATCGAAGAAGATCTCAGAAAATGGAAAAATCTTCTATGCTCATGGATTGGCAGGATTAATATAGTTAAAATGGCCATCTTGCCAAAGGCAATCTACAGATTCAATGCTATGCCCATAAAATTTCCAACCCAGTTCTTCATAGAGCTAGAAAGAGCAATTTTCAAATTCATCTGGAATAACAAAAAACCCAGGATAGCTAAAACTATTCTCAACAGTAAAAGAACTTCAGGGGGATTCAGTATCCCAGAATTTAAACTTTACTACAGAGAAATAGTGATAAAAACTGCATGATATTGGTACAAGGTCAGGCAAGTGGATCGATGGAATAGGATTGAAGACCCAGAAATGAACCAACACACCTATGGTCACTTGATCTTCGACAAAGGAGCTGAAAGCATCCAGTGGAAAAAAGAGTCTTTTCAACAAATGGTGCTGGTTCAACTGGAGGTCAGCATGCAGAAGAATGTGCATCGATCCATTCTTATCTCCTTGTACTAAGCTCAACTACAAATGGATCAAGGACCTCCACATAAAACCTGACACATTGAAACTAATAGAAAAGAAACTGGGGAAGACCCTGAGGACATGGGCACAGGGGAAAAGTTCCTGAATAGAACACCAATAGCTTACTCTCTAAGATCAAGAATTGACAAATGGGACCTCATAAAACTACAAAGTTTCTATAAGGCAAAGGACACCGTCAAAAGGACAAAACGTCAATCAACAGATTGGGAAAGGATCTTCACCAACTCTAAATCTGGCAGAGGGCTAATATCTAATATATACAAGAACTCAAGAAGGTAGAACCCAGAAAACCAAATAACCCCACTAAAAAGTGGGGTACACAGCTAAACAAAGAATTTTCACATGAAGAACTTCGGAGAGCTGAGAAACACCTTAAGAAATGTTCAACATCATTAATCATTAGGGAAATGCAAATCAAAACAACCCTGAGATTTCACCTCACACCAGTCAGAATGGCTAAGGTCAAAAACTCAGGAGACAGCAGGTGTTGGCGAGGATGTGGAGAAAGAGGAACACTCCTCCACCACTGGTGGGATTGCAAGATGGTGCAACCACTTTGGAAATCAGTCTGGCGGTTCCTCAGAAAACTGGGCATGACACTTTCTGAGGACCCTGTTATACCACTCCTGGGCATATACCCAGAGGACTCTTCAGCATGCAATATGGACACATGCTCCACTATGTTCATAGCAGCCCTATTTATAGAAGCCAGAAGCTGGAAAGAACTCGGGTGTCCTTCAACAGAGGAATGGATACAAAAAATGTGGTATATTTATACAATAGAGTACTATTCAGCCATTAGAAACAATGGATTCATGAAATCCTTAGACAAATGGATGGAGCTGGAGAACATCATACTAAGTGAGATAACCCAGTCTCAAAAGATCAATCATGGTATGCACTCACTGATAAGTGGATATTAGCCTAGAAACTTTCAATACCCAAGACATAATCCACATAGTAAATGATGTCCAAAAAGAATGGAGGAGTGGCCCCTGGTTCTGGAAAGACTCAGTGCAAGAGTATAGGGGAATTCCAGAACAGGGAAATAGGAAGGGGTGGATGGAAGAACAGGGGGAGGGAAGAGGGTTTATGTGACTTGCGGGGAATGGGGACCCAGAATAGGGGAAATCATTTGAAATATAAATAAAAAATATTTCAATAAAATAAATAAATAAATAAATAAATAAATAAATAAATAAATAAATAAATAAATAAATTAGATGAATGTGTCCTTAAACCATTGATTCAGGCAGGTCAGTGTAGGTCAGCAGAGGCAATTGAAGCGAGAGAATGAGAATGAGTCAAAAAATTAGAACATATTGCTTAAGTGAGTCTGAGGCCAAGGAGAGTAATTCAGTGAGGACTTGAGAGGAGGCAGATTGAATGAATCAGCTTGGAGAGAACTTTTAGCCAGAACAGCTGAGTTGAATCAGCCAGCCAGAGTTCAGAAAGAGCTAGAAAGAATAAGCTTATTTAGCAGTATTCTATTCAGATTACAACTACATTAAGTGAATAAACATTACATTTAGAGAGACTTAAAGTTATTAGTAAAGTCTAAAACCAGATGAATTCTATAACGCATACTCAACCAAGCTCAAAAAGGACTTGGGTCTTGAAAAACCTGCCATAGAGAAATGTAATAGCTAAAAATGGAACAGAACAGTCTTGAATGGAAATCTCCAGTAGTCACAGTTATTACTCTACTTCCAGCATCTGCTACTGTTAGGGTTTCCACTTAGGTTTTCCCCAAGGGAAATCACTCCATGAACCCTAGACACAAATGATCCTTCCTTCTACTTCGCAACAGAGCTGGGTGCATTCCAACACTAGAGAGTTGGAGCTAGGGGGGATCAGGATTTCAAGGTCATCCTCAGTTACACAGAAAATGTTAGTTTATCTAGGACTGTGTGAAACTCTTTCTCAAAAAGCAAAACACAAAGAAAAACCAAACCAATCAAATAAGCAAAGAAAACCAAAACTTTTGAAACTCTTTGACCTTCTGGCATTAGGGGACACAGGGTTATAGTTGATCTCTGGAGCTTCAAGGAGCTATTTAGCTGAGTACACAGTGGTTTAGCACCTAAGGCGCAGTGGAGCCACCAAGCTTCTGAGAAAAGCATTACATAAAAGAGAAAAGGAGACACAGTCAAGGCGATAATCAGCAAAACACCAAGGTGATAATCAGCAAAACACCAAGAGTACTCTAAAAACACATACTAGGTCCCTCTTAATCATTCTAAGACACCAGCATTCTTCTTAAACAAAATTAAAGTCTGAAAATTAAAAGAAAGTAAACTTCAGGGACATTAAGAATATCAGACAACAAAGAAAATTATAACAATACCAGTGGTAGAAAGATTTGAAATATACAATTAAAATAAAATCCCAAAGAGACAAAAACAAAGTCACTTTGAAGGTACACATAGAAACATCAAACATTTTCGAACAGAGATTTTTTTTTTAAAAAATGAAAAGAAAGGAAAAAGGGGAAAAATAAGAAAGAAAGAAAATGAATTTATAGAATTGTGTCAGAGAATTTCCCAGAGTTGAGTCTTAGAAACTTCTAGTTACAGGCTAAAGGAACAAAAATACTGAAACAATCATTACCAAGGAAATTTTCTTTTAGACAAAAAATTTTTGGCAAGTGTTTACATCCAAAAATAAATAGATGTCTTGCCCCTGCCTCTTTCTTTTCTTCAGAGGGAGACTAGCCTAGCTTCTTGGGAAACTAACAAACTAGGGGGTTTAAAATTTCACAAATTTGTTTTCTCCAAATTCTGGAGCTACTGGACAGAAGTCATGGTGAGTACAGTGTCAGCCTCTTCTGGGGCTTTAGAGAAATATTTTTTGCCTGTTTCTAGGATTAGTTGGTTGGCTAGAATTTTGGAAAATTTTGTCTTGCATTTCTTATCTTCATTATCAAATAGCATTCTATTCTCCTTATCTGTCTGTCCTTACATGGTGGTTTTCTTTCTTATGAGTTTATATAAATTAATGCATTTTATTATAACATATCCTATCCCCCCACTGTCTTTCTCCCTTCCTTCCTCTCTTCCTCTTTTTCTGTTAACTTTGAACATACATAGCCTGGCCTTGGGATTATGTCCCAGGTTGGCATCAATTTGATGATCTTATTCCCTCACTGTCCCAAGTGCTAAGATTTTGCAACCATGGTTATGCCTAATCCAGTTTACTTCATCCTTTCTTTAATTGTGTAAGTATGTGTATATGAGAGAATAAAGTTATCAAAGGCAGTAGTTAGTTCTTCTAGAGTTGTAGTCGCAGGTGGGTGTAAATTACCCTGTATAATGTCAGAATATGAATTCTGGTTATCTACAACAGCATTACAATCTCTTAGTCACTGAGCCATCTCTCCAGCCCTGTAATTCAGTTTCTTAAAGGGCACTAGTCATATTGAATTGGTACCCTCTCCATTTAAGTTATATGTCACCTTAAAGAAGTTAGTCAAGGTAGGAGCACAACCTATTTCCATATAAAATCACATTCTGAAGTTCTGGAGATTAAAAGTTCAAAACATATTTTGAGAGATACATTTCAATATATAATAGTGACTGGCAGAAAAAAAAAACAGGATAAGCAGATGTTTCACAATAACCTCGAGAGGTCTGTTGAAGTTGCATAAAAAGAGTGGCATCTAGTCACTTTGACCAAAGACAATGCCATACATGCATTGGTTATGCACATACATGATGACACTGAATTTAGCAAGGAGTAGTGATCACAAGAAAGAGTAAATTATGCCTGTATGATAATGAAATTACTATTCTATAAATATTCATTTCTAGTTAAGAATTGTCATATATATAAACTAACTATGACTACAGATGAACAAAATTATAAACTTCAAAAATGCAAAAGCAATAACATATGGGTTAGAAATTAGATCAGTGAAGACATGCTGATAATGCTAATTAAATTTTTGGAGGGCAGAGTCAGGGAAATATGCAACTTGAGCTTCTTCATTTTATATAATGTTGAACCAAAGTCTCTATCAAAACAAAGAATAATTGTTTTTATAAACAGTCTGCTTGTACGTGCAAAGGTGGCCAAGCAGCTCTGAGGACCGTTGAGTCATGACAGGCTCCATCCTCTCTCACATACCCACACTCGGTGGTCTCTGCTTAGAAATGTCTTTGCTTTGTCCCTACCATACATTCTCATCTGTCCCACTGTGGTTGAGGGAACCATATGAAGAACTGAAGACCAAGGAGAGGTTTTGGAGGAAGATTATTGGAAACTGGATAAAGTAGGGAGAGAAAAAATAATACTGAGTTATATTTTTATCCCGAAAAGCGGGAAATTAGAACAGGTAGAATTAATACATCCAAAGACATGTAGATAAGATGCAGTATTACAGAGCCCACTAACAGAAGACAACCTGTCAGTTGTTAGTTTTTCAGGTGTTTTGTAACCTTGTTAGTGAGCATTATTATTATTAAAAATAAAATTACATAAATTTATAAATACAAAGCAATACTATAAGCAAAAATGGTGAATACTTCAATCTGTCACTCCTAAAGTATTTACATTTTCCTGTTACCCCTACTTTCAGGTTATTCTCTGCATCTGTACGATGAGACACTGTGCAATATTATTCTGCTACACATCTCCTAACTGTGGCACAGCGATGTCAGCCTGGCAGCTTGGGAAAAGGAAGAGAATATTTACTCCACAAAAAAAAAAAAAAAAAAAAAAAAAAAAAAGATATCATCAAGCACTACATACCACAGCTTGATTTATTATTTTGCATATCGTCTAGACTTAAGCTAGTAATAGAAGACATGCTGATAATGCTGATTAAATTTTAAAGAATGTCATTAGTGAGGTCACCATTATTATAAATAGCATGGACAATGGAGGGATGTCTGGTGTTTGAGAACCAGTCTTTATTTTAGCAATAAACACAAACCATTGGTGAGCAATTTCATTTATGAACTATGAAATTTTTGTGTTTCTATATTTATTTTTTATTTTGTTTATTGAAATACTGATGTTTTAGATATCAACTAGTATTCATACCAATTGGATAAACTTGGAGAACTAATGATTAATTTAGCAAGCTTTAATCATGAACAAACACAACTTTGAATTGAATGTAAAAAACTTCCTGGATATTTTCCGAAATAAAACTTGAAACAGTTCTTCAGTCTATTCAGCAAAAAAAATGAGATCTTTTGTTGTTGTTCTACCATAAATTTTGGGAGATTATTCTATGAAGAGTATAATCATTCCCTTTTATTCTTTTATCTGTTACTGTATTAGTAGGGGCAATGACTACCCTTTGCTTTCTGAGGTAGCTTTCTATAGCAAGTTATACTAAGAAAACAGTGTGGGAAACAGAAAACTTTTTCCTCACAGACTACAGGAAGGTTTGCCTGCTTCCCAACATCACGTAAAGGGTGTGGTCCTTCAGGGCAAATAGAATGCAAGCTGCTTCTCAGTAAAGCTATGTTTGAGTAAGCCTAGGATGTTTCAGTTACACCGGAAGAGCTTCCCCTTGCCCTCTGTGTGTTCTTGCTGTGGGACCATTTGGGGAGAGAGCAGGCACCAACGACCTAGTGAATCTGTCTTGTGCACAAGCTTCCCAGAGTTTTTCTTGGTCTGTCAGCTGGGAATTTCATGTCTCTTGACAGTGAAGTTGAAATCAAAATGTTAACTTCACAGTTTTTAATAAAGACTAAACTCTTTGAAGGCTTTAACATTAAGCACCCAAAAAATCCACATCGGTTAAGAAGAACTTAATAAAATGCATCACTTCCTTTTCCAAATATTACTCCAGACAGTGTGAAATCCTCTCTCCCTTCATTTTTTTTTTTAACATTTTTTTTTATTATTCGATATAATTTATTTACTTTTCAAATGATTTCCCCTCTTCTAGCCCCCCCACTCCCCGAAAGTCCCGCAAGCCCCCTTCTCTTCCCCTGTCCTCCCACCCACCCCTTCCCACTTCCCCGTTCTGGTTTTGCCGAATACTGTTTCACTGAGTCTTTCCAGAACCAGGGGTCACTCCTCCTTTCTTCTTGTACCTCATTTGATGTGTGGATTATGTTTTGGGTATTCCAGCTTTCTAGGTTAATATCCACTTATTAGTGAGTGCATACCATGATTCACCTTTTGAGTCTGGGTTACCTCACTTAGTATGATATTCTCTAGCTCCATCCATTTGCCTAAGAATTTCATGAATTCATTGTTTCTAATGGCTGAATAGTACTCCATTGTGTAGATATACCACATTTTTTGCATCCACTCTTCTGTTGAGGGATACCTGGGTTCTTTCCAGCATCTGGCAATTACAAATAGGGCTGCTATGAACATAGTAGAACATGTATCCTTATTACATGGTGGGGAGTCTTCTGGGTATATGCCCAGGAGTGGTATAGCAGGATCTTCTAGAAGTAAGGTGCCCAGTTTTCGGAGGAACCGCCAGACTGATTTCCAGAGTGGTTGTACCAATTTGCAATCCCACCAGCAGTGGAGGAGTGTTCCTCTTTCTCCACACCCTCTCCAACACCTGCTGTCTCCTGAATTTTTAATCTTAGCCATTCTGACTGGTGTAAGATGAAATCTTAGGGTTGTTTTGATTTGCATTTCCCTAATGACTAATGAAGTTGAGCATTTTTTAAGATGCTTCTCCGCCATCCGAAGTTCTTCAGGTGAGAATTCTTTGTTTAACTCTGTACCCCATTTTTTAATAGGGTTGTTTGGTTTTCTGGAGTCTAACTTCTTGAGTTCTTTATATATATTGGATATTAGCCCTCTATCTGATGTAGGATTGGTGAAGATCTTTTCCCAATTTGTTGGTTGCCGATTTGTCCTCTTGATGGTGTCCTTTGCCTTACAGAAACTTTGTAATTTTATGAGGTCCCATTTGTCAATTCTTGCTCTTAGAGCATACGCTATTGGTGTTCTGTTCAGAAACTTTCTCCCTGTACCGATGTCCTCAAGGGTCTTCCCCAATTTCTTTTCTATTAGCTTCAGAGTGTCTGGCTTTATGTGGAGGTCCTTGATCCATTTGGATTTGAGCTTAGTACAAGGAGACAAGGATGGATCAATTCGCATTCTTCTGCATGCTGACCTCCAGTTGAACCAGCACCATTTGTTGAAAAGGCTATCTTTTTTCCATTGGATGTTTTCAGCCTCTTTGTCGAGGATCAAGTGGCCATAGGTGTGTGGGTTCATTTCTGGATCTTCAATCCTGTTCCATTGATCCTCCTGCCTGTCACTGTACCAATACCATGCAGTTTTTAACACTATTGCTCTGTAGTATTGCTTGAGGTCAGGGATACTGATTCCCCCAGATTTCCTTTTGTTGCTGAGAATAGTTTTAGCTATCCTGGGTTTTTTGTTGTTCCAGATGAATTTGATAATTGCTCTTTCTAACTCTGTGAAGAATTGAGTTGGGATTTTGATGGGTATTGCATTGAATCTGTATAGTGCTTTAGGCAAAATGGCCATTTTAACTATATTGATTCTACCGATCCATGAGCATGGGAGGTTTTCCCATTTTTTGAGGTCTTCTTCCATTTCCTTCTTCAGAGTCTTGAAGTTCTTGTCATACAGATCTTTCACATGTTTGGTAAGAGTCACCCCAAGATACTTTATACTGTTTGTGGCTATTGTGAAGGGGGTCATTTCCCTAATTTCTTTCTCAGCCTGCTTATCCTTTGAGTATAGGAAGGCCACTGATTTGCTTGAGTTGACTTTATAACCTGCCACTTTGCTGAAGTTGTTTATCAGCTGTAGGAGCTCTCTAGTGGAGTTCTTTGGGTCACTTAGGTAGACGATCATGTCGTCTGCAAATAATGATAGTTTGACTTCTTCCTTTCCAATTTGTATCCCTTTGACCTCCTTATGTTGTCGAATTGCCCGAGCTAGTACCTCAAGTACAATATTGAAAAGATAAGGAGAAAGGGGGCAGCCTTGTCTGGTCCCTGATTTCAGTGGGATTGCTTCAAGTTTCTCTCCATTTAGTTTGATGCTGGCTACCGGTTTGCTGTATATTGCTTTTACTATGTTTAGGTATGGGCCTTGAATTCCTGTTCTCTCCAAGACTTTAAGCATGAAGGGATGCTGAATTTTGTCAAATGCTTTTTCAGCATCCAATGAAATGACCATGTGGTTTTGTTCTTTGAGTTTGTTTATGTAGTGGATTGTATTGATGGATTTCCGTATATTGAACCAACCCTGCATTCCCGGGATAAAGCCTACTTGATCATGGTGGATGATCGTTTTGATGTGTTCTTGGATTCGGTTGGCAAGAATTTTATTGAGTATTTTTGCATCGATGTTCATAAGGGAAATTGGTCTGAAGTTCTCTTTCTTTGTTGGATCTTTGTGTGGCTTTGGTATCAGCGTAATTGTGGCTTCGTAGAAGGAATTGGGTAGTGTTCCTTCTGTTTCTATTTTGTGGAATAGTTTGAAGAGTATTGGTGTTAACTCTTCTTTGAAGGTCTGGTAGAATTCTGCACTGAAGCCATCTGGTCCTGTGCTTTTTTTGGTTGGAAGACTTTCTATGACTCCTTCTATTTCTTTAGGCATTATGGGACTCTTTAGATGGTCTAGTTGGTCCTGATTTAATTTTGGTATTTGGTATCTGTCAAGGAAATTGTCCATTTCCTCCAGATTCTCCAGTTGTGTTGAGTATAGGCTCTTGTAGTAGGATCTGATGATTTTTTGGATTTCCTCAGTTTCCGTTGTTATATCTCCCTTTTCATTTCTAAGTTTGTTAATTTGGATACTTTCTCTGTGCCCTTTGGTCATTCTGGCTAAGGGTTTATCTATCTTGTTGATTTTCTCAAAGAACCAGCTCCTGGTATTGTTGATTTTTTGTATGGTTCTCTTTGTTTCTACTTGATTGATTTCGGCCCTGAGTTTGATGATTTCCTGCCTTCTACTCCTCCTGGGCGAAATAGCTTCTTTTTGTTCCAGGGCTTTCAGGTGTGTCATTAAGCTGGTAATGTATGCTCTCTCCATTTTCTTTTTGGAGGCACTCAGGGCTATGAGTTTTCCTCTTAGCACTGCTTTCATTGTGTCCCATAGATTTGGGTATGTTGTGTTTTCATTTTCATTGTGTTCTAAAAAGTCTTTAATTTCTTTCTTTATTTCTTCCTTGACCAAGGTATCATTGAGTAGAGTATTGTTCAGTTTCCACGTGTATGTGGGCTTTCTGTTGTTTCTGTTGCTATTGAAGACCACTTTTACTCCATAGTGATCAGATAGGAGGCATGGGATTAGTTCGATCTTCTTATATTTGTTGAGGTCTGTCTTGTGACCAATTATATGGTCGATTTTGGAGAAGGTACCATGAGGTGCTGAGAAAAAGGTATATTCTTTTGTTTTAGGATAGAATGTTCTATATATATCTGTTAAATCTAATTGGTCCAAAGCTTCAATTAGTTTCATTGTGTCCCTGTTTAGTTTCTGTTTTCCTGATCTGTCCATTGAGGAAAGTGCAGTGTTGAAGTCACCCACAATTATTGTGTTAGGTGCAATGTGTGCTTTGAGTTTTAATAAAGTTTCTTTTACGAAAGAGGGTGCCCTTGCATTTGGGGCATAGATGTTCAGGATTGACAGTTCTTCTTTTTGTATTTTTCCTTTGACCAGCAAGAAGTGTCCCTCAGGGTCTCTTTTGATGACTTTGGGTTGAAAGTCAATTTTATCTGATATTAAAATGGCTACTCCAGCTTGTTTCCTGAGACCATTTGCTTGTAAAATTGTCTTCCAGCCTTTTACTCTAAGGTAGTGTTTGTCTTTGACCCTGAGGTGTGTTTCCTGTAAGCAGCAAAATGTAGGGTCCTGTTTACGTATCCATTCAGTTAGTCTGTGTCTTTTTATTGGGGCATTAAGTCCATTGATGTTAAGAGATATTAAGGAATAGTGATTGTTACTTCCTATCATTTTTGATGTTATTTTTTAAATTTGAATGCTTAACTTCTTTTGGGTTTGATGAAAGGTTACTATCTTGCTTTTTCCAGGGTGAAGTTTCCCTCCTTGTATTGGTGTTGTCCTCCTATTATCCTTTTTAGGGCCGGGTTTGTGGATAGATATTGGGTAAACTTGGTTTTGTCATGAAATATCTTAGTTTCTCCATCTATGGTGATTGAGAGTTTTGCTGGATATAGTAGTTTTGGTTGGCATTTGTGTTCTCTTAGAGTCTGCATGAGATCTGCCCAGGACCTTCTAGCCTTCATAGTCTCAGGTGAAAAGTCTGCTGTGATTCTGATAGGTCTTCCTTTATATGTTACTTGGCCTTTTTCTCTTACTGCCTTTAGTATTCTTTCTTTGTTTAGAACATTTGGTGTTTTGATTATTATGTGACGGGAAGTATTTCTGTTCTGGTCCAGTCTGTTTGGAGTTCTGTAGGCTTCTTGTATATTCATGGGCATCTCTCTCTTTAGGTTAGGGAAGTTTTCTTCCATAATTTTATTGAAGATATTTGCTGGCCCTTTAAGTTGTAAATCTTCACTTTCATCTATGCCTATAATCCTTAGGTTTGGTTTTCTCATTGTGTCCTGGATTTCCTGGATATTTTGGGTTACAAGCTTTTTGCATTTTGCATTTTCTTTAACTGTTGAGTCCATGGTTTCTATGGAATCTTCAGCATCTGAGATTCTTTCTTCTATCTCTTGTATTCTGTTGTTGATATTTGTATCTCTGTCCCCTGATTTCTTCCCAAGGCTTTCTATCTCCAAAGTTGTCTCCCTTTGAGTTTTCTTAGTTATTTCTACTTCTGATTTTAGATCCTGGATGGTTTTGCTTAGCTCCTTCACTTGCATGTTTGTGTTTTCCTGTAATTCTTTAAGAGATTTTTGTGTTTCCTCTTTCATGAGCTCAGCCTGTTGACCAAAGTTCTCCTGTATTTCTTTAAGAGATTTTTGTGTTTCGTCTTTCATGACCTCAGCCTGTTGAGCAAAGTTCTCCTGTATTTCTTTAAGTGTTTTTTGCATTTCCTCCTTGTTGGCTTTTGTATTCTCCTGGATTTCTTTCAATGATTTTTGTGTTTCCCTTGCAAGGGCTTCTAACTTTTGATCCATTTTCTCCTGAATTTCTTTATGTATGACCTTCATGTGTTCCTGTACCAGCATCATGACCAGTGATTTTAAATCCAAATCTTGTTTTACTGGTGTGATGGGGTATCCAGGACATGTTGGTAGAGGAGAATTGGGTTCAGATGTTGCCATATTGCCTTGATTTCTGTTAGTGACGTTCCTGCGTTTGCCTTTTGCCATCTAGATCTCACTGGTGTTAGTTTATCTTGTCAGTGCTGGACTCACCAGTGCAAGCTGCCCCTTCCCAGTTGGCCTCTGGTGCACAGCTTACCTCCTGCACTGCTTGTAGACAGTGTGCTGCTGCCCAGGCTGTTCTGATCCCAAAGCAGGCACCCGAAGGCTCCCGCTGGGGCCCACTGGATTCACTGGAGCACACTGACTTCTCCCAGCTGGCCGCCCGGAAGCCCAGCTAGCCACTTGCAGGACTTGGAGATGTAATGCTGCCGCCCAGACTGATCTGGATCCGGAAGCGGAGAGAGTAGCGCTAGGGGCTTCTGCCTGAGGCCTTGCCCCAGATTGTGTCTGTGGAGCAGATGGAGCCCGTGTGCACTCCCAGGGAGTGCCGACCGTGTATGCTACTGTGACCTCCCCTGTGTTCCGCTCACTCAGCTGGGCAGCCGATCTGCCAACCGGGCTGTCGCACACAAGGTTAGCCTGGCCGCCCAGTCCCTGAGTCCAGGCAAAAGCCTGGGAGGCCAAGGTCCGAGCAAAGTTCCCCTGGGGCTATGACTGATAATTGGGTTTGCCAGGTGACTAGGATGGCGGGCGTGCGCGCCCGCGCTCCCTGAAAGCGCCGGGAGAGTCTGCTTTGCTAACAATCACCTGGGCGGGTTGACTCACAGATGGCCCACCAAGCCGCCCAGTTCTTGGGGTCAGTCCTGTGCCTTTTGGGGCCTGGACCCCCGCTTTGTTAGCCTTAGGCTATGCCTGTTACAGGTCTGCCCGCCTGAGCTCTCTGTCGTCCTGCAGGCAAAATGGCGGCGGCGCGCTCGCAGGCCTGGGCAAAAAACCTCCTGGTTGGGTTGGCACCCCGATGGCCCCCCGACCCGCCCAGGGCCTGGGTGCAGGCCAACGCCCGTCGGGCTCAGACCACCGCGGTGTTGGCCTCGGATTATGTTTGTGTACCTCAGTCTGTCCGATTCCTGGAGTACGGATCCAAGATGGATGCTCCTCTCCTGACTGGTGGGAGGCCGAGTTCTGAAGTGGCCTCCGTGCAGGAAAGGCACCGCACAACTGCAGCTGCTTGCTGCCCGGCTGGTCAGCGAAGGTCAGTGGTCGTGGGCGCAGGGCCTAACTGGTCCCTGTGACGCCTTGGTTCCACTGCTGATGGCCCTTCAGCTGGAGCAGCCACTGCTGCCGCTGCCGCTGCCGCCGCCGCCGCCGCCGCCGCCGCCGATCTCCTCTCTCCCTTCATTTATTCACAGCTTCATAGACGCATTGAATTAGAACAACATTTTAGAGTGCAATGCTAAGGTGGACAGAAGCATTAGTAGTAAAAACTAAGAACATGAACTGTCTTACAACAATGGAAAAGGAAAGATTTGAATTGATTCAGCATGTGTCCGAGGCTACACATTGCAGAAAATATTCATACCACAGGAACTACCATTCCATGCAATTTGATATTAAAGAATAGAAATCACTGACTATAAATAGAAAGAATAACAACTAACAAGGCAAAAAATATGCAAATTAAAAGAATCACCATCTACTATATCATGACAATATGCACCGAACCTTCATTGACCATCCAAGGAAGGGTAGTTAAAAGAAGTGTGGCAGGGGCCTGGAGAGATGGTTTGGTAGTTAAGATCACTTGATGCTTTCACAAAGGACCTGGGTTCAATTCTCAGCCCTCTGTGGCTGCTCACGTCCATCTCCAACTCTCGCTCTTGTGGATCTGGCTCCCTTCCCTGGTCTCAGTGTGCATGTGATACATAGACACACCTGCAGGCAAGCTCAAGTACACATGAAATAAGAGAAGTGTGAATTTAAAATTACAGCATTGTGGGAGGAGGCAGGCAGCATTGAGATTTCACTCTGAATGTAGCAAGATGGGGACTTGATAGCTACCCTTAGGAGTGACAACTGGAAGAGTCACCTTGGAGGGAGAATTGGCAACATTTCACCGAATCTGAAAAATCCTAATCTCCTATTATCAACAACCTGCTTGTAGGTGCCTGTCCTGGAGAACTTTCCACAGAGTTACCTGAGATGTGTGCTACAGTGTTCATGGGAGCATCAGGTTTTGTAGTAGAAGAGAGGAATAACCTAATTATCTCTCTGTAGAGCTACAAAAGCAAATAACTGTGACCCGTGCAGCTTATTCATGTAATAGAATGTTATATAATAGTGCAAGTAAAAATAATACTTCATGTAGTGACATAAAAATAAAGAGGGAAACATTTTGAAAATGTGGAATATCATTGCTCTGAATTTGAAGTATAAAATGTAATGTAGAAGACTTTTTAGCAATTATGCAAATGACATACAGTTCTCTGTACAGAGATTTATTTATATCAACCTATTCAGAAGAAAGATGAGGAAAGCCACCAGCTTTGGTCTTTCATCTGCAGGTTTCACTTGCACTAAAGTGAGGATGAAATATGATAATGACTGTTTAATCTTGTTAATAAAGCAAGGATAGTAGATGTGTTAACATTTTTCTGTGTTTAAAGTTTCAGGGTAAAACACTTTGGTGAAAATGAAAAGAGGAAAATACAACTACTCAACACTTTGATGGTTAATGCTCATTGTCACTTCACTCCATTTAGAATCACCATGGAGATAAACCTCTAGGTAAGGATGTAAAGTGTTTCCAAACAGGTTTAACTAAGAAGGGAAGACATATTGCAAGTGTGGATGGCACCATTCTATAGGCTGAGGTCTCAGAGGAACTGAGGACATTGCTTATTGGATAAAGTACTTGCTGCAAGAGCATAAAAACACAGATTTAGATTTCCAGAACGCCTATAAAAGGCAGGGACAGCCTTGCATGCCTGAGCCCAGGATGGAGAGGGATGGAGACAGAAGGATTGCAAAGGCGTGTAGGCCAGCCAGCCTCTCTAAAATGTCACATTAGAGGCTCAGCGAGAACCTCAGTGTTCTCAAACAAAGATAAAAACAAAGTGGGGGTGCAATAATGTACGACACACAAAATTCACTTCCAGTCTTCTCATGAACACACATGTTCCCAGGTTCAAACACCACAAACAATGGCCACCTAAGCCATGTGACTAGCAGGTGCAGAATTCACCATTATAGCCAGATGCTCTTACAGAGCTCATCCTTTCATTTCCATTTGGGTGCCTAGATGAGTCACAGACCCCTTCCTCATCTGCACAATAGAAAAGGAGGATGGTCATAGCTCCTCTTTCATCTTCCTGCTGGTAGAAAACTCGTATTTCTGCTAAGCTGCTCAGGTGACCTTAGATTTTATCCATCATTTAATAGGATTGTCATAGTTATCATTACTTTAAAATATTCACTGCCCAACACATACTATAGAATCCAGACATAGGTTGTATGCAAATGTTAGCAACCGACACCTTGAGAGAAAATGATCCATGTATGTGTACATGTGTATTAGCATATAGCTTATTCTTGAAAATCTGGACCTGGGAGGACAGGGAAATGAATACGATTGAGGTACATTATGGATAATTCCCAAGTAATTAAAAAATTAACATGAAAAAAAGTGAAATTTCTTTTAAAAAGTCAATTAAGTGTCAGAAATTAATAATTTTCCATAATTTTGCCAGGAATGATGTTATCTTTTTCAAGGTGAGCACCGTCCTCTAGTTCCGAATGGTGATGGTGAAGACAGGTGAGGGGGCACTCAATGTAAGCACCAGTGGCTCCACCCAAGGAAACATTTATATGAGTAAAAGCAGAGAACTAAAACTCTGTCGTATCCATGATAGCTTATAGCCAGTTTAGCTGTGCACATAAATTGTCCTAGAGGTGAAATCAGATTATTTAGAGAGCAGATGCTTCATAGAGGTGAGGCACTTTCTTCCTTCTGGCAATCTTCCAATGACCTAACTGATGGTTTCAGGACTTGTCTCAACTGAAGTCTGGCGTTTCCCCCTTAAAACCTTTCAGCCTCCCAATGCTGCCTTGGAGGGCTCAAGTGATGGTAAGGATCTTCAGGGCTGTCGGTATTGAGGAAGAATTGAATCAAAACTATTCTACATTTCACTTTGGTAATAGAACAGATCTTGATAATAGAATTAACTACAGTCAGCTGGGGCAGAGTTCAAAGTGATCTAACATATGACTTGAAAATCCTTGAACCACAGATAACATCGTAATGAATCTACCTCAAAGGAGAGCCTGTCCTTTGATTATCTCTTACGTGTACAAGCTTTGAGTAAAACCTCTGATGGCCAGCAGAGCTCATTCTGATGCTCTTAGCTGACCACATCTGTCTGTGGGTGGAACTCTGAAACAGCACAGGGAGAATGCTGCTTCACAAAAACATGAAGCCACTAGTATTGCTACATGTGCAGGTTGATTAATAACTTCAAGGTTCTACTTGTATAGGATCTCAGTGTCTCTTCAAACAAACAAACCAATCTCGCCCCCCCAAACAAAAGAAAAAAGAAAATGTATTGATTTAACAGTAAACTTCTGATAAGAAAAAAAAAGAAAAGTTAAAGTGACAAATGTACACATAAGACAGAGATAAGTATTGTTTTCTTTATGCATGATAAAAGGAAGGAATGTGGGAGCCCTTTTCTTCAGTAATATAGCCACTGGCAAATTGCTCACACACCAGGGAATAGCTCTCAATTCATACTCATGCAATGTCTGTCTCTCTTACACACATACATACACACACACACACACACACACACATACATACACACACATACATACACACACACACACCTAAGAGCAGGACTTGTTAGGGAATAAGAAGTTAGTAGGAGTAGAAAGGAAATAAGGGAATATAAAGTGAATGGCTGCAAGAATACATATTATATACACATATGACATTATCAATGAATAAATTTTAAAAGTGTTTTTAAAAGCTCAGAGTTAAACCTAGAAGGCATTGCATAAATAGAAACACTGTATCTATAGCCATACCCACCTATGGTTTCCTCACTGACTATGTGATGCATAATCTTTACACAGGATCAGTGGTCTAAGAATAGAACCTGGATAATCGGGTTTCTTTCCGTTTACATTTCAGTTTCCCTGAAGGAAAATCAGAAAACGGTGTTTTAAATTGGACACAATCTTGTTGTTTGGAGGTGTGTGGCAGGGCTGCTGTCTGTATAAGAACAAAGTGTTGAAGGATTTGTGGGCCTTTGACTAGAGTAGTAAATAAACATTCTCTAGGCCCTGCCAATCAAAGGGTACTTGGAAGCCCCAACATCCCCCTCACCTGGCAGCCGGTTAGAGATTCAAAACCTGGACTCCAGCTCACAGCTGCTGAGTCAGAATGTGCATTTTCTAACACCCTGAAGTGATTCATCTGTGCATTAATGTTTAAAAGGCTGCTCTGGAATGAGCTAAAGAAAATTGCAGAAGACTTTCTAGAGACTTGTTTACTTCCCCAGAGGAACAGATGGCTGGGAGGCCTACTTGTCAGAATCTAAAAAGGCTTAGAGCACCCAGGAGCTAACAGTCAACAGATCATTACCATTATTATGATCATCAAATGCATGATGACTGAGCTGACCAATTTTCTGGGAAGAAAGCATCTTTTATCAAAGTCAGTGTGGCTGGAGAGACTTCTATTGCATGTAGTCATGGCTGGTTGCGATAGCTGCACATCAAAAGAGACTGGGCTGAGCCAGGCTTCTGAGGAGTTGTGATTAATTACCTGGGGAGAGGAACGGCCCCACGAAGAAAGGCTTCTTTCTCATTAGGAATTCCAGTCAGCTTGTAGGCCCCAGAAAACAAGAAAGCTACAAGCCGCTTAACCTAGGGAGGCACATCCCAAATGATAGTGTGGAGGGTCTGAACAGTCAAACCTTCCTTTCACTCCTTACTAATTTATATCTCATAACATGTCTTATATGGCTGTGATAGGCTACCGAAGGATTTTTTTTATGAATATAACATCATAATGAATTTCTTGATGAGCAGTGCTCTTGTAGATGCTATGGGGATGTGTATCCCCATTTCTACTTTAATTTGAAAGCAAAACATATAGTCCGCATTAAAACAGTACTGGGCGTGAGTGATTGGTGTCATCATTTGATATTCTTGAGAAAAGAGAAGAGCAATTTAGTGGCTTGGAGAATATAAGAAAAGGCTCAGTTTACTCATAAGTAAGGCAAGATGCACTAAGACCTACAGCCAGGTCGAACCAGGAACTATAACATCCTGGGATGAAATATTTTCATATTCATACTCCCTCACTGATTGCTGTGTGTCTCTCTCTCTATGTCTCTGTGTGTCTTTCTGTCTCTATCTCTGTCTCCAGCTTCACCTCTGTCTCCCTCTCCCTCTCCCTCCCTGCCCCCCTCTCTCCTTAATTCATGTTATCAGAGGATGGGCTTTATCTTCTTTACCTAAAGATTTATTCTTTGATCAGGAGAAAGACAGTTGATGTCTCATAGTATTGCTTCCTATAGCCTCTATGGCTGAAATAGGATTGGCATTCGTTCTGTGGTCTGAAATTCAAGGATTCAGGCCTGTCTTTTAGTTCACAGAGTAGACTCCCCTTGTAGATTAAAAAGTTGCCACCCTGGTGGGGTTTCATGGAGACAGAACTTTAAGTCTGACTGAAATGAGAAATGACTAGAGAGCAAAAACATAGCAATTTTGTAGAAACTAGTAGTGTGGAGGAAAAAGAAGAGCAGATCTGTAGGAATAGATTCCTAACTGATAGAATAATGTGTTTCCATGGAATATATACATGCACTGGTTTAAAATAAATCTAATGCATACACTGTTTCTTCAGAAGAACAATGAAACATTATCTTTGAAATAATATAAGGCATGACTTAAAGGATATAAAAAAGCAGATTATAACACTACCACACTAAACTTCAACTTTGTTATATTTTGCTCTAAGAGAAAATAATAAAATCTAGAGGTTATTAAAGTATTTATTAGTAAACAAATGACTAAATGGTCACATACAAGTTCTATATAATACAAGGGAATAACAGAAATAAAAAATAAGTCATATGGGGATGTCTTAGTTGCATAGAGTAAGTGTTTTTAAAAATTCATTCAGCACATGAATGAATGAGTGAATGAATATATAAGAATTGCTAAACTACTTTGAGACATTATATTAGTAATTGGTAATTATTATTACTGGGAAGAAACTCACAATGAGGCTTTGCCTTGGTCAGATTGGTTTTTATGCATGTCTATGGAAGATTGTTTTGACAGTAAATTAATGTGGGAAGAACCATTTTGAAAGAGTGGCACCATTCTCTGGTTTTTCATTCTCAAGTGAATGCTAAACATAGATTATAATTTCATTCTTATTTGTAAAACTCTATATGTATTGCAGTGGTTATTATTAGCATGTAATGTATTTTGCGATCTTTATAATAATTAGCTGGCTGGTTGCTTTCATAGTTCTCCTTAGAATACTATTGGGAAAGTTTCAGGTACTATCTATAAATTCATTACACCACACACACACACACACACACACACACACACACACACACACACACACATATATATATATATATATATATATATATATATATATATATATATATAGTTCTTCTTCAAATTGTTATTGAATAGCCATTGTTAGGTACTCTTCCAGTCCTGACACTGTGCTGATTGAAATCCTGCATATCCTGTATATACAGAACATATTCTGGTGAATAATGACAAAATTTCTGTATAAACATATCCAGTAATATTACTTTATATGTGGGCAATGCTACAAAAAAGGGACTAGGTTTAAAGATCAAAAATATGAAGCTGAAGACTGTTGTTTTACATTGACTGGTGAATGTGGGCCCCATCAATAATGGTAGAGTTGACCAAAGAATTGAAAGAAATAAGAGAAAACAGCAAGATGTCTAGGGGAGTGTTTTCTCAGAGACCTATGTAGTTAGTCTGGGCATCACATCTGTTATCTGTGAGGCTGAAAGCCGGTGGCTTGGTGTTCTCTGGCACAGCTAAAGATGCTTGGTGTCACTGGAGCAGAGCAATTGAAAGGGTCAGCTCAGAAACTTTAGAAAATTCCACCAAACTCCTCCAAAAAGGAGGGGATAAACTACATTCCTCAGACCACTGGTAGGTCCCTGTGGTTAGTGGAGGCCCAGTATTATTACGAGACTGATGGCCACCTACCTCATTCCCTAACAACCAATCAGTTTAAAAGTAACACTGTTCTGCCAATCACATTGTGCTTAATGGCAGCTTCCCTGAGGACTGTATAAAGGCCTGCTGGGTGGGTTGACAGTGGTCATTCTCTCCCCATGTGCAGGGCAACCTCAGCATGCTGGATTAAATAAAATTGCTCTTGCTTTTGCATCTATTCCTGTCTCCATGTTGTTCACTCAGGGGTCTCCAGTGAGCTAAAGCTCAACAGAGTCTTACAATATCAAAGAAGGAGCAGAAAAAAAAACAATATTGAAAAGTAAGGGTATGGCATGCAGGAGTTCTCACAGCATCATCAAAGCCCCCAAAAGAACTTGAATCTGCTCTCGACTGAAGAATGTTTGGACAGTTTTCAGCACAAAAGAGGCATG
This sequence comes from Apodemus sylvaticus, assembly GCF_947179515.1. Taxonomy (NCBI): domain Eukaryota; kingdom Metazoa; phylum Chordata; class Mammalia; order Rodentia; family Muridae; genus Apodemus; species Apodemus sylvaticus. The sequence goes on along the minus strand of NC_067473.1, from coordinate 90,718,663 downwards.
AGCTTATTTAAGTTGTAAAACAAGTTATTGTGTAAGTGTGTGTGTGTGTGTGTGTGTGTGTGTGTGTGCGACAGCAGGGTAGTAGGGCATAAGTTGAATGCTATTCATGCAGAGTAGGGGACCTAGGACAATCTTATGGAGTCACAGTCTCTCCTTCCACTTTTTTGTAGATACTGAGGCTCATACCCAGATTATGAGGTATACACGCTCATTCAGCCCCTAATCTAAATGTTAAAATGAATGTTCTGGCTGCTCAGACTGAAAGCAGTAGGCTCTCAGCTGAGGCAGCTGTGAGAAGGGTCTGTTCTGATACTTAACTGAGGAGAACAAAAAGACATAGTCATAGACATTGTGTTCTAAAACCCATCCCCACTCCCAAAGCGCTTCTAATCAACAACTTGGGGCAGTAGAAGAAAGATGTGAGGAGCGATGTGTGAGCAGCCTCCAGAGAGCATTGCCCACATAAATACCCTTGAAACCTTCAGACAGAGTCCATCTAAGACAACCAAACGAGAAATGTGTATGACTTCAATGGAAGTGCATCTGGATTTGGGTGTAAGGAGAAACATCTATGGACAAATATGAAAGTCCAGCCACACCATTAAGACTGATATTGCAGGGAAAGTTTCATTGAATTAGGGAAGGCACAGGCAGGATTTTCATCTATTATTATACAAATTACCTCCTAATTTCATCTATATAAGAAGGTTCTACTTCTTATACAATTAATGGATACATTAAGACAGAAAATATGTAGTTTAATGAGTAGGTGAAAATATTTATAGTAGTATGTAACAAATAACCAAAGACAGGGTCAGTGGAGATGTCGCCTCTGTACTCTAAGAACACTTGGTAGCTCTTCTGGAATCACCAAGATAAACCACGGAGGAGCTTGAAGCAGAAAAGGAGTTTCTGACTCCCAACTCTCCTCACTCCTTCAGGACTTTGCTTTCAAAAAAAAAAAAAGGAGATGAGGAATGCAAATGTCCCTTGAAGCAGAATCATGGGGCTTACAGTGCACAATGTTTAGATGGTGCTGCCAGCCTTGGTACAAAGGGGCACTGCTAGAATTCATATTTGGTTTGTTCTTAGTCTGAAAAAACTTCTACCTTTATATGGACTACAGCTACTTGTGTTCTTTAGAGTACCAGAGAAGCATTCAGAGAAAAATTGTGCTGAAATAGCTATTTGCAGCAATCAGTACTAAGCATCTAAATTCCATTTCCTTGGATAAATATTTAAGAGTATTACTTGGTATAGTTTTCTAGATTTCCAAATCCTTTTTAAAAATGCTAGTCCTATTACTTCAGGAACTAATTATTCCCTCATAACTAATTAGGTTTGGCAACTTTGTCATAATAAAAGCTATCTGTCCACCCACCCACCTATCTCTCCTTCCATGCCAACAATGAAAATTGGGGACGAGGAAGGAACAAGAAAGGTCACAGAGAACTATGTAACTGTCACATTAATTTCAGTCCTGGTTATATTACTGTATTTAGCAAACAGATATGATAGAAGTTCTGCTCATTTCTCAAAATACAACCCACCACATGAAATGTCTTAAAATTTCTTATAGACACAGATTTGAATTTAAGGGACCATAATGACATTTTTAGAAACAAATGTGAGAAAGTCTACTACACAAGGATAAATTAGTGCTGAAGCTTGTGTCTTTCTCAGGTCAGTCTTGGAGATTTACAGGCTTTGGAAGAAGAGCACAGCATGCTTGGGATCAAAAGCGATCAAAGAGGCAGGAAGGGCAGTAAGACAGTGTGTAAATTAATGAAGTAATCTCACATAAATTCCCATTATAGTAGGAATAATGTCCTGCCCATTTTATTGCTTGGTTTTATAGTATTCCTTTTAAATGTTCTTTTTGCCATAAAAAAGACAGCAAAGCTACAACTCAGGTTAGGTTAACATAATTTATGGAATATAGCACGGGTACAAAAGAAACCGCAGTTTCAATAACTCTACAGGTGACATTTTGGTGGGAAAATGCCTCATAGCTCTGTGTATAAGACCATGTTTTCCTCTCAGAGGTATAGCTCCCAAGAGAACTCCTTAATAAATGCCTTACATGTTAACACTTGTCTGAAAGCCTGATATCAGTGAAAGAAGACCTGGGATGTTGTGCTGGTGAGTCTTGAATGCCAATTGATTCCACTGAGAGGCACACAGGTTAGCAAAGCACAACCTTGGCTGTATCTACACTGGCATGTCCTGAGACTATTAGATAACAGCAAAGGCTCTGACATACTTTAAAGACACCATGAAAAAATGTCTTAGAGCTGAAAAACAATTTCAGCAAAGTGACAGAATACAAAATGAACATGCACACACATAGATCAGTAGCTGTCTTATATATCAATGACAAACTCTTTCTGTCTGTCCATCTCTCTCTCTCTCTCTCTCTCTCTCTCTCTCTCTCTCTCACACACACACACACACACACACACTACAATAATATATTAACAAAAAGCCTAATCTAAGGAACAAAATTACATGCTCATGAATTAGAAGATTATTATTGTGAAAGTAGTCACCTTACCAACAGCAAGCTATGCAATCTCCATTAAAATTCCAGATCAGTTCTTCTCAACATAGAAAAAGCATTATGGCTTATTTTGGGAGCAATCAGCTTCTCCAAGTAAAACAAATGAAAATTTGAAAGACAAAAAACTAAGAGAGACATTATAAAACCTGATTTCAAACTATACTAAAGAGTCATAGTACTAGAAACAGCAAAAATAATTCCAATTCATAGATCAATTAAATAGGATAGAGGACCTTGATACTAATCCATACAAATACAGCACCTGATTTTTAACAAAGACACCAAAAATATACACTGTCTTTGGTACTTGTGGGTTTGGATTTCAATATCAAATAATAGAGACAGTAAAAACAACAATAGCAGCAATCAACACTTGTTTCTTAATTTCCTCCTATAGAAAAAGCACTACCAATTAATATAAGACCTCTTTGTAAGATTCTATAGGTACAGCTGCTTCAGGATAAATGCAGAGATAGGTGAAGTGGAAACTTATGGGTTCTTTGGAAAGTCAGTTGTGTTGGATGATGTTTTTCTAAGGCAAACTCATGAAGGAACTTTTCACTAAAGCAGACACAGGTGAAAAGATCTTCTGCTATAGCAAGCATGTGAAAGGACACATGATGAAGGAGTCTTTGCTAACAATACCCATGAACTGTTTCACCATACATTGTTTAGTTGAGCTCCTTTTGTTAGGACTATATAAAGAGAAATGCACCAAAAACCTCTGGTGGTGAGCTGTGACTTCTTGGCACTTTTAAGGACTAAGGTTGATTAACATGATCATGTGCTCAGGCAAGAAACATGATATTTGGAGGGAGTAAAATCAGGATTCCACAGACAGTGATGAAGGCTGAGCTTGGCTTGCTTATGCAACACTTGTAGTCTTGCATCTTTGCTGATCTTTGCTTCACTGAGGAAGGCATAGCTGAGAACTGCTGCCCTCTCTGCTGGTCTGAGTTCCTATTACCTGCTAGGTTGTGTCAGACCTGCTACTATCCTGACTCAACCAAACTGGACTGCTGGTATCAACATCTGTCAAGTGTTTGTGAGTAGATCAAGCTGCTGCTGCTCACTTGTGAACTGAACTGCTGATTTCCTGACAACACAGATGGGACTTGCTCCAAATAATTATTTGTAAACAGGTCCACTCCCCCCATATCATTTCTTTCCCACTACCTGTGATGGGTGATGGGATAGAAAGGAGGTCAAAGTGTTTACGAATCATCATTTAAAATAAACTTTGAAGCTGGGCAGTGGTGGTGCATACCTTTAATCCCAGCACTTGAGAGGCATAGGCAGGTGGATTTCTGAGTTCGAGCTCAGCCTGGTGTACAGTGAGTTCCAGGATAGTCAGAGCTACACAGAGAAACCCTGTCTTGAAAAACAAAACTAAACAAAACACCCAAAAATCTTTGAAAAAATTAAAAATACAAATAGGTTTCACCTTACAGGCACAGTTCTGACTAAATCCTTTGCTGTGTAGAAAGACGAACAACCAAACCAGTTTTCTCCTGAAACTAAAAGCTTCTTTGCTGAAGGACATCCTGTCAACTGAGAGCAGAAGCAGCCTACAAAAGCTAGTACACATTCTTTCCAGCTATTGAACATCTTTAGACTTCAGGGAAGTGCTTTCAGATGAAAACAACTTCAAGATTCCATCTTACCCAAGTCAGAATCAGTAACATGAAGAATACACACTTGACAATAAATGCCAGTATGGACATTGGAGAATGGGGACACTTAGTTATACATTGTTGGTAGAAATTTAAAATAGAACAATTTCTGTGGAAATCAGTCTGAAGATTTCTCAAAAAAACAAAACAAACAAGCAAACAGAAAAAACTAGAATTGTTGTTTGAATGAGAATGACTCCCATAAACTCATGTGTATGTGATTGGTTCCCAGTAGGTGGAACGTTTTATGAAAGGATTGGTAGATGTGGCCCCAATAGAGCAGTGTGTCAACGGTAGAAAGATTTGAGGTTTTGAAAATACTACTTCAGTCTCAGGTAGGGCTCTCCACCTTCTGCTTGTGGATACAGATAAGAGCTCTCATTCATTGTTATAGCAACATGCCTGTCTGCCTGCCTGGTATCATTCTTCCTATCAGGCTAACCATGACTTCTGACACTGTGGAACTGTGAACTCCAAATTAAATGCTTCTTTTATGGATTGTCTTGGTCCTATTATCTTATTACTGCAACAAAGAATTAACAAAGACAACTGGAAATAAAACTACCATATATATTGCTTCTTGGTATATACACAAAAATGTAATAACTTATTGTTGAGGTCATGTTAACTGAAGCTTAATTCACAATGGCTATGAAATGGACAGACCTCAGGCATTCATCAACTTAAGAATGTGAAGGGACAATATGGACCATACACATAATGGACTAAGTCAGAAAGAGAGAGGGAGAGGGAGAGAGAGAGGGAGAGGGAAAGGGAGAGGGAGAGGGAGAGGGAGAGGGAGAGGGAGAGGGAGAGGGAGAGGGAGAGGGAGAGGGAGAGGGAGAGGGAGAGGGAGAGAGAGAGAGAGAGAGAGATAATTAAATGGAAATAGAAAAATTATACTGACCGAACTAACTCAGTCCCAGAAAGATAAATGCTGCATTTTCTTCTTCTTTTTTTTAAATATTTTCTTTATTTACTTTTCAAATGTTATTTTCTTTCCTGGTTTCCCCCCAGAAAGCCCCATCCCTTCCCCTCTTCCCCTGCTTCTATGAGAGTGTTGCCCCACCCTCCCACTCCTGCCTTCCCGCCCTCGCTTTTCCCTACACTGTGATATCAAGCCTTCATAGGACCAAGGACCTTTCCTTCCACTGATGCCCCATAAAGCCATTCTCTGCTACATATGTGGCTGGAGCCATGGAGCCCTCCATGTGAACTCTTTGGTTGGTTGTTTAGTCCCTGGAAGCTCTGGGGGTGTGTTTGGTTGATATTGTTCTTCTTCCTATGGGGTTGCACATCCCATCAGCTCTTCAGTCCTTCCCCTAACTCTTCCACTGGGGTCTCCATGCTCAGCTCAATGGTTGGTTCGAGGATCTGATTCTGTTTTGGTCAGCCTCTGCTAGAGTATCTGAGTAGACAGCTCTATCTGGCTCCTGTCAGCAAGTACTTCTTGGCATCCACAATAGTGTCTGGGTTTGGTGACTGTATCACCAGGTGGGGTAGTCTCTGGATGGCCTTTCCTTCAGTCTCTGTTCCACATTTCCTCCCTTGAGTATTTTGTTCCCCCCTTCTGGGAAGGACTGAAGCATTCACACTTTGGTTTTCCTTCTTCTTGAGCTTCATGAGGTCTGTGAATTGTATCTTGGGTCAAAAGACCATGACTGGGAGATGATAGGGTCTAAGGTGTTTTTGCTAAATGCCATAAAACTACATTATAAATTCCTATGTTTATAATGACAGATTTCAGTTGCTTTCAACTTTCATCAGCAAATCTTTTTTTGTGCAGTTGGTAGTGGTTAATGAAGAGACGCATAACTTGTCCAAGTGCTGATTATAAATACCTGAGTCCTAAGCAGTTGCACCATCTAAGGCACCGTGAATTTTATGGAAGAAGGACTAGAAAGAACTCTGAAAGTATTGAAATACAATATCTGGTAGATGAGGAGAAGAGCTATAAATACTATCTTCAGGATATGCCTAAATATACATGGATAAATACATGGCAACCATGGTTGCCAACACAAAGCCTGTACATGATCAAAACAGTTGAAATTCCAGCATGGATCTATAAGGAGCCCTTGAAGCCTCGCCCTTATCCAAAGAGCTCTTGACACTTGCTAGATGATGAACAGAGGCAGTTACTTCTCTTTGGGGATAGGGCTGCTCATTGCTTATTTCTCAATGTATATCCATATTCCTATATGCTTATAGGCAATACTGATTGGAATTAAGAAGTTATTGATAGCAAAAAATTAAATAAAAAAGGACCTGGGACTGAAGAGAAGATGGGCTAGAACACTAAGAAGAAGTTGGAAGGAGGTAGTGATGGATAGATATGACAAATATACGTGTTATAAATACACAAATTCTTATTCAAAGAATAAGAATCATTATTTATTCAAAGTGAAAAAGGTTGTCTGTCTCTGAACTAGTAAGGATTTAAGCAATTGAGGAATTTAAAATTGAGTGAATAGTAGGGAAGCAGGTAGAATATAGTAGGTGATGCTTAGCTGGATAAAAATGCTCTGAAAGGATTATGACCTTGAAGAATATCTATTTCCTGTGCCTTTTGATTACTCTTCTCTGCTTCATGGCTGCTAAGGCGTGAACTGCTTTCCTCTGTCACATCATTCTACCATATGGCTACTCTTGTTTGTAAATCTGACTACACCAACTAAAACCTGAGATCTGAGACCAGCTGCAAATTATCTTTTGATCAAATTATTTGAGATGAAGAGACCCACCTTAAATTTGGGCCTCATATTGTGGTGGCTGCCTATACAAAAGGAAATGGAAGAAGGAAGCTGTTGTTTTTTCCCTGCTTGCCCTTCCTCTCACTGGCAGTTCACCTATCATGCTGCTAGGCATTCATTAACTGGTATTAGAACCTGATTCTTTGGGATTCCAACAGGGAACAAAGACAAGCTGAGTGAGATATCCAGTCTTGTACTAAATAATCATTGGCTTCAGGATCTTTCCATTGGGTTGGACTAGCTGGACTATAGCCAGTAAACCTTTCTAATAAATCTCTCTCTCTCTCTCTCTCTCTCTCTCTCTCTCTCTCTCTCTCTCTCTGTGTGTGTGTGTGTGTGTGTGTGTGTGTAATACATATACTAATGTGTGATATATATATGTTAGAGGGAATGGATCTAATACATTTTGAACAAAAACTTCTTAAATCCTCCATCCTTTAGATTATTTCTCGTAGGTATTTCTCTCTATGGTAATAAAACGTCAGACAAAGATAATATTCAAATATTGAAGATACATTATTTAAAACATTATATTAAGGATGATAGTAATGAAATTATTTCACATAAATTTCCAGGGATAATGTTCAGTCAGCTTTAGGTCTTCCTTTTTTTTAGTGCTCCTTTCTTTATGCATATATTGCTATGAAAAGAGAGAAAACTTAAAATTTGTCTTTCTCTTACACTAGGAAGGAAAGAATGGAGAGAGGGAAGAGAAGACACAAAGGTCTAGATATTTTTTGGATTTTCAAGAACTCCAGAATCTTCATGCTCAGTCTTGAGCACTCCTAAAATCATGACCTAGTGTCTGTCACATGTGCTTACTTTAAAAGAAATAAGATGTTGGGGCCCACCCCACAACTTCTAATTCTGTCAAACTTGAGCACTGTTCTGGAACCCATATTTATATAATCCCATAAGGGTTCACATTCTTAACATGTTAAAGTGACTTTAGAATTTCAGACACTCAGTCTCACTTTCAGAACCATATTCTTCTGACTTTCTTACATAGGTCTGTACCCTTATGCCCAGCAGTAGACTTTCTGCTTCATGCCTTTAATAACTGTTTGTAGTTAAGGTTACTATTAATGTAATGAAACAAAAATATTGGGGAGAAAGTGTTTATTTGTTTTATGCTTGCACATTGTATTTTGTCACTGAAAAAAGTCAGGACAGGAAGTTCAGCAAAGCAGGGACCTGAAGACAGGAGCCAGAACGGTCATGGAGGAATTCACCTTACTGGATTGCTCCTCATAGCATTCTCAGCCTGCTTTCATATAGAATTCAGGACCACTCGCCCGTGAATGGCACTACCCAACATGGCCTGGGTCTCTGAGCTTTATGGTTCCATTCCATTGTGGCAGATCAGGGTCAACAGAAAGGCATGGAGCTGGGCTGGAATGCAAAGAGCTTCCATCCTGAATTGCAAGCACCAAGCATAGACAGTAAACTAGAATTGGTGTGAATCCTTGAACTCGAGAAGTCTACCTCTAGTGACACACCTCCTCCAACATGCATATACTTCCTAAATGTCCCCAAACAGTTTCACCAACCTAGGACCACATATTCAAATACACAACCCTGTAGGAGACATTCTTCTTTAAACTACTACAAGTAGCTATTGTTTCATGTTCATTAAAAATCAAAGTTTTCCTGATATTTCTTTTGAGACAGCACACTTCTTCTGAGCTTTCTTTCTCTTCATTCAACATAAATTTTGGTCATCTTAACACCAAACCCAGAAGACTGAGGTTATAGGCTTTTTCTGACCCATTGCCAATTTGCTTCTTAAAATAAATAATAAAAATTATCTACTCCTGAAAATTTATAATAGAGTTTTAAATATCCATTGTTCCAATTATTTACTTACCATTAACTCAAGAAGTAGACTTAAATTTCTCCTTCCTCCCTACTTGAAGAAAGCAATTTTCACCCTAATCGTGTCACCTAGCAGGTATACTCCCTGTATGACAAAATAGTTCACTAAATTAAGCCTTTTCTTATTCTCAAAGAAAACAGAACTGAACATGGTAGAAAACACACAGGATTCCTAATCACTAACCACTACAATTTCCAAATGGCAACAAGAACAAAAACAGCCTGACAGCTTGTGGATGAAGCCCTAAACTTTCCATTTGGTGCATGGAGAAATTTTTCCAAATTTCTGTATCATGGGAATTGGAGCTGGCCACTCGAATTTTCTATGCCACAAGCTGTGACATTCTTTCCTGTAAGCTATCCCTGGTGTGTTTGTTTGTGTTTTAAACAGCTGTAGACTGGTTCTGTTTCATCAGGTCTGGTGGTTCAGGATCAATTTTCACCATTATCATTGGCTGAAGATGATGGGACAATAAGCCAAGATAACTAAAACCATTGCCCACGAAAGTAGAATGGGAAACAATCTCTCCATAAAACCTAATCCCTCATGTACAACATATTTAGAAGGTATCTTCAGGTAATTACATTCAGGTAGCTCGATTTGAAAATGCCAAGTTCACATAATGGTTCATTTAATTCCATCTGCTGTACAATAATGCCCTCTTTAATGGATACATTGATTTGAATGGGAAAAAAATCTTTGCTCTCAAAAGCTCATTTTCCTTTAGTAATTATAAAATATTACTTCAGGGATGAGACTATCAAAAAAGATCCTGAAATGCTTAATCTATAGAAATGGAAACTGAATCAATGAATTCAGACTTGTCATTACCTAAATCCTTTTATAGTCATGCTGTAGACACTCAGAATTTTGCTACTTTATTGGTAAATAGTTGTCTCCCATGGTTCACCCCACTTCACGTAGAACCCATGCTGTGTCCACTTCTTTCTAATACACATGTCCTATAAACCTCGGTTCTTTTACTGTCTCCATCATATTGTACTAGGAAACATTTTTTCTCCCACCTCATCTTCAGAATTTATTTTCTTATTGGAGTTTCTCAGATTATTGATTTCTATAATACTGCCACTTTCCTAAATCAATCATTGGAAATATTTTTCATCATCCCCACAGATAAGCATAGGCTTCATTATCATCAAAGAAGCAGTCTTGCAGCACAAGAGTAGTATGGACATCGACGACTGCTCAGTAGAGAACAACTGAGTAGTGGGTATAGCCCAAAGTGATACATCTACATTATAACGCTTACACCAAAGGCTCAAGGCACATCATTAAAGAAGGGGCAGAAAGGTTGTAAGGGTCAGAGGACATGTACTATGTGATTATCTCTTCTATGTATAACAGAGAAGCTCCACCCAAGAAATCCAAAATATGGCTGCCTAAACTAGAACCACACAGTTCCAAAATACTTCACATCCCATTGTGGAGGGGGGAAATCTCATGAGGCCACACCCTTAGATGAAGAGCTAGAGTAATCAATGACTGCTGAGAGAAGGAGAATTAATGTTTGTGAGGGATGAGGCCCAACTTGGTTATTCATTGCCAAGGGAACCGCATAGGCACCTTATACATGCAAGCAACACTCAACATAGTCAGCAGGTTGTAGTTATATATTTATTAATCCACACAGAGAGATACGCACCACAATAGCAATTGGATAACTAATTTGTCTAATTAGTTATTAGAATAGAATAACTTAGAAGCCAAAGAAGTGAGAAAGAGTCAGGGAGATGGGAGGTGTTGGAGAAAGGAGAGCAAGGGGGGAAATGATGCAATTATATTTTAAATAAATAAAATTAATAAATTAACTTATGCGCTGAGCACAATAGGTAACTAGTTACAAGTAAATATTCTAATATGTTATTTCAATTTAGCCTTCAAAATTTATTAGTTTCAGAAGATCGTGGTGCTACAGGACAAGTCCAAAAGTATGATTCTTGCCATAAGAAGGAATTGAAGTTACTAAGTCTATTCCTTCTGAAAATTTCCATAGCACAATAGTGTTTTTCAAGGTAATGAGGAAGAAGGTTGAAGCTTTTGAGCCAATATAGACAGCATGGGGAAGAAAGCTCCGCATAGGAGGTAAAGACTCATGCCACACTAAAGCAGTGACACTGGAGAATATCATGTGACCACTTAGTGAGCAGCAAGACCTCATCAAACCTACTAGGAGAATCACAGCTGACCCATGCTGCCCTAAGTGTTCTTTACTTCAGTATTTATTCTTCTATTAATTTGCACTGCATCTTTCACAGTGACACTTTTGAAAATTCTATATAAAGTTAGAAAAGAGAATAGAAGATATAACAGAATATGCAAGCCTACGTTCCCCACACCTCAGCCCATGAATAACTATTTTCTCCTTCTGATCTGAGCAAGTGACTTGAGCAGACCCTGGGTACAAGCTCTGCACCCAGTTCCACAAAACCCAGAGGAAGCTACATGCACAGGTCCTCTAACACACCCAGGATCATAGGTAAAGAGGCCACAACACCAGGAGTAACTGGGACACCCAGAATCCAGGATGCAGCAATCTGCACCAGTCAGTGGCACAGGTTCCTTCCAGACGGAGACTGTACCCTGAGCAGATCTTGGGTACACACTGCACACCTAGTTCCACAATACTCAGAGGATACTCCACTGCCAGGTGTTCTGCCACACCCAGAATCACAAGATCTAGGAGCTTGATCACACCAGGATTTTAGGATTTCAGAGGCAGCTTGATTCCCAGGGGCTCTGGCACATCCAGGATGTCAGGATCAAAGGATCCCAGAATCACAGGATCACAGAGATAGCTGGACTCTGAGGAGTTCTGACACAACCAGGATCACAGGAGGAACAGGTACCAGTCAGATACAGTGAGAGCAGATAGCACTACAAATGACCAGAGGTAAGAGGCAAGCACATGAACAAAAGCAACAGAAACCAAGGATACTTGGCATCATCGTTTTCACACCACAACAAGTTCTGGATACTCCATCACACCTGAAAAGAAAGATTTGGATTTAAAATCACTTCTCATGATGATCATTAAGGACTTTAAGAAAACCACAAATAACTCCCTTAAAGAAATCAAGAAGAACACACACAAACAGGTAGAAACCCTTAAAGAGGAAACACAAAAATCCCTTAAAGAATTACAGGAAAGTGTAACCAAACAGGTGAAGGAATTCAACAAAACAATCTAGAATCTAAAAACGGAAATTGAAGCAATAAAGAAATCAAAAAGGGAGACAACCCTGGAGCTAGAAAACCTAGAAAGAGATCAGGAGTCATAGATACAAGCATCACCAACAGAATACAAGAGATAGAATAAAGAATATCATAGAAAATATTGATACAACAAAAAATGCAAAAAACTCCTAACCCAAAGCATCCAGAAAATCCAGGACACAATGAGAAGATGACATCTAAGGAATACAGGTATAGAAGAGAGCAAATATTCCCAACTCAATGGGCTAGTGAATATATTTAACAAAATTATAGAAGAAAACTTCTCTAACCTAAAGAAAGAGATGGTCATGAACATACAAGAATACTACAGAACTCCAAATAGACTGGACCAGAAATGAAATTCCTCCTATCACATAATAATTAACACACCAAGTGCACAAACAAAGAGAGAATATTAAAAGCAATAAGGGGAAATCGTCAAGTAACATGTAAAGGCAGACGTATCATAATTATACAAGACTTCTTATCAGAGACTTTAAAAGCCAGAAGATCCTGGGCAGATGTTTTGCAGACCCTAAGAGAACAAAAATGCCTGCCCAGGCTACTATACTCAGCAAAATTCTCAATTACCATAGATGAAGAAACCAAGATATTCCATGATAAAACCAAATTTACACAATATCTTTCCACAAATCCAGGCCGACAAAGCATAATAGATGGAAAATTCCAACACAAGGAGAGAAACTTCACCCTAGAAAATGCAAAAAAAAAAAAAAAAAAAAAAAAAAAAAAAAGCAATCTTCTTTCAACAAACCCGTAGGAAGATAACCACACAAACAAACAAACAAACAAAAAGAATAAAGGAAGTTATTATCACTTTTCCTTAATATCTCTTAACATCAATAGACTCAATTTCCCAATAAAAAGACATTGAATAACAGACTAGATACGTAAGCAGAACCAAACATTTTGCTGCATATTGGAAATACGCCTCAGTGACAAAGACAGACACTACCTCAGAGTAAACTGCTAGAGAATTTTTTTGCCAAGCAAATGGTCCCAAGAAACAAGCTGGAGTAGCTATTCTAATATCAAATAAAACCAACTTCTAACCAAAAGTTATAAAAAGGATAAGAAAAAATGTTTCATACACATCAAAGGAAAAAAAATCTACCAAGATGAGCTCTCACTTCTGAACATCTATGCTCCAAATGCAAGGGCACCCACATTCATAAAAGAAACTACTAAAGCTCAAAGCTCACATTGTACCTCACATAATAATAGTGGGAGACTTTAACACCCCACTCTCATCAATGGACAGATCATGAAAACAGAAACTAAACAGATATACAGTGAAACTAACAGAAGTTATGAACCAAATGGATTTAACAGGTATCTATAGAACATTTTATCCTAAAACAAAGGAATATACTTTCTTCTCAGAACCTTGTGGTACCGTCTCCAAAATTGACCTTATAATTTGTCACAAAACAGGCCTCAACACATATAAGAAGATTGCAATAACCCAATGCATCCTTTCAGATCACTATGGACTAAGGCTGGTCTTCAGTAACAAGAAAAACAATGGAAAGCCAACAAATAGATGGAAGCTGAAAAATGCTCTACTCAATGATTACTTGGTCAAGGAAGAAATAAAGAAATGGAAGACTTTTTAAAATTTAATGAAAATGAAGGCACAACATTCCCAACATTATGGGACACAATGAAAGCAGTGCTAAGAGGAAAACTCAGCTCTGAGTGCCAAAAGGAAACTGGAGAGAGCCTACACTGGCAGCTTGCCAGCACCTCTGAAAGCTCTAGAACAAAAAGAAGCAAATACACTCAAGAAGAGTAGACAGCAGGAAATGATCAAACTCAGGGCTTAAATCAACAAAGTAGAAACAAGAAGAACTATACAAAGAATCAATAAAACCAGGAACTGGTTCTTTGAGAAAATCAACAAGTTAGATAAACCTGACTAACCAGAGGGCACAGAGACAGTATCCAAATTAATAAAATCAGAAATGAAAATGTAGAGAACAGAAACTGAAGAAATTAAAAAAAATCATCAGATACTACTAAAAAAGCCTATACTCAAAAAAAAAATGGAAAATTTGGAAGAAACACACAATTTTCTAGATAGATACCAGGTGCCAAAGTTAAATCAGGATCAGATAAACTATGTAAACATTTCCATAACCCCTAAAGAAATAGCAGCAGTCATTAATAGTCTCCCAACCAAAAAAGGCCAGGACCAAAAGATTTAATGCAGAATTCTATCAGATCTTCAAAGAAGACCTAATATCAATACTCTTCAAACTATTCCACAAAATAGAAACAGAAGAAACACTACCCAATTTTTTTCTAAAAAGCAACAGTTACGCTTCTACATAAAACCCAACAAAAAAGAGAACTTCAGACCAACTCACCTTACAAATATTGATGCAAAACTATTCAATAAAATTCTGGCAAACTGAATCCAAGAACACATCAAAACAATCACTCATCATGATCAAGAAGGCTTCATCCCAGGGATGCAGGGATAGTTCAATATATGGAAATCTATCAATGTAATCCTCTATATAAACTGAGAGGGAAATAAAAAAGCACATGATCATCTCATTAGAGGCTGAGAAAGCATTTGGCAAAATCAAACACCCCTTCATGGAAAGACCAGGAATTCAATGCCCATACCTAAACATAGTAAAAGCAATAAAAGAACAAACCAGTAGCCAACATCAAACTAAATGGAGAGAAACTTGAAGCAATCGCATTAAGTCAGGAACAATGCTGCCTACTCTCTCCCTACCTATTCAATATAGTACTAGAAGTCCTAGCCAGAACAATTAGACAGCAAAAAGAGGTCAAAGGGATACATAATGGATAGGAAGAATTCAAAATATCACTATTTGCAGATGATATAATAGTGTACTTAAGTGACCCCAGAAATTCCACCAGAGAACTGCGAAATCTGATAAATAAATTTAGCAAAGTGACCGGATATAAAATTAACTGAAACAAATCAGTAGCCTTCCTCTATTCAAAGGATAAACAGGCTGAGAAAGAAATTAAGGAAAAAGCACCCTTAACAACAGTCCCAAATAATATAAAATACTTGGTGTGACTCTAACTAAGCAAGTAAAAGATCTGTATGACAAGAACTTTAAGACTCTGAAGAAAGAAATAGAAGATCTCAGAAGATGGAAAGATCTCCCATGTTCATGGATTGGCAGGATCAATATAGTAAAAATGGCATCTTGCTGAAGGCAATCTACAGATTCAATGCAATCTCTATCAAAACTCCACTCAATTCTTCATAGAGGAGGAAAGAGCAATTTCCAAATTTATTTGGAATAACAAAAAAACAGGTTAGTGAAAACTATACTCAGCAATAAAAGAACTTTTAGGGGAATCATCATTCCTGAGCTCAAGCAATACTGATAAAAAAAAAAAAACTGCATGGTATTGGTACAGTGACAGGCAGGTAGATCAGTGGAATAGAATTGAAGACACAGAAATGAACCCACACACCTATGAACTCTTAGACAAAGGAACTAAAACCATCCAGTAGAAAAAAGACAGCATTTTCAACAAATAGTCTTGGTTCAACTGGGGTTATCCTGAAGAAGAATGCAAATTGATTCATTCCTATCTCCTTGTTCAAAGCTCAAGCTCAAGTGGATCAAGGACCTCCACATAAAACCAGACAGACTGAAAGTAATAGAAGAAAAGTGGGGAAGAGCCTCCCACACATGGGCATGGGAGGAGGAATTTTCCAGAACAAAACACCAATAGCTTATGCTCTAAGATCCACAATAGACAAACCGGATCTCATAAAATTGCAAAGCTTCTGTAAGGCAAAGGACATTGCAATAGCATCAAACAGCAATCAACAAATTGTCAAATGATCTTTACCAATTTTACATCCAATAGTAGGCTAACATCCAATATCTACAAAGAAGTCAAGTAGTTAGACTCCAGAGAAACAAATAACGCTATTAAAAATGGAGGTATAGAGTTAAACAAAGAATTTTCAACTGAAGAATACTGAATGGCGGAGAAACATCTAAAGAAATGTTAAACATCCTTAGTCATCAGGGAAATGCAAATCAAAAAAAAAAAAAAAAAACCAGTGAGATTCCACCTCACACCAGTCAGATAGCTAAGAAGAAAAATTCATGTGACAGCAGATGCTGGTGAGGATGCCTAGAAGTAAGAGGAACACTCCTCCATTGCTGGTGGGCTTGCAAGCTGGTACAATCTGTCAGGAAATAATTCTGGTGGTTCATCAGAAAATTGGTCATTGTATTACCTAAGGACCCAGCTATACCACTCCTAGTCATATACCCAAAAGATACTCCAGCATATAACAACATACAACATGCTCCACTATGTGCATAGCAGCCTTATTTATTAATAGCCAGAAGCTGAAAAACATCCAGACGTCTTTCTTTCTTTTTTTTAATTAGGTATATTTTTATTTTCACTTCAAATGTCCCCTTTCCTGATTCCCCCATCCCCCAAAAATCCCTTAAGCCTTTTCCCCTTCCCCAATCGACCCCCCCCCCCACACACACACACATCCTGGTATTCCTCTACACTATGGTTATCAAGTCTTTCCAGGACCAAGGGCCTCTCTTCCATTTGGTGTCCAACAAGATCTTCCTCTGTTGCTGATGTGTCTGGGGCCATGGGTAACTCCAATGTATTCTTTGGTTTATGGTTTTGTCCTTGGGCGCTCTGGGAGTACTTGGTGATTCATATTGTTGTTCCTCCTATGGTGCTGCAAACCCCTTCAGCTCCTTTGGTCCTTTCTCTATCTCATCTACTAGGGACCCTGTGCTCAGTTCAATGGCTGGCTGACAGTGTCCCCCTCTTTATTTGTCATGCATTAGCAGAGCCCCCCAGGTGACAGCTATATCAGGCTCCTGTCAGAAAGCACTTGAGAGCATCCATAGTAGTGTCTGGGTTTTGTAATTGTATATGGAATGGATTCCTAGGTGGGGTAGTATCTGGATGGTCTCGCCTTCAGACTCTGCTCCACACTTTGTCTCTGTATCTCCTTCTGTGGGTATTTTATTCCTCCTTCTAAGAAGGGCTAGAGTATCCAAACTTTGCTCTTCCTCCTTCTTGGGCATCATTTGATATGTGAATTGTGTCTTGGGTATTCCAAGCTTCTAGGCTAATAGCCACTCCCCAGTGAGTGCATACCATGAGTGTTCTTTTGTGATTGGGTTACCTCACTCAGGATGATATTCTCCAGTTCCATCAATTTGTCTAAGAATTTCATGAATTCATTGTTTTTAATGACTGAATAATACTCCATTGTGTATATATACACCACATTTTCTGTATCCATTCCTCCATTGAAAGACATCTGGGTTCTTTCCAGGTTCTGGCTATTATAAATAGGGCTGCTATGAACATAGTGGAGCATGTGTCCTTATTACAGGCTGGAGAATCCTTTGGGTATATGTTCAGGAGTGGTATAGCAGGGTCCTCTAATAGTATTATGCCCAGTTTTCTGAAGAACCATCAGACTGATTTCCAGAGTGGTTTTACCAGCTTGCAATCCCACCAGCAGTGGAGGAATGTTCCTCTTTCTCCACATCCTTGCCAATACCTGCTGTCTCCTGAGTTTTTAATCTTAGCCATTTTGCCTGGTATGAGGTGAAATCTCAGGGTTGTTTTGATTTGCATTTCCCTGATGACTAAGGATGTTGAACATTTCTTTAGGTGCTTCTCAGCCATTCAACATTCCTCAGGTGAAAATTCTTTGTTTAGCTCTGTATAGCATTTTTAATAGGGTTATTTGGTTCTCTGGAGTCTCACTTCTTGAGTTCTTTGTATATATTGGATACTAGTCCTCTGTCGGATGTAGCGTTGGTAGAGATTTTTTTCCCAATTTGTTGGTTGCTGTTTTGTCCTATTGACAGTTGATTTACATACACTTTGTAATTTTATGAGGCCCCATTTATCAATTCTTGATCTTAGGGCATAGGCTGTTGGGGTTCTGTTAGGGAAACTTTCCCCTGTGCCTATGTGTTCAAGGCTCTTCCCCAGTTTCTTTTCTATTAGTTTCAGTGTGTATGGTTTTATGTGTAGATCCTTAATCCACATAGACTTGAGCTTATTACTAGGGGATAAGAATGGATTGATTTGCATTCTTCTGCATGCTAGCCACCAGCTGAGACAGCATAATTTGTTGAAGAGGCTATCTTTTTTCCACTGGATGAAATTAGCACCTTTGTCAAAGATCAAGTGACCATAGGTGTGTGGGTTCATTTCTGGGTCTTCAATTTTATTCCACTGATCTACCTACCTGTCACTGTACCAATACCATGCAGTTTTTAACACTATTGCTCTGTAGTACTGCGGAGCAATTCTGAGGCCTGGGATACTGATTCTCCCAGAAGTTCTTTTATGTTGAGAATAGTTTTAGCTATCCTGGGGGCTTTGTTATTCCTGATGAATTTGCGAATTGCTCTTTCTACCTCTATGAAGAACTGAGTTGGGATTTTGATGGGGATTGCATTAAATTTGTATATTGCTTTATTTTTGTTATAAACATTTTTTAATTTGTTCTTTAAATAGTGACTACTTTCCTTAAATACATCTCATGTCCAAGAATGAGGACACCTTAAGTTCTTGATTAAAACAATGAAATCCACTTGGACTTGAGCTTATTACAAGGGGGATAAGAATGGATCCCCTTCTTATTCCAGAGTTCCCCAACCAGAACCCTCGGAATCTGGTGCTCTTAGGTGTCACCCTGAAAGAACAGGGCTGGGCTACAGTGTGGCCTAACCATGAGTTCTGACACAGGTTGTGAGTTATAAAGTCTCAGCACCACGTAGAAGCATTTGTTGAGCACCTCAACGGCCAGGTTGTGGTTTCCGCATCCACGTGCGAATGGGCTATTAAAAAACACCTTTATAGTGCCAGAAATGTTTTGGCTTGTGAGAGCATCGGGCGAATGCTGGCACAGAGGTGCTTAGAAGCAGGAATCAACTTCATGGTCTACCCTCCCCCCCCACTCTGTGGGTGGTGTCCTCAGACTCGATACAACGTTTACAAAATGCCATGACAGAAAATGGGTGATGCTTCGGGAGCCTTGAAGAGTCTATGAATGTATAATTGCTTTTATATCCAGAGGTTTTTCAACAGAGGAATGGATACACAAATGTGGTACAATTACGAAGTGGAGTACTATTCACCTGTTAAAAACAATGAATTCATGGAATTCTTTGGCAAATGGATGGAACTGGAAAATGTTATCCTGAGTGAGGTAACCCAATCACAAAAGAACACACATAGTGTGCACTTATTGATAAGTGGATATTAGCCTAAAAGCTCAGAATATACAATAGACAATTCACGGACCACAAGAAGCTCAAGAAGGAAGACCAAAGTGTGGGTGCTTGTGTCCTTCTCAGAATGGGAAGCAAATATATTTATGGGAGGGAATACAGAGACAAAGTGTGTAGCAGAGACTGAAGGAAAGACCATGCAGAGAATACCCAACCTGGGGATACATCCCATACATATTCACCAAACCCAGACACTATTGTGGATCCCAAGAAGTACATGCTGACAAGAGCCTGATAAAGCTGTCTCCTGAGAGCCTCTGCCAGACCCTGACAAATATAGAGGCAGATGCTCACATCACTGGGCCCCCTATGGAGGAGTTAGAGAAAGGACTGAAGGAGCTGAAGGGGTTTGGGATGTCATAAGAAGAACAACATTATCAACCAACCAGATCCCTCAGAGCCCCCAGGGACTTTCCTACCAACCAAGGAGTACACATGGAGTTACCCATGGCTCCAGCCACATATGTAGCAGAGGATGGCCCTGTAGGGCATCAATGGGAGAAGAGGCCCTTGTTCCCATGAAGGCTAAATTCCCCAGTGTAGGAGAATGCAAATGCGGGGAGGAGGTACTGGGTGGGTGGGCAGAGAAGCAGTATTATAGAAGCAGGAGTTGTAGGGTGATGTGATATGGTGTTCCAGGGGGTGGGGAGAAACAGGAAAGGGGATTACATTTGAAATGTAAATAAAAAAAATCCAATAAAAAAAAAGAATAACTATCCTCATAGGTAAATAGCTACCTCTCATAGCAAGACTCACTTTGAACTGCTGAACTCACCCTTTGAGTGCATTTTGCTTTGTAAGGAAAGATTTCTCTCAATTCTTTTATTATAGATATTTCTTTTATTTAATTTTAATTTTTGTTGTGTACATGATGTGAATGCATGGCTGCTTTTGTGTTGTTCATAAGTATTTCTTGGCTCATGTATTTGTGTGTGTGTGTGTGTGTGTGTGTGTGTATGTGTGTGTGTGTGAAAAGCAAATATTGGCTTTGGGTGTCTTCTTTGACAGCTTTTAACTTCATTTGTTAGGGTAGCATATCCCAGTTGAAGGAAGAGCTTGTGGATCTAGCTAGGCAGCTTTTCCTGAATATGTTACATTTTTGTCTCCCAAGTATTAGATTATAGACAGTTTCAATACTTGCCTGTCTTATAATGTAAAATATGGGGATCCAAATTCTCATCCTCCTTCCAAATTCCCATCGATCTTCCAAATTCCCATCCTCCTGCCAAATTCCCACCCTCCTGCCAAATTCCCATCCTCCTTCCAAATTCCCATCCTCCTTCCAAATTCCCTCCCTCCTTCCAAATTCCCTCCCTCCTTCCAAATTCCCATCCTCCTTCCAAGTTCCCTCCCTCCTTCCAAATTGCCATCCTCCTTCCAAATTCCCACCCTCCTTCCAAATTCCCATCCTTCTTCAAAATTCCCATTTTCCTTCCAAATTCCCACCCTCCTTCCAAATTCACACCCTCCTTCCAAATTCCCATGCTCCTTCCAAATTCCCACCCTCCTTCCAAATTCCCATCCTCCTTCTAAATTCCCACCCTCCTTCCAAATTCCCATCCTCCTTCCAAATTCCCACCCTCCTTCCAAATTCCCATCCTCCTTCCAAATTTGCACCCTCCTTCCAAATTCCCATCCTCCTTCCAAATTCCCACCCTCTTTCCAAATTCCCACCCTCCTTCCAAATTCCCACCCTCCTTCCAAATTCCCACCCTCCTTCCAAATTCCCATCCTCCTTCCAAATTCCCATCCTCGTGCCAGCTGAGCAATGTTCCCAGGCCCACAATGCTTTTACTTTACCTCTGATCACAAGATCCTGGAAACAAAATAGAGGTCTCAGCTCTCTGTCTGTCTGTCTGTCTGTCTGTCTCTCTCTCTCTCTCTCTCTCTCTCTCTCTCTTTCTCTGTCTCTCTCATCACAGTCCTCTATCATATCAACAATTTCATTCATTCACAAATTTTTTAGGAAGTGCCTATAATGGGTCAAATAGAGTTCTCAAAATATGAACAAAAATGGCAGGGTGTCTCACTCTTAGCTATTATATGGTGGGAGCATCTCATGATGGGAACTATACAATTGACAATAAGCATGATTAATTTGAAAATTGTATTTTTTTGCTAGAGACAAAAAGTGATTAAAAATATTTAACATAAATTCTGGGAGTATTTTTAGAATGGAAGAATTTTCCTCCCAAAATAAAGCAATGTTCTTCAGTCTTAGGACAGGTAAACAGAGAGATACTGGCCAGTCTGTATATACTATCCATAGAAGATGAGTAAGATCTGGGTGTCTAATATATAACATGTTCTTTGTGGTTGGTGAAAATGTGTTTTACTATGTATTTCAATTAAGTTGTTATGCTAATTAAAATGCATGTATATAAAACTATTCTTAAAATCATAGCCTTTGAATATGGGATTGGTTCTGTCTTATTAAATACTGCAGCAGACCACCCCACTTCTTTTTAACTTTTTTATCTTTTAACAGTGCTTTATTGAATTGTAATTTACAAAATTCCAAATGGACATGCTACTTGCTACTTGCACAAAAACGTCAGAAGAATGGTGAGTTTGGGGCCAGACTATGCTATACACCAGTTAAAGGTCATCCTGTACAATTTAGCAACTGTTTCAAAGGGAACCAGAAATTTTGTATATCTTTTCACCAAACTGGTTTCTAATTGCTATGATCTGACATCAAACAAGAATGAATATGTCTTATAAATTGAATGTAAATATTTAACACATGAGGCATGAAAACATGTTCAGTAACAATCCAGGGAACAAAATGTACCTGAGGGCATTTTAAGGCCCTTAAAGTTATATTAGTTTACTAGTTCCTCCTGTATCTGCATATAAACTTTGGGAATACTTTATATACTGATAAGTGATTATTGCTCCAGAAAAGTATGGGTTTTTTTTTTTTGTGGATTTAATGTGAATGAATATTCCTCTGTAAACTTCATAGAATACAATATTTAAGTCAGATTTCATCATAAGATTTTGAGTCTGTTCTTTGTGTTAGAAATCTTTTTCTTTCCAACTTTGTTAATGAAAGTGTGAGTTAGACACAAAAAGGAGTCTTTAGAGTTGTTGGTAACAATGACTCATATCCTTCTCTACAGAAGCCATAAGATACTAGCTACGTATCCTTGTAGATGCATAGAAAAGGCACACTGAGTCTTTCTAACAGCCTTTATTCTAGAATGTTCTTTTCTGTGGTAGACTGCTGTGAGCAAGGAATAGTGACTGTCACTTCAGCCATTCTTCTGCAGAAGGACCATTTGAAGCATGACTGCTGAGGGAGAAAGTCAAAGCTGAGATTGACAGCTCTCCCTGCTCCATTATATCTCTTTTGAAGGCTGCACAGCTTAGAGATGTGCAGAATCTAAGGCATTTCAGAAGATGCCAAATGTCTTTCCCCTGTGGATCATATTCATGTTCCAAATAGCATTATATAAACATCTTAGAGAATTAGGACTTTAAGACAAAATTCTTACCTTACCCAGCAAAATTATAAACCACTCTATATTTTAATGATGAAATATAAGTTCCTTTAATATTATATTTTATATTTATAAGCTATGAATAAGTTTTATGAACTCCAATTAAAGCTTATACTTGAGCATTGGTCATTGGCTTATATTCTTTCATACAAATTACAGTTATTAATGAAATGTCCATGCTTTCCTATGCACTTGGGCTTTCACTGCATATTTAAATATTAACATAATGGATTAAGATGCAGAAACATGAGTGTCGAAGCTAATGAAAATACTTGGCTCTTGTCTTGTCTTGCTTCTGTATTGTATCATCAAAATTCCAATTAGCAACCTGAGATTTGAGCATGACTCTTTGTGTACATTTTAGTTTACTTCCAGAACCTTTAGTGTAAGAGGTTTGGGGAAATGGATACTTTTAACATTAAAAATCAGATTTGGTTGAGTAATAACTTCAAGTAAATTTGTAAAGGGCATGCTGTGTATACTAATTCAAATTTTACTCCCCTTCTCTCAACTTAGGCATTTACAATTAATCAAAAAATTGATGTTCTTTTTCTGTTTCAATCTTGTATCTGCTAGTTCACTTGATTGCTTCATCATGTTAATGAGCTCAAGGTCAAAAGTTTTTGTCTCTGTATGAACCAGCTGTGCCTGAAGGAAATTTGGTTTTGAAGTTTCAAAACACAAGCCAATTTTCAGTCAAATACTTGCATCATGAGGCAGTGAAATGCAGGGTATATATATATACCCTGAGCTTCATCTGCATTCATTGTAATGCTGCAGTAGCAAGATTGCTGTGTTACTCCTGGATGTTACTCCTGAATTCACATTTCCCCTCAGTATACCAGTCTTCCATGAAACTGCAGATTGTTTAGGTTCAAGCCCTATGAATGCTCTGCTGTATAAGGTCAGTGAATGAATCAGTACAGGGCAGGAAGCAAGGCCTGAGCATAGGAGGGTGTATTGTTTCCTTCTGAGACTAGTAAGAAAAAATGGAAGCATAGCAAATGCATATCCAAATATGACCCAACTTATTCAACTAAAAAAAATCAATTTCTCACATTCCTACAAGGCCTTCTCATCCTTAGCCAAGATTCTCAGAGAACTTCTCATTTCCTATTACTCACTTGTTTCAGCCTTCTCAAATAACGTTTTGTCCTCCATTAACTCTGAAAACGTTCTCACTAACAATGGCTGTACACTCACTAAGCAGAGTTGTTCTATCCTCATAGAGCCCACTCAGGATCAGTCACCCTACTGATCACTCTGTCGCCCTTGCATTTCCCGTCATTAACTCACCTGTTCATTCACACACATTTCTGAACGTACCTCAAGCTCCTTCCAATGCTCCATTGCCAATCATCAACTCTTTATTGTTGAACTATCCCAACATTTTTTCCTAGGTAATTCTTTTTATATGGTCTCTTCCTGGATAATCTTGAACAAGCCCTCCCATCAGTATTGATCTAAACTTTGTCATGATTATACCTAAATTTTCTACTGGCGCTCTCAACTACAAGTTTTGGTTTACTCAGCATCTATCTTTGGATGCTTCAATCCAACTGGTCTATGACCAAAATAAGGGTTTGTGTGTTTCTCACACAAACCTGCTTATCTTTCAGTATTTTCTATTTTAATTAACCTACCCATGTATATGACTTTGCAAACATAAGATTACAGGTCTTTAAGGACCTATTCCTGAAGCTGTATTTTGTATTGTCTCATCAATCTAGAATTAATAGCTGAAAATATTGACAAGATAAAGTTAACAATGCATATAATGTCCTGGTATATCATCCCTCAACTTGTGAGAAAAAAAGAGGAGTAGAAAAAGAAATGTCAGGGCAACAACATGAGCTCGGATTAAGGGGCCTATGCATCTTCTTCAGAAGAATTATAAGCAATGAAATGACTACATAGAGATTTCAACAACAAAATTTTTACAGAGAAGTAGGCAGATTTCATCACTTGTTCTCAGGGTTCCTTTGTTATTTTTCACCTTTATTCCAAGTAGTTCGCTTAATGTATATTTAAAGATGATAATGTTGCCACAAAGAGAGCTTCCACTTGAAATATTAATCTATACAGATTAAGGAACCTTCCTGACTCCATTCTGAAGGCAGGAATCATTACACTATACTGCTAAAAATAAGTTTCATTTAAGAGCTGAATTCCTCTTTTTTAATATCTGTTTCTGTAATGTGACATGCCACAACCAACAGTCTTGATTTGTTTTTGAGAAACACAAACCCTCCTAAACCCTCTGAAATCCTCCTTTGTCACCCTAACTTTCCAATCACATGGTAATGGGTTTTGTTGTTGTTGTTGTTGTTGTTGTTTTGTTTTTTGAGATTTTCTGTACTTCATTCCACTGTCTCACTTCTGTAGATCTGCTTTGCAAGGACTTGTGATTTTACTTCTTAAATGGCCCTAAAACACCTCTCTCTGTCTCTCTCTGTTTCTGTCTCTCTCTATCTCTGTCTCTCTCTCTCTCTCATTCTCTCATTCTCTCTTTTCTCCCTCTCTTTCTCTCAGTTTTTTAAGACAGAATTTCTCTGTATAGCCTTGGTTGACCTGGAAGTTGCTCTGTAGACTAGGCAGGTCTAGAACTCATTGAGATCTTCTCACCTCTGCCTGCTTCCAGAGTTCTGGGATTAAAGGTGGATGCTACTACTGATTGACAGGGCTGCTTTCATTGACCCAATTTAGGAGGGGGTACCTGGCCAGCTCTTGGGTGCATCTTGCTTCAAATTTAATCTTGCTTCAAATTTGGCTCAAAAAGTGGTAGTGGTCTCATTCGCACCTGGTGGGATTAACAGGATTTAAAGTCTCAGTTCAAATTTGAAAACTAACACTGGTATTGATGGGTACCTTGCATTCTTTGGAAAAGTCTAGAAAGTTTAGGGTTCTTTGGAAGCAGACTCTCTAGTCTCATTTACCAAATATTTATTCAGCACAGTTATATGCCATATGCTACTCCTGGAACTGGAGAAACTACAGCAAACAACAAGAAGATATGTTGCCTTCAAAGAGCTTTGGTCCCATAGGAGAGTAGTCAACAAACACAGTAAGGAAGTAATAGATCCGTATGTGCACACACATATAACTTGGTAAATAAAACATATAGTATGCTAATGTGAGAATATAAAGCAAAGAACAGGAAAGCTGACCTGCTTGTGTGGCAGAGAGCTAGATATTTCAGATAGAGTGACCAGATTTAAAAATGTTGTTTTCAGTTGAGTAAACCACTTCTATTTTAGACACAAAGTCATCACCCTAAGAATTTTTGAAATTGTGTCTGTATCAAAATTCTTTAAATAAAGAATACTTTATAATGAAATTGTTTTTATTCCATGATACAGGCAGAGAAGCTATGTATCAACTGCCTAAGTTATAAGAAAAAAATTTTGGCAAAAAGTTTTCATGGGTAGCATTAGTTTTTTATATAGATTCCTGGGAAGTCTAATTTTCAATAAGTTCTGCAAATTATTCCCACACCTGCCATTTCTATTGTAGTTCTACTATTTCTCCCCCACAACACTCCCTTTCTCCACTATGTAAATTTATTCCACTCTAGTTTTAGACTTTAGAAATTGTTTAGCAATATACGGGAAACACAGACTTCCCTGTTTTCATTAAATAAGGAATGTTGAAGCTGTCTGCTTCTTGAGAGTTTACAATTTGCATAAGAAGGAACAGTGGCCTGTTCCTGGAAATGTTTCAATCAGCCAGGATCAACACTGAAAAAAGAATGCTGTTTTATCAAGCCCTTCATTTTCATGGAAATGAATGTGAAGTCTGGAAACAAGAAGAGAATTGCTTTCCAACTCTAATAGGTTCACAAGTCATGCCAGCCAATTCTAGTGGCACAAAACTCAGTTTAGTTACACACACACACACACACACACACACACACACACACAAATAGAAATGTGCACGTGGACACATGCATGCATGCTCATGCAGCAGGCCATTGTAAAACAAAACAAAAAAATCACCATTTGAACAAAATGTTCTTAGTAATGGAAAAGGATAGCTAATGGATCTTGTTGGTTCATTGTATTCTAGATAGTGAAGAATCAGCTCTGGTAATTATGTTGTTTACAATATTCTCTCTGGTAAGTAACCTGTGAAATGGGAGTATGTGCAAGGTTTGGGTTCAAATGGAACAATTATCCTTGACTTGGCAGAATGAAGCTGTAAGTCTAGGATGAATTGCCAGTGAGTTCTGTTTCACAGACTGGACATTACTTTGAAACATTAAAATCTCTAACAAGAAAAGGAAAGGTAATTTATCAGAAAGCCATTGGCACAATGCATTTGTGTATTTATATTTGCAAAACTAATTTGGAAAAAAAATGACATCTGCAGTGCAAACTGAGACTGAAATCCTTACGTACTCTGTGAGTGTTCTTCATTTCATAAGAGCTATACAAAGTGGTTTGTGTTAATATGAAGATCCAAAATATTTAGAATGAAACCATTGATGACTGAAAAGGATCAGAATTATCATTCAATTTAAGTTGTGTTCAAACGTAAGCAAAATATTCTGTTCTTGGGTTAAAATACAAAACTAAGGATTGTTGAAACCTTATCAAGATATGCAGAAGCAGCAATCACATAGAAGAGCTTTCCGAGAGGCAGGAAACAGAAGATTTTTACTTGTGATTCACAAAGACAGTATGAGAATTTAAATGAACATCATAAAAACTGTCACAAATCCATTGGTTTGAGTTTGCAATAGATCTATATTGAAGCCAACACATAGTGCTTTTATTCTAAAATGAGAGCCATTTAGAATTGATCTCCAATAGGTTGACTTACATACTTGCTGGATAGGGTGTTAGTAGCAACACTGGGATTCTGAGCCAAAAACATGCCTCATGGACTATTCTAAAACACTTTCTTAAAATGTAAATTTTATTATAAAAAATTCTAAACTCCTATAAGCTTACCAAAAAAATTGGCTTAGGGAATAAATCATAACAGAAAACAATAATTACTGCCCTTGCCAAAAACAAAATAACCTGTCTGCATGATATGCTGGGATGGTAGTAGCACAAATGATGTGCATATATCCATCTACTCTCTTATTCAATTTGAGCACACATCCCAAGATGCAACCCATATCTGACACTGCTCAGGTGGCCATGAGCCTGAATTTAGATAAGATGTGGAGGTATGAGAAAACCAAGTATTTATTGTTTTGCTAAAGGAACATGGCAATAAAATGATTCCTAACATAATTATTCTATTTCTACAGATCAATACTTTCGTTAGCTACCATCAGATATGTGCCTCCTCTTGCAGTAGATGGGAATATACAGATCCAGAACTGGACAGTTAGTAAGACACATTGGAGTACTACACTCTAAATGTGCTAAAAGTGATACAGTCTTCAAACCCCTTCCATGGGGCTCAGGAAATGATGCAGATGATGCAGAAAGATTGCAAAAGCCAGAGGAAATACAGGAAGTCAAGGACAGTTTCCTTAGTGGCTTCCAAACACAAGACTGATACACATATGATCTCAGAGGGACTCTGGCAGTATGTGCAAGTTCAGTACAGATTCAAGAGTGATGAAGTCCCAGTGTTAAGAGGAAGTAATAGACACCATCTCCCATCCCTAATCAACAATCTATTTCCCATTGACATCTTCTTACAAAGGAAGAATTAGTTTTCTCCAGTGGAGTTTGACTTAAGGCTAGTCTCAATGCCTGGTGACAAACACAATGTGCCTTTTGTAGACATTTTGTCTCATATTGCTATTTTGTTTCTTCCAAAACATTATGGTTCCTAAACTATAGTTTTATGTGTTTTGTTTTAATATGTGTATCTTTGTGATTTTTCTTTGTGTTGCTTTCAATTCTGGGGTTTTGTTTGTTTGCTTGATTTTTAGACACACTCACACAAACACACACACACACACACATAAAGAGAGAGAGACAAAGAGACAGACAGTGAGAGACAACGAGACAGAGAGAGACAGAGACAGAAAGAGAAGGAGACAGAAAGGTATGCATTTGAGTGCATTTGAGTGGGTAGGGGGGTGAGGTGGAGAGGATCGGAAAGGAATTTGGGGAGGGGAAACTATGATCTGAATATATGGTATGATAAAATTACTTTCAATAAAGAATATATATATATATGAAATAAAAACAAGTCAAATTTATTGCCAAAATATTGTTTCTATTTATATAATGAAGACGAGAGAGAATCAATATAATTAACTGGTTTTCCTGTATCACACAAGCTCATTTATGCCCATCCGTGACATTTTTACTCATAGTAGGCCATCTTCCAGCAAGCGCTCAGCATGTCAAGAAACAATTGGCAGCTGAGAGCGTCTCTGCTTTGCCCTTGTCTGCGGCCACTGCTGCAAGCCTAGCCTGTTCCTCAGAAAAGTTCCAGTGAATTCAACTCTTCATTACTTTTCCATGAAGAAAGCCTGTTACTGAAATATCTTTTATTATTGTTATTGTTATTATTATTATTATTATTAATCATTCCATTCATTTACATCTCAAATGATATCCCACTTCCCATTTACCCCTCTGCCACACCCTCTCCCTCCCTTTTGCCTGTATGTATTCCTCTACCTTCTTTACTGTTCAATCCATGTCTGAAAATCAAACTTTAGTAAAGAATGTGGTAATTTACAACACTGTTGGGATGAAAAAAATGCATAATCTTAACTTTGGATACGTTATCTCTGGATAGGGAATCAAACAAATCTTTTTAAGAAGATCATCATGTCTTAGTTTAACTGGGAAAAATCTTTCTGTCTCCATTAGCAGAGCTCACACTATGATGAGGACAGTTCATAATTACCTGGCTTCACCTTGAATCTCCCTTTGACAAAGTACTTTGCATTTTTGCTAGTGTGCTATATTTAAGAAGGATAAGGAGAAAATATTCGAAGGCAAAATCCTAATGATCAAATCACTTCTAACTTCGTGCTAGAGACATGAAGATAATCAGGTAGGTGAGCTTATATTGACTTAAATTAATTACTGGAGGCTCAATCCCCACAGAACTCTACAGGACAGCGAAGCAGCATTAATTCCATGAGGACATGGCCTTGAATGACATGACCTTTATATCATGAGCCAATGATTAACTTGTGATTCTGACCTGTGACTTGGGGAAACAGTCTTATGCATAGGTTAGATACAGAATATATCAAGAGCAAACAATTTTGTGGGGAAGTTATTGAATTAATCCAATCAGGAAGCAATTAAGCCTTAATTCCCTATCAACAATACTAGATAAATTATGCTGGTGGATCTAATTGTCAGTCTGGTTTCTCTGGCCTTTGATTTGTCCTCAGTTTAAAATATTTTTATTTACATCATGATTTTCAGTAATTTTTACATTATATTCTTCATAATTTTTCTTTCTGTATCTCCCAAGCCACATAAATATGCCATCTCAGCCACTTTTTAGTTTGAACTTTGTGGATTTTTTTCCAATTAAACCTTTCTCATGATTAGAAAAAAAATCTCTGAACAGCTCCCCACACACTTGTGTCTTTCCACTACCCTACAGAAATAGCACAAATACTTGAACAGTCTTTCACTTGGGAATTATGGAAACTGATTCCTTGAAAAACTTTATTTTCACATGTTACCTCAATTCTTTCCTGTCAGTAAATAGTACAGATATACTCACCCTTTTCTTGCTAGAGCTGTCATTTCTATGGGTTTTTCCCCAAGACTCTCTCTATTACAGTAAGAGCAGCTCTTCTGTGTTGGGGAAATATTCTTATGCTGTCCAAATTAAAAGTGCTGGGAAAAGCGTTGAAGAAATGTACTAGCAAATACCTTTATAGTATAGAGCAATCCATTACACTAGTGGGGTCATTGCATAAAGGTTGTCTATGACTACATTCCATAATACCTAGCTGAATACTGCAGGCTCATATATCTATGCAGACATGTTTGTTTATTTTAATGAAAACACCAGGGTGTACACTCTGCCATTAGTGCCCTGTTCCTTTTGGCTTTCTTTCATTTACTAATCTCTTCTTCTTCAACTTGAATACACACACACACACACACACATACACACACACTGGATCTCTAGTCTAGACAAGACAATTAGGATGTTATTTTTTTTAATTTGATTATTTCCCCATATGAGTGCCCTATTTGCTTTCCAACAACAAACATTCCACTAATGCAGTGGTGAGAGCTCTCTGCATTCTTGTCTGTGTGTGGTGAAGTACACAAGGCAATGGCAAGGATCTTTTACTGAGACTGGTATTATTTTCTTGATTCTCTTTGTGAAAACATCTTTTTTCTTTCTTATTGAACATCAAAGTACTTATCAAAGGCTTATCTGAAGTGAGAGCAATCTGAATTTTCCCAAAGAGAAGCTATGATTTCCTAAGGAAAAGAGAAAGTACAGTGAAGATCACAGCCTTGTGGTGTTGTCTCATCTCTTTGAGTCATGTTTAAAAGCTTTCTAGACTTCATTCTTTTCCAACAATTTCTCTGATATATTAAATTCCCAGGCATTATGGAACAGGTATCAGAATTCTCTTTTGTGGTCATTTCCATATACCATCTAAAATCACAAAATACTGCTAATTTTAATTAAAATTTAGATAGTATTAAAATGCACTTAACAAGTACATGCATTTTTATTTAAACAGGTAAGTATCAGTAATCATCTTAATTTTATTCACTTGAATGATACTTATAAAATATTTTTAAGCTTATATAATGGTCATTGTGAGGTTGCTATTTCTAAATACAATATAAACATTAGGAATAAGAACAAGTCAAGTTCTGGAAAGAACCCAGGTATCCCTCAACAGAAGAGTGGATGCAAAAAATGTGGTATATATACACAATGGAGTACTATTCAGCCATTAGAAACAATGAATTCATGAAATTCTTCGGCAAATGGATGGAGCTGGAGAACATCATACTAAGTGAGGTAACCCAGTCTCAAAAGATCAATCACGGTATGCACTCACTGATAAGTGGATATTAACATAGAAAACTGGAATACCAAAAACATAATCTACACATCAAATGAGGTACAAGAAGAACGGAGGTGTGGCCACTTGTTCTGGAAAGACTCAGTGAAGCAGTATAGGGCAAAACCAGAACAGGGAAGAGGGAAGGGTTGGGTGGGAAAACAGGGAGAGGGAAGGGGGCTGATGGGACTTTCGGGGAATCTAGTGGGGGTCTAGAAAAGGAGAAATCATTTGAAATGTAAATAAAAAATATATTGAATAAAAAAAAGAACAAGTCAAGTAACTACTATATTTAATTTAGAGAAGTATTATTTTAAAACCTTCAAAGTCAATATTCATGATTAAAACAATATTTGTTTTATGAAGCCACAATACTATTTCATTGTTATAATTTATATCTTGTTTAATAAAGCAAGCAGATAATGCTTGAGTGGGAAGAGTCCATGATGGTGTCATACAGGGAAATGAACCATGTGAAAAGACAAAAATAAAAACCCAGTGCAGATTGACTTAGTTAACCAGGATCAAACTTCAGGAAATCTAATTCCAGGCACTTCCTTGTCAGTATACTTAAAACACAATTTGGGAAACGTTTCTAGGCAACAATCAATTCCAGGTATGCAATAAAACTTAAGGTGTAACTACATGCAAATGCTTTTACAAAGGACATGTGACCATGAAGGTGGGTTCTATAGTTAAAAGGCCCCAAATCTAGTATGGTCTCTGACTAATACCATAGTGGTCAGCAGGCCACAAAGCACATTTGACATCTTCCTCTAAGGATGGATAGTCGTCTAAGGAGTGAAGCTTCAAGAATATCTGGGGAAACTTGGGTAAGGTCTACCTTCAAAAATAACGAAGTGGTCATCAGACCATTAACAATGTCCACTCTTGGCTTTCTGGATGGAATGCAGGTATTTGATTCCTGTGTCCTCCATTGAGGAGACATCTATATGATAAACATTGTGTGATTAACATTCCAGGTTCTCTTAGTACTTCTCTGGGAGTACAGACCCTCTCTGCTTTCAAGAAGGATGGAGGGATGGATGATTAAAAGATATGCTGACAGGAAACTTAAGTGTATAGATCAAAGAATAACATCTCAGCAATGATTCCTGTGTCCTGATCACCAGTGGGGAACATGGCCTAACTATTATGACTGTTTGGGCAGTCACAGTGAATCACACACTTAATAACAAAGAGTATAAGAATAGAAACCAATAAACTGACCCATCTTGTCTAATGGCCAATGAAGATTATTTCTCTAAATTGTAAATAAATATTTTAGTAGTGGGTTTCAGCTACCTTACTCCATCACATCAAATATAAAGAAGGGCTCTGGGGAACATGTATGTAAAACTTAAATCCTTCCTAATGAATCTATCTTCTCAGACATGTTTACAATTCAGTCATACTTCATGAAGCTTTGTGTATAAGAAATCCAAAATATGCAGAGAAATGAAAATGCTCACATAGAATCATCATAATATAGTGACTATCATATTTTTTCTTCCTTTTTTCTTCTTTTTTATTTATTCAATATATTTTTTATTTACATTTCAAATGATTTCTCCTTTTCTTGCTCCCCACTCCCCAAAAGTCCCATAATCCCTCTTCCCTCCCCCTTTTCCCCCATCCAACCATTTCCACTTCCCTGTTCTGGTATTCCCCTACACTGCTGCACTGAGTCTTTCCAGAACCAGGGGCTACTCCTCCATTCCTCTTGAACATCAATTAATATGTAGATTATGTCTTCTTCGGTATTCCACATTTCTAGGCTAATATCCACTTATCATGAGTGCATATCATAATTGATCTTTTGAGACTGGGTTGCCTTACTTAGTATGATGTTCTCCAGATCCATCAATTTGTCTAAGAATTTCATGAATTCATTGTTTCTGATGGCTGAATACTACTCCATTGTGTAAATATACCACATTTTTTATATCTATTCCTCAGTTGAGGGACACCTGGGTTCTTTCCAGCTTCTGGCTATTACAAACAGGGCTGCTATGAACATAGTAAAGCATGTGTCCTTATTGCATGCCTGGGAATCCTCTGGGTATATGCCCAGGAGTGGTATAGCAGGGTCCTCTGGAGGTGTCATACCCAGATTTCTGAGGAACTGCCAGACTGATTTCCAAAGTGGTTGTACCATCTTTAGATCCCACCAGCAAAGGAGGAGTGTTCCTCTTTCTCCACATCCTCGCCAATACCTGCTGTCTCCTGAGTTTTTAACCTTAGCCATTCTGACTGGTGTGAGGTGAAATCTCAGGGTTGTTTTGATTTGCATTTCCCTAATGACTAATGATGTTGAACATTTCTTAAGGTGCTTCTCAGCCATCTCACATTCTTCATGGGAAAATTCTCTGTTTAGCTCCATACCCCACTTTTTAATAGGATTATTTGGTTCTCTGGTGTCTACCTTCCTGAGTTCTTTGTATGTATTAGATAAATCACCCTCTGTCTGATTTAGGGTTGATGAAGATCCTTTCCCAATCTGTTGGTTTACATTTTGTCCTTTTGACAGTGTCCTATGCCTTACAGAAACTTTGTAATTTTATGAGGTCAAGAATATATTTTGTCAATTCTTGATCTTAGAACATAAGCTGTTGATGTTCTGTTCAGGAACTTTTCCCCTGTGCCCATGTCCTCAAGGGTATTTCCCAGTTTCTTTTCTATTAGTTTCAATGTGTCAGGATTTATGTGGAGGTCCTTTATCCACTTAGAGTTGAGCTTAGGACAAGGAGATAAGAATGGATCAATTAGCATTCTCTGCATGCTGACCTCCAATTGAAACAGCACCATTTGTTGAAAGGCTATCTTTCTTCCACTGGATGTTTTCAGATCCTTTGTCGAAGATCAAGTGACCATAGGTGTGTGGGTTCATTTCTGGGTCTTCAATCCTATTTCATTGATCCACTTGCCTGACATTGTACCAATACCATGCAGTTTTTTATCACTATTGCTCAGTAGTAATGTTTGAGGTCTGGGATACTGATTTCCCCAGAAGTTCTTTTACTGTAGAGAATATTTTTAGCTATCCTGGGTTTTTGGTTATTCCAGATAAATTTGAGAGTTGCTCTTTCTAACTCTATGAAGAACTGAGTTGGGATTTTGATGGGGATTGCTTTGAATCTGTAGATTGCTTTTGGCAAGATGGCCATTTTAACTATATTAATCCTGCCAATCCACGAGCATGGAAAAATTTTCCATTTTCTGAGGTCTTCTTCGATTTTCTTCTTCAGAGATCTGAAGTTTTTGTCATATAGGTCTTTCACTTGTTTGGTTAGAGTCACCCCAAGATACTTTATGCTGTTTGTGGCTATTGTAAAGAGTGTCATTTCCCTAATTTCTTTCTCAATCTGCTTATCCTTTGAGTATAGAAAGGGTACTGATTTGCTTGAGTTGATTTTGTAACCAGCCACTTTGCTGAAGTTGTTTATCAGCTGTAGGAGTTCTCTAGTAGAGTTTTTTGGGTCACTTAAGTATACTATCATATCATCTGCAAATAATAATAGTTTTGACTTCTTCCTTTTCAATTTGTATCCCTTTGACTTCCTTATGTTGTCTAATTGCTCTAGCTAGGACTTCAAGACCTGTATTGAAATGATATGGAGAGAGGGGGCAGCCTTGTCTAGTCCCTGATTTTAGTGGGATTGCTTCAAGTTTCTCTCCATTTACTTTCATGTTGGCTACCGATTTGCTGTATATTGCTTTTACTATGTTTAGATATAGGCCTTGAATTCTTGTTCTTTCCAAGACTTTTAGCATGAAAGGATGCTGAATTTTGTCAAATGCTTTTTCAGCATCTAATGAAATGATCATGTGGTTTTTTTTTCCTTTGAGTTTGTTTATGTAGTGGATAGCATTGATGGATTTCCGTATATTGAACCATCCCTGCATCCTTGGGATGAAGCCTGCATTATCATGGTGGATGATCGTTTTGATGTGTTCTTGGATTCAATGGGCAAGAATTTTATTGAGTATTTTTGCATCGATATTCATAAGGGATATTGGCCTGAAATTCTCTTTCTTTGTTGGATCTTTGTGTGGTTTTGGTATCAGTGTAATTGCGGCTTCATAGAACAAGTTGGGTAGTGGTTCTTCTGTTTCAATTTGGTGGAATAGTTTGAAGAGTATGGGTGTTAAGTCTTCTTTGAATGTCTGATAGAATTCCGCACTAAAACTATCTGGTCCTGTGCTTTTTTGGTTGGAAGGCTCTCTATGAACCCTCCTATTTCATTAGGGGTTATGGGTTTGTTTAGATGATCTATAGGATCCTGATTCAATTTTGGTATTCGGTATCTGTCTAAGAAATTGTCCATTTCCTCCAGATTCTCCAGTTGTGTTGAGTATAGGCTATTATAGTAGGATCTGATAATTTTTTGAATTTCCTCAGTTTCTGTTGTTATATCTCCCTTTTCATTTCTAATTTTGTTAATTTGGATACTGTCTCTGTGCCCTTTGGCTAGTCTGGCTGAGGATTTATCTTTCTTGGTGATTTTTCAAAGAACCAGGTCCTGGTTTTGTTGATTTTTGGTATGGTTCTCTTAGTTTCTACTTGGTTGATTTCAGCCCTGAGTTTGATGATTTTGTGTCTTCTTCTCCTCCTGGGTGAATTAGCTTCTTTTTGTTCCAGGGCTTTCAGTTGTGCTGTTAAGCTTCTAGTGTATGCTCTCTCTAATTTCTTTTTGGAGGAACTCAAAGCTATGAGTTTTCCTCTTAGCACTGCTTTCATTGTGTCCCATAAATTTGGGTATGTTGTGCCTTCATTTTATTAAATTCTAAAAAGTCTTTGATTTCTTTCTTTATTTATTCCTTGTCCAAGGTATCATTGAGTAGAGTATTTTTAAGTTTCCATGTTTATGTGGGCTTTCTGTTGTTTTTGTTGTTATTGAAGACTACTTTTACTCCACAGTGATCTGATAGGAGGCATGGGATTATTTCGATCTTCTTATATTTGTTGAGGTCTGTCTTGTGACCAATTATATGATCACTTTTGGAGAAGGTACCATGAGGTGCTGAGAAAAAGGTATATTCTTTTGCTTTGGGAAGAATATATATATATATATATATATATATATATATATATATATATATATATATATATATATATATGTTAAATCCAATTGGTCCAAAGCTTCAATTAGTTTCACTGTCTCCTTGTTTAGTTTCTGTTTTCCTGATCAGTCCATTGATTAGAGTGGGGTCTTGAAGTCACCCACAATCATTGTGTTACGTGCAATGTGTGCTTTGAGCTTTAGTAAAGTTTCTTTTACAAATGCGGGTGCCCTTGCATTTGGTGCATAGATGTTCAGAATTGAGAGTTCTTCTTGTTGTATTTTTCCTTTGACCAGCAAGAAGTGTCCTTCCATGTCTCTTTTAATGACATTAGGTTGAAAGTCAATTTTATCTGAAATTAGAATGCCAACTCCGGCTTGTTTCCTGGGACCATTTGCTTGTAAAATTGTCTTCCAGCCTTTTACTCTAAGGTAGTTTTTGTCTTTGACACTGAGGTGTGTTTCCTGTATGCAGCAAAATATAGGGTCCTGTTTCCTTATCCAGTCTGTTATTCTATCTCTTTTTATTGGGGAATTGAGTCCATTGATGTTAAGAGAAATTAAGAAATATGGATTATTACTTCCTGTCATTTTTTATGTTATTTTTATATTTGAGTGGTTATCCTCTTTTGGGTTTGATGAAAGAAGGTTACTATCTTGCTTTTTGCTGGG
This sequence comes from Apodemus sylvaticus, assembly GCF_947179515.1. NCBI lineage: Eukaryota > Metazoa > Chordata > Mammalia > Rodentia > Muridae > Apodemus > Apodemus sylvaticus. The sequence goes on along the minus strand of NC_067473.1, from coordinate 90,681,012 downwards.
TGTAGTTTTCATCCTTGTATTGGAGTTTTCCTCCTATTATTCTTTGTAGGGCTGGGTTTGTGGAAAGATATTGTGTAAATTTGGTTTGTCTTGGAATATCTTGGTTTCTCCATCTATGGTGATTGAGAGTTTTGCTGGGTATAGTAGTCTTGGCTGACATTTGTGTTCTCTTGGAGTCTTCATGAGATCTGCCCAGGATCTTCTAGCTTTCATGGTCTCTGGTGAGAAGTCTGGTGTGATTCTGATAGGTCTTCCTTTATATGTTACTTGGCCTTTTTCTCTTACTGCCTTCAATATTCTTTCTATGTTTGGTATATTTGGGATTTTGATTATTATGTGACGGGAGGTGTTTTTCCTCTGGTCCAGTCTGTTTGGAGTTCTATAGACTTCTTTGTATATTCATGGGCATCTCTCTCTTCAGGTTAGGGAAGTTTTCTTTCAGAATTTTGTTGAAGATATTTGCTGGCCCTTTCAGTTGTAAATCTTCACTCTCATGTATACCTATAATCCTTAGCTTTGGTCTTCTCATTTTGTCCTGGATTTCCTGGATGTTCTGGGATACAAGCTTTTTGCATTTTTCATTTTCTTTGACTGTTGAGTGAATGGTTTCTATGGTATCTTCAGCATCTTTCTTCCATCTCTTATATTCTGTTGTTGATATTTGCATCTATGGCCCCTGATTTCTTCTCAAGGTTTTTTATCTCCAAAGTTGTCTCCTTTCGTGATTTCTTATTAGTTTCTACTTCTGTTTTTAGATCCAGAATGGTTTTGCTCAGTTCCTTCATTTGTTTGTTTGTGTTTTCCTTTAATTCTTTAAGAGATTTTTGTGCTTTCTCTTTCATGACTTCTGCCATTTGACTCACTTTCTCCTGCATTTCTTTAAGTTCTTTTTTTTTTTTTTGAGTTTCTTCTTTATTGACTTCTATCTCTTGAGCCTTATTCTCCTGAATTTCTTTAAGTGATTTTTGTGTTTCCATTATAAGGGCTTCTACCTTATTCGTGTTCCCCTGGATTTCTTTAAGAGATTCATTTCTGTCCTTTTTGCGTTCCTCTAGCAGCATCATGACCAGTGATTTTAAATCCAAATCTTGTTTTTCTGGTGTGTTGGGGTATCCAGGACTTGCTGATGTTGAAGAGTTGTATTCAGACGCTACCATATATGCTAGATTTCTGTTAGTAGCATTCCTATGTTTGCCTTTTACCATCTTGTTATCTCTGGCATTAGTTGGTCTTCTCACTGGCTGGTGTTTGAGCCTCCTGTGAGACTGTAAGGCTATTTCTGCAACACTAGATGGCTGGGTTTCCCCTGGCACAGCTTGCTGATGTGCTGCCCTCCTCTTGGCTGCCCTTGGAGCCCTAGTGTGCCTTGCCCCAGGTTGTCTTTCTGAACCAGGGAATACCCGTTTGCTCCTTCAGGGAGTGATGATGGTGGATGCTGTGGGGACCTTTTCCAAGTGCTGAACACTCTGCCAGGCAGCCGATCCCTCAACCGGGTTGGTGCACACACGGCTAGCCTAGCTGCTTAGGCCCTGAGTCCAGGCAAAAGCCTGACAGACTTAGGTCTGAGCAATGTTCGCCTCGGGCTATGTCTGTTAACTGGTTTGGTCAGGTAACCAAGATGGTGCCATGTGCCACTACAAGTGCTGGGCAGTCTGCTGGGCAGACAACCTCCTCGCTGGGTTGGCACACAGATGGCCCACTATGCTGCCCAGGGTCTGGGTGCAGGCCAACCCCTGTCAGGCTTAGACCCAAGTGATGCTAGCCTTAGATGCTATGTCTGCGTACCTGGGGCTGTCAGATTTCTCTGGTGTCCGGAAGCCAAGATGGTGGGAGGCAGAGGTTTAATGTGGCTTCAGTGCAGTGGAAAGTGCCGTAACTCCACCACCGCTTGCATCTCGGCTGACCGGTGGGGGCCAGTGGTAGCGGGCGCAGGCCTGCCTGGACCCTGTCGCCATGGTTCCACTGGTGATGGCCTTCTCCGCTGGATGAGCTGCTGCTGTCGCTGCTGCTGCAGCCGCTGACATCAGTGATTCTATCTGTCCATATTTTTTTGAAGACTACTGTATAGCTAATCATTGGTACTATTAGAAAATACACAAAAGTATAGTGTATAATGAAAATTAATATTTATATACAGATAAACATATATGCACGTACACACACACATACATGTACACAGATGAGAACATGTATGGTGGTGCATGCCACCACCCTCTGGAAGTAGAATCCCAGCTCTCTAGAAGTAGAATCAGATGGACCTCCATGAGTTTGAGGGCAGCCAGATCCACATAATGAGTTCCAAGACAGTCAGAGCTTTCTTAAAAATACTAGATGAAAGAATTAATAAGTACAGAAGATTGCTGCATATAAACAATATATTTCAAAAATACAGCTTTGGAGGTGTGTGTGTGTGTGTGTGTGTGTGTGTTGTGTGTGTCTGTGTGTGTGTGTATGTGTGTAAAGATGGCAACCACAGACATCATATTTGCCCTGCTTAGTTTGAGTTAGATAATCAGAGGCCAAGCAGAACTGAAGACAGGCCTTTCCCAGTAATTGAGTATTGTACTCATAAAGTCAACAGGATGAGCATTTACAATTTTATTTTCAATATATGACAGAAACCAAGGCTGAACATGCCTAACTGCTTATATATAGGTCATATAAAGAAGAGAGCATAGTGACTGCTTCACTTGTTTTAGTTCTGCTTTAGAGTTTAACTGGAAACCTGTACTTTATTTCATAATTATATAGTGCCTTGAACAGTATATGTAAAATACAAGCTTAGTCATGAAGTATATGATAAGTAAAGAAACCCAACAGTCTAATGTGGTTGAAAAGTAAAAGCATAAAAAAATTGCCTCAAAAATATCTTCTTGATGTCCAAGAAGCTTTTCCTTCATTGGGATGCTCAGGTTTCATCAGTGTGCCTCAAGATCGACTCTGCAGTTGTTCTTTTTAGATTGCATGTTACTTATCTACAAGTTTCATTTTCACTTCAAAAATACATAATGAATTAGTGTTTCATTGAAATTTGTTTTTTATTAATAATTGGGGATTTAAACAAACCTGCCATTTGGTGAAAAACATTCAAAAACTGTAGGCTCCACGGCACAGTTATCTGGCAACAGCCAAGTATGCCTGGCTTACTATAAAAGGCTCTGTGGGCCCCTCCTCGCTCTCTTACTCTCTTGTTCTCATCTCTCCCTGAGCCTTTTCTTCTTCCCTCCCCTTCCCCTCTCTCCTTCTCTCCATGTGTTTCTGGCTTGGCTCTTTTCCTCTCTTCTTCTCCCTCTCCCTCTCTTTTTCTCTCCCATCTCCTTTCCCTTCTCTCTTCTTCTCTCTGTCTCTACTCCCTTCTAAACTCCCCCTCCCCATGCCCTAAATAAACTCTATAGCTAGATAAACAGATATCCTACACTATATCTGTCTTATGGCTGGTACATCATAAGTGAAGGGAGGGATGCCTCAGCATGGGTCTGCAGAGGCACCCCATTCCACCTCACCATGCCTGGCACCTCTACCAAATCATATCCTGGCCTCTTTGGCATCTGCCACAGATATGGCTTTCATATTCTAAGTCAGAGGCTAGTAGTTGGATGATATAAGATATAGTGAGTCTTGGTACTTGGAGTCAACAGACACCAACCATAAATGATGTGTGGATTGGGTAGGCAACAGTAAAACTACTTTAGAAATGCTCTGATGGGTTGAACATGGCTTCAACTGGAATGTCCCTTCACTCCCCTTCTTCTACCTCCTTTCTTTTTCTAGTGCTTTCTACAGAAGCAAAAGCCTTATTCAGGCCATGAACCAAACTAAAGACAGAGTTCTTTGTAAGTTTATCATCAGAGAAGAGGAAAGACACACATCTGAATATCCAAAACATGATAAGCATATGATGGGACTCCCTCAAGTGCTTCTATATAGCCCCTTTTATTCTTTTATTAAAAGAGCCTGCAATTTCAAAATAGAGATTTGAGGTAGGAATATCCTTCTGTCTACTTTCTTTTTTTTTTAAATTTATTTGATATATTTTTTATTTGCATTTCAAATGATTTCCCCTTTTCTGGCTCTCCTCTCCCCAAAAGACCCATAAGCTCTCTTCCCTCCCCCTATTCCCCCATCCACCCCTTCCCACAACCCTGTTCTGGTATTTCCCTATACTGCTGCACTAAGTCCTTCCAGAACCAGGGACCACTCTCCATTCTTCTTGGACATCATTTAATATGTGGATTATGTCTTGGGGATTTCATGTCTCTAGGCTAATATCCACTTATCAATGAGTGCATACCATGATTGATCTTTTGAGACTGGGTTGCCTCACTTAGTATGATGTTCTCCTGCTCCATCCATTTAACTAAGAATTTCATAAATTCATTGTTTCTGATGGCTGAATAGTACTCCATTGTGTAAATATACCACATTTTTTGTATCCATTCCTCTATTGAGGGACACCTGGGTTCTTTCCAGCTTCTGGCTATTACAAACAAGGCTGCTATGAACATAGTGAAACATGTGTCCTTATTGCATGCCTGGCAATCCTCTGGGTATATGCTCAGGAGTGGTATAGCAGGGTCCTCTGGAAGTGTCATGCCCAGTTTTCTGAGGAACCACCAAACTGATTTCCAGAGTGGTTGTACCATCTTGCAATCCCACCAGCAGAGGAGGAGTGTTCCTGTTTCTCCACATCCTCACCAACACCTGCTGTCTCCTGAGTTTTTAACCTTAGCCATTCTGACTGGTGTGAGGTGAAATCCCAGGGTTATTTTGATTTGCATTTCCCTAATGACTGATGATGTTGAAGATTTCTTAAGGTGCTTCTCAGCCATTTGGAGTTCTTCATGTGAAAAAATTTTGTTTAGCTCTGTACCCCACTTTTGAATAGGGTTATTTGGTGGTCTGGGGTCTACCTTCGTACTCAGTTCTTCATAGAGTTAGAAAGAGCAACTCTCAAATTCATCTGGAATAACAAAAAATCCAGGATAGCTAAAACTATTCTCAACAGTAAAAGAACTGGGGGAATCAGTATTCCAGACCTCAAACATTACAGCAGAGCAATAGTGATAAAAACTGCATGGTATTGGTACAATGTCAGGCAAGTGGATCAGTGGAATAGGATTGTAGACCCAGAAATGAACCCACACACCTATGGTCACTTGATCTTCGACAAAGGATCTGAAAACATCCAGTGGGAAAAAGATAGCCTTTTCAACAAATGGTGCTGGTTCAATTGGAGGTCAGCATACAGAAGAATGCAAATTGATCCATTCTTATATCCTTGTACTAAGCTCAACTCCAAGTGGATCAAGGACCTCCACATAAATCCTGACACACTGAAACTAATAGAAATGAAACTGGGGAAGACCCTTGAGAGCATGGGCACAGGGGAAAAGTTCCTAAACAGAACACCAATAGCTTATGCTCTAAGATCAAGAATTGACAAATGGGACCTCATAAAACTACAAAGTTTCTGTAAGGCAAAGGACATTATCAAAAGGACAAAATGTCCACCAACAGATTGGGAAAGTATCTTCATCAGCCCAAATCTGACAGAGGGCTAATATCTAATATATATATACAAAGAACTCAAGAAGGTAGACACCAGAGAATCAAATAACCCTATTAAAAAGTGGGGTATGGAGCTGTCTATTTTCAATAAACCCATATCCATCTACCCATCTCTGTAGCATCAGTGTTCATCAGTCACTATAAATGGCAGTTCTTCCCTTCCAAACCAGAAAACAGGACCTCCAAGTTATATACTTTCAACTCTGTTATAAATATAATAAAGAGGTCACACCAAATCCTGTTACTTCCTATGTTACAATGATTTGTTAAGCATAGCACTAATTTCAAGATGCATTCCACATGTATAGAATGTGATAATGCATTAACTCTCTTTAGTGATCCTCTTGAAAGTAGAAAAATGGCAGAAAAATAAACCTATTAATTTAGACAGTTTTATAATGACTGAGCCTTTAAGTCCATAAATATTTACAACATATGAAAATCTTTCAGTTAAAAGAGAAAGAGTTCCTAAGAGAAGGGAAGGGAAGAAGGCAGGGCAATGGGGAAGAGGGTAAAGTATTACAGATTGTTTTTCTTATATGTGGAATTTAGGTCTAAACGCTCATGTACATATATAGATGTACATGTGGATGTAGATATTCACATGTGAAAGGAAACCCAAAAGGGGGATGAGGGGAAGGAAAGCATTATCTAGGGGGTGACGGGCAAATCGGAAAGTAGAAATTCAGGTGTAAGCAAGGTACACATGTTTGAAATGGTCATGAGATACCTTACTGTGTAAATATAACTAAAAATACTATATATTGAGAAAAGTAATAAAGAGTACTCATTTGGGATGTAAGGAATGTTTAGGGTTAAACATTTAACATCATCACACAAGCATATTTGCTATTATGAGATACTGTGTAGGTTGGGACAATTTTTGTAGCAAACATGAGAAGCTGTCAAAGTGTGATTTGAAGAACTTTCAAAGAGTTCTTCAAGCCCAAAGGTATTCACACAAAAGTAGCAGTGTATGCTTGCCTTTTCTCATTGTTAGCATTTGCATTAAAGGGATAATGCTACGGTGAATAGAGATGCTCTGAGCACACTTCAGCTCTGCTCACAGGCATTGCCTCTGCCCACCGAGCACTCTTAGTTTAATAGGAAAAGCAAGGTCAGTGCCCTTATAGACGTTTAGGAGCAATAGCATTATTAATCATATATGGAGTGAACTCCAGTATACCTCATTTCATATTATGTAAATGTATAAAAGATATATTTAAGCTTTAAAATTCTAGACTTTCAGAGATGGTGCAACACAGAGTACGAAAGTTAAATTTAAATAATTTAGAAATAATTCAATGACTTAAGAATAAAAGTGTCTTTCTCATAGCTGGCATGCCTTGTCTGGCCTCTGTTATATAGTATGGACTTAGTCCTGCTGTGACTTGATGTGTGAGGGTGTGCTGGTACTCATGGAAGAAACTCCCCTTCCCCAAGGAAAAAGGGATGGGTGAATGGAGGAGGGGTAGGCGGGAAGGAGGAAAGAGGGCTGAGATCAGGCTATAAAGTGAATAAATAAATTAACTAATGAGGCAAAAAAACAATAAAGGACAGCATGAAGTTTAGGGTGTTTGTGGAAGGTAGATATGGGACGGGTTAAGGAAAGGAGCGAAGGGCAAATGTGATCAAAATACATTGTGATCACATGTGATCAAAATACACATGAAATCATTAAAGAATTAATAAAATTTAATAAAAAGCATATGACGGAAAAGCAGTATAAATACTTGGTTAATTTTAGTTTCAGTGGCAAATGTCTAAAGGAATTTAAACTGTTTCAAGTCAAGCTGACAGCATGAAACCTAAGACATGGCTAAGTCTCCCAGCCTTAGCTTTCTTAGGCAATCATATAAAAATGTAAGATATGGCTACGTCTCACCAGCCGTAGCTTTCTTGCACACTCATATGTAAATACAAGTAGAACCTGCATCTCTTAGCCTGGTCTTCTTCTCACTCTGCAGGCAGGCCAATCAGCCCTCCAAAGTTAGTATCCTTTAGATGGGTGATAGTGCAAGTGAATTCTCACTGCTTTTCAGAGTTCCCAATGGGATTAAGTTCAGTTTTCTATAACAACAGTGATTTTCTTGCAAGTAATTGGGTGGGATGCCTCTCCACCCCTCCCCTGCCTCTGATTTGCCCTCACCTGTTAATTGTCCTAGGACCAAATCACTTCTTTCATAATAACTTGCATGCACTTGAATTAATACCTCAAAGTTATATCTATTGTTTTCATCAATGTGTCTTATTTATGCCAGACTAACGTTTCTGGGACATAATAAGTACTTAACAAATAATTCTCACATTAATTTCTAAGTTTTTAAGTATAAGTGCACATTAGAATTGTCAAATTCACTTTTATAGCACAGTCCTTGCATAAAATAGACATGAAATTAATGTGTAGAGAATACATGAATGTATAATGTTGCCAGCATTATTTTTATACAATAGTCTATCTAATACATTAGTGTTGATTTAGGCACCAATGGGAATTGAATAAAATTATATTATGACATTATGAACATTATTAATTACAAAGCTAAATTAAAATAATCATATTTTAACCAACAGGACTGGTATTATTTTTAGATAGAAGCCTTGTGTGCTAGCAATGCAATCTTTTAAATGTACACATAGTTGTGGTAGAATTGCTGTGAGTCCTTCCAACAAGTCTACATGCCAAATCACACAGTAACAAGAGGGAAAACAAGACAATTGCTGACAGCCAGTTAGTGTTCAGTTGCATATCCTACAGCCATGTTTGCCTGACAATTATTATAAGAAATGCACTTTACATCAAGAACTAAACATAAAATATATAATTATTAATAAAGACCATGCTGAAAACTGATGCTTAGCTTTAAGATATTATTATATAGTAGCACACACAGACATATATACATATATATGTATATATATGAACTATTCACACACACACACACACACACACACACACACACACACACACACACACACATATATATTTGGGTCCTCCCTGACATCTTACAAGACCCTGAATCCTAAAAATAAAAAGGTGAGCTAAAACAAGAAGCTCTCAGAAAAGCATAAATCAAATTTAAAACCCTATACCATACTTACCATAACAATTGCTATAAACCAATGTTCATGGGCTTAAGAGAGCAATAAGACGTAGCAATCCTTCTTAGTGTGTATGCTTGGTTGTCTAGAGGCATGATGAGGAGTTATTAAAACAGTGATATCGTTCACAGCTGAGGAAGGATTAGAGTGAATTTGAGGGTGGTTTATTTAGAAAGAATGTTGTCATGAAATGCTCTAATGAATGCGTCCTTCCAAAATCCACATGTAAAATCCTAGCCTTGGATATAGTAGCTTTTAGATGTGACATATGGGGGGTTGATTATTTAATGAGGTTAGAACCTAGAAGACATCTCTTGCCCTGTAACTGTCATGGAATGACACACTGAGAAGATGGTAATCAACTTCTTCCTTAAGATCCTTTATTCAAATCTTAACAAATATAGGCATCTTGACCTTACCACTCCAGCCCCCAGCAATGAGAAACAAAGCTTATAACCTGGAAAACAACACTTATTTGTTGACAGACTGTTAGTTGGCACAAAAATGCCATAAACAACTGACACATGCTTTGTCCACTTGAATAGATTACGATGGCCATATAGGACCCAAAGTGAGCAAATATCGGATAGAACTGTCACAGTTTCACTATTATGCAGGCCACTTTTGAATTGGCACAAAAATTATGTGCAAAAACAGTCATATAAAGGAAAATAATATTACTGTCATATGAAGTTACAATAGGTGAGTTGTTCTAGAAACCTGAGTAACAGGCAGCTTCTGGTGGTCATGGTTATAATAAAGATCATGCTGGTAAAACTGCTAGGTGTTTGTCCCAGTAGCAGGGCCTTTATATGTCTTATCCCCATTGATTTTCTAAAGCAGAGTATGCAGGCTCAGGAACTGGCTCACTGGGTAAGCTTGCCTGCCATCAGGCCTGACAATCCTTCTATCCCCAGAACACACATGATAGAAGAAAACTGACTTATCCTTTGACACTACACACACACACACACACACACACACACACACAGAGAGAGAGAGAGAGAGAGAGAGAGAGAGAGAGAGAGAGAGAGAGAGAGAGACTAAAATGTAAAAATATAAAATAAAAATAAAGATTTATGAAGCAGATATCTCAGCTTTCCAGATCAAGAATTTAAGAGGCACATTAATGAAATAGCATCTCAAAGTAAAAAATCTAATAGATCAAAAATCAAATGTAACTGCAATGACCAGGTCTATGTTATTTTAAAGTCTAAAAATTTTCTTTACTGTATTGCCCTGGCTTTTTGCCTAACACTGTATTCAAATAATATCTCTGATCAAATGCTTCTCTCAACAGAAATATCAAGTTCATATAATTTTCAGCAAATTTATTCTTAAGTCTTAGATTTCTCATCTGACAAAAATTGGTCTTAAGCATTTTCACAACTGTTAAAATTGTTTCTCTTATTTGAAAACTTCCTTCCTGAAGGGAAAGGAGCATTATGGGACTCATATTGTTAATAAAAATCTATATAGCTAGGAAAATGGAACCCTAGAATATTTTAAACATTTCTCTCCACCTTCCTAGAAAGAGTAAATAACTTTATTTGTGGAGAGGACTCTGACCAGCCATGTTGTGGAAAGGATAGATTTCTTGGATTGTCAAATTGTATAGAAGCTCCAGGAGTAGAGACTTGTGAATTATGAGTCTTGTTTGGTGAGCTTTTCAGTGGAGCAGCTGTTCCTGCTCCTGCCAATAACTCCAGTAAAAACCCACTGCTTCACCAATTTGGATTGTGGTGCATTTTTTAGTTTTGTCTGTTGAGGGATTTCTTTCTAGTGAATAAAGATGTGCATGCATGTGCATGTGTGTGTTTGTGTTGCTGGGTCCCCTTAAGAAAAGCCACACAATATAGTTCCATACAATGTGAATAAATACTGGACAGTCACACAAAATCTTTGCTGGGGGCCAGAAGATGGCTTCACCAGTAAAGTGGTTGCTATGAAAGCATTGGCATTAATTCGTGAAGTCTAGCAGCAAGAGAAAATCTGATGTAGTTATACACATCTATAATCCCAGAACGGTTAGGGAGGTGGTAATATCCTTGAAACTCATTGGTAGGATAATCAATCCCAATCAGTAAGCTCAAGATTCATGAAAACAAGTCTCAAATACATGGTAGACAGCAGTTGAAGAAAACACTGAAATAAACCTCTCGTCTCTGCATGCATGCATATGCCTACTTATACATACACATATATTTGCACACACATGCACCTGCATCAGCATACAACTTAGACAGGGCTAGAAATTTTCTATCTAATTTTTATACTACTACTTAATGGACTGATGTATTAGGGTTCTTAAGAGTAACAAAATTTATAGAATAAAAATCTTTCTATGTTAATATAATATAATGTTTTTTATTATATTGTTATATGTAACATTATGTATACACACACAAACATATATATTATTAAGTATGTATGTATGTATTAGAATAACTTAAAGGTTATGGTATACCTAATATAACAACAGCTGGTTATGAACAGAAAGTTCAAGAATCCAGGAGTTACTCAGAGTCTTTTTCTAACTCAAATGATTTGGGCTAAATGTTTGTCTTCCAACCTAAAAGTCCAGCTTAGAAGCGGATCATTTTACTTCATATTAAGCAAATATCTCTCATGGGTGTGCCCTCTATAGGGGGTTTTTACTTAATTCCAGGTATAGTCAAGCTGAAAACTGAAAACAACCAAAACAGTTAATTAACAGAAAAATCATTTCATCTATGAAGTTCAGCATATATTCTCTCTCTCTCTCATTCTCTCTCTCTCTCTCTCTCTCTCTCTCTCTCTCTCTCTCTCTCTCTCTCTCTCACATTGTAGGTGTTCTGAACATATGCTGTACCAATGAACTACAACAGTTATCCTGATTTTTGCCATTAATGTGTCTACTGGGATATAATAATTGCGTGGAAGATTTTTCAACATGTTTTCTTTTACAATTCTAAAGGCAGAAAAGAAGGAGGATGTGAAGGTGTGAAAGGAAATGGTGAGGAAATGGAGCGGAGAAAGAGGAGAACACGAGAACACGGCAGAGTAAGAGAAAGAGTGCAGGGGAGGAAGGGAAGAAGAAAAAGAGGAAGAGGAGATGAAGAGGGAGGGACGAGGAAGATCAGATGAAGATGGGAATGAAAGAAGGAGGAGAGAAGAAGAGGAGGAATGGATGAGGTGGAGTAGTGGAGAAGAAACAGGTGAAATGATGGACCAGTCTGATTCCATTAAGATTAAAAGGCATCTTATTACAAGATGAACTTATTACAAAATAAGTTCATTCCAGTTTTCTGTAAACCTTAGGTTTGACTTTGTCTGATCCAGACTTCTGGAATTTGACATGTCCTGTAACCTGTACCCTAACCTCCACTCTGATAAGATAAGATGTTCTGCCAGATAATTTTGAAATGTTTGGATAAGTTTATAACTAACCAAAAAACCCTTGAAACCCCTTTGAAGTTTGAAAAGCCTTGCAGTTTGGGGCCAAGATAAGCCCCACCTTCTCCTATGTCCAATGCTATTTTCTCAAACCTGCTTTAGTGAGATAGCCCTGTCTGACAGAAAATAAAGCTTGCTTAACTCAACTAAAAGAGTTTGGATCAGTCTTTTCTCTGGTTTGTTGGGATTAACAGAAAAGGGGAATGGCAAGATTTTAGAAAGGGAAGATATAAAACTTTACTTCAGTTAAGTTTTGAGCTGAAAGGAACGGGAACTCCCTTAGTTTCAAAAATAAAGTTCTCTCATTCTGTGCTCTGCTTACTGTCTATAGACCCTGTGCTGCTAGATCCAGAGACACAGTGGTGTAAGCGTAGCTTCATCCACAGCTAGATGAATGTACTGCCTTCTACTGATGTGGAATGCCAGCACAGCAGGGAATTAGTGACTCCTTTGTTAATTGAATGAGTGTTTTACCTGGTGAAAATTTTGTGGCTTTGAGGCACAGTAATGTAATTGTACTAAAAGGAACAGACCATCAGCCTGGGGATGCTGCTGGCTTAGAGTACTCTCAGGGTTTCTGCTGATTATACTCAGGGGTGCAGAAGGACTGATTTGCCTCACATGGCTGGAGAGTTTGACACCTTGTTGCTTAAAAATTGCTTATGTTAAAAGTACACACCACAGCTAAGGGGCCATGCAGATGCCACATTACTGAATAGCATATGGACATCTCCAGGGTTGTTAAAAATGATCACACCCGCCGTCTGTCTTTACTGAGGCTTACTGTATTTATACAGTTATAACAGAGAAGATTACGCCTTTCAATGAAGCTCAGGGGACCTATATCCAGGAGGAAAGGAAGCAGGGAAAGCACTTGTGAACTTGCAAGAAAAACTTTATGTTTCCGTAATGGCCGTTTTCTTAACCATGTGGCAGTTTTGAGTCTCAAAGGGGCCAAAACATTTTAAGATAGAAAACATTATTTTTAAAATTTATAAGGTAAGTCTTTAAACTCTCCAACAAAATGCCCCTATGTGGCAAAGGTAGACTTAGTGGATTCTGTTATTGTCATTTGAGGGTCAAAACTCAGCTGCTGGTATGAATTATCTGATTCTAAAATCTTGTCTCAACTTTGTTCAAACTTCTCTTCTGCGTAGGGAAAAGGAGTGCTGATGAACATCTGCTCATCCAGGCCACAGAGATAAGCCTAGACCTTTGGTGCCTGCTCACTTCTCTGCTCTGCTCAGAGCCTGAATGTTCCTTAACCACGGCCGCAATTTCCCCCTGAGATTAACGTCTTCCGGTGTGTCAGGTCCAATGCTAAGAATGTGTATGTTCTTAGTAGGCAAAACCACATACATGCGGATGGAGAAGATGGAGACAAAGGATGAGCCTGGGGAACATGGTTATGAGTCTGGGAGTTTTGCCCAATGATAATGGTGGGAAAATGGAGTTGGTTCTACAGGAACACACACTAAAGCAACATAGATGAGTTGGAACTACGCATAAATATAATTCACTACCAATTGTGAGCTCGGTTTCATGGAATTATCAGTCTCCTGCTCACGAAGCTCTTAGCCTCATTTCCGCAACCATATAAACAGCAATAAAAAATGTTCCTAATAATTAATAACCATATTTGGTAATGTGGATCAATGCTCAGAATAGATTTTAGGGGTCCTTAGCACACCAGTGATACCTATGTGATAGTAAACGCAGTAGATTAATTTCACATTGTATTTGTGTTTCAAAATTCCATTCTGTACATATCAAATCCATGTACTTTTAGCTTTGTTAAAAAAACATGAATGCATACACAAATTTTAAAAGCTCTTCTTGGTAAAGAATGTATTAATGAATGAATACAATTTGCGAATTTATCAAAATAACGAAATAAGGGGTGCTTGTAGAGAAAGCAAATAACAGAACATGGTCTTTTGTACTTTTCTATCTTTAAGATCTAGATGTTTTAAAAGGTTTTTATTTTTTGAGAATTTCATACATGAGAACTGTTTTTGATTCACTTTTATTCCTCTTTCTTCCTCTTCTAAATCCTTCAGTCCTCATTCGGTCTCCTCAAACTCTCCTATAATTACTATTGTTACATATCCACAAATACATTCATATCCCACTAAATCCACTAATTGTTGCTCATGTGGATTACATGTGTTTAGGGTGGAACACTTAGGATTGGATAAATGGCCAGGGATCTCATACTGGGTAAAAGTGATTCTTCCTCATTCCTGCAACAGCCATGGCTTGTTTATAGCTATTAATCTAGAGGTGGAGTCTTGTGCAATCCCCCCAGTCACACTGGCATGTATTGTTATTATGACGATCTTGTTTAGGGAATCGTATTGTTGAGATTTCATGGGTGCAGCGTCCCTGTCATGTCTGAAAGACTCCACTAAGCAGTAAGCATCCGGACTCCCTGGCACTTACAGTCTTCCGATCCCACATTTTCTGCGATGTTTTCCAGAGCCTCAGATGTAGGGATTGAATCATAGATGTATAAATGAGGTTGGTCACCCCACGATTGCTCATTTTCTGTATTTTCATTAATTGTGCATCTATGTAGTAGCCTTTCCTACTCTAAAAGTTTTTTTTTGGTTTTTGATTTTGATTTGTTTTTTGTTTTTTGTTTTCGTTTTTATAATAAGTCAGAGCTATACTTACCTGTTGGTATAAGGATAAGTATTTAGATTGTATTTGGAAGCTATGTTGAGTTAGCAAATTGACAATAGAGTTTCTCCTCTAGGGTCTATGACTTCTTTAGCCACAGGCTAGTTTTGCAGTGCCAGACATGAATTCCCTCCTATTGAGCAGGTCTTAAGTTCAATTAAGCAGCTGTTGTTCACCCCCTACGAGTAAGTGCCACTACTGGAGATATCTTGCCAGGCTGGTCATTATTGTGGTTTCAGGCTTAACAGCTAAGTAGGACGACTGACTGATTTTCTCAGCTTGCTTGAAATGACCTAGAAATACAAATGACTTCTATCATTGTTGAAAAGGCCATTGGCAGTGTATTTGAGCTGCCACAGATTCGATGCTTCGGTAGGAATTTATTTTCTGAATCCAACTTTTGAAAAATGGAAATTTGGTTAATAATTGGTATTTACTCCATTCTAGACACTATGGACCATTTAATCCTAATAAAACCTGAGAGGAGGCATTTTGATTTTCCTCACTGTCCATGTTATAGTTTAGGTTATAAAATACCTTGCCTACCCAAATAACTGAATTAGACAAAAGAGGCATGCACTTCCCTGAAGCTTGAATTCTATACCATGACCTAAGGCTAAAGTGCTTTATACTAAAAAGTATATAACAACATTATGAATGGGAAAGCTGAAATATTGTGATAACTGCAACCTTAGCTACATGTTAATGAAAGTAATTTAAAAGAATTTGTAGACCCAAACTCTTCATCAGCATCTGAATTGTGAAAACTATAATCAGACCAGTTTTGAAAGTGTTATGGTGGAGACAAACAAGATCACAGACAGTTTCAGTGCCTCTTCACCTTTATGGGGTTTCTCTACAGTAATCCTACAGTCCACTGTGATTAGCATCATAGAAACATTTATGAGAGCATATAGTTAGCCTTGAAAATACTATAAAAATTTCCCTATCATGACACCTGGTGTCTTCTACAGCCTGAAACTGTACATTGTTCCAATTAAATGATACCAATCTCTACAAGGTTCCATAGTGCATCAGACAAGCCTCAAATCATGGCTGGTGAGAGCGAAGTAATTACTCAATCCCCGTCACTCTTTGCCTTAAACCGTTTGTATAGGTACATTACACCAGAAAGCATAGCTAGATATGAGAACTGACTCCTTATCAGTTTCAGTAGAACTTTGGCTGATCGTACGGAATTTCTCTCTCACTCTTGCCCACCCCTTTCCTTCCTAGTCATAGTTACTGAAGTGACAGCAGAATAATATTGAACATCTAAGAACTAGTTAATGGAGAAACCTTTGATGACCATGATTAGATGTAGACATGTACAATGGTGCTCCTCTGGCTCAGGTTCCATGCTTTTGCTATGTTTTTGCTAAATTGCTTCCAAAAAGTTATTATACAAGAACAGGCCTCACACCTCATCATAAGAATTAAATGAATGAATTTATGTAACACACACACAGACACACACACACACACACACACACACACACACACACACACCCCTCAGGATCTCCATTATGTATCTTGCAAGTAAGTGCTAGTATTACTATGCTACTGTTGTAAGGTACAAAAATATTAATATTAAATGTACAATTTTTCAAGGTATTTATTAATAGCTAATGAAATTAAGCAAGTCTTAAGTTGCATCAAAATAAGCTAAAGAAGTAAAATGGATTAAATAACAATAGATTCAGTGCATTTGGTATAGGTAAAATTTGACTTGATGTGGTGTGGTAAATTATAAATCTTTCCTAGTTGTGTCTTAATTATAAATCTATCTTAATAACTCTCAACACTTAAAATAATTGAAGTTGTCTAGCCTAATATTATGTGGGAGTTATCCTGGAAATCTAAAATCTGAGCATCAAATAATTTGTAACATTTTTTGGATTTTAATGTTACACATTTATAGCTATTGGAAAGGGTGTCATTTCCCTAATTTCTTTCTCAGCCTGTTTATCCTTTGAGTATAGGAAGGCTACTGATTTGCTTGAGTTGATATTGTAACCAGCCACTTTGCTAAAATTGTTTATCAGCTGTAGGAGTTCTCTGGTGGAATTTTTTGGGTCACTTAAATATACTATCATATCATCTGCAAATAGTGATAGTTTGACTTCTTCCTTTCCAATTTGTATTCCTTTGACCTCCTTATGTTGTCTAATTGCTCTAGCTAGAACTTCAAGTACTATATTGAAAAGATATGGAGAGAGGGGGCAGCCTTGTCTAGTCCCTGATTTTAATGGGATTGCTTCAAGTTTCTCTCCAATTAGTTTGATGTTGGCTACCAGTTTGCTGTATATTGTTTTTACTATATTTAGGTATGGGCCTTGAATTACTGTTATTTCCAAGACTTTTAGAATGAAAGGATGCTGAATTTTGTCAAATTCTTTTTCAGCATCCAATGAAATGACCATGTGGTTTTTTTCCTTTGAGTTTGTTTATGTAGTGGATTGTATCTTGAGGTGACTCTAACCAAACAAGTGAAAGATCTGTATGACAAGAACTTCAGGTCTCTGAAGAAGGAAATTGAAGAAGACCTCAGAAAATGGAAAAATCTTCCATGCTCGTGGATTGGCAGGATTAATATAGTTATAATGGCCATCTTGACAAAAGCAATATACAGATTCAATGTAATCCCATCAAAATCCCAACTCAGTTCTTCACAGAGTTAGAAAGAGCAATTTTCAAATTCATCTGGAATAACAAAAAAAAAAACAAAAAAAAAAACAAAAAAAAAAACAGGATAGCTAAAACTATTCTCAACAGTAAAAGAACATCTGGAGGAATCAGTATCCCGGATCTCAAGCAGTATTACAGAGGAATAGTGTTAAAAACTGCATGGTATTGGTACAGTGACAGGCAGATAGATCAATGGAATAGGATTGAAGACCCAGAAATGCACCCACCCACCTATGGTCACTTGATATTTGAAAAATGATCTGAAAACATACAGTGGAAAAAAGATAGCCTTTTCAACAAATGGTGCTGGCTCAGCTAGAGGTCAGCATGCAGAAAAATGCAAATTGATCAATTCTTATCTCCTTGTACTAAGCTCAACTCCAAGAGGATCAAGGACCTCCACATAAAACCAGACACACTGAAACTAATAGAAAAGAAACTGGGCAAGACCCTTGAGGACATGGGCGCAGGGGAGAAGTTCCTGAACAGAACAGCAATAGCTTATGCTCTAAGATCAAGAATTGACAAATGAGACCTCATAAAATTGCAGCTCACATATGAAATCATTCCCAAGAAGAAGGAAGGAGAGGGCCCTGGTCCTGGAAAGGCTTGATGCAGCAGTTCAGGGGATTACCAGGACAGAGAAGTAGGAGGGGGTTGATTGGAGAACAGGCAGAGGGAAGAGGGCTTATGGGACTTATGGGGAGGGAGGAACTGGGAAAGGGAAAATCATTTCGAATGTAAACAAAGAATATAGAAAATAATAATAAAAAATGAAAAAATAATGTTACACATTTAACTTATGTTCGATGTTGTAGGCTATACCCTATTATTTGCAGAAATAATGACAAGACCATGTAACACAGCATTTGTCTTAATGAAAGTTATGCTATCTCAAGACAGTTACAATAGCTATCAATGAACTATATCATTTCAATTTCTTGTGAATACACAAACCATCATATCTAACCACAACTTGCAAAGGAATATATATTTAAAAAAAAAGTCTCACCAAAACCTAGGAGAAAAACCATCACACTTCAAAGTACATTAAGAGACTAGGCATATCTTTTCCAGTACTACCATTGTTGATGAAGACCCAAAGAAGGGTACACCTGCTGCAGAATACTTTTTCTCCTGAAATGTCTTTGGATAAATTAGTTTATGTTTATTTTATGGGTAGGAGTTTTTTTCTATGTGAAAGTAAGTATACCACTTTCATTCAGTGTTGATAGAAGCCAGAAGGGATTCCTTGAAACTAGGATAGTTATATATGCTTGTAAGGTACCATATGAATGCTGAGACCTGAGCACAAGTCTTCAGAAAAAGCAGCCAGAGCTCTTACCCATTGAACTATTTTTCTCTATCCCCTGAAATTTCTATTTATAAATCATCATTTTTCAATCACTGTATAGCCATCAAATCACTTAAGCCCAGAAGGTTAACATCAATAGCTTTTATAAAATAGTTAATGTTTCATTTGAATTTTTCTTTATTAATTTATGTTTATTTTGTGTGTTTGGGTGGTTTGTTTGTATACATATTGATGCACCACATGCCTTCCCTATACATATAGAAGCCAGAAGAGAGAACTTGATCCCCTAGAACTGGAGTTCACATGGTTGTGAGCACCATGTAGGTGTTGGGAGTTGACCTGAGTCCTCAGGAAAAGCAGCCAGAACACTCAAATTTATCTCCTTAAACCCTATTTAGTGAATCTTAATAAAATCAGTTTAAATATCTCAAGATCAACTTATACACTGAGTATAATTTCAACTAAAGTCATAGTAGTACGTTATTTGAGGTCATATGGAATGATCTTAAGCTACACATTCATGCAAACACACATACATGCACATACCCACACACATGTATGCACACATATCCAGTTAAAAATCCATGTAAAAGAATATTTGTTCTGTTTCTTATCTGAACATAAGCATTTTATTCTAAATAACATAGTGTTTAATAAATAAAATAAAATATATACACAAAGGGGAAGTCTTCTGCTTTCTGAGCAGCAGTGGAGTTCTCAAGTGAGGCTCAGGAATTCATTGAGAATGATGGGATGCTACTCAGTTATTACATCACCCAGTTTCTATCTGAAATGCATTCTTCACTTAAGTTTGTCTAGCTCAATTTAAACTGTCTCAGAGTCTTACTCTCTGAACCTGTATCCATCTTTCCGGTTAAAATTACTCGGCTATAACCATGACAACACATCTACAATAATCAGCTTCAAAGAAGACATTTTGTTTTCATGGCTTTAGAGTTTAAAGTTCATGGTTAATTGACTTGCTTAACACAGGACTCTAGTGATACAGTACATGATATCTGTCCACTTCCTACTAGAAAATGCAAAGGGAGACATGGAAAGAGATTATAGTGATCTTTTTTTTTTTTCCAGAGGAACTCACTTCTTAAAGCTTTGACTACCTTGTAGAAGCACAAGCTGAGGACCAAACAATTAAACACAGGCCTTTGGAAATCATTTAAACCCCAGCTATCTGTTTAACTCATTATAAATTTGAATCAAATAAGAAAATGAATAAAAATGCAAACCTTTTGACCTTTTAAATAGCATGATTTAAGTCCTAGGCATCTTCCTTTATAAATTGATTCCACTAAGACTTATCTTTAATCCTAGTATTTAATTAGCTTCAAGATTTTGCCACCAAGACTATACCATGACCCACATATATTTTTTATTAGATATTTTCTTTATTTACATTTCAAATGTTATCCTGTTTCTTCGTTTCCCCTCCGAAAACCCTATTCCCCCTCCCCCTGCTCACTAACCCACTCATTCCAACTTCCCTGTCCTGGCGTTGCTCTACATTGGGACAACAAAGTAGACATATACCTAATATACTTTAGAAAATAACAGGTGTCACTAAGAATTCTGTAAGCACAATCTGGACTTTGAGACTCTCCACTAACCTAGGTTCACGTATGAAAAACCCACTTGCACCTAATACAAAGGGCTTCAAAGACTGTTGAAGAGTTTCAGCAATACAATCAGAAAAAATTTGAACATAATAAATGCATCTCAAATTTAATGATTTATATAACCTTCCTGTGTTCTTTAATAATCAAGCAGAAAATGCGAACATTATTCATACATGATATGAGTTAATGCTCTGTTTCAAAGGCTATGGAGTGCTCACAAAAAGGCACCTATTATCATGACTGCCCTCTGTAAGACCCAACAAGCAGCTGAAAAAGTTAGATGCAGATATTTGTACCCAACTAATGGACAGAAACTGCTGATACCTGTGGTTGGCTTAAGGGAAAGCTGGAAGAAGCTGAGGAGGAGGGTGACCCTGTAGGAGGACCAACAGTCTCAATTAATTTGGACCCCAGAGATCTCTCAGATACTGGAACACCAACCCAGCCGCATACACCAGCTGATATGAGTCCCTCAAAACATATACAGCAGAGAGGACTTCTGGATCTGGGTTTAGTCAGAGAAGATGCACCTAACTCTCAAGAGGCTGGAGGCCTCAGGGAGTTTAGAAGTCTGGTGGGGTGGCGTTGGAAGGTGGGGGGTCGGGGGAAATCCTCATGGAGACAGGGGTGAGGGGAGGAGGTATGGAATATGGAACAATGGAAGGGTGGACAGGGAGGGAACAAAATCTAGAATTTAAAATAAATAAATTAAAAATATATATGTAAGAAAGTGGGGATTTCTTCAGTACATGCAAAAAGCCAGAATTTGAAAAACTTACTATGCTTACATGACTTCTACAAGGATGTTAATTTATTTAGTTACCAGATTTAATTTAAAAGAACAGTGAAGTATAGTCCTATCATACATAGAGTGATATACACAAAGTCATACACACAGTTATAGTTTATCAAACTCAGGTCTCAGGACATATAATCCATAAAAGTATAGGAGACTAAGTATGCAATCTATATTTTTGAAAATACTACCAAAATAACTCTGAAAACAGAATATAAAGCAATATAGATAGTAGATAAATATTTGAACCTTTTAAATAAGAATACTACTATGTATTCTTATTGTAATACGAATATGTAATATATAAATAAAAAATAAGAATTTGTAAAATTATTGTAATTGAGTTAATGTAGATAGACTAGATTTATATATTCAAAAAATGCTTTGAGAAGATAACAGAAAGATGTCCTCATGGACACCGCAAGGAAAACATTCAAGGACACAGCGAGGACACAGCAAGGAGACCAAACCCCTGTAAGTCAAGGGGATGTGGCTACAGTTCAAGAACAGAGAAACAAATTAAGGGCACAGTCTCCAACTCACTGTAGGCAAACAGATTTTCAGAAACATTTTTGATGATGGGTTTATAGTTATATATATATACATATACATCTATATGTATATAAGTACATCACTAGTTGAAATGTATAGTATCAAAGTCTTTTGGCATGTACTCTCTATCAACTTCTACTAAAATCAAAATTAATTTTGATTAAATAATAATTTTGAAATGAGAATTGATGCAGTGTCAATCTATGGTCTTATAGAAGTTTCTGTAAAGAGATTTTGATTAAGAAAAGTAACAACTAAAAAATTATCAATAAAAATTAGAAACAAGATTTTTGGTAAAATGGTGACATTTATATGACATATAGGTCATATGCATGTTGACAATGCATGAGAACATCTATAAAATTTTATATAAATATTAAAAATAGAATCAGTTACACTCTGCCTAAAATATTTTGTTCATTTTTTACATTATTTTGTACATGTATCATCTTTCGGTATGTATGTGTGTGTGCTGGGTGGAGGGATATGTGAAGTCAGAGGACAACTTGTGGGAACTGCAAAGGAGAAAACTTTTCACTGTAGATTCCAAGCATTGAACTCAGTTTTTCAGGCTAGGCGCAATTACCTTTACTCGCTATAGCATCTCACCACCCTTAGGCATTATATTGTGGAAAGCCAAGAATGAGAGTTGAGATGAGAAACTGATGTAAGAGGTAGGGCAAAAAATTAATTTAAGCATAAAAGCCCAAACCCTTATTCATATACATATACACATACATATACACATGCACATACACATGCACACACACATGCACATACACATTCATATGCACATGCACATGCACATATGCATATGCCTATTACTTAAATGTTATATAAAATGTAGTAAGATTAGAAAACAGGAAAGGAAAATAAAGTAATTGAATTGATGTCAATATCTTGCATTAAAGATTAGACAAATGTTTAAACAAAATTAAGGTTCTTAATGCCTTCTACATAACATGAAATGACTATAAAAATTTTGCTATTGATCGACTTGTAGTGTCAGTTCACCTCGAAGAGCTTTCCCAGAACACCTCCATTTAGACCTTTCCTGTCACACACACTCATCATATGTCACACATTTTCTACTCAAACAGATGTTGTCTGTCATAGTAAGTCAACTAGCCATATTGAAAAGCTTTAAAGTGAAAGTTCTTCATAATAGAAGATACTGTCATCTTTCTGACCCATTCACAGTCATGTCACATCTCTAAGCTCTCAGCAAATCATTGTCTCATGTCATATCTTCTTTGTGAAGACAAAGGAAACACTTCTCTCAGTTCCACAAACCAGTAACTTAGTGGTGGCACACACCTTTAATCCTAGCACTTGGGAGGCAGAAGCAGGCAGATTGTTGTGAATTTAAGGCCAGCTGGTTTACAGAGCTAGTTCTAGGACACCTAGGACTACACAAAGAAGCACTGTCACAAATAAAATAAAATAAAGAAGGAAGAAAGGAAGGAAGGAACAAAAGAAAGAAAGAAGGTAAGAAAGAAAGAAAAAAGGAAAAAAGAAAGAAAGAGAGAAAGAAAGAAAGAAAACAAAGAAAGAAAATTTTTTATTAGAAATCATATCACTGGCTGAACTCCATCTTGACTGCTGGGCAGCATTATAGAAAAGTTTCTCCTGCTTTCAAATTTCTTCTGTCTTTCTGACCCATCACCCTTATTTTCTCCCTTCAGTTACTTATCATAAATAGTTTGGAATTCAAAGTCTATTAAGATGAATTTAGGTGATATAACAATAAGGACCCTCATTCAAGGAACAGATACCCCAGTACTGACTTTGTAGCGTGTACAGAAGAAATCTTAGTAATACAAAGGGTGAATATTGTTCCTTAAGGAAGAGGAATCAATGTTATATCATCATACTTCCATACCTTTGTCTAAAAGTAAACTATTATATTTCATGAATCCATAGACCTTATCTTCTCTACTTATTCTTGTAAGTTTATAATCTATCACCTATCTGTCTATATGTGTTATTATTGAAACAAATAAGCCTGAGATATTTTTAATATTTCAAAATAAAAATTCATGGGTCCATGTGGTCTAAGTTAGGGCTTAATTTTTGTGTGCAGACACCATGACCAAGGCACCTTTTATAAAGGCAAAATTAACTGGGGCTAGCACACAGTTTCAGAGGCTTAGCTAATTATCATCATGGCAGGACACACGGCATCATGCAGGCAGACGTGGTGCTAGAGGAGCCAAGAATTCTACATCTTGCTCAGAAAGCAGCCAGGAGAAGACTGGATTCCATACTTGAACATAGGAAACTTCAAAGTCCACACCCACAGTGACACACTTCTTCCAACAAGACAAAACCTGCATCAACAAGGCCACATCACCTAATAGGATAGGGCCCCTCCCTATGGGCCAATCATTCAAACACATGAATCTATGTGGGCCAAACCTATTCAAGCCACCACACATGTAATACATTTGCCTAGTCATTTTTCATAGAGTGAAAAGCCATGTTTTAAAGATGTCTACTGACTATTGGGGTGGCTCTTAACACATGTCCAATACATTCTGCTTTAGTCTTATTTCTGTTAATGAAACTGATACCTGGAATCAACAACTTGTAAAGAAGAAAAGATTACTTCTGGCTTATAAAGTTTCAGTCTATGGTAACCTGGTTATATTGATTTGAATTTGTAGTAAAGTATTATATCAAGGTATAATAAATTGCTTGCCCTTTGACATTCATGAAACAAAAGAGAAGAGGAAGGGTCAGAGTGATAAAAGCCCCTTCAAGGCCATATTTGTAATCACCCAACTTCCTTGTGTTAGGTCTCTTGTTCCAATGTTTCTACCACCTCCCACAAGAATCCTGTAACACCTGGCTTTTGGGGTCAACTATTGAATATTCTAATAGCAGGGAGAAGATGCCCTTCATAGCCATTTTGTTTAGAATTGTACTAAATAAAGTCTTTTAAAAAATACAAGAGAGCTACTTAGAGAAATTATTTTTACTGAATTCATCTAATACTTTTCTTTAACAAATTTATTGTGACAATAGATCCCAATGGTTTACTGTGCTCTTATCCTGGCAAAGTGGCTAATAGTTCACTATCAAGCTATACAGCATCTTGACACTAGATTTATAACCGTTTTGTGTAACACATAACAGGATCGTAAATGACCACTTATTCCTGGCAAATACAAATGCTAAATTTATTATTTCAAAAATAACTTTACCCAATCTTTCTAAAAAATGCTTGTGTTGTTGCATTTTGAGAAAATAATGCATACTATTTCACTCTTAATAAAACCAATACTTTCTTTGAAGGAAGATATGTGAAAGGTTTTAGATCACTGAGAAGCAATTAAAAATCCAAATTCAGTCCAATATTTCAAAATTCCAAACTGACTTCTCATTCAAATAAGTTTATGATTCATGTAATATGAGTACATACATGAAAACTAGGCAGTTATTAAAGGAAACTCAAGAAAAGAACTTGAAAAATTTGTGTGAAAGATGTTTTAAAGCCTTTAAAAGAAGAAGGTTGAATATTTATAAGGAACACAAAATTTACCCCAGTTGAAACTGAGAATAGATAATTTCAAAGAAAATGTATATAAATTATGTTTCCTTTCTGGTGTTTAACACAAAAAAGACAGACAGGACAGAGTTCAGAGTCCAAGTGAGTTGATTTTCTTTGGACAGATGGAACACCTGAGGCAGTTAGACTCCATTTACTCTGCAAGATGATGCCCATCTAAGAGAGATGCTGGCTCTGCAAAGGGGCAGGTTAACACCTGTCTGTCCCTACCAGTGCTGAGAGCACCTCAGGCAGTGCACGCATGGATTTAGAACAAATTCTGAAGTTTTGGACATCATACCAAACACTCAACTGCCATTTGGTATCAATAGAAGCCTCCATTTGTAGGTAGCCCCGATACAGGCACTACTGATATCAGTGACTCCATCATAGCATTCTGGTATTGACATTTATACTTAGCCTGATCCAACTGTTCCATCATCTAACAGTCTTTTACTGGAAACTATGGTAACCTTGAGCTGTGGAGTGCAGTGCTCGGAAGGTACCTGCAGCTCTGGCTCTAATACGAGTGCTCAATAAAGAAGAGCCTGACACCATCTGTCAATAAAATATGTTGGGAAATTAGAGCAAAATACAAGAAACAAAACAAAGCAAAACAGCTTTCTTGGAAGAATACACAAACCAAGAGATAAATTTTGGAAAATTCTAATGTATGAGTGTTATACCAGGGTAAGACAGCCTCAGTTGTCCATCCTTTCAGTTAAGAAAATGACTTAACTCAAATGACATTTCAGTTAAGTTATTTAGGAAAGGCAAAGTCGGATAAGAGGTAATAGTTTAATTTACCATTCATTCTTTCAGTTGTTCATTCAGAACATACTAAGTTTTTATATCTGTAATATTAACAGATTCCTATTGAAGAAATTGATAAAATATAGGAAGCCAACCTTAGTTTTGCCTATAGAATTGACAATCCAATATAAAATCAATCATTAAGGAATATAGTGAACATATTCAGTAAATGAATTTTACCTCTGTTATTTTCACAGAACATTAACAAAGTATTTTGATATATTGAAGACGACACATTTGAATTTTAGTAAAATGTTTTAAATTGACATTTGAAGAAAAATAAGTGAAAGCCAAAAAATTAAGTTAAATCATTTTCATCTCATAATTTTCTTTTTTATTTTCTATATTCTTTGTTTATATTCGAAAAGCTTTCCCCTTTCCCAGCCCCCCCATCAATATGTTCCATAAGTCCTCTTCTCTCCATCCACTCTCCTATCTTTCCCCCTCCCTTTTCTCTGTCCTGGTACTCCCCTACATGCTGGATCAAGCCTTTCCAGGATTAGGGCCCTCTTCTGCCTTCTTCATGGGAATCATTTGATATGTAAAGGTCTTCTTGTCCTAGAACATACTCCCAGAGTGTGGCCTTTCCTGATAACCTGCTAGGCAGTCCTGGGAACACTGTTTGGATCTGGCTGCTGAGGTGTGCCTTAGACCTGAGCTATCTCTTCTGGTGGAAGGAGGCTCTGGTTTCTGCTGACACAGAGATAAGGCCTCCCTGCAGGTCATCTCAGACAGGCGATCTGGCAAGTCCGATGCATCCACACCATGTTCTTTCATAAATTGTAACAAAGTGGGAGAAGTTCTTTCTTAAGCCTTTTTAACTCCTTAGTACTAACATTTGTTTGTTTCTTTGTTTTTGTTTTGTTTTGTTCATTTGCTTGTTTAATTTTGTTTTTTGATGTAGTATTTTTGGTTTTCTTTTCTTGATATGGTGATTGATCGTTTGGATGCCCACACTGGAATGTGAGCTTGCATAGTTTTCTTTTTCTCTTGCATAGGACATAAGGGACAAAAAGTGGGCACTGAAGGTTACTCAGAATGAACGGTGGTACTGTTTTTTATTTTAGCCTTGCTATGATCTGGCATTTTTATTATACCTGAAGGAAAACTAAGGCAACTCCACTTACTCTTACATTGTTGATTGTAAAATTTAGTCTTCTCTTTATTCATGAAAATTATGAACTTTATGCAAAATAAAATATGAAATTTAGAACAACTTTCAGCTCTCAGGTCCAATGTTCTGAGAGGATATGATCTAGTGATGGTAAATCACTCTGGTTGAATTTTTTAAAGAATGGTTTATTTATTTACATATTTTATGTGAGTATACTGTTGTTGTCTTCAGACACATCAGAAGAGGACATCGGATCCCATTAAAGATGGTTGCAAGCCACGATGTGGTTGCTGAAAATTGAACTCAACCAGTGTTTTTAACCCCTGAGTCATCTCTCCAGCCCCCGATTCCCCCCCCCCCCCCCGACTGAATTTACTTTCATACTCTGTCCATGCAGGTAGCTTTCCTGGTGGGGAAGTCCCTTTCAAGAGAACAAAGTTTTTGAAAATGCCCAGCAAGCAGAGTGAGCAGTGATTTTTGTGTCAGGGGCCTTCATGTGCACTTGAGTGTGAGGAGAGGAAGGGAGCTAGGAGTCATCTACTTTAAATAAGCCCCAGACAGACAAGGTAACAAGAAACAATGGCACCAATCAGGTGAGGACATGCAGGCCTTCTGAAAATGAGAATGTGGAGCTCAGCAGCTATACAAAGGGAAAAGGGAGCTTTGAGGATAGTACTAATCTGAGACAGGACAAATTAGGCTGGGTGGTAATCCTGTGAAGCATTTGTGTCGATTTCACTGGTTTCACGTGCGCCATCCTCTTAACGGGCTCTGCTTGGCACTGCCACTCATTCATCACCACCAGGCCAGCGTTGCAATCACCTTGACTTCCAGCTTGCGCGGAGCTGAGAATCTATTTTTACAGTGCACTCAGCCTTCTGCTTAGACAATAGTGCCGTCGTGTTTGTTTTTCACTTCACACACAAACTACCGCAGAGTTTTATGTAAATTCAAGGGCATAGTCTCAATATGCAAAGAAAAGGGTTTCTATTCTGACATTCATTGCTATTTGAAATTTAGATATATTTTAAGTATAATTTATAGCTTCACTCTAAAGAAACTATGCAGTTTATCGATACTTAAAGGTTATTAAAATCTTAGCAAACAATAATTTAGTTTAACTGAAAATTACGTTCTCAGGATTTAGAGGCTGTCACAGTATATTCAATTCAGGAATAAAATTTTATTTCCAAGTCACATAAATTGCTTAGATTACCAATTATACAATCTGATTTCTATGGTGGTTGGCAGAATTATACTGACTGTGAGCTTTTGACTTTCATGAGTTCCAAACAGCCACCGAAGAAGAATGGCTAATAGTTTACATTTTGTATTTATACCTGTGACAATTAATAAGATTTTAAAATATTAATATAAGATAATATAATAATATACTATAAAATATAGAAAAAGGTGTATGTGTGTATGTGTGTGTGTGTATATATGTGTGTACATGGGACTTCAGGTATATGCATGTGACTGTAGGTACCTACAGAGATGAGAGGTGACACATCTTCCAGGAGCTAGTTTAAGAGACTTGTGAGCTGCCTAATGTAGATGCTGGAAACAAACACTGGGTCATCTGTAACACCATATGTACTCTTAAATGTTGAGATATCTCTCCAGCTTTAAAGAAATTTGTTAGTTGATTTGTTGAACTTTTGAGCCAATATATAATTTTGGCTGATCTAGAACTCTCTATGCCAGACCAGCTTCAGAATCATAGAATTCCACATACTTCTGCCTACTGAGTGCTGTGCTTAATCGTGTGCACCACCATGCCTGGCTTAAAAATGTTTTGATGCTTATCCTTTTTCATTAATGTAACATTTATTTTTGGTCATGAAAGAAATTTAGAAGTTGAATTCTTCTACAAAATTTGTATTTAGTGTCCAGTAACTATAGCAAAACACGTATTCTCACTCATGGTGTAAAGATCTCTGAACTTTTACAATGAGTTAATTGGTAATGTTTCTGCTATGCCCAGTTACACAAGCAAATTTGGACTAGTAGATAAATGCAGATAGTGATACTTCTCTCTTTATCTTTCACTGTGTTTTATCACTCATTTTCTATAATGGTTCACCATACTTCTTTCACACAAATATCAAAAATGCAGCACCACACATGCTTAATGAAAGAAGAAAAACTGAAGTCACAGCCCCAAAGAATTCCAATCATCTTATGAAAGAGTGGATTCTTTTCCAAGGTAAAAAAAAAATCACAGTGAGGCCAAATTATCACCCAGGAGTACACCCACATGTATTTATGTGACATATATTTTTATTATGTCATAGCTTGTATGAAAATAGTTCTTTTATATTGAATATGCAGTCATTGAGCATCTTAATTATAGAACATGAGCTGTGAATTCTAGTATTTTATGATAGACAGTGCAAGGTTATAGTTAGTTTAGTGGAAAAAGAATATCAGGTTGGGTATGATGATGCATGCCTGCAATGGCGGCCTTTCAAATGTAGAAGCAGGATTAGCAGGAGTTCAATGTCACCCTCAGCTTCTCAGCTATTGAAGGAATGTCTGCAAGACACCCACTTATTTCAGCACTTACTCATTTGCTCTTTTTCTTGATTTTAAGCATCACTTTGTTGATCAGTTATTGTAGAAAGAATGACTGATGTGTTAATGTTCAAGAAACAAGATTGTAAAACTACAAATAGGTGCCCAAATGTACCAAATTATATCAATCCATACTCGAAGTCATGTTAATTCAAATTTAATATATAATTGCACTATTTCTTCTACATAGTGTGTATATTATGTAATTACATACTAATGTAAATAAATTTAGTGTGACTATGCAAACTTACAGTCAGTATGCCTTTAAATCATCTTCAAACAGTAGTGTGGTAAGGGGACTACAAATAGAGTCCTTTACTGTAGCTACACAATATATAAATGAGCTTTTAAACCATGGTGTAAAGCTTTAGTGGCTTAAGCTATTTCTTCTAATGCTTTCAACTTTCACTTTACAAAAGAAAAGGCAAAAATACTAGTCTGTTTTCATTTCTTTCCTTTGATGAAAATGAATCAAGATGTTCCTCTATGGATACATTAGAGTAAGAACTTGAAGACTTAAACATTAATAAAAGAAGACAAATGACTGCCAGTAAGAAAGTAGGAAATGATAGAAAATCTGTCATCTTGTGAATAGTGGAAAATCAAACTAGATGTGAAAAATAAATGTTGATGCAAAAGTAATGAACAGTGAAGCATAACTATGAAATGCTTAATACTTGCAACTACACAATGCACCCTGTAATAGACTCCTATAATAGGAAATATGTAGGGATTGAGGTTCCCACCAATGTTTAAGCTCCTTCCAAAGAATGGGTTTTAGAAGATTTGTGAGCTTAGTGCACTGGCATTTGGTCCTTACTAAACCCCTAGCTCAGTGTCTTAAAAATGAAAGTGTTGCAAAGCTCCTTATAGTGTTTGTTTGTTTGTTTGTCATTGAAAACTTGGACACTAGATCTAAGTAATCTTACTCATATATACATATACACATTAAAAACCTGTACACACATTACATACAAACACATATGCACACATATATTTATATTACTTTGTATCCAGAACAGCATACTAGAGCTATAACTAAGCATTAAGAAACGGAACACAAATTCTCGAGGATGATGAGCAGTGGCTTCTGCTACCCATCTCCCAAGCTGACAGTCCTCCATTTTTAGAAATCCTTTCTGTGAGATCCTTTTGTACCCAATGAGCTACACAGTCAGATCCTACTTCCTTTTCCAGTGTCTGAAAAGGTGTATTTTCCTGACCTGATCATCCACATATTTTCCCCAACATGCCAAATCTATCCAAGGTTCTACATCCTGTAATATTGCTTCCTCATCCTTCACCATAAACTCTAAGCTTTGACTAAGACAAGTTTAAGCCATCTCCAAACTCATAGGCTCTTTACGCACCATATATGAACTTTGATCTAGCTGTATCTAGCTCCACACTCTAAACATGGCACATCCTGGTCACCAGCCCACTCCTCTCTAACTTCATTTGACTCAAGCTACTTTTAAACTCTAGGACCTACACCTCTTTTATGCCATGTACTGCACTGTATACATTAGATATAGAACTAATGAAAGAAGCTTAGACACTCGGGTCTCATTGTAAGAATACCAACAAAATGAAAGATCAAGTTAGTGTCTTCTCTCCAAAATCTACAAGTCCAAAACCTACAATGAGAGTTATCCAGATGAACCTTACATCACAAAATTTAAAAGAACAATTATAAAGTTTATAAAAGAAACAAGCCAACAAAATTGCAGAGAGGAGAAAGAAGTCAAGGAGAATAAATGCCTAAGTTATATCAAAGAAAAAACAAACATAAGACTGATAGAAATGCTGAAGATACTAAAAGGAATCCCTTAAAAGTAGAATGAGCCAAGTAGGAGATAGAATATCAGGACTCAAAAGTGAAGCCAAGAACTAAAACAAATAGGTAGCATATATAAAACTCAACAAAATACAGAAATGAAACATACAGAAACTATGAAAAAGAGTGTTTAAATTATAGCCATAGATGAGGGAGAAGAAACCCATGTGGATGAATAAACTAGATATTCAACAATACTATAGAAAAAAAAAGTCATCAAACTAAGGAAAGACATATCTATAAGGAAACAAGTAGCACACCAAACACCAAATAGACAAGCTTAAAAGAGAAAGTTCCCTTAGAATATTATAGTTGAAACAGTATGTATACACAACAAAAATGTATATTGAAAGTTACAAGAGAAAAAATGCAAGTCATATATAAAGAAAAACTAACCTGAATAACAACTGATTTCTCAACGGAGAAATTGAAAGCCAGAAGTTTTTGGAATAAAGAATTCTGTTCTTTGAAAGACTACAGCATACAACCTATACAACGTGTTTAACAAAAACTATGTGTTTAACAAAATTATTTGCAAAAAGTGAAGGAAAATATTCCATGACATAATCAGCCTAAAACATTTACTTCCAACAAACCAACCTAAAGATATACAGGAGGCATTACAATAAGCACTATATAAATCTAGCATATTATAAATTAACAATTTAAAAACCTATATTCCATTATGCTATAAAACTAAGTAAATAAAGAAAAGGTTTTCTACATTCAGCCAAACCACAAATACTAAACCAAGAAGAAGTCAACAACTTAAACAAACCAATAACTTCTCTAGCTGATAAACTTCAGCAAAGTCACCAGATTTAAAATTAACTCAAATAAGTCAGTAGTCTTCCTTTATACAAGTGATAAACAGGCTGAGAAAGAAATTAGAGAAACAACTCCCTTCACAATAGCCACAAATAATATAAAATATCTTGGGGTAACTCTAATCAAACAAGTGAAAGACCTATATGGCAATAACTTCAAGTCTCTCAAGAAAGAAATCAAAGAAGAATTCAGAAAATGGAGAGATTGCCCATGCTCATGGATTGGCAGAATTAATATAGTAAAAATGGCTGTCCTACCAAAGGCAATCTACAGATTCAATGCAATCCCCATCAAAAATCCCAACACAATTGTTCATAGACACGGAAAGAACAATTCTCAAATTCATTTGGAAAGGTGAAAAACCCAGAATTGTGAAAACAATTCTTAACAATAAAAGAACAGCTGGCGGTATCCCCTTCCTTGACCTCAAGCTTTATTACAGAGCAATAGTGATAAAAACTGCATGGTATTGGTATAGAGACAGACATGCTGATTAATGGAATAGAATTGAAGAAGCAGAAATAAAACCACAGACTTATGGACACTTGATCTTGGACAAATACTCCAAAATTATATAATGGAAAAAAGAAAGCATCTTCAATAAATGGTGCTGGCCTAACTGGCTTACAGTTGGTAGAAAGATGAAAGTAGGCCCATATTTATCACCTTGCACAAAACTCAAATCCTACTAGATCAAAGACCTCAACATAAAACCAGATACACTGAATCTAATAGTGGAGAAAGTGGGAAAGAGCCTTGAACCCATTGGCACAGGGGAAATTTTCCTAAAAACTCTAATGACTCATGCTCTAAGATCAAGAATTGATAAATGGGACCTCATGAAACTGGAAGGTTTCTGTAAGGCAAAGGACATAGTCAATAAGAGAAATCTGCAACACACAGATTGGGAAAAAAACTTCATTAAACCTGCATCTGATAGAGGGTTAATATTTAAAATATATAAAAAACTCAAGAAGCTCACCACCAAAAACCAAAACAATCTAATCAAAAAATGGGGTATAGAACTAATCAGAGTTCACAACAGAGGAATCTCCAATGGCTGAGAAGAGCCTAAAAAATGTTCAAATCTCTTAGTGATTATAGAAATGTAAATCAAAAAAAAAAAAAAAACAAACAAACAAACAAAAAACCCCTGAGATTCCACCTTATACCAATCAGAATGGCTAAGATCAAAACCTCAGGTGACAATGCATGTTGTCAAGGATATGGAGAAAGAAGAACTTTCCTCCATTGCTGCTGGGATTGCAAACTGGTACAACCACTCTTGAAATCAATTTTATCAGAAATATTTTCTATGTAAATCTTCAATTCTATGATAAAATGTTCCTATTTCATATTTCAATTAATTTAGCAATGTTTTATATGTCTACCATTTTACTCTACACTTTAATTTTCCATGAAAATTGTCAATTTTAACTTGTTTTTCTATGTATCTCTTCAATTTTATCTGAAATATTTTCCATGTACATCTTTAATTTTATCATAAAGTGTTTTACTTCCCAATAGCGTATGCTCTAAGATCAAGAATAGACAAATGGGACCTCATAAAATTACAAAGTTTATGTAAAGCAAAGGACACAATCAAAAGGACAAATCGGCAACCAACAAATTGGGAAAAGATCTTCACCAACCCTACATCAGATAGAGGGCTAATATCCAGTATATACAAAGAACTCAAGAAGTTAGACGCTAGAAAGCCAAATAACCCTATTAAAAATGGGGTACAGAGCTAAACAAAGAATTTTCACCTGAAGAACTTCGCATGGCTGAAAAGCATCTTAAAAAATGCTCAACTTCATTAGTCATTTAGGAAATGCAAATCAAAACAACCCTGAGATTTCACCTCACACCAGTCAGAATGGCTACACTTAAAAATTCAGGAGACAGCAGGTGCTGGCAAGGATGTGGAGAAAGAGGAACACTCTTCCACTGCTGGTGAGGTTGCAAATTGGTGCAATCACTCTGGAAATCAGTCTGGCGTTTCCTCAGAAAACTGGGCACGTCACTTCCAGAGGATCCTGCTATACCACTCCTGGGCATATACCCAGAGGATTCCCTAGCAGGTAATAAGGATATGTGCTCCACTATGTTCATAGCAGCCCTATTTATAATAGCCAGAACCTGGAAAGAACCCAGGTATCCCTCAACGGAAGAATGGATGCAAAAAATGTGGTATGTATACACAATTTAACCATTAGAAACAATGAATTCATGAAATTCGTAGACAAATGGATGGAGCCGGAGAACATCATACTAAGTGAGGTAACTCAATCTCAAAAGATCAATCATGGTATGCACTCACTTATAAGTGGATATTAGCCTAGAAAATTGGAATACCCAAAACATAATCCACACATCAAATGAGGTACAAGAAGAACGGAGGAGTGGCCCCTTGTTCTGGAAAGACTCAGTGTAGCAGTATAGGGCAAAACCAGAACAGGGAAGTGGGAAGGGTTGGATGGGAGAACAGAGGGAAGGAAGAGGGCTTATGGGTCTTTTGGGAAGTGGGGGGCCAGAAAGGGGGAAATCATTTGAAATGTAAATAAAAAATCTATCAAATAAAAAATATTAAAAAAAAGGGGCCTGTGGCCTGAACAGATAGTTGTCAAAAGAAGAAAAAAATGGCTAAGAAATATTTCAGAAAGTGGTCAGTAAGAAAGGTAAAGATCAACAAAACTTAAATGCTGTAGGGAATTTGGGTGGAAAGGGGCACCCCCATTTCCATGGTTGATGAAATTGTAAACTGGTAAAGCCACTGTAGACATCAGTGAAGAATATTCTCAAAAATCTAAAAATAAATCTGCCATATGATCTAAGTTTACCTCCTTAGCCTATACTCAAAGTATTCAACATCCTATTTTGGAGATTGTCTCTACCATGTTCATTGCTGATTCATTCACAATAGCTAGGAAATGAAAACAACCTAAACATTCTTCAGCTGATAAATAGATAATGAAAATGTCCATATGTACTACAGAATGCTGTCCATCTGTAGAGAAAAACAAATTCATAAACTCCATAGGTAAATGGAGGGAACTAACTCAGATCTAGAAAGATTTACACTACATGCTATCTCTTATCAAAGGCTCCTAGCATCAAATCTTCAGATGTGAGTACAAAGTG
Organism: Apodemus sylvaticus; assembly: GCF_947179515.1. Classification (NCBI taxonomy): domain Eukaryota; kingdom Metazoa; phylum Chordata; class Mammalia; order Rodentia; family Muridae; genus Apodemus; species Apodemus sylvaticus. Next base: position 90,645,377 of record NC_067473.1, on the reverse strand, counting down.
TGGAGAAACATGGAAAGTAAAAGTGTACCATTCCCAGGGTAGGTAGATTAAATTATCAACCAAGAGTAAAAAAGCAGAGTACAGGTAAAATGACAAAAAAGATGGGAAAAGAGAAACTCCTTAGGGATGGAGAGGTAGGTAAATATACAAGGTCAGAGAAGGGTAAAATAACAATAAAGTTGTCTATAACTAATTATTTAAAAAGAAACAATCATACAATACATGTAATTCTGTGCATAAGTTTACATAAATCGTTTAAACAAATCTTTCTTATTTTTAATGACAAAGTTGCCTCCATGAGCCAAATCCACAGAATGAAAACCCCAATACCAGATATGAGTACCTACTTTTTAATTATTGGTCACGTCTGGCCAAGAACATTACAGACTGCTGCCCTTGGTTGTCTTCAAGAGGTGTAAGGAAAGTCCCTATTGCTGAAGACAACGTGGCCTTCAGAAACAGTGCCCAGAGGCTCCTGAGATGTAACTGCCCTGAATGAGTTACTAGAGGGTGGCATGCAAGCTTACAAAGGAGGGAAGCAAGCAGCAGTCCTATTCAGTCATGAAGGCTCTGAACCACAGCAAGGACCACTGTGGCAGAATAACTGTAAGGGGCACAGTAGTGGCATACATACCTTGGTGCAGATTAGGTCTGATTAAACCTACGTCTTACTCAACAAGAGGGAACACATGCCTGGTACTAGATACCTTGCCAACTATTCAATTAATGAAGTTACGAATTTTGGAGGAAACCCCACAATTGCTACTTTCTTAAACCAGATTAATCCCTATTCATAAACTCTAAATATTGGTCCTTATACTTACAGCTGAATGTAGTCCTCATTCTTATTCAATGAAAATTCTCTTTGCAACAGATGGAGACCATTACAGAAAATTGTAACTAATCAAAATGCAGAGTTGTGAAGCTCAGTCTCAATAGACACATGTACAAAACACCACCCACACTTAAGGCTCAAGGGACACTTGCATTGAGGAGGGCTAATGGAATATAAGAGCTAGAAAAACTAGGAAGGTTACTATGAGATTTTATTTGTCAGTAATGTCAGAAATTATACCCATAAGGTCTCACTAATAATGGCTGTCTAAACATGTGCTGGGAAAGAAGGGCCTCACTAGGCATACCAGAGTAGACTGGGAAAGCTCCTGAGGCCTCGATCTCTTACAAAGACTTACTGACAACTGAGGAATGTTGAGAGGGGAGGAAAATGTCTTCCATAGGAAAAAGCACATCAATTGGTTATTCAGTACCAAATGATCATCCCTTAAAACATACATATGAGTAACACATTATACTGAATCAGCAGCATATATTTAAGAATATATGTGTATACGCATATACATATATGACTGTAAGAGCAATTAATGAAAAGATGTCATAAATTTGAAAAGCAACAAGGAAGGTTTATGGTAAGTTGTAGAGAGAGGAAAGGGAAGGGGAAAAATCTGTATTATAAACTGAAAAATAAAATAAATGTTTAGCATGATTAAGACATTCTCATAATTCATTCTCATTTTTGCCTCATTCTTGGAATTATGTGTTTAACTTATAATGTTCACAAAATCCCAAGAAGCTTAAGATATCCTATTACTTTGTAATGTATTTTGAAAAAAGACAAAACAAAAATTTTGCAGAATTTTTATATAATATGTTGTTCCCAGAGAAAGAGTTTGAGTTTATATGAACAAAAGATCTGGTCATCAAGAGACCTTTGGTGCATATTTGACAATTGTAGCTATGTGGATTAAAGCATTTATGATAATATTAGGTAAGGTAATTTCTTTTCATGTGTTGTGCACATGAATATCAGAAATGCTTAGTGGTCCTGGGGAATAGGCCAGACGTGGTTCTGGTCTGGGTACTGTGCAACTTTCTGGACCACCTGAAGTCAAACTTTGACTGGAAGGTAGGCAGTGAGGTGCATATAAGCCGAATAAATAAAAGAAAATTAAATTAAAAGGAACCCTGATAGTGTGCTGCCAAGATATTTTAAATGCAGAGATACTTAAAATTAACATCAAGTTTCTCTCTTTGAAGTAGTTTAAAGTAAGTGGCCTATGCAAACTCACAGGACCAATCCCAGGTTCCATTCTGAAGAATCACTGGGCACTTTGATGAAGGCAGGAAAAGTAGCACTTAGCTCATTCCCAACAGCCTCTTTCCAAGTCTACCACCCAAGGACAGAATGAGCTGAAAATAATACGTTTTGTATTACTCAGCCTCCTCTACTGCATATGCACATTTCAAACCTTGCACTGAGATAGATACATTTTCAGAGCTAGCTGTATTTGCTTTCCTTTTAGCAACTGAAGTTTATAGAATATATTTGGGGAGCATCCCGTAGGGCTGCTGTCACTAAATTGACTCCAGCTGATTGCATTTTCTAGACAAATTTCTAGACAAATTTTCTGTGTTCAAATTTTAATTGCACTTTTTTTTGTAATCTTGATCCCGCTAAACACACAAGTCAAATTACATCACTCATTAAAATTCTCACATCTTCCTCTCTCATTGATCACATGGCCAGGTCCCCAAAAGTACCATCACAGGCTGTAGGAAGCACTCTCAGACGCAGCCCTATCAGCACCCATTCTTCAGCTCTTCAAGGATGCTTGCCCAACACACCTTAGAACCCTAGCCTTTGCTGTATGCTGGCCCAGGCAGATTCTTTCCCTGATTTTAATTTTCCTTAAGTATGCATATCTCTCAGAAACCTTTCCTAGAAATACTGGGACCTCTCTTCTCCCTCATCCCAAGGCTCAAGTCTGTTTTATATTTCACTATAGTACTTATTAAATAAATATGTCTTTATTTGTGTGTATATGCATTCTGAATCGATTATGTTCCCTGTTGCTGCCAGCAGTGTTTGTCACTTGATAAAAATTAAACATTTGTTTATAGTTAAGTTTTCCTTAGGTCAGGTTACTAAAGAAATAAAGAAAAAGACAAGTAGCTTTAATCCAGATAATATATGATTGGAAATCAACCACATTCAAAGCAGTTCAAACTGAGATATTATCATAGTTGAGTTATTTGTATATTTTAACATTAGATTTTTGACAAGTCTCTTAAGAAAGAAGACTTCTAACTGACAAATAATCTATGCATCCCATCCTCAAAAATTAACCAGATAATAAAAATCCTTCTCCTTTATTAAGCCATAACATTTGAAACACTTCAAAAATATGACGTAGCCAGGAGAATATAGAATCATAAACTAAGATTTATTAGGGCCAAAGAGTCCAGAATCAGGAAGCAATTAAGACATTTTCACAGGGAAATATATTGAATATTACATTCTCCAGATTTTTCTTTCTTAGAAAACACATTCAAACCCCTAGAATGATATTTCTTTGTACCCTGACAATTTGATAATTCAAAAGTCCAAGAAAATATAAAATGACATAGAAATTGGACCAGTGTAAACAACTACTTTATATGTGTAGTTTGTTGAGGCTGAGTAATAGCAGTTATTTTTTAAATGGAATGATGGCTTCAGCATTAAATGGCCGAGGTAAAGTGCATGCAGCATGACAGTGTGGGAAGACAGCCACTGAGCCTGCGCTGGGGATCCTGCTTAATTCTGTGAGGATACCATCTCGCCTCGAGACACACACTCCTGCTCAGCTTTTATTCTTTTCCACATTGAAAACTGGAAACCAATAGGTCCAAGTAATCTGTCACAGCCACTTCCAATTCCAACTTTCTTTCTTGAGTCCCCAACAACACTTCTCACTTTTGTTCTTACAATGTCTCCTTCAGTTTTCACCAGCACTTCCTCAACCCATCCTGCATTGCTGACACCTACCCTGTTCTTTACAAACTTAAAAACACGTCATCCGGTGCACCATTCCAACTATGCAGTTGAGCAAAAAACGTCCTTCAAATTTTCAACTTTTTTCTAGTTATATCTACTTCATTCACTTTACCTACACCATAGACTTCACGAAAAAACCTACCAGAATTTTTCATTTCAGTTTGTCTTCATGTGTCCTAAGCATATAAATGTAATGAAGCAAATCAAAAACTAAAAGACTATGATTCTCCAGTCTTCTCTCTCTCCCTCCCTCCTTCCCTCCCTCTGTCCCTTCCTTCTTTTCTCCCTTCTTTTCTTTTTCTCTTTTTTCATATTTCTTTTTTTCCTTTTCCTTTCCTTTTTATCTTTCGTTCTTATAATGCAGTACTGGTTGGCCTAGAACTCAAAATTCCATTCAATGTTATTTATGAACATTCAATGGGAATATATAACATGTCATAAACATCTCATATGCTTAAAGGATAAAAAGCATTTTGCATGAAGAAAAGGGATTTTTAAAAATGAAAAAGAAATCTTGCTTCTGGCCACATTGAATGGAATTAATTACATTCCTCATCTTGAATTGATTTTCTGAATTATGTGGTGGTCTGTTATCCATTAAATTCTTACTGTTCACTTGTGTCACCATTTCTTATGTCCATCAGGAGTTATGTTCTCTAGGCTAACACCTATTCTGGAATTCTATTATTAAGAGCTTAATCTTTTTTTTCCAATAAGCATCATGACTTCAATTCTTGCCTTTGACCTCAGGTTCTATATTTCTCATACCTTCCAAATATTTCTGTTTAGACAATATCCAGTGTGATAGATTTTTTTTCAAAAGTTAAAATTATTCCATGAAAACCAACTTGTTCTATAGCATTCTTTTGTTTTGTTTTCTTTTCTTCCTTGCTTTGCTTTTTCCTTCAAGAATGTACTATTGCAACTTGAATTAATTATTGCTATTTCATTCTTTGAATTTATTTCCTCCCATCAGCAGAGTGTGTCTATGTTGATCTATGTTGCCTGTAATTCCCACTCCAATCATCCTGTGCCTCCTTTTCTGGCTTCTGGCATTATCACTCCCATTTTTACCATCTCCCATATTTGGTTGTCGCTAGTGTTGTGCCTCCCATGGGACTGACTGAGAGTACAGTGATCTCTCACCTTAATATAGATAGCTTCTCCAATGAAACATAAACACCAAGTCCAATGTCAGTCACAGATGTAAATTCCCTGTTCTAGTATCCTAGTAATTTCATAATCTTATTGTCCACTACTTGCTATTAAAGGACACCTAAATCCGTACTTGGTAAACTTCTTATAAAAGGCAATGCTTATAAAAGGTAAATATTTCAGGGTGGTTCTTATGGATTACAATATGTCTCTGCTTTATACTCCACCGGTAAAGCACAAAGCAGCCAGAGGCAATAAGTAAACAGATGTGAGCAGCTGTTCCAAAAATTTCACTGAAGACCAAGAGGGGCTGGGATTTGGCAGGAGGATCATATGCTACCCTGGATGTATTTAATCCACTGATATTTATCTGATCATTTCCCACAGATGTAAACACATTTTTGCCTCCTCACCCTACATATCTCAAAGGCCCCATTCTTTTCTCATTATGAAAGCGCCTAGTATGGCTTTATCACAAACATGAGCCTTGCTTGGCTCTTCATTCCAATTTTAATAACAGCCAGTGTTCCTTTGAAAGTTCAATACCTGTTCCTTCTGTTCATTTGTTCATCCATTAAATGCTTTATAGAAGGCCTCTAGCCAGACAGTATGACAGGCGCTAATGACAAAGAAGATGAGCAGAAAGCTTAGCATGACAAGTGTTGCATGAATGAGGATGAAATGGGGACAGACTCAGGTGCCGGGTTGCAGGGGATTCAGATTAAAACATAATAAAAAGATGCATTGGCTAATATGTTTAATACATATCCCAATTTATAGAACAACAGTGAGAAATAGCCATAGCATAATTATATTTTAGGCTCTAAGTATATTTTAAACTTTATATTGAAAATGACCTATAAGAGCTTGAAATTTTTATTATACTGCAAAGCTATGTTTTTTTCTTTTTTTAATTAGATATATTCGTTATTTACATTTCAAATGAATTCCCCTTTCCTGGTTCACCCTTCCCCACAAAGCTACTTTTTAAAAAAACATACAGTTGAAAGCTTTAAATCCAAATTGGAAATGGCTTGTGATTTTCTTTTGGTTTGTTTTTTGTTAAAAAATTAAATTGAACTATGTGTACATTGAAAGAAAGCCTGTTTAGAAATATAATGAAAAAAAAGACACCATAAAATACACAATAAAAAGAATACATTAATCTTTTAAAAACTGCAACTATAAATATGCCTCTGCCTGTTTGTCTCTCTAGCATTTTGCTGCTAATTTCAAGCTAAATCACTAAGCACATTATTTTTAAATATGACTGATAAATGAATGATAAAAATATTAAATTACAGCAAAACAAATAAAAGTGTTTTGTAAGCATAAGAAGGTAAGAAGGCTTACCTAATCAACAGTATACAGAACTAGGTTGCTACGGACATCAATTATGGGGCTATTTGATACTATGTCACACTTTCTACAGTAAGTGCATACAGATGGAAGATGATTAGGACATCTTTTAATTCTATTTTCATAGTAAAGTTTCTTATGAGAATGTGTTGGTGGTCAATGAAGAAGACTTTATTAGATAAATGCTTAAGTTAAGGATATTATTACAAGGTATAATTTAAAGTGGAAGGATAGAATTAAAGAATTTGTTAAATTCTGAAGCTTTATTTTTTTGTTTAGCACTGAAGTTTACAATATTAAATGATAGTGTAATAGAATTATTTATATTGTCTTAAAAAAGGTGGAGAGTTTCAGGTTATAAAATCCCTATGTTTCAAACAAATTTAAAGAAGACAATAATAAAGCTTTGTTTCTAATACTTTCTTTTTTGTTAAAACATATTTCTTTTAGTTATGTCCATGTGTGTATCTTTGTAGGTATATGGATATAACTACTGGTACCTGCAGAAGCCAGAAAAGGGGACTTGATTTCTTGAGCCTGCAGTTACAGGCAATTGTCAGCTACCCAGTGTAGGTAATGCTACGATCCGAAATAAAGTTCTCTAGGAGCATAGTAACTGTGTTTAGACCTCCACACTTCCTTTATAAAATTACACTTATAACTTCAATTGAAGTGACAAGAGAAGAATCTCTTCATGCTATGTCACAGTTGAGATGTCAAAATCAAAAGTAAAGAAACAATGCTAAAAGGATCATCTTATAAATAAAGTCAGGAATATCAGAAAAAAAACCTAGACTTTTCATCAGTAACTATAAAAGTCTGATATTCTTGGAATGAAATATTTCAGGTTCTGAAAGTAAATAACTGTGAAGCAAGGATGCAAAGTAATCTTTCAAAATGGCTTTTTAAAATCATTGATTTAAAATTTGAAAGTATAAAATAGAAAGAAATTCTATCTGCATAAAAAAGGTTATAGGTGTGTGACCAATATGTCAAGATCAACTATATTTCAGTAATCTAACAATGAACATCAAAAAATTCATAAAACAATTTCATTTACAATTTGATTCAAACAATGAAATAATTAGAAACATATTCAATAAGAGTAAAAATTTTGCTTTGAAACTTCAAAACATTGAAATCCCTGAGCAGGCAATTGTTCTTGTTGCCAAGAATGATGACCTGACTTCAATCCTTATTTGCCAACATAGACAGAGAAAGACTAGTAAGTTTTCCTCTACACACACACACACATGCACACACATGCACAAACACATGCACACACACATGCACATGCATACATATACACAGAAGCCACACATGCATGCACACATGTGCACATTCATGGAAGCTTGCAGGCACACTCTTACACAAATAAATTTATGTAAGTAAATTTTAAAGAGAAAACATTATCAAGAGAAATTACAAAAGTTCTAAATGAAAAGACATGTTTACTGTTTAGAACACTTAATAATATTCAGGTGATGACATTCTGAGTTGTTCTACATATTCAACATGGCACTTATCAAAAACCAAGAAATAAGCAGACTCGTTGTCCTGTTGTAGGATGCTGGCTGGCTGAGAGGCAGCCTAAATTCCACCGGCCACTGCAATCCCTCAGTTCAGGGAAATTCCCTTTCTCCCTAACTGTCCTCATAAATGTCACATATGCAGAGGTTCTAAGAGCTGAGTTGTAGGTATGATATATCTGAAGGGACATAGCTTAGGCTGCTACATAAATGTGATCCCAGTAATTGGAATGAGGCATGAGCTGGGGAGGAGGAGGGGGAACTATTTTCCCTCAAGTAAAGGATATTTTTTTGAGTTCAAAGCATGAATTTAATGACAGGGAGAATTTACCTTTCAGTTCTGCAGGTCAGAAAGTTAGATATTCTGTATATATTTTTCATAGAGAGAAGAGAAATATTGTAAATTTATTTTAGAATAAAATACAAGGAGAAATTATTTTTCTCCTTATGTAAAATAAACATTAATGTATATTTTACTATTATTTTGTTTCTTTGAGACTTGAAGTGACTGTCTTAGGCTGGACTGAAACTAATGATTCTTCTGCTTTACTTCAGGAGTCCTTGGATTATAAGATATGCTACTGTGCTTCAAACTATTTCTTGAATTAACTACTTTGCCAAGACTAGGGTTTTTTGTTTTTTTGTTTTTCTTCAATGTAGAAATAAGTAAAACAGAAATGGAGTCTGCCTTCTTCCTGCCTAAAGATGGAAAAAGACAATAACTACAACTGAAAGATATGCAGCCACAGCAGATAACCACCCTTTAAAGGAAAAACTTCAACAATAGAGAGATCCTAGTGAGCAGCTATGCAAATGAGATGACCTCCAAGGCCAGGACCTAAAGGATTCTATACTCTTAAATGTAGGGAGCAAGGAACCCTTGGACAAGTTTGCTCTGCTTTTTGCTAAAAAGACGTCTTTTCTTATAAAAGGTACAAACATGACCTAAGGACATGCAGTGTGAACCTGGAGAAGGTTCACCTACCAAAAAAAAGGGGAGTTGGCATGGGGAAAAATTGCTTCCTTGTTTTGCCCCTCTCCTGGTTGATGCCTGCCCCACTGAATAGATTCCACAGTGGTCTTCCCACTTCACCAAGGCTTACCTGGGTTACCAATTAGCCAGAGTGAGGTAATTTAATTGTATTTTATATTTCAGCTAAGGCAAACACAATCACTTCTCTTTGATAATATCTGAATCCCATGGCACTTTTACGGAAACCAACACTTCTTCCTGCCCAGGTTCTCAAGCCTCATCTCCTTCTGGCTTCTGGCTCATCAGTGGTATTTCCATGTCCACTCCACGGTAAGACAATGGCCTTTGGTTGCATATTAGTGACATAGAAGAACTCAAAATAATAATAGAATTGTTATTATAAAGGATTTAATAAAAGAATAAGCTGAGGGGATATTAAGTCACACAAAGTTGAATTTAGTTAAGGGAGAGCTGCCTCCAAAACACCCCGAGAATAGGTAGGATGCTAAGCAGGCCTGTTAACAACAAGTAAAATTTAGGATTCTAGGATTCTAATGTTTGTTCTCCAAGTCTAGGCTCAATTCCCATAACAAAAAGAGACATCCTGACTTATATCCGAGTCATTAGGTCTATCCCCTTAGCCAAGAACAACTTCTAGGCAGTTCAAAGAGGCAGCACAAGGTCACAATTAATAAAGTCCAGGTCTGCCATTAAGTACCCCGTGCTCTTATCAGGAAAAACATACTTCTTCCAGGTGGGTAAGATGACTCCAGGTAACTAATCGAAAATAACAACACTGGCGTATTTAAGAAATTAGTATAGCATTTACTGTGTCCTAATTCCCCAAAAGGACAAACTTGCATCTCCTGTGTCCAATTTAAATTGTTCAAAGTATAACCTTGGGCCAGGACCTGAAAAAGATTTAAGCATGACAGTGCATGTGGAATGCATAAGCCTAAATGTGTCTGTGAGTGTGTGTGTGTGTGTGCACGCATGAGCACACATGTGCATATGTGTTAGAGAAATCTATTTATAGCTAACTCTTCTTTGTACATTAGCCAGAACTGAATGCACATTATTATTAAAGATGTTTCTTTTATTAATCTCAGATGTGCAGAGTGGTTTCTCACTGGGAAACATTCTATCTCAATTCCAGTACACCAAATCCTAAGAACTTCAAGCATACTGATGGATCCCAGCCCTCCAGCCACCCAATTTACCTGGCTCCTCATACCCTTGATTCTTTCTACTGTGCTTTGTTATATGGTTAAAAGGTTTTCATTTTTCTTTTATTTTTCTACTAGTTTCTTAGTTTATGTTCATTTAGCGCAAGTATCTACCTGCATTAAAGTGAGATCCCCCTGAGATCAGTTGGATTTCTTGATATTTTTGGTAAAGATTCCTCAAAAATCCTGGTACATATTGTTAGGTTTCAAGGCCAGGGACAAATGGCTGAGGTGCCTATTGACTATATCAAAGCAGACCCTGGCTGACAGGTTCTCCTTGCATTCCCTCCGTCCCTACCTGTTGCTACTGCTCTTCTCTACATAATCCAACCATTTTGGTTTGCTGCTCTCGTTGCACCTGTGGGCCTCCTGGTTGCTGTAACTGCACCCCTGTCCCCCCGACACTTCCCATGGCACACCTTAGTCTGGGCTCCCCCAGATGTCTTTGACCCTGGCTATGCTCTCCCATATATCTTTAATAAACTTGCTCCTCCACCATACAGGGACAGTCATTTCCTTTCTTATTTCTCCTTTTTTTCATCCACATACTATAATCAATCACTTGACATTATTCTCTATAGATTAGAAAAACAGCTTTTAATGTGAAAAAGGAATTTTTTGTCCAAGGAGCTATATACTTCGGTAAGGTTTAGAGACTGTCACTATCTCTCTCCCTAACTTGAGCTCTGATTTAACACATGCAGTATTTTTAAACTATCACTTATTTTGATTTTCAGGTTAGTTTTGAAAACCAGAAAAACATATTTGTTCCTTATCTTTGGGATACGTAGGATGTTAAAAGATAACAGGTATAATAGTATAAAATACTGAAAATGTGATCATAAGTATACTTTTCATGGTCATTTACCAATGAATAAAAATTTTAATTTTGTGAACATTAGATTCATATACAATGCTCATAAAATACAATAAAGATAATTTTATCTTTTGTGTCTCAGAATCCTTTAAAATATATTCAACATAGTCATTTTTTCTTACTCTTGCATAAATTTTAGCCAAGCCAGCCCTGTAACTTTTTATATATTTCTAAACAATATTTTATGATAGTATTTCTGATTTAATAATTTGAAACACAACTAAGCAATTCCTGGACTTGCTAAGGAGCTGGGGTTTATTCTCTCCCTCTTTCCGGGCTTGTTATAAAGGAATAGTTAAAGCAATAGAGTTGACCTCTTTTTACCTCTGATTCCTAGCTATAGCTCATGGTTCTTCTGGAGTAGAATGCAGAAAACAGAACCGGGGCTCAAAATTCTCAGATGTCTGTTGCCGGTTCTGGGTTGAGAACTGCTATGGGATGTTTGGACCACTGTCACCCAGTTCCCGCGTTCTACTCTAGAAGCTTGCTAGATTTTCCCTAATCCATGGGGTGTTGGCAGTACTTTCTTTGGTAAGATCTTCTTGAACCCTTTAGAATGAGAACATGCACAGACAGGAGCCAGAGAGGTTTCTCTATGCCTTGTATATTTCTCATGGGACGCAGACACAGCTACAGGCATAGTTACCCTACAAAGACTTAACCTTCGAATTCCATAATGTATTACTGCTGAGTGATCAAACAGGCCAGTTGATTGAAAAATGGATGGCATCTCATATATAATTATGTATGAATGAACAAATTATTATGCTACAGGGTCTCCCATTGTGCAGGAAATAATCATTATATTTTTCCAATGAGACCGCTTTATAAACTCTTATTTGACTGAAGTAAAATGAGAAACTTTCTTTAGAACTACTGGGTGGGCAACTTCAGGTGCTTGGTTTGGAGGGGGTCAGTGGACAAGCAGCCCTCCCAAAGGCAGCTCCACATCCCAAGGTATTGTCACTTGTCTCTAAACCCAGAACTCAAGAGAATTAAAGGCTGAAGGCCAGTGTGTACTATAAAGGGAGACCCTGATTCAATCAGTCAAGAACCACCAGCAGAAATCTCCACAACTTCTTTACCTTTAATCATGCTGTATTACCTGAACATGAAATACTTAAAATCAGTACAAAGAGTTGCTTGTTTAAGTTGATACTTTTTTATTTCGGCATTTTATTCATTTTGCAGATTTCTCAGTGATGTTTCTTGCTGGAACATAACATTTTTTATTCATAATGCTGTTATATTTCTATTAAATCTCTGCAATCTTATGTATGAATGTGAGTTTGCATGTGTGTGTGTGTGTGTGTTTATAACTAAGGATATACATATGTATCGACAAAGAGAACTGCACTTCCTAACTGCTTGTTACCATGATATTCTAACTAATCTTATTCTTTTTTTTTTTTTTTTTGGATAAGATGAATTTTTATTTACAATTGTCAATTATACAGAATTTTTTTTGGTTTTAACTACTTTTTACTTTTGTATTCAATATATTCCTTATTTACATTTCAAATGATTTTTCCTTTTCTGATTCCCCTGTCCCTGAAAGTCCCATAAACCCTCTTCTATCCCCCTGTTCCCCAATCAACCCCTTCCTGCTTCCACGTCCTGGTATTCTCTTGCACTGCTGCATGGAGTCTTTCCAGGGCCATGGGCTTTTCCTTCATTCTTCTTGGGCATCATGTGATATGCGAATTGTTTCTTGGGTATTCTGAGCTTCTGGGCTAATATCTGCTTATCAGTGAGTACACACCATGTGTGTTCTTTTGTGATTGGGTCACCTCACTCAGGATGACATTCTAATGTGACTCACTTTGAAAGAGATTCAATATATTTAAATACTTCTTACTCCGCAGAATTTCCTTGTTCAGAGAACTTAATGGTTCACCCTGCTTTCAGAAAAATAGTCTAATTTCTTTAGGGTTCTATTGTGCCCCCGCCTTGTGAGAATTAAGCCTAAAATACTCTTGATGTCTTCCTGGAAGGTTATGCAAAAATCACATGGAGATCTTGGAATGTCATGGAAGCACAAATAAGGAGCACCAGTTGTTAGCATACAATTTCTGCGCTTCTTGGCAGTGCAGCAAGCCTCGGGAGTATTTCTTACTCCAGTGCACATCTGCGCCAGAGAGAACAACAACAGCACATTGTCATAACTGGATATGAGTTCCAGAAAGAACACTGCACAGAAGTTCAAGCTCTGAGCTGCAGTAAATGGTTGCTCTTAGTGCTATTTATAACTCCAACTGCATTGTAAAGGGATCCTTTAGTAAAAATAATCATTCCTGTAGAATTTGCCATGAGAAAGCTGAATTAAATATTCACAGTCTTCTTGAATCTCAGAAAACAACTTAGCCAATTTCCTTCCAAAATATGATGCTATTCTCCAGCTCACTCAGGAGGGCTTGCCACTGTTTGACTAGTGCTTTGTCTTGACTCTTCGTTGATGTTTACCCTGCCTTACATGTCATTTCTGTACCGACTCTTGGCAGAAAGAATGCTTTGGGCACATACTCTGGACTTCCTAATTTCAGACCAAGGGATGTAGGTGGCAGTTTCATTAGTCCCGTGCTTCCTGATATTCTCAGCACATTTTGTTCCAGAAGCTCACTTGGGAAGGCTTTTAAAGGCCTCACATCCCCACTGGTTTGATTTTTAGGTGGGGAAAAGACAATGGGAATGTTTCAGACAATTTCCCAGGCGACTAGATTTGTAACAAAAATTTAGGACCAGTGCATTAACCTGGTCATAATATGAATCCAGAGATGGACATTCTGGAGTCTTCCTATCATTGGCTAATATTCTGATCTATGCCCGGATGTGACCCAATAAGACACTGACATGTTAATAATATTTCATTTTTATTACAAATTTATGTTTCTGTAAGCATCATAGTTTCAGGAAATAGATTCATTCATTATAATTTTATGTTCAGTTGTAAAATGTGTGCTTCTCCCCCTTAGTTCGACATAGGCACAAGAATCCCTCAGCTTTCTATCAAGAGAGTCAGCACTGAGCTTCAAAGAATGTAAAACCAGGGTTTTCTCTTACATTAAATTAGTGATCTGAGAAGATGGATGTACTTTGTGTCCATGTCTCTATATTTTTCCAGCTAAGTTACCTGCTGTCAGTTTAGATACTGTGTCAAAAGGACAAAACGTCAACCAACAGACTGGGAAAGGATCTTCACCAAACCTAAATCCGACAGAGGGCTAATATCTAATATATACAAAGAACTCAAGAAAGTAGAACCCAGAGAACCAAATAACCCCATTAAAAAGTAGGGTACAGAGCTAAACAAAGAATTTTCACATGAACTTCGGAGAGCTGAGAAACATCTTAAGAAATGTTCAACATCATTAATCATTAGGGAAATGCAAATCAAAATAACCCTGAGATTTCACCTCACACTAGTCAGAATGGCTAAGGTCAAAAACTCAGGAGACAGCAAGTGTTGGAGAAGATGTGGAGAAAGAGGAACACTCCTCCACTGCTGGTGGGATTGCAAGATGGTGCAACCACTATGGAAATCAGTCTGGTGGTTCCTCAGAAAACTGGGCATGTCACTTCCTGAGGACCCTGTTATACCACTCCTGGGCATATATCCAGAGGATTCTTCAGCATGCAATAAGGACACATGCTCCACTATGTTCATAGCAGCCCTATTTGTAGTAGACAGAAGCTGGAAAGAACCTAGGTGTCCTTCAATGGAGGAATGGATACAAAAAATGTGGTATATTTACACAACGGAGTACTATTCAGCCATTAGAAACAATGAATTCATGAAATTCTTAGACAAATGGATGGAGCTGGAGAACATCATACTAAGTGAGGTAACCCAGTCTCAAAAGATCAATCATGGTATGCACTCACTGATAAGTGGATATTAGCCTAGAAGTTTTGAATACCCAGGACATAATCCACAAATTAAATGATGTCCAAAAAGAATGAAGGAGTGGCCCCTGGTTGTGGAAAGACTCAGTGCAAGAGTATAGGGGAATTCCAGAACAGGGAAGTGGGAAGGGGTGGATGGAAGAATAGGGGAACAGAAGAGGGCTTATGGGACTTGCGGGGAGTGGGGACCCAGAAAAGGGAAAATCATTTGCAATGAAAATAAAAAAAAATAAATAATAAAGAACTTAGTGAGTCACTGGATACCTTTTATCGTATGCATTCCATTTGTGTGATTATCTCTTCTGTGATCCTCATAGCCTGAGTTAGGTGAAATGGAATAGACAAGAGGCAGTGGAAACTTATAAAATCTTCACTTTGTTGAACTTTGTGTTTACTTAATGGAAGCCATGGTGGGAGACCTTATCTCAGCCCATGATGTGGTTTAATAAAGGACTAAATTTTCCCTACCAGAGTCAGTATTCTACATAGATTATTCTGATCTTATAGTTGGGTGAAAAAATATGCTACTTTTAAACAGCACAAAAGAAACATGCCCAGGCAGAATTCCTTTTTGTATTTAGAATTCTGGTCCAGACTGGCAATATGCAGTGCAATCTTCTTTCCTAATGCTGTGTGGCTGCAGTAGCTATGATCCCCAATCAGGCACTAAATCTTAAGAGTGAATGAACAACTCATACGTAGTGCATTATACTGTTAAGCTTTGCTGATATGTATATGTTAAATACATAATTATATTTTCAAATTAATATAGATTTATTGGGACATAACTTCCTTGCAAGTTGAAGGATTTCTATAAATTTCATTGTAGAGTTAATTAATATATTTTCTCAATGCTTACAGGATGTACCTCTTTTGTTTTTGGATAATAAGAGTAGTAATGTTGTTATGTAATCAATGTTAAATGAGGTTTTAAGGATGTGGCCCTGACTCAAGAGTATTAGTGTTCTTATGAGAAGAGATAACAAAGCACTTATTCATTTATGTTCATTCAGTTATCCACTACACAGCAAAAGATCGTTTGGCCACACAAGAAGGTGATTATCCTTTATCTAAAGGGAAAGCCCTCATTAGACACTACCCCTGGTTGGTGGAGTTCCAGTTTTTTATTCTGTAAGAAATCCAAATTTCTGTTGCTATAGAAAACTGTTTTTTAGGCTGCTTATTGATTTCCCTTTATATCTCATCACACTAAAGTCTGAGAAGCAGAGATGTGGGCTTGTATGTTTTATATCCCTTATGCACTTCCACTCCATATCAGGCATCTTGGAGCATAGTAGACAGGTTACAGATCATTTTGTCAAATGAGACAGATCTACTTTTTAATATTAAATTTATAATTTGTAAAGAACTTAACTAAATTCTGATTTATATACATTTATTAGGATAGTCTACCTGATATGGTTGTTGAAAGGATTAGAATACTTAATGACATTTAGAATTTAATCAACATTGTTAATATTATTGTTATGGTTATTGATTGAAAGAATGAATGAGACTTAAACATCAGGAATGAAGGTTGAATTGTCTTCTTAAAATAGAATAATTGACAAAATTAAACTTCCTTCAAATGGCTATATAGACGAAATTAAAGAGTATACAAGACACTCTAATAGGATGGGCTTTATTAGGTTCTAACTACAGGCTCTCAACAGTTTCTGAGAACAATTTTATTTAATACTATTTTGAATTTCTTCATGGTTTTGCTTTCTCAATGGATGATGGCTTTATTTTGAAGGTAGATATGCATTTAATTCTTAAAACTGGAATCTAGAAGATTCCAGTATTTCAGACAAATTCATTCCTTACCGTTCTACTTTGTGATTTGTTTAAAGTTCCTAAACCCAGCTGAGTTCCAAGGAGTTTATGGGGGAACTGACACACAAGAATCCTAGAGAGACTGGAGAGATCACCAGGTGCTTATAAAATTTGAATTCTATTAACTATTACCAATTATTTTAAACCTAAATGCAACAGTTCTTGCAAACCTCAGTGTGGCCCAATACTAATTACAGTTTCTGAAAAGGTATCTGAAGAAAGAGTTGTAGGATAAGAGAAAGCACTTGGTAGCCAAGAAGCATCTTTCCTCAGGTTCCCATGCTTTGTTTGAGAGATTCAGTTGTGATCTACTGAAGAGACTTTTCAATAGTGAGTTTAACGTGAACCCTCACAGCACTGGTGATGCTAGGACGTGTGAGCTAAAATAAAAATTAGATTACTTTGCCACTGCTCAAAGCCTAAAGGGGTCTAATCATCACCTTCTTAAGCATAATTTAGCTGTGACCTTATGCAGATGGGTTTGTACTACAATCTAAGTCAAATAAAGAAGTCAACTTCCTTAAAAGGACAGAACCATTACTGTGACTATAAATTACTTAAACTCCTGGGTCTATACTGCACTCTTTAATGAGAAATAATTGTAGGTAATGCATTCAATATTGTATGTGGCCAGAGTTGTACATAAGTCTTAGATAACAATATTTTGTTGCATATTTCTAGGAAAAGTGCCCCTCTGCTTTTTTTTTCTCTAAATTTGGCTTCAGCATAGGATGGATCCCAGTGATTAGCTGCTTGAATGAAACCTGCTTTTTATAAGAGGCAAATTCAGTAAGAAGGCTCATTATAGAACAGGTAACAGTTTTAAGCCACACAAACAGGACTCTTTCCTGCCTTGCTCTAAACCAAAGATATTCATTTTATTTGAAACCATGTTCAGTTGACTTTCATGCTCCTATTTTATGGCAATTAAGGTAAGTATATTTCTTTACAATGATGTGGAGCCATTGTTGCGGGCTGCACTAGCTGCTTTGGAAGGTGCACTAGCTGCTTTGGAAGGTACACTATCCGCAGTCTTAGAGAGGCTGTTGTGAGTCTGGCCATTTCTGACACTGCCTTTTCAAATTGCTCAGCCTGGAAACCAGGGAAAAGATGAAAGATTCAAATGTTGTAATGAGCAGTGGTAGACACTCTGAGAATTGGATCTGAGAAACAACCCAACATTACAAGGGAAAGGGCACAGGGAAAGAAAGAACCACACAGAGGCAGGTGGAGCCAGGTATTTGATCCACATATGCTATAGTAGAGACTTTGGGTTTTAAAAATTAGAACCTATAGCTACTCATGGCAGTGAGAAAGGGTATATTTTTCAGTTCATAGGAAATTGTGTTCAATTAATTATTTTTATTTAAATAAATTATTTTTATTTAAATTTATTTATTTATTCATAACGAATCCTAGATTGATTGAATGATATATGTCAATATTTAAGCCATAAAGGGTACAAGATAGAGATGGTGTGACTCTACATTCACCTAAGTAAGGCTTTCATGTAGAAAACATTAAAAGAACTTATGAGGGTGGAGGTTTGACAGTTTTGAAATCACTGGTTTTTGTATGTGAAAACAAAATAAAATTAGGGAAAATATGATAAAATGACAAAGATATGCTGGGCATGAAACGACCCCACATGGGCTGGTAAGAATTAGACAGCCTGCTTAAGACACAGACACCCACAGCCAAACAGTGGATGGAGCTTGGGAATTCTTATGGAAGAATGGGAGCAAAGATTGCAGGTCCCAAAGCGGGTAGGAACTCCAACAAAGACCAACAAAGTCTACTAACCTGGATCCTTGGATCTCTCAGTGACTGAACCACCAAAGAATATGCACGGGCTGAACATAGGTCTCCTTACATATATGTAGCAGATGTCAGCTTGATCTTCATGTGGGTTCCAAACAACTGGAGCAGGGGTTATCTCAAAAGCTGCTGCCTGTACATGGGATATATTCTTCTAGCTGGGCTGCCTTGTCTAGACTCAGTGGGAGAGGAAGTGCCTAGCATTTCAGATACTTAAAGTGCCAATGTGGGGGATACCTACAGGAGACTAATGCTTTCAGAGGAGAAGGGGAGGGTTCGGGAAGGGTTGTGGGAGTGGTTGGCAGGGAGGGGCATTGAACCGGATGTAAAGTGAATAAGTAAATAATGAAATTAAACAGGGGTGGGGGTACTCACAGTTTAACAAAAGGAGAAAAATATTTGCTTATTTAGTGCAAACAAGTGAACTCCACCTACTGTGTGCAGTGCAGTCAGTTTCCTCCTGTTTCCTAGACTGTGAGCAGTCAGTACTGATTTCAGGGCCATACTAATTGGACATGTTTACAAGAATGTTCTTTTCAGTCCCATCTTAGTACAGGAAATGCTATGCTGGGTTAAGGAGGCCTGTTCCAAAGTCCCAGTCGTGGAACCAGCAGATTTCTGTGGTCTGGTAATTGGGCCTATAACTATTTCCCGGCTTTTGCTTTATCTTTTCTGTAAGCTTTGCTATTTTTATTAATGTTTCTCTATTTCATGTGCCTGGATCTCTGAGAGGTTAGAGGTGAATTAGAACAGTTGCTTCTCTCCACCAAGCAAATCCCAGCAGTCCACTCAGGTTGCCATTAAGGGCCTTTACCACCCTTTTCTCACTCTCTGCAAGTTTTGATGCTACACTGGGCAGGGGAAGCACACACTGAGTTCTTTGGTCAAAGTTGTAAATATATTCATTTCCCATTTTTATGTGTTTTTAATAATGGCCAGTGCTTGGTCTCATGTGGCCATGGGCTTACTGGGGAGTTACATATTTCAGGGTTTTCTATCAAAAAGAAAATAAATATATAAAAAGAATATATAATTTTAAAATGTTAAATAATGGCATATATGTATTTCAGTTTCAATAAAAATATTCTTTGCATTTATTTTAAATTTAAGTGTATTTAAATTTATTTGTATTTATTTATTTAAATGAACATGAAAATAAAATATACTATACATTTTTTAAAAATACCTAGTTGTGTAATTTATTTGTAAATATAACCCTATACAGTTATCCTGAATCAAGCCAGAAAAATACGGAGAATAAACACTAAATATTAGTAACATTTATCAAGATACAAGGTTATGAATTATTTCTTTTTTATTTCCTAAGTTTTTGCCAACAAGTAGGTAGGCTTGGATTAATCTAGAAAGCACCTTAGGGAATAAATATATGTGGTTATCTAAGGATGTCCAATTCCAAGATATTTTATATTTGTTATTTAAGTCAGGATAGGACCTTTAAAAATCTGTATTTGAGTCACAATTGCTAACCCTCAACAAATCCCCCTTCAATTATACTTCAGTTCTTATCAAAACATAATTTCAAATGAGATGTGTTTTCTTTGGGTTTATAAGCTACAGAGGGGAGGGAGGTCTTCGGTAGATACAGCCCCACAAGAAAATGCTGAGAAGGCTGTGCCTGGCCAAAAAGCCTGCATAGCTGATAAAACATTCTTTGGAAGGTGGGGAGAACCTTAAGGGGCTGGGACTAGAACCAGCAAATTTTTTTCCTGTTTCTTCTTTCTTTGTTTCTTTCTTTGTTTCTTTCTTTTTATTTTTGGATATTATTTACATTTCAAATGTTATCCCCTTTCCTGGTTTACCCTCCGGAAACCCCCTATCCCATACCCCCTCACCCTGTTTCTATGAGGGTGCTTCTCCAACTCATACACCCTCTCCTGCTTCCTCTCCCTGGCATTCCCCTACACTGGGCACCGAGCCTTCACAGAACCAAGGGCCTCTTCTTCCATTGCTGCCCAACAAGGCCATCCTCTGCTAAATATGTGGCTGGAGCCATGGGTCCCTCCATGTGTACTTTTTTGGTTGGTCCCTGGGAGCTCTGGGGGTGGGGGGACACAGTCTGGGGTTATCACAGAGTCATCACAGAGAAAGGAGCTTCAGTTGTGGAAGTTCCTCCATGAGATCCAGCTGTGGGTCACTTTCTCTCTTGGTGATCAAGGGAGGAGGTCACTTTGTGTGTGGTGCCACCCCTGAACTGGTAGTTTTGGGTTCTGTAAGAAAGCAAGCTGAGTAAGCCAAGGGAAGCAAGCCAGTATCCCTCCATGGCCTCTGCATCAGCTTCTGCTTCCTGACATGCTTGAGTTCCAGTCCTAACCTCCTTTGGTGATAAACAGCAGTGTGGATATATAAGCTGAATAAATTCTTTCCTCTCCAATATGCTTCTTGGTCATGATATTTGTGCAAGAAAAGAAACCCTGACTAAGACACATACAAAGTACCAAACCACGAGAATCTTCACTCATAAAGAAAAAGAGAAAACTACAAATATTACTATCATAAAGTCGATGAACTTTATTATTTTTAAATCTCTTATCATTTATTTAACAGTGTCAATGGGAACAGAAATATACTTATTTTAAAACACACAACCTACTCTAATTAGGCTTTTGTTACTGTGATAAAACACTGTAACCAATAAGAAACGTAGGAAATGAAAAGGCTTAATCTGTCTTACACTTCCAAGTCACAGTCCATTATAGGAGTCAAGGAGGGAATTCAAGCCGGAACAAGGAAGAGGAATTATGTTAGAACGCTGGTTTGCTTCCTGGCTCTGTCCGTCTCAGGCTTATTCTCCATTAGCTGTTCTATACAGTCATGGACCGCCTGCCTAGGGAGGGATGCTCTCTTCTACAGTGCTGAGTCAGTACTGCCTCAACTGATCCCAAGGCCACCACAGTTGATAACATGCTTGAAGTCCAATTTGACCAAGGCAATTCTTCAACCAATGCTTTCTTGTCATAAACCTACAGGCACTGCTAAGTCAACAGGGAAAGCTAGGACATATCTGCAAAATTGTGCTATAGTTTAGATATGGAATGTTCCCCAAATACACAAGTGTTAAAGGGGTTCTCCCACTTTAGATTGGTTCTATTAGAAGGTGGAAAAAACTGCCAAGAATATGACTTCATAGGAAGAATTAGATGTCTGGGTCAAGCCTTAAAGGTTGATATAGAACACCAGTGTCTCACAACATTCTTTCCTTTTCCTGTACCCAGGAAAGCCACTAGGCTGTAATTTACTTTGCATTCAAACCATCATCATCTGCCTTATTCTCATTTAAAATAATAGGGTCAAACAACTCTAAATGTCAGTCAAATTAATTTTTCTTTTTTGTAAGTATAACCTCAGTTATGTTATAGTAGTGGAAAACTGACTAATGCAACTCTTAATATTAAATAGAATCTTCAAAGGACCAAGAAAACTAAAATCTCAGTAGACTGGATATATACATATTTGAAAGGAGTTCTTATTCTAAGTCCTATTAGGACGTAGAGTTAGGAGTTAAGGAAATATATATATAGAGCCTCATTATGTGATCAGTACAACCACATGTTTCGTGAAATGTAGCATCAGACACGACTGAACATCTTCATTATCACCCTCTTGTGCTTAATAATATCCTGATAATCAAACACTCTCCATAAAGATTCAGTAGCTCTCGTGGTCATGAACATTAGATTTATTTCTGCCATTTAGGTTTCTAAATTTCTTCAGTAAATTATCATTCTCGAGACTTAAATTTATACATTTGAAGTATGCTCTTGATGAGATCTAATGTTTGTATTTAACTGATGTGATTTCATACATTAAGATGCCCATGCTTTAAAAGAGTAGATATTTCTCTAGTTTCTTCTTCAGCAGCCTGGAATACTAGTTAGTGAGAGCTTAACTTTTCTCCATGTGGATGTCTAATTGTGACTAAGTTACACACTGTGCAGAGGGCAAATATCATGAGATGATAGTCTAGTGATACCTAAATCCATTTAGAGTTCAGAATCTTACTTCTGCAAGGTGTCTACAATAAATCATTAATCTTGATTGTCAAATTGATTGGATCTAGAATCAAGAAAGAGAAATGGCTGATGGCTGGTCTGCAGCAGCATTTGTTAGGAAAGTACTAATGGAAGAGAAAACTGTCTCCTGAATGGGCCTCACCTTCTAACAATGGCTGGGTTATGAAAAGCTCTGAGGAAAAGGCAGTGCTACTGGCTCCCTGTCTTTGTGTTTTGTGTGTCACTCTCTGCTGATGCTCTCCTTGGCTAACATGAGAACAGCTTCTTAGATCTTTCAAGGTGAACTGAATATCAAGTGACAGTCCAAGAATATTCCAGCTCCAGTGCCAGCGTGCCTGGAAATGTTGAGGCTCCACCCTCATGGACTGAGCAGTGAAAAGTTCTCAGTCTCGACAACATGCAAATGGCCATTGCTGATAACTCACTCCTTAAGATATAGGGGTGTAAGTCAACCTACCAAAGCCTCCTTGAAAATACATTTTCTCTCCTGGCCTTTTAGTTCATATGAAGTACTACAGTATATATCCATTCTATCAGTTCTCTTCTTCACAGAACCGTGATGAATATATGGTTGTTAAATAAAACAAATTAACTACTTTTCTATGTAGTCTCTCACAATTTTTCTCATTTATTCATAGAATATTATTTGATCAAATATTTATAATATAAGAATGTAACTGAGACCTGCTTCAAATGAAAGGAGAAATGAGTCAGGCACGTCTACTTGATTCTTCTCCTTTGGACCTTTTCTTTCATTCTCTGAGGTTTTATCTTTCCTGGCATCATGGCCTTAATGGCTAGAAGTTTGAACATCACTTCCTAGACTCTTGAGCTAGTGCCAGCTTCTTCCAGTAGACTGCTGTGACTGACCTTTTCCTACTACCCCATTCTAACTACGCGGTTTCTGGTAAGAACAATGAAGCAGATGACTGAGCCCATGCACCAGCTGCCGTGGGCAGTTATAGCTAGAATGGTCAGCCCTGGGTTTAGACGATTGGCACAGCTGTGGTTCACAGGGAACTGCTTGTAGCTCAGAGCAGGTGGCCATGCTCCAGAGACCCATGTGGCAGGGTGAGTTATTCTGCCTTTCAGATGGCTCCACCAGGCACTGAGGGAGTCTTGATAAGTCATGCACTTTCCCTTTCATACTAAAGAGTACCTGATATCTATCTGCATCTGCTCCATATGTTTGCCATTAGATACATTAAAATATTACTGATATTATTTACTTTCTAACCTAAAAAGTCTTTAATTCTTCTGTGAGTTTATTCTATAACACAGTTTCTTACCTACTGTAATAAATGTCATTGATGGTTTAGCAAACCCTAGCATTGTTTCTGCCTTTGACCTCAGATCAATTAAATTTTTCAGGTTTTTTGTTTTTGCCTAAATGAAATATTGGAGAGGTTTTATCATAAGCATTTTCTTTTCATAACTGCAGAGATTGGCCTTTATCTCTGTTTAATGTATTTATATTATCTTTGTTGTCTTTGTGATAACAGCAATAACTACCACTGCTATACTGTGTTACTACTCCCTCATGGAGTACGACTTTCATGAGAGAAATACTTTTTAAAACTGTGACCTTCAATTAAATAGAATGTGGATATTACTGAAAGCACACATTCTAAACCTAGAGGTGATAATTCAGTAACATTTGACTTTTTATATTATATATCCACTTTCTACCAATAAAAAATAGAGACTATCTTGTTTGTTTTTTCACACCAAAGTAAGAAATAACTAGGAGAAAAGGAAAATAACAAAAGTAGACTTTTCTTAGATAATGAAAGAAATAGAATTGACAAAACATCATAAAAAAATACCTATTGCACTAACGTTTCTATTTTTTTTTTTGGTAAATGCTTATATTCATAGAAATCTTTTTTTAATTGATGGTAAGGACAGGTTTTCTGTTTACTTCCTACAAATTTAATTTCCTTCTGTGCAGTGTCTTAATAGTTTTAAAATTAGAAGCATGTGCATCATAGTAGTTAAAATGCTTCTAAATATTAACTTTTCTTTAAAGTTATTATCAAGAGACTAATCAATACAGTACATTTTTCTTTTCTTACTAAAGGCCTTCCTCTAACACAGTCTTGTTTCATCTCATTGAAGGACACCTGTCGCACTGCCCCTGTTACAGAATCCTTTGCTCTTAATGATCTAATTGCCACAACCAGGCTTGGCAGACAACAAAACCTTTGTTAGCTTCTTGGCTCTACTTAAGCTTTAATGTGACTTCTGCTACTGATGCTACTAAAGCCGGATATCAAATTGCTTGGGGGAAAGCTGTCTTGTACATTTATCAACAATGAGAAAGGGCATCCTCCACTTCTTACATGTGATTGGATGTAATTGGAAAAGCTTAAATCCCTGTGTCTTGCCTAATATTCACATTTCTTGTTTATTCCACATGTATCAAAAATAAGCACTCTGTCAAAGTCAGATGTTCAAAGATACTGTAGTTCCAACATGAATATATGAAATAAACCCTTGGCATTTTGAACATGTGGCATCTATACATGTGGCATCTATACATTATGCTAAACTACTGTTAAGACCTAAGAGCCAATGGAGTATCAGGATGTTTTGTTTCTATGTCTTTTATGTCAGGGCACACAGTAAATGTAACTCTTATGTAAAATGTCTTACTAGTTTTGTATTTGTTAAGTAAATGTGATAAAACTATAACTATAAATAGATTTGGAGAGGAATTCTGCATCTTCAATGAAAAAAAAAGTGCATCGACCTTCACTTGTGTATCGCTGTGTAGAGGGGAAGGCACAGCCTAGTGGGACACCATTGTTCATCATTCTAACAAACTAAAGATTTCCTGGGCAAGTCATTAAGCTCTCCAAACTCCTCACTCTATACATGTTGTTGTTTGAAATGTACATACATGATGTAACATGATGATGCTACATCAAATTTTGCTGTTTTATCTCTAATTTGGGGTTCCTCTCAAATGTTGGGGTAAATGAAGAGCATTCCCTAATAAAGTAAACTTTGCCATGTTTCTGTATTTTAAAACATAGATCTACCTCATAAGAAAATAAACTATGAAATACAGTGGAAATTGTATAATCAATTTATCTAATATTACATGAACAGAAAATGAAGGATGTTTAGGAAACAGAAACTGCTGAGACCACAGAAAAGCAGAGAAGGTAAAATTACTCTATGGTTTTCCATAAAGTCATTTAGAATGAGAATTCATGCCTACATTACAAATGCTGTGTTTCTCCTAAAAATAATTGCACACTTTCCAATTTTCTTTGCAAGGAAAATTATACATTAATACAATGTGTTCTCCATGAGAGGGAGGAGTATGACAATTTTCCATAGACCTGAACAAAAATTGTCTCCTGCTTAATGGAAGTGTACTTATTCAAATCGTGTCATTGCTCCGAATGACTACAATCAGCGGCTCTGAAAAATCTGAACCTGGGACTGAATGATTTCTCATCTCAGTCCAGGATACAAATCATATCAACCTTGAAAGAGTAAAAGGAAGAAGCTCCCCGGCAAAGCGTTTCCAATACATTTCCATTTGAAGCACAAAACTGCTTTTATTCAGGTACTCCAGGGTATTACAACCTTCTGCAGTTTCTGGCTGAATGAAACTTCAGAAGTGTCTGAGAGATGAGAGCCGTTCTCATCAGCAGGATCCAGTCACTCCTGATGATTAGATTCAGACAAATACCTTCATTTTATTAATTACACATTTCAAACTATGGCCTGCATCAATCCAAGTTGTTTGTTGAATTATGCTAAAATAGTATTCACTTCTCACTCTTGATTATTAAAAAAGAACTTCAGAAAAGCTATTTTGCTCTGATAATAAAATTTAGTCATTCTGAAATAGCATATTTACTGAATTTTAAAAATCAAAATTACTGCCAAAGAACATAAACCTCCTCATTGCGTTTGAATCACTATCATTGATAAAGTGCTGCCAATTTCAGTATCTTTATCGCATATTGAAAATAACTGATAACACCAGCTTCCAGTGCAACTTGGAAAGATTATTTATATAATGCAGAGTTTTATGGTGACGTGACTACAAGTTACACTGGTACAACTAGAGCATACAGGCTGTGGTAGTAGCCAACAACTATCTGATGAGATTCCAGTTCCACTACATAAGCTGTAACCCATTCCTGGCTCTGCCCAAGTGGCCAGTACCCTGACACTATATATTGTCTAAACAGTGTTCCTACAGGAAAGTCAGGCATGACAGCTCTGCTAAAGCAATGTAACAAAGTGGCTCTGAGCAACAGTCTGCTATACTCATAGTTAGTATCTGACTCAAGCATACAAACACGCGCAACTAGACAATGTGCAGGGAATAAGCAACCTTGGAACACTCAGTCCTAAATGAGTTGTCTTCATCAAATCCCTTTCCTTAGGGCTCAGGGAACTCTGCACAAGAGGGGGTGGAAAAATGGTGAAGAGTCAGTGAGGATGAAAGACACCAGGAAATAAGGCCTTCTGGAAACAACAGGACTGACATACATGAACTCACAGAGACAGGCAGCACTCGGAGTTTGCATGGGGCCAGGCCTAATGGAATTCCTGTGCTCAGAGGGGAAGTAGACATTGCTGACCCAGAAGCTATCTCCAGTTGGTAAAGGCTCTCAAAGGAAAAAATTAATTTTTTCCCGGGAAGACATATTGGGTACATAAACCATACTTAAGTATAGGCCCCATGACAAGCAGTAGATGAACAACACAATACAAACTCAGGAGTATTTTTTCCCACAAGTATTTTTTCTGGCCATTTTCTCCCTGGAGAGATCTTTGCTTCTATATTATGGTTTTGTTTTTGTGAGTTTTCTCTGTGTGAGAATGCATCTCTCTCGGCTTCTGTATGTGTTTCTTGTGTTTTTCTTTGCTCTTTTTTTCCTGTTTGCTTTGGTTGCTTCTAGTTCATTTCTATTTTATTTTTTATTAGCCTGATTTGCTGTTTATATTCTAATGTGAGAGAGCGAGGAAGGGGAGGGAGGGAGAGAGAGGAAGAGGAAAGAGAAAGAAACAAAGGTATACATTTGGGTGAGATGGAAACTGGATAGGGTCTGAGAGGAGTTGGGGGAAGGGAAACCATAATCAACATATATTCCATGAAAAAAATCTATTTTCAATTACAAATTAAAAAGAAAAACATTTACAATTCTTGTGAACATGCTTATAAAGTCAAAAATAACAGTTTTTCACAATGACATTTTTGGCCTTAGTAAACAAGTGTGTCTAAGGCTGAATGGCAGAGGATAAATTGTAATTCAGAGTACAGAGCAGCATCAATGAACTCACAGGCATAATTGTGAGTTATTTTATTAATAGTATAATTGTAGATAATATGTATGTAAGATATTAATATGGAGAGTTTGTTTTGGAATAAACTCATTTATTAACTTGAAATTATCACCTTGAAAACTGGATTTTGGAATTGTTTGGGGTTTGTCCAAAAAAAATTGATGTATGCTCACACACAGGTCAAACATATGTACACACAATAATAAAAAGTAAAAGTAAGAATAAAATTGTCATGCTGTAATGTCATAGTCAATTTTTAATATCTGCAATATTTACTGGATAGAACTGTATATTGTTAAAATAACAATTTCACTTCTCATAATATGAAGCAATGCTTAGCCTAGTCATGTAGATACTATTTTGATATTGATAAAACGACCTCTCTGCCCACTCAGAAAACAGGTCTTCAGAATTGTCTACAAATGCAAGGTAGTATTAGAGTGGGAAATCATATACTGTTTGTGATAATCCTTTATAACTTCAAATAAGTTTGATTAGCATTTTCATCCCTCAACATATGTCCCCCCGCAAAAAAATAAAGATGCCATACCTTACCACAGAATTACAGTGACACTAAGATAGAAATGCTACGTTAGCATTTTTAGCAGCACATCTACATGTTTTTCAAAGGCATGAGTCAAGAGGGAACTTTACATTTCCAAAACTACTTAACAATATGTAAATAGTTTGTTCCTGTTAATTTTGGGTATGGGTTTAATGTTTCAATGAAATGTATTTATGTGTTTATAAACTTTGTACTTCTGAATGTCCTCCCTTTAGAAGCATTGTTATAATGATAGACATACAATCAGGTCACAGTCATGAAGGCAAACTCTCCGGCTCTTTGGAAATAGAAGCTACATTCTAAGCAGCACAGCTCTATTGTATATATGATAGCTGATAGGTAGTATCGTGTATGTAATAACAGCATACTGCACATTCCAGCATAAAACCAACATCTTTTTCTGTGGCGCATCAGGAATATGGGTTGCTTGTTCCTATTGACATCTATTATTGTTTCTGGAGAAAGAAACTAATGATAGAAATTTTAAAGGGAATACACATTTAAGCCACCCCTACATCTGAAAAACTAGTCTTGCTCACTTAATTTTAATTAATGTTTATCTTAATTAAGATGGAAGTTTTAATGGTGTCATGTTAGCTACAGTGCATTAGATATACTGATTGGAGAAAAGGATAATATAACTAAAGAGGGGGCAGAAACAAAGCAGTAAGCAGCTGTTGCCAAAAGCATAACTACCCTGCCTCATCATGAACAGACATGCTATTACTTTCAATGGCCCATGCTATTCTTATCCCAAACAAATGGGTCACAGAACACTTCTGGTAAATGTTATGAGATTGTGTGCCTAGAACTGTACAAAGTTGGTACTTATCATCACTGTATATAAATGCAGCCTTGTAAAAGGATAATTTATAATCCCCTAAAGCAAACTAGATGAGTCTTAGAAAATAAGGAAGCTATTCACTTAAATACCTGAGCAATTCAGAGGGTGTGAATGCTAGGAGTCTGGGGTACATTGGAAATCCCTCAAGATTGTGTTTCTATTGACATTGTAAATATCAAAATGTAACACATGAGTTCGCTAATAGTTTATAGATGAATAAGTGCTTTGCTTTTGGACCCTTTGCAGCCACCATAGATGCTTTCATGTCAGCTCTTAGAAATAACTTTTTATACCTGTCATTTAGATGCAACCACAAGGGGCAAGGCCTGAAAGAATCAACTCTTCTCATTTCTGCAGATTCGGAGTCTGCTTTCCTCACAGAACTATTGTTCTCATATGGAGTCCTGGACAGTAATTACAGTTTATGACCAAAGTTAAAAAGGTACTCATTTGTAGGAGAATGAGCCCCATCATATTATGTCTATGAATCTGAATTGCATAGAGTTTTATTGGTGGTGTGTGTCTGCCTGTGTCTGGAGGGTGGGGGGCTCCAAAATCAGGCATGAGGAGATGCCATTCTGTTTTCTTCTGGATGTGATCTAAGTAGAATAAGAAGGAAACTAAGTCTTTTATCTTCTGTATCTTTTATGCTATTTGAGGCCAAACCAATCAACACTTCAGCACATGAACCAGAGAAGTTGAAAGAATCTTTGAGCTTCTGTATGAGCACAGGATGTCCCACATTTTGCAGAGCGATGACAGATACTTTACAAAAAATACTTTATTTTTTTTTAAAACTTCTGTTTATTTATTGTTACAGAGTCCACTCGGATCCAACACACCTTAAACACCAAGTTTATACAGAAAACAGAGTTTATTGTAATCAAGCTACTAGTGATTGATCAGGGACAAAGGACAGATTCAGGAGCTGAGCAGTGTATTGGAGCAAGAGTGTTAAAAATCTTTTAAGTCTGAAAACTACAGATATTTGTGCTAAGTTACAGCTACATTTTCCTGCCAATCAAGATTCAGGGATAGGAGACTTCCCTAGTGACATTTTCCTATATGCTACACATATCCTATTCTCATTGCTTGGTTTGTCCAACTGTGGTGGGGTGACTTGCCTAGCATTGATCTATTAACTTGCCAACCTGGATGTCAGCTACCCATGTACATTTCTCTTTCTCTGCCAAATAGAATGTAGGAACATTAGTTGACCAATACATGCATATGTGTATGTGTACGTGTACTTGTACATGTGTGTGTATGTGTATGTGTACGTATATGTATAAATTCACCATATATGTGCCGAAAACCATGGAACTAAAGTTACAGATGATTGTGAGTCACCATGTGGTTGCCGGAATTGAACCCAGGTACTCTGCAGAGGCAACAAGTGCTCCTAATCCCTAAATCATCTCTGCAGCCCCTTGTAATAGTTTCATTCCATAAAGTATTAAAACAACCTACACATTATATATTAATTGTGTTTTCGTACACAGAAACTATAACATACATAATCCTCTTGTTATATCTGGTTCAATTTCCAACACATACATGATGACTGTAACTCCAGCACAAGGGATTGAATACCTTTTTCTGGCTCCTGTAAGTATCAGGCACACAGGTAGTGTGTGCCATATCTATCTATCTATCTATCTATCTATCTATCTATCTATCTATCTATCTATCTATCTGCAGACAAAATAGTCATGCAGTAATATAATTCAATAATTTAAATATATTATATAAAATATATTATGCAGGGTTGGTTCATTCAATTATGGATTGGAGAAGTACCAAGGCTAACCATCAGCAAACTAGAGAACTAAATTATAGACTGTGATGCCAGCCTAAATCCCAAAGCCTGAGACGCATGAGATCAATGGTCTTATTGCTTTTCTTAGTTTAAGGCCTAAGAACTGAGCTCAACTGTGTACTTCTCACATGGAGACGAGAGACATGAGAATGGAAAATACTTGTCTGAATGAGGGACATGTGGGATTTTCTTAACTTAAACATGGAAAAATTGTTCTTCCTCCCCTTTCAATACAATGGAAGGCCGGATAGACTGGATAATTCCAATTCTGATAGATGAAGGTGGCTTTTACTCAGGCTACCATTTGCTAGTCTCTTCACAAAAGATGCAACAGTGACATTCAGAAATAATATTTGACAGCACGATGAGCATCCTATACAAGTTGATCACCACAGTAAGCAATGCTTCGAGATTTTATAGTCCTTCCAGAAAGATGTTTCCTTGCCTATCCAAACCTGGCACTGGAATTCAGCTCTGTCAGATATCTCTGCTGTGTTATGGAGGAGTCACCTCTTCCCAACCTGCATAAGTGATGGTTTCCTCTATCTTCACGAGGCAGTAAGTACCAAAACCTGGACTGCTGCAGAAGCAATCTCAGTGAAAGAGCAAGTGACTCTTCTAGGAAAGTCAGAGAAGCTCTGTTCTGCACCTTCTAGCTATGTCACATGGAACATTTAACTCCTCCAGCTGATAAACAACTTCAGCAAAGTGGCTGGCTACAAAATCAATGTAAGCAAATCAGTAGCCTTTATATATTCAATGGATAAGCAGACTGAGAAAGAAATTAGGGAAATGACCCCCTTCACAATAGCTACAAACAGCATAAAGTATCTTGGGGTGACTCTAACCAAACAAGTGAAAGGCCTATATGACAAGAACTTCAGATCTCTAAAGAAGGAAATCGAAGAAGATCTCAGAAAATGGAAAAATCTTCCATGCTTGTGGATTGGCAGGATTAATATAGTTAAAATGGCCATCTTGCCAAAGGCAATCTACAGATTCAATGCTATCCCCATAAAAATCCCAAGCCAGTTCTTCATAGAGCTAGAAGAGCAATTCTCAAATTCATCTGGAATAACAAAAAACCCAGGATAGCTAAAACTATTCTCAACAGTAAAAGAGCTTCAGGGGGATTCAGTATCCCAGACTTTAAACTCTACTACAGAGCATTAGTGATAAAAACTGCATGGTATTGGTACAATATCAGGCAAGCAGATCAATGGAATAGGATTGAAGACCCAGAAATGAACCAACACACCTGTGGTCACTTGTTCTTCGACAAAGGAGCTGAAAGCATCCAGTGGAAAATAGATAGTCTTTTCAACAAATGGTGCTCATTCAATTGGAGGTCAGCATGCAGAAGAATGCGCATCGATCCATTCTTATCTCCTTGTATCAAGCTCAACTCCAAATGGATCAAGGACCTCCACATAAAAGCTGACACACTGAAACTAATTGAAACAAAACTGGGGAAGACCCTGGAGGACATGGGCACAGGGGAAAAGTTCCTGAATAGAACACCAATAGCTTATGCTCTAAGATCAAGGATTGACAAATGGGACCTCATAAAACTACAAAGTTTCTGTAAGGCAAAGGACAAAATGTCAACCAACAGACTGGGAAAGGATCTTCACCAACCCTAAATCCGACAGAGGGCTAATATCTAATATATACAAAGAACTCAAGAAAGTAGAACCGAGAGAACCAAATAACCCCATTAAAAAGTGGGGTACAGAGCTAAACAAAGAATTTTTACATGAAGAACTTCGGAGAGCTGAGAAACACCTTAAGAAATGTTCAACATCATTAATCATTAGGGAAATGCAAATCAAAACAACCCTGAAATTTCACCTCACACCAGTCAGAATGGCTAAGGTCAAAAACTCAGGAGTCAGCAGGTGTTGGCGAGGATGTGGAGAAAGAGGAACACTCCTCCACTGCTGGTGGGATTACAAGATGGGGCAACCACTTTGGAAATCAGTCTGGCAGTTCCTCAGAAAACTGGGCATGTCACTTCCTGAGGACCCTGTTATATCACTCCTGGGCATATATCCAGAGGATTCTTCAGCATGCAGTAAGGACACATGCTCTACTATGTTCATAGCAGCCCTATTTGTAGTAGCCAGAAGCTGGAAAGAACCTAGGTGTCCTTCAATGGAGGAATGGATACAAAAAATGTGGTATATTTATACAATGGAGTACTATTCAGCCATTAGAAACAATGAATTCATGAAATTCTTAGACAAATGGATGGAGCTGGAGAACATCATACTAAGTGAGGTAATCCAGTCTCAAAAGATTAATCATGGTATGCACTCACTGATAAGTGGATATTAGCCTAGAAACTTTGAATACCCAGGACATAATCCACAAATTAAATGATGTCCAAAAAGAATGGAGGAGTGGCCCCTGGTTCTGGAAAGACTCAGTGCAAGAGTATAGGGGAATTCTAGAACAGGGAAATGGGAAGGAGTGGATGGAGAACAGGGTGACAGAAGAGGGCCTATGGGACTTGCGGGGTGTGGAGACCCAAAAAAGGGGAAATCATTTGAAATGTAAATAAAAATATATCAATAAAAAAATAAAAAATAAAAGCAGAAAAGATCTTCTCATAGGCTGCCCTTCAAAAACAATAGAACTTCCTTCTTCATCAGTGATTCCTGTGATCAATATTTTTACAGTGTCACACACTATAGAACTTTACAACGTATGAGTCTACCCAGAAAGCATGTTATTTTGGGATACAAAAATTTTCTGGAAGGCCTAATCCAATGGAAGTCAATAAAATCAAATTTATTGTTTTTATAAATTAAATGTAAGGGATAAAGTAGTAACAAAATAATTTTATGGTTGGGGGTCACCACAGCAATGTGAACTGTTTTAAAGGGCCACAGCATTAGGAAGGTGGAGAATTGCTGTTCTAAACATTACTGTCTGGTCAAGATTTGCTGTGGAAGTAGCTTTATCTACTTTTCCTGGCCTCATTTTCCTTTTATGAAAATGTTTGAAGACCTTAAGGACAGAGCATTATGTATTAATTCTGGAACTCACAGTAGAATGTGGGAGGCATCAGCAAATTGAACAAAGAAAATTCAGACAAACAAATACTGCAGTAAAATATTTTCTCTAAGGAAAACTGCATTGGTTTTATTCTGAATAGGCTTTTCTTTTCAGATAGTTCTATTATAAACTCAGAGTTAGGTTGCTTTATACAATGGTACAATTATTTCATGGAATTATTTTCATGGAAATTCTGTATCAAGAAGAAGCATCAGGAACAGCACCCTGACTGCAGGATTAACAGAAAATCTTCATCTCAAAAACAAGCATTGAGTTTCACTTCAATTTTTCTCAAGGATACATGGTACACCTTACAGATGGTATTGTCTGAGTTAAACTACCTTACTTCCAAGAAAAACAATATATGGAAGACATAAAATACAAAAGCTCTTCGTTTTGGTTAGGTACAGTGAGATTTTCCCCTTTTTTGCATTCCCACTGAATTCAGGGGAACGAAGTCTTCATTCACATAATGCCAACACAGCACAGATGGATCCAAGATATAGAATTGTGAATCTGTGGTCAAATCCTAACAGACACACTCTGCCCGGTTCGTGAAATCTGACAGCATCCCCACTGGAGGCGATAAGTATGTGAGCATCACGCACATTCAGCCCCTGGCTGCACAACAAACCCTGACAACTTGACAGCTCCTCAGTTAGAAAGCCATTTACTCCTTTTGAGAAGTGGATAGAGTAGTAGAGACTGGAGTTTTAATTCTGGACAGATCCCTAATACATCTCCACTGCAGTTATTTGTGTGGGAAGACTTTTTTTTTCTTTTTTTTTTTGCATCTTTGAAAGCGTTATTGCTTGTCCCAGTGTTTGTATGACAGAACTGCTCCACACATTAACTAAGCTCCATTTCCCCAACTAATTCACAGTAATCTTAAAACAGCCTAGATTTAGAATTTACTAAGTAAGCAGTTTATGAAACTTATGATTTAGTGCAAAAAAGTGATCCTTGTAAACAAATATGTTGGTGTTTGGGTGCTAACTGCTGCTCATGGTTACATTTGCAGGCATGTGTGCACATATACATATGCACATGCACACACTCATGTACTCATGTATAGACACACATACACACATATGCACTAACCAAATAGGTAAAGTTTTAGAATAAAAGAAAAAAGTATATTAAAACCAGGAATGTTTGAACCGTTTCTTAAACAAGGAGAAAAAAATATTTGGACCCAGGGTATCTTTAATTGAGAAGTTGCAGTCCTAAAATTCTCAATTTTCTTGCCTCAGCATTTTCAGTGCTGTAATTACAGGTGTGTGTCACCACATCTGGATTCTCAATATAAAAGGCACCTTAGAGTCAGCAGTTTATAAGAATTCTAGCAACCTTTAGTGGGATATCTATATGGTGTTTGCTCTTAGGAGAGCCTCAGTCCATGTTCAAAGCTAGAGTGTAGAAATCAGAACAGTTCCCACCGTCATCTGTTATACTTGAAAATGATGTACACAAACTTTGATGCCTTACATCATTGTTCCTTTAATGCTGGATAATGAGCGCAAACTTCATTCTGTGCAGGTAGAAGTGACTACACTGACTTCCAGCTATTATGGGACACACAAGACTTCTAAGGCCAAGATAGGCTAGAAGCCCTTTTTTGTCACCTTCATAAGAACACATGCATCCTAACCATCTTACCCTG
This sequence comes from Apodemus sylvaticus, assembly GCF_947179515.1. Taxonomy (NCBI): domain Eukaryota; kingdom Metazoa; phylum Chordata; class Mammalia; order Rodentia; family Muridae; genus Apodemus; species Apodemus sylvaticus. The sequence continues at coordinate 90,609,568 of NC_067473.1, read as the reverse complement.
AGATATTATCTCTTCAAACACAGTTTTCTGGCTCAGAGACTCTCCTACTTCCCTTGTGCCATGATAGAGGCTTGAGACATGTCCAGGATGAAGATATTTGGGTCTTATTTTGTTTCTGTTGCTGAAACTCTCTTTATCTCTCCTTTGTTACCCAGTCTAGAATGGGTTTCAAGCTCTGTCATTTTAATCATATCTTAATCTCACTTATCTTACTCCACTACTATAAAAAAAAAGTAAACCGAAAGGACAGCAACTTGATTAAAAAAAAAAATCCAGTCTGCATTAGTCAAACTCATTCCGTGTGCTGAGGGTTGCTGACAAACACAACCAAGATTAATGCTCCAGTGAAGTGTTTGTTTTTGTCCTTTGATGCGATATCAGCCCTGCCTAGCAATTCCTCTGTCTCCTGTTTGCCACTTTAAGCCTCTGGCTTCTTAATCTCCAATATCTTTAGCTACCGTGGTGTCTTTTCCTCTAGTAGATAATCTCAACCTCTGATATCACCAGAAAAACCATTATATTCCATATCTATTGCCTTAGCTCCTTAACATCAGGAACCCCATACTGCGCAAGGACTTGACTTGCTTCTTTTCTCACCCCTTCTTTTGTACTTTGGTGAGCCACACCCACCCCACTTAAGGTCAAGAATACCAGCTACTTCTGCATCCCATTCTCTCCCTTAATTTTCATACTTGAAACCAATCATTACTCAACATAATTTTGTTCTATCTTCAACTCTTTCTCTTAAATGACATAAAGTTATTTAAGAGTCTTAATATTCAAATATGCTCAATTTATTTACATTCTAAATATTCTCCTTTGCATCTTCCCAAAGCTATTTAGTTTCTGCACAAACATGTTAACCTTTTCACTTTTCATTTGTTTTCTATTTTTGTTCTTTAAATATTTGGCACTGCTGTCCATTAAGCTTTGTCTATTCAGGAGCTTAGCATAACTGTTCTCTGGGAGGCTTCATCCAGCAGCCAATAGAAAGAGATGCAGAGAGCCACAGCCAAAGAGGAGATGGAGCTCACGGTGTCTTACAGAAGACTTGGGGCAAGGAATGAGGGCCCAAAGAAGACAGGGACTCCACAGGAAGACCAACAGAGTCAACTAACCTGGACCCTACGGGGCTCTAAAAACCAAAGAGTAATTATAAGGTGGAAATACCCCTTCTATACATCTTAGCACATGTGCATCTCAGCCTCAGCCTTCATGTGGGTCCTTAAACAATTAGAGCGAGACCTGTCCCTGAATCTGTTGCTTGCCCCCCAGAGGATCAGGTTTTCCTAACTGGATGGCCTTTCTGGCACCAGTAGCAGAGGATGAACATAGTCCTGCAGGGCGAGTGATGCTCAGAGAGGGAATGGGCGAGAAGATCTGCAGGGGAGCTAGTATTGGTATGTAAAGTGAATAAGATACAAATTTAAAAATAGGTTCACTTCAATAAAAGTTTAGTTCCTTAAAAGTTAAGATTTGTCTGTCATTGGCAAGAGATTAGCATGTTTGTACTGTGTATGGCTGTGGAGTGCTCACCTTTCTAATACATGCATTTAATTCAGCTTAACTTCAGCATAAAATCCAACTAAAAGGACAATTTCAGAAAACCCAAATCATCCAATGGAACAGTGGGAGACAGGCAAGATGATAACAAAACTTACGTGGTTTATGTAAGTGTAAATATATATCTACATTCAAAATGAAACTAGTATATTATAGAAACAGATGAGGCATTAACCTGAATGAAAACCTAGAAAGTAAAAATGCATTTTGTAGAAATATGTTGAAAACAGCAATTCAAAAATATCTATTATTATTTCCAGTAATATTGTCCTGAGTTCCCAAGTACACATACAAATGAACACACACACACACACACACACACACACACACATACATGCTGCAAAAACTACAAATAAGAGTAAAAAAACACATTAAGTTCAGGTGATAGAACCATTTGCAGTAAATAAACAAAAGTGTAGAGATAATTTATAAGAATTAAAAGCTGAATGAGAAAGTTGAATATAAAAATTCAATAAACTCTTATTATCTTAATGTCTTAGCAATAAGTGGGAAAAGATTAAAATATGTAATTTTTCAGTCCCAGAATATAAATTAAAGGAGAACTCTCCCAAATAAACCTCTAAATCATTTCTAAGTTATATTAGGGATGTTCCATAAAGTTGCATTAAGGGAAGACGATACAAATGATCACGTATTACGTTATCCATATCGGTGTATATAAACAAATTCTCCATGTGTTCACTGCCTCACAGTGCACTTCCAAGTATCAATTCAAAAAGCAAAAGACATATCTACCTTCCTAAAGATATAACAACCAAAGAACAAAACTTGAAAAGGAAACGAAGTCAAAGAGAAATCTGAGATGCCCAAAATAGGGAGGAAAATGCTTTATAGTTAGAGAATTTAAACAGAAACCATGAAGATGTATCACTCTATTAATAAGTTAAATGATGCTTAGAAGTCTGACCAATCAGGATGTGTTTCGCTCATATGGTGGCAAGAACTTACTCTGGTAAGTGAAAACTGATATATTTCAACTATGGGTTTGATGCTATCCAGTAATGTTTAAGGCATGTGTCTTTTTCTTGTGACACAAAAATATATGCACAAGAACAATAGTATATAGTCAATAAATATATGTAGGAACACTGCAACTGCCTTATTGTGTAAACAGTATAATAAATTGTGGAATATTTATATCATCAAAAATGCAACAATATAAATTAATGTATTTCTACTAAATGCCAAGCAAGGATGAATCTGGCAAACAAGGTAGAACTTTCGACGCCAGAAGAGAACATGTAAGCCTGAGACATGCCTAAATACTGGCAAAGTCTGCTTCATTAGGTGATAAAGAAATAATCCAATGGACACTTTAAATTTGGAGTACAATTTTGCAATTGAGGGATGCTTCTGGATTTTTTCTGTACCTGTTTTTAGTTTTGAAGCATATCCAGAACCAGTTACCCTCAATATAGTCCACTCCAGACACCCAGACCTTAGAGCTATCAACTCTGTATGCAACTCACCTGCACTTTCCCCTATGAAAATGTTGAAAAATGGCAAGTTCAAAGTACAGAATACTCATTTCTCCAAGGACTTTTGTAATTCTCCTTGAGAGAGCTATAGTCATGGTATTCTGTCAAACATCCTTTATTGGTACTTAGCTGCCTCATTACAAGATCTGCAGAATATACTAAGGATCATTTCCTGTAAAGTATAATCTCCTGACTACAGGCCACACACAAAATTCTACTACAATGTCACTTTCTATAGCTGACTTTCAATTCTACTGTATTAAACTTACTAGAACAATTATTCTGATTTTGTACATGTCACAAACTAAAAATCATACAGCTATTCTTTGTCTAAATATTTAATTTAGTATTTCATAAAAGCATTAATACAATGACTGAAAGGTGATACAATTTCCCTAGGCAAGCGCTATGTTATTTCTCTTCAGTTAAGTTATTCTAAGGTATAAATCTAATTAATTGTTCCATGTACTTTTTATGTATCTAAGAGTACTGTAAATGCCCAACTCTGTCTCAGTAGTGCCCACCTTCCTTATCCCTGTTCACATTCTCTTTTAGAACACATGCATTTTAGTGATACTGTGACCACACTGCAGAGAATTATATTGCAAAACCACAACAGTATAGAGAAAAGAAATTAAAACAAGTCTAGGCTTACTTTACGGACACCTCTGCCAAGTTCTTCTCCATAGTTGGTTCCAAGGATTTCGAAGTGGACATTGGGGTTACCTCCATTTTCTCCAAATTCTAGATCTCCAGTCAGCCCATTAACTCCACCCTAGATGAGGGAATAGATACAGTTAAAAGTTCAGAAAACCCAAACAATTAATAAGTATAAAAGAAGTTATAAGCACTCTCCATTCAGAAAATAAAATTTCAAAGAATATGCTTACTAACAGGCTAATTTTAGTAGATGCACAATACACCCAGGAGTTCTATTACAAGTCATCAGAGGTCACTTAATTCAATCTCATCCTCTTGTCCCCAAAAATAATTTAGGCCCTATGAGCCAATGACTACTCAAAATGGAGCCCAGTTAGAGCTGAGTCTCAGCTCTCCAGTGAAGATACGGCCACCATGTTTTGTGAAGCACAGGGGCATGTCAGCAGAGTATAGCAGTATTCAGGAAACTAAAAGATGCTACTCAACATAATTCCAGTTAATTTTGATCTAAAATTATACCTAGGAATTTTAAAATGGATCACAGAAAACTTTGTAGTTTATTCTTGCCTATAAATTTATATTTCAAGCAATAACAATAATTGAATATGTTGTTTCCAAAGGATCAAATAAAAGATTTTGACCTATTTCATAAGAAATATGGTATTAGCCTGATTTATATATATAGATACATATATATATATATATGTATATATATGAAATAATGTGTGTATATCTATAAATATATCTCAAAATATCATACTGCTTTACATTAATATGCACAACTTTATAATTTACATAATAGTTACGAAAACTCATTTAATAGATATGATAAATTATATATTTATATAAGCAAAGGTAAATTGGGCTAGACAATGTTTTATGGTTTCAACTGTCTTTGCTGGCATTGAGATTCTGGAAATTTCCAGACTCCATCATTTCTTCATTCTTTTTTTTTTGTTGGATATTTTATTTATTTACATTTCAAATGTTAACCCCCTTCCCAGTTTCCCCTCCAGAAAGCCCCTATCCCATTGCCCCTTCCCCTTCTTCTATGAGGGTGCTCCCCTACCCACCATCCACTCCTGCCTCCTGACCCTGGCATTCCTCTACACTGGGACATTGAGCCTTCACTGGACCAAGGGCCTTTCCTCCCATTGATGCCCAACAAGGCCATCTTCTACAACGTATTCACCTGGTCCCAACATGTGTACTCTTTGGTTAGTGGATTAGTCCCTGGGAGCTCTGGGGGTTCTGATTGGTTGACAGTGTTGTTCTTCTTATGGGGTTGCAAACCCCTACAGCTCCTTCAGTCCTTTCTCAAACTCCTCCATTGAGGACCCCATGCTCAGTCCAATGGTTAGCTGTAAACATCTGCCTTTGTATTCATCAGACTCTGGCAGAGCCTCTCAGGAGACAGCTATATCAGGCTCCTCTCAGCAAGTACTTCTTGGCATTAGCAATAGTGTCTGGGTTTGGTGTCTGTATATGGGATGAATTACCAGGTGTGGCAGTCTGTGGATGGCCTTTCCTTCAGTCTCTGCCCCACACTTTATCTCTGTATTTCCTCCTGTGAATATTTTGTTCCCCCTTCTAAGAAGGACTGAAGCATCCAGACTTTGGTCTTCCTTCTTCTTGAGCTTCCGATGATCTGTGAGTTGTATCATGTTTCTTTGCGTTGTGAAGAGATGGCCACATGGGTCATACCTGTTCCTTACTGTTCCTTTACACGTTGCTCAATCGACCTTCACTTTACTTAGGATTTTAAACTTACTGTGTTTTTTAGTCACTTCAGCATTAGTGTATGCTCTGGGACAAACTTTGGCTCTGTAATGACATTTATTTTGACAATAAGTAATCTCAGTTTATGAACTGCTCCAGTTATCACCTCTGCAGTGTTGATGCCTAAACATGTAACACTTGTCTTAACCTGTAACTCCATTTTTGTCTTTCTTGGCTGGTTTTATGTGTCTGCTCCATCTCATACTTCCTCTCTGCCTTCCAGACACTCATGGAATACCTACTTCATAAAAGATTTTCAGATAAATATTGTGGACTTAATGTTTTCAATCTTTATTATGAATTCCTCTTCTCCTTCTTTTTTGTTTCTCACACATCTGACGTCACTGTAAACAGCAAGTGGGACACCTAGCAATGGCAAAAATTATTTTATAAAGGCAGGGTCTTGGTGAGCTGTCACCAGGTGGTCACATGTGTGCTTGGTGGAAATGACCTTGTAAAGAAAAAACCAGGCAGAAATGAGCATGCTGATGGCTAGAAGTCAGGTGTGGGTAACCAGCCAGGATCACCGGCAGGAGCAAGTGCTCTTTATTATGAATTTCAATAAGCAATCTATTTTATTTTTACAGCAGCATAATTTACAGAACATGGCTTTCATTGTTACTTCCTTAATTCAGAGAGGAATTAAAATTATCTAGTTATATCATGGATGAATACGTTGAATTTTATCTGTCTGTGGTCTTTTCACATGAGTTAGCAGTGACAAGCAGAGGACTTCACCAGTGGCCTGGGAATATAACAACTCTGCAGAAACCAACCAACTAGCTCAGGTAGGCTATGGCTGTGCAGGGCCAGGTCCTCCTCTGCAGGAAGCAGCTTCCACTGTATAACTTAATGCATTTACAGAAAACAAGAATCAAATCCATAAATCAGAGGACTTGCACTTAGTTTGCTGTGGCTCTACCTTGCTCACCTTTTTGACTTTGTAATTTATCTTCTTCCTGCTCTATCATTAATGAGCTTTTGACATGCATAATCAGAGGATTCTGCCCTCAGGAAGTTGTCTAGGATGCTCAAGAGGTCAACACTGTAAGCAAATAAGCCCTTTAAACAACATTCTTTGTTATCTCAGCCAGATGTAACCTGATTTTTTTGTTGTTTGTTTTGAGATTCCAGCGCTTTTGAGTTGTGTTTTTCATCTATCTTCTGATTAACCTTGAAAGTAGAGGTTGGAAAAAGCATTCTGACTAGCGATGAATGGTCATTACCTTTGTGTGTTCATGGTTGTATTTATGAATCTTGTGGTGATTCAGAAGATTCTAAACAACATAAGCAAATGGATCATTGATAAAGCACACAGCAAAGTAGCAGCCTATATGTCCTTTACACTCATTGTCAGAACTGCTGCTTAAGGATCTTAAAAATACTGAGTATGTTACTTTGGATTTTATTCTACACACATAATATAGAAATATAATGGGTAACAAATAGAGAAAAAAATAAAAAGGAAAGAAAAATTAAAAGTGGGAAAATAAAAACTTGAGAGATATTTATCACTAAATTTAAATAACAAATTAAATAATAATTTTTCCCACTCCATTAGTTGTCTCTTTTTTAATTGAATATCTTCTTCATTTACATTTCAAAAGTTATACCCTTTTCCATTTTCCCCTCTCCCTATAAACCCCAACCTATCCTCCCAGCCCCTACCTCTAGGAATATGCCCCTCCACCCAACCCACTCCCACCTACCCCCAAGTATCTTGTTCTCCTGTGGCTGCAAAAAATTGAGGGAAAAGACACTAAGGAAATGATTACTCAACAGAATGAAGGATCCTGTTTTCACATCCATTCTGTTAGTTTCTGCCTTTTTATCAGGGAACCGAGTCCACTGGTGTTGAGAAATATTAATGACCAGGAATTGTTAATTCCTGTTAATCTGATGTGGACGGTGGTTGAGTCTGTTTGTGTATGTAAGTTTGTGCTGCTTTGCTGATGTGAGGTTATTTATTTCCTGTAGTTTCTTGGGTATAGCTAGCCTTCTTGGGTTGCAGCTTTTCTTCTAGTATCTTCTGTAGGGCTGGATTTGTAGAAAGATAATGTTTAAATTTGGTTTTGTCATGATATATTTATGTACTCCTGTGGTGATTGAAAGTTTTGCCATTTATATTAGTCTGGGCTGACATTAGTGGTCTCCTGGAGTCTGGGTTATAGGCCCTTCTGGGTTGTAGATTCTCTGATAAGAAGTCAGTTGTGACTTGGATAAGTCTGTCTTTATCTGGCCTTTTTCCCTTGCAACTTTTAATATTCTGTCTTTGTTCTTTACATTGAGTATTTTGATTATGTGGTGAGAGAATTTGCTTTTTTAGTTCAATCTATTTGGTGTTCTGTAATCTTTGTATATGTATACAGGCATATTTGTTTTTTTGGCTGGGAAAATGTTCTATGATTTTTTTTAAAAACATTTTCTGGACCTTGTAAATGGGAATCTTCTTCTATTCCTAGTTTTCTTTTCTTTTCTTTCTCTTTTTTTTTGGGGGGGGGGTTCGAGCCTAGTTTTCTTTATTTGGTCTTTTCATATTGTCCCAGAATTTTTGGATATTTTGCATCATGAACTATTTAGATTTAGCATTTTCTTTTACCAATGTTTCTATTTCTTCAATAATATCCTCTATGTTTAAGATTCTCTCTTCCATCTCCTGTATTCTGTTCTTGTTTCCATAGTTCCTTTTCTCTTCCTTAGGTTTTCTATCTCCAGTCTGTGTTTTCTTTATTGAGTCTATATCTATTATCAATTCTAGGACAGTTTTATTTAGTTCCTTCACCTATTTGATTGTATTTTCCTGCATTTCTTTATGGGATTTATTATTTTCCTCTTTAAAGACATCTATTATCTTTATAACATTGGATTTAAGGTCATCTTCTTGCACTTTAGCTATGGTAGCATATCCAGGTCTTACTGTAGCGAGATATTAGGTTATATTGTCCTGTCTCTTATGGACTGTGTTCTTACACTGTCCTTTAGACAACTGGTTGTTCCTGTTGTTGGCTAGATGTTGCTGATGCCATGAAGACTCTGAGATCCATCGTAAAACCATCAGAATGGTTAACATAAAAAAACAAAACCTCAAATGATAGCACTTGCTAGTGAGGATGTGGATCAAAGAGAATGTGCTTTCATTGCTGGTAAGAGTGCAAACTTTTACAACCACTTTGATAATCAATTTGACAGTTTCTCAAAAAACTGGGAAGAGTTCAACCTTAAGACCCATCTATACCACTCCTGGGTATGTACCCAAAAGATGCCCCACAATATAAGAAGAGTATTTACTCAACTATGTTCATACCAGCTTTATTTGTAATTTCCAGAAACTAGAAACAAAGTAGAACGGATAAAGAAAATGTGGTACATCTACATACTAGAACATTATTTAGCTATTAAAAACAAAGACATCATTAAATTTGCAGCAAAATGGATGGAGCTATAAAATATCTTCCTAAGTGAGGTAACACAGTGTCAGAAAGACATGCATGGTATGTACTCACTTATAAGTGGACATTAACTACAAAGTACAGAATAACCATGCTGCAATCCACAGACCCAAAGAAACTAAATTATAAAGACGGCCCAAAGGAGGAGGCTTGAATCTCACTGAGAAGAAACAAAATAGGCATTAGAGGTGTATGGAGGGTGGGAACTGTTTGAGACAAGGTGTGAGGAGAATAGTGATGGGGATCAGGGACAGGGAGAAGAGGGATGGAAGAGATATGGAGGAGAGAACTGGTAGGGACCATCTCTGTGATTAGCCTGAGACCCAGAATGGGGGAGGTTCCCAGGAGTTTATGGGGTGACCGTAGCTGAAATTCCTAGTACCTGGGATTGTCATAGACACTGACATGGTCACCTCCTGTAGCCAGGTGGAACATCTAGTGGAGAGAGGGGGAGATCAACACACCCACAAAATCTTTTACCTAAAATTTGTACCACCTACAAGATGTACAAGGATAAGATGGAGCATAGATTATAGGAGAAGCCAATCCCTGACACTATTAATGATACTCTGCATGCGTGTAAACAGGAACACAGCATAAATGTCTCCTGAGAAGCTCCATCCAGCAGCTAATGGAAACAGATGGAGAAACCCACAGCTAAACATCAGGTTTAGGGGAACTATATGGAAGAGTAAGGGATGAGATTTTGGGATCTCTGTTCAAGGACACACAAGAAGACCTATAGAGTCAACAAGGGCTAAGAGAAACTGAACCACCAACAAATAGTATGCAAGCATTGGACCTAGATGCTCTTTAAATTTGTAGCAGATGAGCAAGCAGCTTGATCTTTATATGGGTCCCCTAACAGTTTGAGCAGGGAGGAGTATGTCTCTGACTCTGTTCCTGCCATTGGATTCCCTTCCTTGAGCTGGACTGCCTGGCCCCATTTCAGTGGAAGAGAATGCACTTAGTCTTGTTTGAACATGATGGCTTGGTGGTACAAGAGGGATTCCCTTTCTCTAAGGAGAAGGGGAGGGTATAATGAGGGGAGGATTTGTGAAGAAAGAAGGGATTAACAGCTGCAACCAGGATATAAAGTGAATAAGTAAATAAATAAATTAATGAAAAAGGAGAAAAGAATATGATTACTCATATTGACTACATTTTGCATTATTTATGAACTTAAAAACTGGTAGCAGAAAGAAAACATTACATCTCCTTTAGGGATTGTGCGGGGTAGTCTAAGCTCAACTTGACATAGCTACAGTCCTGAGAGGAGGGAAACTCAGTTGAGTTAATGTCTCTATAAGTTTGGGCTATAGGAAAGCCTATTAGGCACGTTCTCAATTAATGATATTTGTGGGAGGGCCCAGTGCATTGTGGGTGGGACCACCCATGGGTTGATGGTCCTGGTTTCCATGAGAAAACAGTCTGAGCAAACCATAAGGAGTAAAGACAGTAAGCAGCACTCCTCCATGGCCTCTGCATCAGTTCCTCCTCCAGGATCATACTCAGTAACATATTATTGTTTTTCCACAGAAACCCAGTATGTTCTTTTTTCCTAAGGATTTATATTTTAAAAGGTTGCAAACAAAATAACCTATATCTCATCTTGCTCAATCCATAAGCCATCGTTTTCTTTTTAAGATACCTCTTTAGAGATTATGCTATTTTAGTTAAGTGACAGTTGTATGTTCTCTTCCATGATCCATGACTTCACCAGTGCTAGGTCATGTTTTCCATGCCAAGCATTATTTCTTTCTTGTTGAGCAGGCGCTACGTCCAATTAAAGATTTGTTCATTATGGTGATTGTGCTACTACTGAATTGTTAGGGATATCATTCCATGCTGGTCTTAGTTCACAATCATCATAGCTTATAGGAGTGTTGGTTGCTTCTCTCCTTTGGAAGCTTGCATTATGGTTTCCCCATTGGGAGCTTGCATTATGGATTTTAAACCATGTAACACATTCATTATTTCACATTCCTAGGTCTCTCTGGCCTTCTTTTCTTGGATTGGACCTCCTCATCTTAAATAACACTATGTTAAGTATGATCGTCAGTAACATATTTCCAGAGCATCTGGCATATCTCCTTATACAAAACTGATCAAACTTGTAATTAGTTTTGATATTTCTATTTTCCTCCCTTATTCTGTAATCTAAAAAGTACAATATATGGCAGCATTTAATCAATACTTAGTGAATGAAAATATTTTACCTTTGGAAACTGGATGCATTTTGATATTTTTAGCATTCAAAAAACTCTTTGTCAAACATCAATATGTTTTAACACTTACCTTTTAACTATCAACCAATATGAGATTATATACTGTTACAGAAACCCCTGCTACACCAACCTTTTCTAGATTTTTAAAATAAGAATTAAAAATAATTGCCATAAGGATTTAAGGAGAAATCAAACCATTTAGCCAATGTGAAAATTCTTGAGCCAGAGAATTTTGACTAGCTTGTATAGAGTACATATAAACTGACTAGTGATTTTTATTTATAATCACAAATTTTCAATATACTATTTTTCATTTGCTCTTTTATTTTTAAACAAAGCTGTAATCATTTCTTTCTAAAACTCAGGTCTGATTTCATCTGAAATATATATTTCATCTTTCATTGATCCATTAAGTAAGTTCCTTTTTGTCATTTTCTTTCCAGATCAGCTAATTCTGTTCATGTGTTCTATGCATTCAGGAAATTAATGAACTCTTGTCATTGTATATATGATAGATTCAGGTAGAGGTGTCAGCAAAAGTGTCTTGCCATCTGTAACATCTTCCTCACAGCTCTCACAGCAAAACCTGTTACTTTTTAGGCCTCTTTTGAGATTCCATAAGGTCCCTCAATATCTTTATAATTGTTTTCTATTTTAAGCCACATCCCAACAGAACCAGCTCTGCTATGGAAATTTGATTGTACAGAGGACATTTGCTTAAAGTACTGTGGAAAAACCATATGAAAGATGCTAGAAGAAGAGAGACTGGGTCAAACAAGAAGTAAAACTGAGAAGCCAACAAATGTGATCTAAGATCAGTTGCATATATCTCAAGATTAAGGAAAGAAAGGGATTATAGCATTTTAGTTTGATAGTTGTAGCCAGTATTTTCCCTGTCTAATTAATTTAAATGGAAATGCAACAAGAAGTTTGTAATTGGACAGGGAAAAGGGAGGTGGAACTAAGAGTTGCAGAGACAGGGAGTGACACAGGTGCAGAGGGAGGCGGAAGAAAGGGGACAAACAGGATGATTCAGATTCTGCATAGTTTTGCATAGTCACAGGTAGCTATAATATCATATAGGGATAGAATAATGGATATAACTTGTCTGATCTAGGTGGGCAGCTTGTATCAGTTGGCTCTGAAATTACTGTGTGGGCATCTTGTGAATTGAGAATTTATTGATATATAAATCTGACTGATTAATTATAAGCTTCTAGAGTTTTGATTTACTGGGTTACTGGAATTTGGGACCACCAACAACAGGGGGTGGATGGCTGAGAATGTACAGGTGGCTCTGAGGCAGGCAAACCAAAGATGGGAAGACCACTGTACAGAGGCTAGCCTAGAGGCAGCAAGAACATGGGTGGAGAGTAGCTGAGTGTAGCTTAGGAACTTGCCATTGGTTTTTCCTGCAACAGATAGTAACCACTTGGTATATAATTCTTTCACAAAGTGGGGAAAGCAGCAAAACAAAAATTGTAAAGACATTCAGCACCATTGCTGTGTGCCTTGGCAGAAATGTTTAGTGAGAATGTTTGTTTCTTTGAAAAACGTAGATGTATTATAAGAATATATTTTCATTTGAATCCCAAGTATGGGATACAGATTGTCTATAGCAGCTGATTATGACTTGCCTAGTGCTCTAGCAGAATTGTGATTTTAACAGCTGCAGATAGTTTCTGCAAGAGTGTGAATTCTAGAAACTCTTCATAGGGTATATAAATGATAGGTCCCCATGAGGCTTTGTTGTTGCTATTGGTGGATTGTTGCTTGTTACTTGTTTGTCGTTGGTTGTGACTCATTAAGTAACCATGCGCAAAGAAGAAACAACCAGAAGAAATTAAATATCATGACGCATGACAGAAAAATTCCGACATGCCTCAAGGAATGCAATGCCCCTAATCAGCAGGAATTATTCTAATGATAACTATGTCCTCTTTCCTCTCTGTCCTTTATTCTTTCCTATCTAGAGTTAGGAGGTTGATGGGACAGAAGAAAAACAGTCACAAAATAGCCAAAAGTCTGGCTATAGGCATGATATGTCCTTCCCATGAAGTTTGAATGTGCGTTGTAATACAACATCCTCTTCTCTATGAGTTTACAATATCCTCTTTCCAATGTGTCTGGGTACCATTACTATCACAGGTCTTAGAGATCAAGCTTGTGTACAGTCAATATTTAGTACTAGGCTATAAGCTTTTGAGTAATATTATGAAAGAGTTTACAGTATGAATTCCATAATATAGACATGTTATCCATATGTTTTATAAACCTCTGCTGAAAAAGTGATAGATGAAATGAATAAAGTATCTTTTTTGTAATCATTTCAATATTAAGAATCTCAATACTATATCTAATCTAGGGTAGAAGCCCTATAGGCACTGGAAGAGTTTTCTGCCTCACAGTAGAGAGCAATAGAAGGGTCAAAACCTAGAGTGTAGTATAATCAGATCCAAAATAGGAACCACAAGTACCCAAGGTTTTATAGCTCCTGGCAAAGAGACACAAGCAAGAGGACTTAACTGACCCAGTATATGAAAGACACACAGTCACATTATGGGAGTCACCAACCAGCTGTGTAGGGAGCTGAAAGTCCATTGAGGGTGTCATAGTTGCCTTAGAGTAAGACCATAGACTGGAGGAGTCACACAACTTCCAGCCCAAGCTACAGACCCATGCAAAAGACTTAAACTAACAGAAGACAGTGTCTAAAACTCATAACAGGACGAAGGATAGAGCTTCAGATCCTACATATCAATTCCATGACATAAAATAATACCTCAATGGTCCTGAGTTAGTAATATCTTAAACATTGTGAAAACCTCCATTGAAAAATGGAATTTTTCAAAAAGATAAGACCCAACAAGCATCTGAGTCAGATGCAGATATTTGCACCCAACCAATAGACAGAATGGTGGCCCATGTGGTTGAATTAGGGAAAAGCTGGAAGAAGCTGAGGAGGAGGGTGACCCTGTAGGAGTGCCGGAAGTCTCAACCAAACTGGACCCCTGAGATCTCTTAAACACTGGACCACCAACCAGGCAGCATATACCAGCTGATATAAGGTCCCAAACACATATACAGCAGAGGACTGCTGTGTCTAACCCTTAAGAGACTGGAGGCCCTAGGGAGTTTAGAGGTCTGGTTGGGTGGGTGGTGGGTGGTGGTGGCATCCTTGTAGAGAGAGGGGTGTGGGGTGGGAAGGAGGAATGGGATGTTGTACAATTGGAAGGTGGACCAGCGGGTGAAGGTACAAATAAATAATTAAATAAGAGACAAAAAATGCAAAAATCTCTACCAACAAACCTACTGTATATATTCAAGTTGGAGCATAAAAACAAAATAATAAAAAAAGGAAAAAAATCCAAATAGTATGCTGTTCCAGGATAGTTCGAGTTCCCCACTAATGACTCCCAAAGAGAATGATTTGCAAAAATTTCCAAAAACAATGAATTTAAAGGAATAAGTACAACTATGTTGAAACAACTCAAGGAGATACAGCTTCATACCAAGCTCACAAAAATGAACTAAATGATGAGGTTAATCCAATATATGAAGATAGAATTCAATAAAGAGATTTATTAAAAAAATCCTAAATTGACTTGAATCTGGAAATGAAACATTCAATATAAGCCAAATTAAAAGCTCATCATAAAAAACAGATTATCCAGAATATATGACAGAATAATTGAACTATTCAGTAAAAAGTCAATGCTAAATTAAACATGTGTGTGTGTGTGTGTGTGTGTGTGTGTGTGTGTGTGTGTGTATTTACAGAACATAAGAGAGTTTTGAGATATGAAATGAGAAGATCTCCTAATTATGGCCATAGATGTTATTGTGAATATTCACTTTATGCCATATGACCTAGCTGCACTACCCCTGGGCTTTTACCCTTAGGCTTATATCCCCTAACAGAGACACACATTTATGTTCATAGCTGCTCTACTCACAGAAGGTAGGAGATAGAACCAACCTGGATATCCATCAACAAAAGAATCAAGGAAGAAAATATGGTACATATACACAATGGAATATTACTCAGGTTAAAAAAAAAGAAATTTGCGGTTGAATAGATGAAATTTAAAGAAAAAAATTTACTGAGTGAAGTGACCCAGGCCTAGAAAGACAGTTCTGCATGTTTTCTCTATGTTTGTTTAACTTGAAGTACAATTAAAAGTCAGAAACTGGTGTTTGGTTGAGAAAATACTTTAAGGGAGGAACAATAGTTGATTAAAACTTTTCAAATAATAATCTTAATATATCTAATTCCTGTAAATATTTTGTATATAAGAGAATGTCATATAAATTACATACTTAGAAGTGGAAGTAAATGCATTTTATCCTAGAAATCGTTTAAGATACTTTAAGAAAGACAAAGTGACAACACTAATTTTATTTGCAAGTGATATTTACATGTATTTGAAAAGCACAAGAAAAGTGTGAGAAGCTGTTTTTAAAGTTTTCATATAGGTCTAAAAGAAAATAAATATCAATAACTTCCTTACCTTATCCCATTCATAATAATATGTGTGTGTACACATATACAGCAATACACATATACAGCACACATATATTTATATACACACATACAACACACATAGAAACATTCACACATATATAAACAATATATGTATATATAACACATATATGAAACTTATACAAATACCACATATACTTACAACACATACATCAATACAATATGTACAGACAACATAGTCATAGACCCACATATAATATATGTTCATGCAACATACATATATGAATACATAAAGCACATATATTCATGCACTTAAACACAGATACATATGTAGGACATTAGTAATATACTTTAGGACCAAATGCAGTGGAAAAACAGAAGAATGTAAATCTTTTAGGATGATAAAAAGAGGACAATATAGATGATAGAAGCTCAATATTTAAAATTACAATTCTTTTAAAGATCTATACAAAAATAGTGTATACAACAATATAGTTGCTAGTACTATACATTTCGAGTTTGTGGGAGAGAGGGATTTCTTACTTTACTTCCCATTTGTTGAACATCTGATTTACTTGTTGTATTATATTACCACTTCCCACAACTCATTTTAGAGCTAAAATCTGAGTCTCTGAGAACAGTAACCTTCCATTGCACTGGGAACTTATACTACAGTTGTCAGCTGCACCATATTCCAAAGCCTTTGTTTCATCCTGGTATTAGTAATACAACTAATTAAGAGCCAGAAATTCATTCTTATTCTTTTCTGCACTTTTTGTGGCTTGAATAAAATGAACCAATATTTTATATCTGTGTAAAGTGTATATATCATGCCTTTAACATAGATGTGTTTTACATGACTATAAATCTAATGTTGTCACTAGAATATTAACAGCACAATAAAAATTCAGAAATCTGTGTTGTATGCATACTGCCTTTCTCACTTTAGGTTTTGCTTTTCCTTTCCTTCCCCTTTGGTTCCACATATGAATAGGCTGCTAGGAAAGTCAACATTACACCTGAACATTTAATGCTAACGGGGGAATGTCTGCAGCTCCCATGGGTGACAATGTTCTTCAGCCCTTATTCTCAACCTCTAACAGGCTTACCTAATCCCTGGGCTTTGGCCACCTCTGGTGGCCCTGCCAATACCACTCTTCTCTCTTGAGTTGCCCTATGATTCCAACATACTCTCACAGTGCTTCGTTGGGTGCAGTCTCATCATTCCCAACATTTGATAGAATGACCCAAAACACTTCTATTGGGAGGGTAAAACAAATACAACTCTATCCTCTTAAGGTCAGTTTAAACCAATGATTCTCAACATGTGAATCAAGACAGCTTAGGGAAGGCATATCAGATATCCTCCATTGCAGATATTGCCATTACGATCCATAAAAGTAACAAAATTACATTTATGAACTAGCAGTGAAATAATTTTATGGTTGGGGTCACCCCAGCATGAAAAACTGTATTAAAGGCTCACAGAATTAGGGAGGTTGCGAACTACTGATTAAACTGTCAGGTAAAAATGTAATATGGCATCATGTCATTATAATTCAGAATAAGTTTTCCAGACATGGGATTTATATACTCCATTTGAATATGAGATGCATATCTTCAGGGTATTATGCAATAACCATTCAAGATAGTATTTCATAATTATTATATTAAGTAATTACTTCAATTCTAAAGCACAACATCAGATCGTTTTATATATCAAACTGGTACTTGTGAAACATCTATATGCTTATGGTGTCTCTTTCCTTCCTACTGTAGTTTCACTGAGTGAGTATTTCCTAGGTAACCCCTTAGGCCACTGTTCTCTTTTGAGAGAAAGCTTTGGGAGAACAGATAGATGCAGGTTCCTGTGTCCTCTCCAAATCACGCATTAATAAATTGGCAGATCAGACTCATGTTCAACAACCTCCCTTGGATTCACACCTGCCAGCTCTCTACAGAGATAGTGCTGGGAGATTTTGGCAACACCTTAATTTCAATTTGTTTTATTCATTCTCCATTGAAAAAAGGTTCCTCTGCCAGTGTGTTCAACATATCTCATTCTTAAACACTTTGGTTGTTAGCCTAAATTCTCAGCAAAGTGATTCTTCATAAAACAGAAACAGTACCAACATCAACATCAGTCTATGTTCCATTGAAAAATCACATCCCTTCACTTCCTGTTCTTCGGGCATCCATTTTACACACAATGTGAAAATTTTCCTAGACATTTCACTGCCTTTTCTAAATGTGTGCATATTTCAAGTGACTAGCCATTTTTCTTTTGTTTCACGAAAGAAAGGCAAGCATATGAGAGAAGAAAGAGGGTGAGGAAGGTAAACAGCATAAACCTCCTCACTGCTCTCTCCTGTGTAAAGGGTACAAGAGAAAATTGTTTGTTTTATTAATCATTCCATTTTAAATCAAAGAAGCTGTGCAAGACAAACGAAGGATGCCAGCAAGGACGACATGACAAAGAGGCTAATCAACTGCAGAGTGCTTATACCACTGAGAAGAGACAAATGACACAAACAGTCTTCTGGGGATGGAGCAGGTAGCTCAGCAGAGTCAGGTCACCCTGGCATGCCACATACTGCCAGCGAAGTACCCAGTTGGTACCCAAAATTGTTCACAGTACAGTAGCGTGTTAACTGTTTATAAATCGTGTTTATAATAGAAGATAAATGTCCTGGCATTCAATGGCTTATCTTGTATTACTCAAATGAGAAACCATGAAGCCTATTGTGAATGTTTTCAGTGGATGGTGTGGTCGATAAATCAAAAGACAAAGGAACAAC
Organism: Apodemus sylvaticus; assembly: GCF_947179515.1. Lineage (NCBI taxonomy): Eukaryota > Metazoa > Chordata > Mammalia > Rodentia > Muridae > Apodemus > Apodemus sylvaticus. The sequence goes on along the minus strand of NC_067473.1, from coordinate 90,591,109 downwards.
ATTTTGTGACTTGTAACACACACCATAAAACCTTGTTTCTTTACCCTAAAGGCACAACCATAGCAATTTAAATTTCACACCCTCCAGTTCTCTTCTTGCATAATTTATCTTATAAATACGCCCTCCCTTTTCTATATATCTTTGTCTTTTATAAATATTGCATTCCTCCATTTTCTGATCTGAGTTTGCAGCACTGTCAGTGAAAGAGGAAACAAACTTGTAAAAGATACCTAGCCACACACCCATCTGCCTTCTCACCCAGCTTTGCATACCAATGCAGAGCAGGGCCCTGCTGCCCGTGAATAGTTACCTTCTTGATGGTCTCCAGCATGGACCGCCCTCCTTGCCAGGGCTTGGAGTTTTTCCTGATGCAGGACAAGCTCGCCATGCTGTGCCACTTACGGTCCTCCAGCTTCTTATGGAAGGCGTTTGCAAGCAGAAGCACCGTGTCATAGATGTAAAGGTTAGAAATCTGAAAAAACATTAGACAGGAGTCATCAGACCCTCCACTTGAGCCATCCTTATGGAGTTAAGACAGCTTGGCAGCTCCCTCTTGCCATCCGTGCAGGCTTCACTGAGTTGCTTACTAGGCAGGGCATTTTTATTTTCATTCCTTAGCTAGTTTTAACACTGAGAACAAAGTCTATCTGATTGTATACCTCAATTGCTTTTCTGGCTTATTTGGGTATGAAAAAGAAGATTTAAAAAGAGTAGCTTTGACAGAGGCAAGGCTACTGTTAGTATTAGTCCTTAGAATGCCCTGGCCCTTATTTCTCTCAGAAGAGTCAGACATCCTAAGACACTCAAATAGAAAGGGACCCTGAGTAGTAAAAGTTTCTCAGTATGTCAAGTTTCTGTATTTTGGTTTTTCATATGGATTCAACTATCAATGTTGTTTCAAACTTGATATTATACAAATGTCATAGGATCCAAAGTGGGAAGCTGTCATTTTTGTGTGTCTGTAGAGAACTCTGTAATGAGGAAGGAGAGTTACCAGAAGTATGACTAGGTGCATACAAAAGACTGTGGGGATACACAAACACCACTATCAACTGACAAGACAGATGCGACAATCAGCCTGTGCACATGGGCTTATGGTAACTTTTTGTCTATAGTAACCATGCTTTCTATACGGGTAGCTAACTGAATTACCGTTGAGTGTTTCCTCAAGATCTATTGCAATCCTTAAATAACTCTTGCTAGGGTGACCATCCACACTATCAATTATTTACCAATGTTGCCTAGTTTTTAAGAGGAGATTAGAATTTATCTAGGATCCATGACCACAGACAGGGGTAAGAGGTCAGCAAAAGTCACCAACCATCACTTTATTGCCTCTCGGAAGGAAAACGTAACATAAAATAAAGCTGAGCAAGAGAGGTATTGATAGAAACTCATTTTCACCTTGAAGCACTCTGGCTTTCTTAGGTTTTCAAGTGTCACATTTTCACAGTTTTTCCTGCAAACCAAGGAGAGGCTATGCAGATTGTCAGTGATTGTAATTAATCAAGAAGGAAATTCACAATGTCCTCTCCACATATTACAGAATGCTGCGGAGATCCAGCCACGGGGATAATTAGAGTTTGATGCTATGCATAGCAGTTAGACGGAATGTCCCAACAAATACCTTGTGGGTTTTGTTTCACATTTCAGAGACTCTTTAATCATCCAGGATTGATAGAAATCATTTTATGTGCAAATTTATAGAAGAGGCACACTAGTAGATATGGGAATTTCCTTGAAGGGTTATTGAAGATACTTATGTATGCCGTGAGACTAAAGTAATTTTTGTACGGAAAAAATTTTGTACGGGTGAGCTGTTGTTACTATTACCCAAAAGAGGTAACTGTTGGAGGAACTAGGTTAGACTGAAAGAGATCTACTATGAATGAAGTGTGAGATCTGAAGGTAAAAGTAGCCCATGAATTCACATCAAGATGAGTGCAAGGATCCAATAGAAAAGTGAAAGACAAATGGAAGATGAATGGGTCATACCTAAAAACCCACAACAGAATTCTCAAAATGACGTGAATGATGTGCCCTACCTAGCCTTTCTAGAACTAATCCTCACACCTGCTTCCCAGCCTTTCTTGGATCACTCCTCACACCTATTTCCCACCTGTCCTAGATCACTCCTCACACCTGCTTCCCACCTGTCCTGGATCACTCCTCACACCTGCTTCCCACCTGTCCTGGATCACTCCTCACACCTGCTTCCCACCTGTCCTGGATCACTCTTCACACCTGCTTCCCACCTGTCCTAGATCACTCCTCACACCTGCTTCCTACCTGTCCTGGATCACTCCTCACACCTGCTTGCCAGCCTGTCCTGGATCACTCCTCACACCTGTCTCACAGCCAGTCCTGGATCACTCCTCACACCTGCTTCCCACATGTCCTGTATCACTCCTCACACCTGCTACCCACCTGCCCTGGATCACTCCTCACACCTGCTTCCCAGCCTTTCTTGGATCACTCCTCACACCTATTTCCCACCTGTCCTAGATCACTCCTCACACCTGCTTCCCACCTGTCCAGGATCATTCCTCACACCTACTTCCCACCTGTCCTGGATCATTCCTCACACCTGCTTCCTCCACATTCATCCATATTTTGAACCTCCCTTTGCTTTGCATGGGATAGCCTGACAGAATCCCTCCATGTGTCTGTTTTTTTTCCCGTCCAAATAGCTAACTTTGATCACATTCTGTCACAGGTTACACTGTATGAGACCCCTTCCCTGATACTCCTTCCTTCTGCCTGATGACCTAGACAGTTCTTGAAATGGCAATTTATTTCATGAGCGTTTCATAGAGGAATGCAAAGCATACCTAATCCCAGTAATGCTTCACTCTTTTTTATCCCCTTTCTACCCTGACCAACAAGCCCCTCACTGTTCCCAATTGACCATGCCATTTCATGTATTTTGCTTCTTTGATCCGTTGTGTTTAAAGAGGGCCACTCTCCCATACATTGGATGAAGGTATCCATTGAATCAGAAGTAGCTGTTTCATTCCTCAAAGACAATGACTTCTCCTCCACTAAAGCCCTTGACAATCATCCTTTCTGTGGCTACAAGATCACTCAATTCCCTCCATTGAAAATCACTGTACTGTTAAGGATTTTAAAATATAATGAATGAAGATGCATGATGTATATCCTCATTTTTTTTACTTTGTTGTGTTTCTGTCTTCTTTTTTACATCTCCTCTTGACTTACCAAACAGTCTGGAACATATTTAGTTTTTAATACACAATTGCCAAAATAAGTCAAAGAATGGGACAAATGGAGAAAAGAACGTCAAGTTGAAAGTCAGGTGATTATGATTACAACAGAAATTAAGACATAAGGAGTTTGGGCTTTGTTTTTTCATACCCAAATAGTTCAGAGAGTCTTTTTCTTCATACCTAATGTGTTTTCTGAGCACCTGTGCTCACTGTAAAGGCAAATGCATTGAGCCTGTCACATGAGAGATGTTTTTGCTACCTGCCTTCTTCCCTGCATTTGTCCCCATTGCTAACAGCCCAGTCAGAATGCTAGGCGGACTTTTTCTGAGCTGTTAGAGTTCTCCTATTCTATTACTTCTTCCTTAAGCAGGTTCTCATTCTCCTTTGAAGTTCAAGTTTGCTCATCTCCTTTTCAACACCATCTATTGACCTTATGGTCACTGCCTTCATGAGGTCTTTGACTCCTCCCACACAGTGATGCCAAGCCATCTGTTTCAGTATGAACAAAGCTGCAAATCTGGTTTCAAGTTTTATACACACTTTCATCCCTTACACAGGAATAGCTGTCTGAAAATCTGAACATGCTTCCGTCTCTTACAATCTTGCACTCCAGCATCCATTCTCCCATAACTGATCCACGTTCCTGACATCACACTCATTCTCTGACACCAGCAAACCTCCAGGAACCATCTGCCACTTGCCCTGTGATACCCTCTGTCCTTCTGTTGATCACCGCCAGGTACAGTTTCTAGGCTGCCTGCCATGCTAGACCTCTTCCTTTGTCTGTCTCCCATTTCTTCTTTCTGTAAAAAGTTTAGTAACTAAAACTGACACATTAATGCAGAAGTAAGCTGACTAGGAGATAGGAGTGGGAGACGGTCTCTCTCTTGATCTTGGCAAAGTGCTTCTGACACAGAGTCCAAGAGTGTATTAAAGTGGTTCACAGCAGATTTGACTTGCACTGTGATCATATTGAATTTGCCTTCAAAGTAACGATTTTGAGCAGCTGTCAGACCAAGGCTCTTCCACCTAGATTTTATGTAATTGATTGCGGAACTACTTGATTTCTGTGGAATTTCAATCTTAAGGATTATTGCAAGTCAAAACTAACAGTTTTGACCTTGATTATGTAATGCTACATAATCTTTCCCCTCATAGGTTCATGTCTTTTACAATTTTGATCAATTGGAAATTGACACATGCAGAATTAGGTTGGAGGACAGAAATTTGTGAATGACCATGCAGAGGATATTTATCTGAGCATGGTGGAAGGTTATGACCTTTAAAGAATAGCTGGTGGTGTATTCAGTGCCCCAGAATGAATTTAAATTACATTCTAGGTATATCAAATCTTTAAAGATTTGATTGGCATATCTAGGTGATTCAGTTTTTTCCTTTTTATGTGTTTATTTTTAACCTTATAAATATGTTTTATTAATTATTTTCATATACTCCATATTTTATTCCCCACCCCACCAAGCCCTGTCTACCCTCTGACTGTTCCACATCCAATACCTCGTCCCCTTCTCCTGTCCCCACGTGCATCTCCCTACTCCCCACCCCACCTGACCTCTAAACTTCCTGGGGCCTCCAGTCTCTTGAGGGCTAGGTGCATGACCTCTGAATGAACACAGACCGGCAGTCCTCTATTGTATGTGTGCTAGGGGCCTCATATCAGTTGGTGTATGCTGCCTGTTTGGTGGTTCAGTGTTTGAGATATCTCAGGGGTCCAGATTAAATGAGACTGTTGGTCCTCCTAAAGAGTTGTCCTCAGCTTCATTCAGCTTTTCCTAATTCAACAGCAGGGGTCAGCTGATTCTGTCCACAGGTTAGGTACAGAGATCTGCATCTGACTCTTTCTTGCTAGTCTCAGTAATAGTGTCAGGCCTTGGACCTCCCCTTGGGCTGGATCCCACTTTGAGCCTGTCACTGGACCATTGATTCCTCAGGCTCCTCTCCATTTCCATCCCTGGAATTCTTTCAGACAGGAACAATTATGGGTCAGAGTTACGATTGTGGAATGGCCCCCCTCTCCCTTATTTGGAGCCCTGCTGGAAGTGGGTTCTTTAAATTCCCTCTCCCTACTGTCAGGCATTTCTTGTAAGGTCCCTTCCTTTTAGTTCTTTGAGTCTCTCACCTCCCAGGTCTCTGGTGCATTCTGGAGGTTCCCCAAAACCTCCTATCTCCTGAGGTTGCCTGTTTCCATTCTTTCTCCTGGCCCTTAGGACTTCAGTCCTTTTCCCTCCCCCAATGTCAGATCAAGTTCCCTTCTCCCCACTCTCCCCCTGTCCTCAGCCTCATCTACTTTTCCTTCCAGATTTCTCCCTCCCTCCTCAATTGTGATTACTGTCATCTCCCTCCCAAGTGGGACTGAGATGTCCTCACTTGGGCACTTCAGTTTGTTGACCTGTGTGAGTTCTGTGGACTATATCTTGGGTATTCTTTCTTTCTTTCTTTCTTTCTTTCTTTCTTTCTTTCTTTCTTTCTTTCTTTCTTTCTTTCTTTCTTTCTTTCTTTCTTCTCTCTCTCTCTCTCTCTCTCTCTCTCTCTCTCTCTTTCTTTCTTTCTTTCTTTCTTTCTTTCTTTCTTTCTTTCTTTCTGTCTTTCTTTGTGAGTACATACCATGCATGTCTTTTGTGTCTGAGTTACCTCACTAAAGATGATATTTCCTAGTTCTATTCATTTGCCTGAAAAGCTCAGGATGTCCTCTGACTTAATAGTTGCATAGTATTCCATTGTGTGAATGAGCCACATTTTCCGTATCCATTCTTCTGTCGTGGGACATCTAGGTTGTTTCCAGTTTCTGGCTATCACAAATAAGGCTACTATGAATATAGTGGAACACATACCCCTGTGACATGGTGGGACATCTTTTGGGTTTATTCCCAATCATGGTATAACTGGGTCATCAGTAAGATCTATTTCTAATTTTCAAAGGAACCTCAAGATTGATTTCCAGAGTGGTTGTACCAGTTTGCAATCCCACCAGCAATGGAGGAGTGTTCCTCTTTTTCCATGTCCTCTCCAACATGTGTTGTCACCTGAGGTTTTGATCTTAGATATTCTGATTGGTGTAAGGTGGAATCTTGGGGTTATTTTGATTTTCATTTCTCTGATCACTCAGGACTTTGAACATTTTTTTAGGTGCTTCTCAGCCATTTGTGATTCCTCAGCTATGAATTCTTGGTTTCATTCTATTACCCATTTTTGGAATTCTTTTTGTGATTATCTTCTTGAGTTCTTTACAAATTTTGGTTATTAGCCTTCTATCAGATGTGGGGTTAGTGAAGATTTTTTCCCCTTCTGTAGGTTACTCATTTGCCTTATTGACTACGTCCTTTGCCTTACTGAAGTGTTCCAGTTTCATGAGATTCCATTTATCAATTCTTGATCATTGAGCCACTGGAATTTTATTTAGGAAGTTTCCCCCTGTGGTAATGAGTTTAAGGATCTTTCCCACTTTCTCTTCCATTAGATTTAGTGTATCTGGTTTTATGTTGAGGTACTTGATCCACTTGGACTTGAGCTTTGTGCTAGGTGACAAATATGGGACTATTTTCATTTTTATACATACAGACAGCCAGTTAGGGCAGCACTATTTATTGAAGATGCTTTCTTTTTTCCATTGTATATTGTTGGCTCCTTCGTCAAAGATCAAGTATCCATAGTGTGTGGTTTTATTTTTGGGTCTTCAATTCTATTCCATTGATCGATGTGTCTGTTTCTGTACCCAATACAATGCAGGTATTTTTTTTTTTTAATCACTATTGTTCTGTAGTAAAGCTTGAGGTCAGGGATGGTGATTTCCCCAGACATCTTTTGATTGCTAAGAATTGTTTTTGCTATTTTGGGTTTTTTCCCTTTCCAGATGAATTTGAGAATTGCTTTCCATTCTTTGAAAAATTGTGTTGGGATTTTGATGGGGTTTGCATTGAATTTATAGATTTCCTTTGGTAGGATGGCCATTTTTTACTATGTTAATTCTACCAATCCATGAACAAGGGAGATCTCTCCATTTTCTAAGATCTTTGATTTCTTTCTTGAGAGACCTAAAGTTACTGCCATACAGCTCTTTCTCTTTCTTGGTTAGAGTTGCCGCAAGATATTTTATATTATTTGTGGCTATCATGAAGGGAGTTGTTTCCCTAATTTCTTTCTCAGCCTGTTTGTATAAAGGAATGCTACTGATTTTTTTGAGTTAATTTTATATCCAGCTATTTTGTTGAAGTTGTTTATCAGCTAGAGAAGTTCTCTGGTAGAATTTTTGGAGTCACTTATGTATACTATCATATCATCTGCAAATAGTGATACCTTTATTTCTTTTTTGCTTATTTGTATCCCTATGATCTCTTTTTGTGGTCTTATTGTTCTAGCTAGTTCTTCGAGTACTATGTTGAATAGATATGGGGAGAGTGGGCATCTTTGTCTTGTCCACAATTTCAGTGGAATTGCCTCAAGTATGTCTCCATTTAATTTGATATTGGCTGTTGTTTTGCAGTAAATTGCTTTTATTATATTTAGGTATGAGCCTTGAATTTCTGCTCTCTCCAGTACTTTTAACATGAAAGGTTGTCATATTTTGTGAAATGCTTTTTTTTTTTTGCATCTAAGGAGATGATTGTGTGATTTATCTTCTTTGAGTTTGTCTATATAGTGAATTATGTTAATAGATTTTCTCATATTAAAACAACCTTGCATCCCTGGGATGAAGCCTACTTGATCATGGTGAATGATAGTTTTGATGTATTATTGGATTTGGTTTGCAGGAATTTTATTGAGTATTTTGCACTGATATTCATAAGCAAGATCTGTACGAAGTTCTCTTTTTTTTTTTTTTTTTTGGTTGGGTCCTTGTGTGCTTTAGGTATCAGAGTAATTGTGACTTCATAGAATGAGTTAGGTAGTGTTCTTCCTCTTTCTATTTTATGGAATAGTTTGAGGAAAATTGGTATTAGGCCTTCTTTGAAGGTCTGGTAGAATTCTGCACTAAATCTATCTGCTCCTGGACTTTTTTTGGTTGGGAAGTTTTTAATGACTTCTATTTTCTTGTGTGATATAAGCCTGTTTAGATAGTTTACCTTCTCTTGATTTAACTTTGGTATGTGGCATCTGTCTAGAAAATCATCCATTTCTTCTAGATTTTCCAGTTTTATTGAGTATAGGCTTTTATAGTAGGATTTGATGATTTTTTTTAAATTTCCTCTGTTTCTGTTGTTATGTCTCCTTTTTGGTTTCTCATTTTCTTAATTTGGATAGTGCCTCTGAGTCCTTTAGTTAGTTTGGCTAGGGGTTTATATATCTTGTTTATTCTCTCAGAGAACCAGCTTCTGGTTTTATTGATTCTTTGTATTATTTTCTTTGTTTCGATTTGGATAATTTCGGGTCTGATTTTGATTATTTCTTGCCTTCTACTCCTCTTGGGTGAGTTTTCTTCTTGTTTTTCTAGAGATTTCAGGTGTCCTGTTATTTCAGGTCCTTTGAGCTGAGAATCTTCGTTCTCCTCCATTCTGATTATTCTTAGATTTGGTCTTTTCATTGTGTCCTGAATTTCCTGGATGTTTTGGGTAAGGAGATTTTTATGTTTTGAATTTTCTTTGGCAGTTGTGTCAATCTCTTCTATGATATCTTCTACATCTGAAATTATCTCTTCTATCTCTTGTATTCTGTTGGTGATACTTGCATCTGTTCCTGACCTCTTCCCTAGGTTTTCCATTTCCAGCTTTGCCTTCATTTGTGTCTCCTTTATTGTTTCCACTTTCAAGTCTTGGATCACTTTATTGAATTCCCTCATCTGTTTACTTGTTTTCCTGTATTTCTTTCAGTGAGTTATTTACATCTTCCTTAAAGCACTCTATTTTCTTCATGAGACAAGATTTTAGGATAGGTACCAGATTTTCAGGTATATAGCTGTATTCAGTGTTTGCTGTTGTGGGAAAACTGGATTCTGATGTTGGCCCTGTATTTTGGCTTCTGTTGTTTATGGTCTTCTACTTGCCTTTCACCATCTGGATATCCCTGATTTTTGTTGGTCTGGTGACTGTCTGGAGAATGCCTCTTTTGTCCCAGGGTTGTTTCAGGTCTCTGCCTAGGCCTGCAACCTTGAATGTAGTGGACTACCTGTGAGGTTTTCCAACTGGGGCCTCTTCACAGTGCCAGAGAAGCTGCTGATCTGTTGCCCTGGCTACAGTAGATCTCCTGGGAGGCCTTCAGAGTTGGCTCTTTAGTGGAGCAGTCAAGCTGTTGTTCAACTGCTCTGCAGCTGATCCTCAACTGCTCAGAGTGCAGTGGATCCTCAACTTCTCTGGGTGCTGCTGGTCCTCAACTGTTCTGAGTGCAGCGGGTCCTCAGCTACTCTGAGTGCAGCAGGTCCTAAACTACTCTGAATGCATCAGATCCTCCTAGCCAAGAGTCTGCCCCAGCAGAAAGGATCTGGTGGAAAGGGCAGATGGGTGGGAGGGGAGTGGTACTCATAGGGTGGGAGTTTTGGTGGGGGTTTTGGTGGGTCCCAAGTCCACTGAACTTCCAGCAGCAGCTCTGGGACTCCAGAGGCGGGGGGGGGGGGTGAGGGGGTTCTTGTGAACTGCTCTGAGTATAGCGAGTCCTCTGAGATGGGTCAGGATATTGTGTCTTCAAGTGAGTAGACTAGCTAGTAGTTTGCTCCAGCAGGAAGGATTGTGATTCAGAAAAAAATAGTTTGGTTGACAGATTACTTGAAATGTTTTAGTTTTAAAACACATAAAATCTCTGATGTTATAATCTTTAAAGTAACTATATAATAGCAATTTTAGTATTTGAATTTTTTCCTATTGACAAAATGTATTGACATTTTATTCTTTGGATTGAGAATGCCTGAGTGGTATGTACCTTGCTGGACTTTTTCAACATCTTTCCTAAGGAGTTCTGAAGAAAATTGCTAAATATTATATAAGCTTGGTTTGTAATGCATAACACTGGTAGTCCTCCAATATAGTAAACATAAAATACTATTTGAAAGGTTTATTTTGACTTTGATTTTTTTAAAAAAAAAAACAGATATGTTTTCTTATATTAAGGACTTAAAAACTTACTAACATATTTTACAACTTATATAAATATGTGTAGTATTGCTAACTACTATTATTTAGTATATTAATCTAAAAAAAACTGTTCTCTTTTGTCTTGAAGATTGTAATAGTACATCGATCTCTGGGACTTTGAATCTGCTTCCCGTGCTTTCCCTTTTACTTTATAATTTATATTAGTCTTATTGTCATCATATCTGCTAGTTCACTGATTGCTCCGGACAGTTATTTAGCAAGCCTGGTTTAAGCATGGATGTATACCCTTCAAATCTTCAAAGCGAAGCTGGGCATGGAAGCACAAGCCTTTAATCCCCAGACTTGGAAGACAAGGCAAGCTGAGTCTACCGAGTGAGTTCTGGGCTAGCCAAGACTACATAGAAAAACCTGTGTCAAAAAAACCCACAAAACAACAACAAATTTCGAACCTTAGTGTTTTCTAACCCACCCATTTACATTCTATAATGAGTTTTGCTTGTACAAGGCCAGCTTTGTCCCTTTAAATTGCATTCATGGTCTTAACCTTACCAACAACCTAACACATGGAAGACAGGTTTTTCTGGGAAAAAATGTGGAGACTTCTTTTTTCTCTCCATTGTACCCAAACTAACAATACTGTTCATTGTTACTGATGATACAACTTCAGCCAATGCTTTTATTTATTTATTTATTTATTTTTGGTTTTTCGAGACGGGGTTTCTCTGTGTAGCCCTAGCTGTCCTGGAGCTCACTCTGTAGACAAGGTTGGCCTCGAACTCAGAAATCCACCTGCCTCTGCCTCCCAAGTGCTGGGATTACAGGCATGCACCACCACGCCTGGTAGTTATTTGCTTTTTGATTTCTAATTTAAAATTTATGAAATTTGTTTTCAGGGATCTCCAAACCTGCCTCCTCTTTCTTAATACATTGAAAAGGCAATGGCTTGGAGTCCATGGTCAGGTCCATGGTTCCTCATCTTCTCACAGCACATAAGTCCACTTGATGTTAGAATTAAATTTATAGCCTTGGGGTACATCTGACCACTATTTGCATATTTGCATTCATAGGCATTGCTTTTAACTGGGCACCCCAGAATGCTAAGATAAAAGTCCATCTGTGGTCTAACTCCATGAGTTCTTTGAATATTTTGGATATTATTCCTCTGTCAGATTTAGGGTTAGTAAAGATCTTTTCCCAGTTTATTGGTTGCTGTTTTGTCCTATGGACAGTGTTCTTTGCCTTACAAAAACATTGAAATTTTATGAGGTCCCATTTGTCAATTCTTGATCTTAGAGCATAAGCTATTGGTGTTCTGTTCAGGAAAATATCTCCTGTGCCCATGTGCTCAAGGCTCTTCTCCAGGTTCTTTTCTAGTAGTTTGAGTGTGTCTAGTTTTATGTGGAGGTCCTTGATCCACTTAGACTTGAGCTTAGTACAAGGAGATAAGAATGGATCGAAGTGCATTCTTCTGCATGCTGACCTTTAGTTGAACCAGCACCATTTGTTGAAAAGGCTATCCTTTTTACACTGGATGGTTTGAGCTCCTTTGACAAAGATCAAGTGACCAGAGGTGTATGGGCTCATTTCTGGGTTTTCAGTTTTAATCCATTCATCTACCTGCCTGTCACTGTACCAATACCATGCATTTTTTAACACTATCGCTCTGTAGTACTGCTTGAGGTCTGGGAGAGTGATTCCCCCAGAAGTTCTCTTACTGTTGAGAATAGTTTTCAGCTATCCCTGTTTTTTGTTATTCCAGATGAATTTGAGAATTGTTCTTTCTAACTCTATGAATAATTGAGTTGAGATTTTGCAAATCAAAACAACCCTGAGATTTCACCTTATACAAGTCAGAATGGCTAAGATTAAAAACTCAGGAGACAGCAGGTGCTGGTGAGGATGTAGACAAAGAGGAATATTCCTCCACAGCTGGTGGAATTGCAAAGTGGTACCACCACTCTGGAAATCATTCTGGCTGTTCCTCAGAAAACTGGGCATGGTACTACCGGAGGACCCTGCTATACCACTCCTGGGCATATATCCAGAGGATTCTCCCACATGTAATAAGGACACTTGCTCCACTATGTTCATAGCAGCCCTATTTATAATAGTCAGAAAGTGGAAAGAACCCAGATGTCCTCAGTGGAGGAATGGATACAGAATATGTGGTATATTTACACTATGGAATACTACTCAGCTATTAAAAACAATGAATTCATGAAATTCTTACGCAAATGGGTGGAACTGGAAAATATCATCCTAAGTGAGGTAACCCAATCACAAAAGAACACATATGGTATGCACTCACTGATAATTGGATATTAGCCCAGAAGCTTGGAATATGAAAGATAAAATTCACATATCAAATGATGTCCAAGAAGAAAGAAGGACAGGCCCCTGGTCTTGGAAAGGCTCAATGCAGCAGAGTAGGGGAATACCAGGACAGGGAAGCAGAAGGGGCCTGATTGGGCAACAGGGGGAGGGAAGAGGGCTTATAGGACTTTGGGGAAGAGGAACCAGGAAAGGGAAAATCATTTGAAATGTAAATAAATAATATATCTAATTTAAAAAAAAAGTCTATCCGAGGTCCCACTCACCTGCTTTGCTTCACAGACCTGAACTGGGCAGACGCCTTTTCCTAAGAAGCTCTCTACTCCTCAACTACCAGGCAGGGAGAAGTCAGTGAGAATTTATTGCAGAGGACCATTTGATTTAGGTGCTTTCTCTAACTAGAATGAGGTAAAGCTTTAAACCTAGGAAGGGTTGAGTACTGAGTACTCTGTTTGTAGTGGAATACTTAAAATTCAAGAGCTCTGAGCACATTCTCTTAATTATGTAAATCTTCCCATAGAAAAAGTTTCTGTCAGTTCTCATTTTCACATAGTAAATATTTAGTATAATCCTATCATACATAAGAGGTAAGCTAATATGAAACAAACAATTTCTAAAAACAAATAACCCTAATTGTTTTGATCTCTTTCATTTGTAGATTTGAAAACAAAAGGAAGAAATTATAAGACGGGGTGGTGGGTCTACACAACCCCTCTTCATCCCCGAAGTATGAGGGTGGACACAGAGAGAAAAAGCTTCTTATGTGGTTATCTAAATCAACAGTTACACTGTTAAACCAATATACTTTGATGATCTCTGCTTTCCACAAATGTCAGTTATTGGTGTTCCTAAGTGTGTTTATATTTCTTGATACTTCTTGTGATGTGAACAGATTTAACATTTCACAATTTTCTAAGTGAAACGTACTTTATATTTTCCTTCATTTAGATTCCTGTCATTTACATGTTATCCTCATAATCAGTTATGATGTAAAGAATCCATCATAAACATAAATTGAAAAGCAACAGTAGCACTTGGTAAGCCTTCAGAGACTCTTCCGTGGAACATGCGAAAGCTAATCTCCCTTAAAACCTATTAAGGAGCAGCTATTTGAACATCAAATAATCTTGGAACCATGGGATTAATACAAATAAATATGAGGAAATGTTAGAGTAAATGGCAGTCTTCTAAGCAGCCCATGAGTGAAGGAGGCTGTGGAATTAGCTATCTAAAACTTGGTTTTATACATTTACCTTATAAGATTCTATGAGGAACAAATAAGTCTTCTTAGAGTTGTATTTCCACAATATTAAAACAATTCTAAGGAGTCAAATATTTTCTATACTAATTTTTTTAAAGGATGACATTTCTGAAATATATTTTTCTGATTCTTTGCGTATACCTAGCAGTAACCCTTTAAACATCCTCACATGTTGACACAGCACCCCTGCAGCACACATAGAGACTGCTGTACCATGCATGCTTGCTTTGCTTTTCTGATTATGCATACAGGTGAATGTGACAGATTGATTCTTTCTTTCTCCTGCCTTTTACAGGGATGGAGAACTCACGGCTCGGCTCCCTGCTGCTGGTGCCTGCTTTCCTTAACACCAGCTTCCAAGGGACAGATTGAGACCTCTAGTGCAAGAGGAAAAGAGCTGATAGAATTTTTCTGAAAAGAAAAGAAAAGAAAAGAAAGAAAAGAAAAGAAAGAAAAGAAAAGAAAGAAAAGAAAAAATAGGATCTAAGAGCTGTCTAAAAGACAGGCTTCTGAGTAAGCTTTGTAAACTTGGTACTCTCCAGTCTCCTATTCAGATATTTGTATTTAATTTCAAATTCTTCCTGTAATGGTAAGGGTGCCATTGTCCCTTGTGTGAGTTGGGTGTGGGCAAACAGCACCACAGTACATTTTGAATTTTAAATATGCTTTCATTTCTTTTTATTTTTTTAAAGAAAGAATTAAAGTTCTTCAATCTAGAAATGCTTTTAAAAAGGGAATAAATATCTCTGCCTTTTATGTCACAGAATTCAAGCAATTTTGTTCGCTTAATACTTTGAAGTGCAGCCTGGGTGTGTCAATCGCAGTTCCACCCCAGGACATACCTGGTATCTGCTTGTTTGCTTAGAAGGTAGGAAGATTCACTTATTGTATTTTTATTAAGAAAGTAGGCATTTTTCCTACAATAGGATCAAAGGGATCAAAGACAAAGGCTCTTTGTACTCCCTGCCAAAGGCACTTAGATGTCAGGGGATGGGATGTGCCCCAGAACAATAATGTATGCCACCTTATTCTAGCATCTCTTAAAGATTTCATCCCAGGTCCCCAAAGATGCACCATGGAAGATACACCCCACCCTTTAAGACCCACCTCCATATTCTGTGCAAAGGGATCCTTCGGATCACACAGTGTTGAAGAAATTCGATGGTTGCCACGGAAACAGCGCTGACTTATATTCTGGGGGACTGGAAATGTCTGCCGTATAATTGTTAACCTTCCAATGGACCTTCTGACAAGTTCCTGAACATCCACATCATTTATTTCCTAAAGGATAAGAAGAGAGAGAATTAGCAGTTCTTAAATCTAGTGGCAGAAATCCAAAAGAATTGCTGACCAATTATTTGGAGGTGCACGGGAATCTAACTAACACAGCTGCTTCATTTAACTAGTTTCAATGAAAGTTATGTGTATTCATCAAAATGGTTAATTCAGTCATACTTGCTTTCTGTTGCTTTATATTATATTATGTAACCTGATGGCTCAACGTCTACACGGAACATGTTGCTTTAAGATGCTTTATTAAAAGCAATTTAAGAGCCAGTTATGCCAAAATTATAAGAGAAAAATATTAAAAGTTCACAAAATAAGATTCAATTGCAGTTCATGATTCATTAATAGTTTTCAATATAATTTGTATGCCAAGGAAGGGAGATGTGAAGTAAGATGCATCCTTGTTGTCCTTAGCGATGAGAATTGAGGGTTTTAAATGAACTAAGTAAAAGAAAGCAAAGGAGACACTCTCTTAAATTTTTTTTTGCTGATGTCCATATACATTTCTTATTGAGAGGAGTTGGTTCTCAATAACTACTAATGAGTTAACTTTTCCTGTGGTCATTACATAAATGTAAGGAGCTCGGTGGATTAGCACACACCATGTCAATGATGGTTTGTAAATGCACTATGTAAATAATACCGACTCTGTGTGCGCATGCTTGCCAAACTCTAAGAAATCCATTCTCTACTCCCTTCACCCATTCTGAAATTTGGTTCAAAGTTTATGCTCAGTTACAGACATAGAAATAATACAAAAATAACAATGTCTTGTGGATATATGTCTGTTTTACTTGGGATTAGTACAAAAGTGACAAGCCTAAGTTTTACTTTCCCAGCAGTCTTTCCTAAAACAGCTTGTGCTACATCGTGCCCATTTGAAACCTTTTAAGCCAATAAGGCTTTTTGTGACGAACAGATTATTGGTGTGAATTGATTTTTATGCAATGAAAATAACTGATTTGGGATGGGACATTATGGACTGACATGTGCATTCCTATGTTTCTATCCAAGGAAAAACCCTGTATGATGAAGAGAAGCAGACCTCCAAGAGAGTGTTAATTTTCTTCCTTTTTCTACTGTGTTAATTACAAATTATCATTCTTTGTGGCATGTAGCCATAAAACTCACCCCTTCTTTATGTTCTTTATGTAATACAGGTCTCTCTAAAAATAAAATAACACCTGCCATCAGCTGCATCCACAGTGGCATTAGGAAGTTCTGGGGATTAATCCTTAATGCACCGTGAACAATGGCTTTCAGCAGCTCCTGTCGTCGGTGTCATTTCACTGGCCATGTAAACTTTGTCTGGCAAAAGCCTAGTACTTTGAATTTTCCATTACTTGCTCACAAAGCAGAATTAAACAGTGTCCAGTCAATTCTATTTTAATACTTGATATTCATCTGAAATCTTTTAAAGTGAATTAATATGAACTTTGCTACTCAATATCTTTCAGTGTTTTAAAATACTACATTGTGCAGCTAGGAAGTTTCACCCTGAAGGTAGCAAATGACAAACTGATTTCTTTTTATCTTAATATGGGATTATTCCTTCCTAATCAGATAATTATTTACCCAAATTTATCAAACACTACATATTAAAATCAAAATTTGTAGATAATAAATGCTTACTTTGTATCAGGCACAATGCTAGGTCATTTATCTGGTTTTACCTTTTATTTTAAAAATGATAATGAATCGCTGTTTATTAACACCTTATAAATAAAAAAACTCAAAGGACTCAAAGCTCTTTATTTGGATTATTTTTATTCATGGACGATTTTAGAAATGTCATGAAAAAATAAAGAAAAAATAGTGTGTGCTAATTATATAAGAAGCTGTATTGCCTTAATAGAATCATGTTGATTAATATTTAAGAATGATGGCAATAAAGATAGCAAACACACATTATGTAGGCATTTAGTGTCTGGCAGCCCTAAAGGAATAAGATCTCCTGAGACCTACCCTAAGATAAACCCCTTTCAGGTCTGCCTACAAATGCAGAAATGGTGGCTAACAACTCAAAAGGTCCACGGGATGAAGTTCTCAGTTACATACCTTCAAGTAAATCTGAGGGAATGCCAACTTGAAAAAAATATATTTTGTCTGTTTTTATTTGAGAAAGGAAAATGAAAGTAATTTTCTGAAGGAAAAGAACCACCATTCTGAGGGAAATGAACAGTCTGTCTCAAAAATTTTACTTAGAATTTTAGTTTTGACACTTGAACTTCAAACCTATTCAAGGTGGCGTGGCAACCTGATCGGGACAGGCTTTGTATTGACAGGAATATTATTTTGCTCTCCAAAAGGTCTGTGTCAAGTGTGCACACATTTGTTATATGCACACACAAAATCATATCCATATTTAATGACAGCTGATCAGTTTATCTAAAAATGAAATACTTTTAAAACAGGAAAAAAATTCCTAAGTTGCATTAACATAGCAATGTTACATAGCAATGTACAATCAGGGTCTACATTGCTCTTTTTAAATGTAACGCTTACACTTTATGATTTTGAAAGCAATTTCAAAAAGAACTAGTCTATAAAAAATGAACGCTACTTGAGATCCCAGAACTACCAAACATATTAATTGATTTCTATAAAGGAAATATCTGTGTTTTTAAAGACTATGAAGAATTAGATTCTAACATTGTCTTTGGAGTCTTCATTTGCATCTATTTATGAACATAGAAGTAATACTATAATAAAAACCAGTTTGTCCATCATAGTTGACTTTTTAATTTTACTTCTTTGGGAACAAAGCACAATACTATTTTTCCAAAGAGTAATTACTAATAATTATAAATTAGTTGAAGTTGAAAAAATATATCTAAGAAAACATTCAATTTACATTAATAGCTTAGAGTAGACTGGATGATGAAGTGTGTAAGGGCCAATGATGGAAAACACAAGAAATTATCTGCTAAGAAAACAGAAATAACACACTGTACCCCCAAAAATCCTTTAGAATTTTTAGAATTTCAGTCATTCTTGAAATCCTGAAGTAGGTCAACTTCAGGCTGAAATATACAGGAAGTAGGAGGACACAAAGACTTTTAAGATCTGTAGAATCAGTTGATAGCCTGAAGTACATTATTTCAAAAAAAAAAAAAAAAGAATTGTTGCTCCTTTTTCTCATGTGTTCCCTCTTCCTCTTTCATCTCTGCATCTAATGAAGTTCCTGGATCACAGGAAGTATGCAGTAAGTATTGGGAAACTGAAATTTTACTGCATGAACCAATCATAGGGTTTTACTAAACTATCCTCTTAAAGAATCAATAGCTGAAAATTCAGCATTAGGTCCTTAGAATGCATTGAAAATGATAAATATTCCCGACCTAGCAAATTTCAGGTATGAGATGTTGTAGTCTGCTATGCTGCAGTTTTAAAAGATGTTTTTCTGATATGTTTGTGTTCTTTGTGCTGTGGCACAGTTGACCCTGTAACATTTCGAGAAAATCAAACACTAACATCAAGTAATTGTACAAATGCTATATTAGAATCTGATATAAAATCAGGAGGAACAGAAACAAAATGGCAATTTTCTTCTTGATTGATTATTAACATAGAGATCAATTAACCAGTAAACTAAGAAAATGCAAAATATCTACTAAATGTCTAAGATCTGAAATTTCAAATTGGCAATCTAAATCCCCAAACTAAAGACTTCTTCCATAACTGCTGTCCTCACGGACTCACAGAGAATAATGACTTTAAATTTGTTTTAAGTCATTAGATGGCACAAGCCATTGAAAGTCAGAGTTAGCATCACCAGGAACTCAGGAGTTAGAAGCATTGCTACTGAACCAGATGAGCTTCCTGTCTAAGTTTTGTCTTTTGTAAACCAAACAAATCACCAAGTCATTTGCTTTCGGGCCCTAACGGGATGCTAGTACCATACAGAAATCTGTTGTGAGACAAACACACTGAGCACAGGGAGACTACAAGCACTATTACCAAGGTCTTACTTGATTGATTGCTCCCTGTGAGCTGTACAGCTTCTCATTAGTAAAATGTACTTGATGCAAATTAAAACAAAATATATTGTTCTCAAGTTTCTACAACTTGTGCCATGATGCATAACGTCAACTTTGATTTATAATCCCTCCCTATAAAACTATTGGCACAATAAAATTAAATAAAATTTTAACTAAACTATACTTAAGCAAAGGGAAGTAGACAAAATCACTTTTTGTTCAGTCAAATGGGCATTTAACAATGGTCTGTGAGAGTTTTGTAACTCTGGGAGATAAGCAGCCTTTTAACAAATTTGAAAAATCCATGTTTTCCCCCTTTATTGAAATAGGAATAAATCATCATTCTTTTATTAATTTTTATAATAAGCATGGAAATAGAAAAAGCAAACAAACAAATAACAAACTTGGTAGAAAAGGATGTGACTCAAATTTCCTGAAGTAAATAGACCTCAAGAGAATGAGGTGGTTAAATGGAACTGGATGGAGAGAGCTGACCTTGGATATCCCGGCTGATAATACTTTTCCTTGCAAACAGGTTCATTCTTTGTGCTTCTGTTTGGTTCAGATAAAAGCAGTAGCTGATGTAAATGACATAGGCTGTGGACATTTTGTTTTTGTTCTAAGCAGTATTGAATACTAGAGAGAAATGGCACTTCCGTCAAGGACTGATAAAGTATGACCAGCAGTAAAATGCATTAGGGGTTTCAAGCCAGTGATGATGAAGCTATCCTTGGAAGCATCAGATCAAGTTCTCCACGTTGACAAAAGAATTGATCTTTTCCATCACCTTCTGTAATGCTAACACTGAATGAGTGGTTGACAAGTTAAATTGCTTTGTTTACTGGATAGTTTCTTATGCAACATTGCAGCTAAGATATCTCCAAGGAAATACATGTTGTTCTACTCTACTACTTCTGCATAATATAATTTATAATATGAAGACTATCAAGGGGACCATTCTTCTGAAGTTCTGGTTGACCTTGAATGGTGGGGAAACACCCATCCACCCATGTTTTTGTTGCTTTACTCACATATGTTTTCAGGATTCAATGGTCACTGTAGGAGCAACATTTGAAGGCACAAAAAGAAATAAAGGAAGGGTTCCTTCTGCAGTTTCACCAAAAGATAGGAGAAAATGACCTTCCATTTAAAAGGTGGTATTCATTTGTTTGATCACCCGCTAAGGAGGCAAGAAGTCCCCTTTTTCTTTCTAGAATGCTTTGTGATCACAAGTGTAGAAGCTTTCTGTCTGACCTGAAGTAGGAAACCTATGTAGTCATTTTATGAGAAGTCTTGTGTCAGATGAAAAGAGGGTTTCCTTATTTACAAACAAAAAGAAATGTACAAAATAACTAAAGACAATGGAGATTTCAAAAACATAACTCAAAACAAAGCCAAAAGCAACTGAAACTTTTCATTGGTAAGACTGCTGTTAAAATCCCATTATTTACTCTTACCAACATTTTAAATACTTAGTGGGTTATTTAATGTTTAAAGATTAGTTTTCTTTTAGAAAAACAAAGATGCCTATCTGAACGTTTCTGACAGCTCACTAAATTCTTTTCAGTGTTGCTTTCTTTCTAGTCTGATGCATAATCCCTTAGATGGAATAGGATAGACATAATCAGAAGGTCATTGTAAGAGATCTCCTGCACCCACAGTGCCTGCAGGAATCTCAAGGAAAATGCATAAGGAATGTAGTGACAGCCCATATAGCCTAAAGGTTGGCACTCCCAGAAGATAGGGAGGTGGCTTTAGTATCTTTACTCTGAGCTAACAAGATTGAAGCCTATCTAGGAGAAACATTTGCATTTTGCTTTTCCTTTTGAAGAGGAAAAGCATTTATCTTCTATAGACCCTCAGACAGACAGACAGACAGACCATTGCCACTTTCTTTCTTTTTTCTTATAGTATAGAATAGAGTTTATTTAGAGTAGGGGATGGGAGTAGGGGAGAGAGAGAGAGAGAGAGAGAGAGAGAGAGAGAGAGAGAGAGAGAGAGAGAGAGAGAGAATAGAGAGAGTGGAGTGGAAGCTGGCCATGACCACGTGGAGGGGGGAAGAGCCCAAGGGGCAGAGAGGTAAGAGAATGTGGGAGAGCAGAGAGAGAGCAAAGAGCAGTTGCCACTTTCATATTCAATCAAGTGACAGGAAAGTGAGAGCGAGGTGTTAACAAGAAAAGATGGGTACTGTGGCAGCAGCTTTTGAGTCATTCCTCAGGCTTTGCTAGGGTAGAACCTTATGGAATTCTTTCATTAACCCCCTGGGTAGAAGGTACATCCATTGCCAAATGAAGCCATTTCCCTTATCACTAGAAGAAGGGACAAATGGCTATCTGTAGTGCCCATTAGCACACTGAAGTACATACCAGCCTCTAGGCTCCCTCAGCATAAAAATCACTTGTGATTCATTTCAAAGTCCATGCTAGTACCTTATCTTTTCTCATCTTCTTCTTAACCTAAACTCCCTCCAGCTCACTAGCTTCCCTTCCCACTCACTCTCCTTTTAAGACTATTTCTCAAACTCTGTTTTTCTTCTGTCTATGTGTCTTTGTCTCTGTTTCTCTCTCTCTCTCTCTCTCTCTCTCTCTCTCTCTCTCTCTCTCTCTCTCTCTCTCTCTCTCTCTCTCCCTCTCTATCCCGCCTTTGACTCCTTTTTCTCCTCTCTTCTCCTCTCTTCTTTTCTGGCCAGATCTAGTCTTCTGGCTATGTTGAGTTCATATTTTTTCTCTGCTCTGGACTCTTACAAAGGTCTCTGGTTGTTCACACTATTATTCCAAGAACAGTATTGGTACATAAGTAATTCACTATCTATTTATAAATTGTAGGCAGAGTTGGACAGCTCATGCCGAGGTCATATCATGCTACAAGGTGCTGTCACCTATTTGTCCACATCTGGTCTGTTGCTGTCTTTGCTGATCTTGACTGGCAAATACTAAAGAAATAACATTATTAGATTGCAGCACACTCTGAATCCTTTGTATTACCTTTACAAAATGTTAGGAAAAGAATCTAAAGGAATTTAACATTCTTTGGATTTTTAAAACAGTTGTAATTCTTTATGGGGAAATAAAACCTTGTTCTTTGTTGATTCATGTTCATAGGCTGGAGGAGGGAAACAGATATGAAAATTTTTATTAAAAAGACATTAAAATACAAATGGAACACAGATTCTCCCCTGGGAGGTTTACATTGGCTACAAAGAAGAACTGATCTTTTCATATAGATGATGTCCTTTAAGTAGGCAGTGTGTGCAACTAGAAAAGTTAAAAGACGGACACTCAGTGGGAAGGCTTTCTCCACTTATTTAATTCAGATAAAAACTTCTTTCTATTTTTATTAAAGAGCATTCATGCAATACACTGAGCCTTTGCATCCTGTTCTGCTCCCTCTTAGAGGTGAGGCCCTTTGGATGCTCCATGTGTGAAAAAGTGTGTGCTGATAGGAGAGGTGTTGTGGGCTTTACCTCATTTATGATGATCCAGTGACAGTCAAAAGCAACCAAATTAGTTTCCACCACCTAGAAGAGAAAACAAGCAAGTCATCAGCATTAATCATGAAGAAGGAGCTACTCTAAAAGGATGCACTCCATTAGTGGACAAAACACCGCTAGAAAAGTCTTGGCTCAGTTACAGATGGAATGCTATCAGCAAAGCAGTGTAGAT
Source organism: Apodemus sylvaticus (assembly GCF_947179515.1). Lineage (NCBI taxonomy): Eukaryota > Metazoa > Chordata > Mammalia > Rodentia > Muridae > Apodemus > Apodemus sylvaticus. The sequence continues at coordinate 90,568,324 of NC_067473.1, read as the reverse complement.
AACAGCAGAGTTGGCTGGCAGAACTGGAGGCATGCTAAATAAGCTCAGAAACAGCATTCATCAAGGATAGAATAATGTAAATTTAAAAACAAAAAACATTTAAACGATCAAGTTTTTAGAATTAACAGATTTCAAATTTCATATTCCTAGTTATAATACATTTCAGTGCTATTATTTATGTAATAAATATCTAATTAGTACCACAGTCTCATTCTATCACAATTTATTTTTTTATCATCTCAGTGTGGATATTACTGTTTTGACTTAACTCTATTTTGAAAAATGATTTTGTTGCATGCATTTGAAATAGATTCAGATCTTAAGTTAAATTGTAAAATAGAGAAAGCATTCACAATATGTTATAGCTAAAACATACAAATGAATAAACAATATGTTAAACAACAATTTTTTTTGAGCACATGATATAGCCTGGCTTTGACCTCACACAGATTTTGCCTTTTATTCTCAAGTGATAAGATTAAGGTTGTGGACCACTGTGCCTGGTAGGATAACGATCTTGACTGGCTAACTTTAAATATTTGGCATTGGCCAAAAAAAGAAGCTTATCTGAGCACATATGTGCATGTATCTCTCTGTTTCTCTCTGTGTGTGTATTTAGTGTATGTTTATGTGTCTTTATGTGCGTATGTGATTGTGTGTGTGTCTACATATATAGGTCCTGCTATTTTTTTTTATTAGATATTTTCTTTGAAGCAAAGGCCATCCAGATACTGTCCCACTTGGGGATTAATCCCATATATTGTCACCAAACCTGCATGCCAAGAAATGTTTGCTGAAAAGAGTCTGATATGGCTATCTCCTGATAGGCCCTGCGAGAGGCTTACAAATACAGAGGCAGATGCTCATAGCCAACCATTGGACTGAGTGTGGGGTCCTTAATAGAGGGGTTAGAGAAAGGACTAAAGGAGCTGAAGGGGTTTGTAACCTCATAGGAAGAACAACATTAACCAGCCAACACCCCACCCCAGCCCCGGAGCTCCCAGGGGCTAAGTCATCAACAAAGGGGTATACATGGCTCCAGCTGCTTATATAGCAGAGGGTTGTCTTGTCAGGCATTAATGAGAGGAGAGTTCCTTGGTCCTATGAAGGCTTGATAGATGCCCAATGTAAGGGAATTGAGGCCAGGGAGGTGGGAGAAGGAACACCCTCATAGAGGAGGATGGGATGGGGGTTCATGAGAGGGTAGGAATTGGCAAAGGGGATAACATTTGACATGTAAATAAAGACTATATTCAATAAGAAAAGAAATGTAAATAGGTGCTGCTTTTATAACAAGGTTTCCACTATACACAGTCTTATTGCACATTTTCTGAGATATATTCTTGCAGTTCATGTGAAGAGCATATAACGAGTGAGGCTGCTGTGTAATAAATTATTACTGCATGTTTAGTGGTATTATTTATAGACTAGACTTTGTCTCAAGTGTAGATGTTTTCCATAAACTACCAAAGATGTTTCAATGTGTGAACTGAACTTAGGAGCTATTCTTTGTTCTATGAAGAAACATTGCTACAAAGGTGTGTTGAATAAGAAGAAATGCAATTATATTCAAATTTGTTATACAGTTAGATGTTTTTTCAATTCAAATATATAATTATTTCACTTATTTTAATATTGATACATTACACTATTTCAATATATTCTACTTCAATGTCATCTGAATTCAATAAACTTGCTGAATAATACAAACTATGAATATTGAAGGAAATGAAGGCTTCTTTTTTACTTTCAGGTTTATTATTGTTGTTTTTAGGGTGTATATGTAATCACTTATAGGTGAATAAAAATATTAAAGACTTATTTATTTTGCATATGTGACTACACTGTTGCTCTCTTCAGACTCCCCAGAAGAGGGCATTAGATTCTCTTGGAAGATGTTTGTAAGCCACCATGTGGTTGCTAGGAATTGAACTCAGGCCCTCTGGAAGAGCAGTCAGTGCTCTCAACTGCTGAGCCATCTCTTCAGCTGATAGGTTAAAAAGTTTTATAGAGGATATCATATGTAATGATGTCTACTTTTAATTATAGAAAACACTTTTAACTTTATATCAGTAATAGTGAGGCTTTTTTAATTTTTAACTTTCTTCATTAATATTTGTAGAGGCATATCAATGATTTAGTAACAATGAAAAGTATTAGAAAGTAAGTTGAAATTCCATCAGAATTTTGAAATAGATAAACCCAACATTTGGGTGTTAGAAAAATCTATCACAGTATAAAATGGCAAAATGCTTGTACATATGGGGGCAAACCTTAAACTAAAATATGGGTTAGAAAGATGTTAAGGCCAAGCCACAGGTAGCACATACTGAAAACACTTCTAAATAATATCAGTGGCAAAATAGAAAAAGGAATTTAGGTAAAATTGCCCTTTTCAATGATAGTCTGTGCCATGTGGACAGGCTAAGAAAATCCAAGGAGGAGAACTCTGTATTGCATACATGAGGAAGGCGAAAATAATATTTTATACCATGGTTTGAAATAAACACAACACAAAACGATATGGAGCTTCCACAAAGGAGAAAGGCAACCATCACACCCCAGACCAAGTGTCTCCCCAAGACCATGATGCAAGAATCTCATCCCAGACCATGATATGGTCCATGCTCCTCACAAACAGTAGAAAAGTACTCTGATATATGTCCATCCCCACCTCTGCCAGGAGTACTACAATATAAAATCATTTTAGCTGGATAAATTTGAAACAAGGAAAAAGTTATTAGCACTTAGTGCAGATAAATAATCAGTCCCTTTTCATATTAGCTGAGACCTCTTTGCCATAGGTGGGCAACTCAGTGACCCTCTGTTGAGTATGTTTGATTATTCTATCCATATACTTCACATGCTGTAGAAGACAGTGTCTTTTAACCTCCCTTTCTAGCTTTTAAGTTGGTAAGTTCTCTACTGCTTCTCTGTGATGCTGTTTTAAAATCAAATCTTTCCTTCAAAGCCATATCTCCTATTCCAGCCCAGATCATGTAAGCAGAACTGGTGCAGGACACTTCCAAACCTGTGTGTCTGTGCCCTCATACTGATGCCTGTGTGTTTCTGACCACTTGCTTGTGTTTGCTTGCTATATCTTGTAATGCGTGGACACTGTGTCATGCCTAGGAATACTTTGAAAGTCACATTGTCTCTGGCACAGAAAATAACTTTTCTCCACATTGCCTGCTGTCACACTGAGATAATATGGGACATCACATTTCACGTCTACCTTTTACAGTAATTCAATGTCTTTTGTCTCAAGTAAAACATTGATACTAATATCTGCTCTGTACATTTTTACAACCTTAATTTTAATTAATATAACTGGAGCTTTGTGACTTGATAAAGACTTGATCTGAAAATTACAGGTTATCTGGAGAAATTTCCACTAAAAGAGCAATAAGATTACTTTAGGTCAAGGTAAGTTTCTTCATAAATTAATAATAAGATCACATGGATACTTGAATGTTTTTAACTGAATGTTACTGAAAGGAGGCAATATTTTAAACTGATTAGAAACACAGAAAGATAGTTTGGAAAGGGGCATAAAAAAACTGTGGAGCTCAATGGTCTGTACTTTAGAAACTTTAATGATGACAATTTAAATCATAGTAGAAGGCACAGGCGACCTATCACAGAGGCTAAAACTCACCACGGAGTTAAAGGAGAAGCAGGGTAACAGTGCTGTTCCCCTCACAGATTAGCAGCCCCAGAGCTCATTCTTAAGGAAGACATATTTAAAAAGAAGCAACTTTGGAGCTAAGTGTCATGAAGGAATGACAAATGATCACACGCTATGCACATTGGTTTACCTGATAATGTAAGTACTTTTAGTAATATTACTCCATTTCCATGTAATAACTTAAGTTTCAGCAATGCTGCCTTGAACTAGTGGCATCGCTGAGTTAAAGGACCAAATTCTGAATTTAAGACATTACTATTTTAATTATTTTGGGGCATCCTAGAAATTCTAAATTCTAAATTCTAAATTTATTTCTATAGCTTTGATGCAATTCATTTAAGAAAGAATTTTTTTCTCCAATGATATATTTCTTATTGTCAACTTGACTGGATTTAGAATTACCATGGAAACACTTTTCAGGTAATTCTATGAGGATGTTCCACAAAAGGCCAAACTTATCTGGAAAGACCTGCCATGAATACATGCAGCACCATCCCATGGGCTGGGGACACAGAATTTTATGCCTCTACAAAGGGATTCTATGCCTTAAAAATAAATAGAAAACTATGTTGATCTAAATACATAATGGGAGTCTAGAGAGACAGAGCAGAAATGAAGAGTATATTCTTCCAGTGAGAGCTCCCATTGCAGTGCACAACTGCCTTTAATCCCAGTCCAAGGGGATCTGATGCCCCTTCTGGCTTCTGCAGCAACCCCTACCCACCTCCTACACACATGCACACTCTCTGCACATCTGCTTCCTGACTTCTGGTACATCCTCATTGGCTACCATACTCCTTCCACTCTGGCTTCTGTCAAAATGGACTGTTGCTTCTTAAACACTGTATCAAAATAAAACCCTCCTTCCTTAAGTAGTTTCTGTCAAATTTTTGTTCTTGTTTTGTTTTTTGGTTTTTGACACAGCAACTACAAAAAACTATACTTTTTTCTTCACATTTTTCTTACTTAAATAGCACAGCTCACACTTTACTAGAACTGGATTGAAAATCCCCTCTCTTCATACACTTTAAAAATTAATAATAGGACCTCTCTCACATCAGAGCACATTACTGTTACAATTCTCAGGGCTCATTGTATGGGTTATTGGTAACTTCAAGTTGTGCTTTTTAAACAAAAGATCACAAATCTGAGGTCATAATAAAATAGAGAAGTAGTCATAATTCAGTGGTAGCATTTATGAACATGATGACTCAGAAAAGGTGCCTAAAAGACTACATCCCTCCTGGGCAACCCGAAGCAAACAGCAAGCTGTGAGGGAAATGGCAAATCTGAACGAAGCTATCCAGGGGGAATAGCAATGGAACTCAGCAGAGTAACAGGAGATGAGGAGGCAGGAGCTTTCCTTGGTGATCTGTTTTGAATATCCTCACCGCATAAGTCTTTTTCAGCATTAGACATGGGTATTTAGGAGTGTGTCAAGAGCATGTCCCACAAGCAGCATGGTGCTGTGGAGACCGGTCCATTTCTACGTTTGGCAATGTAATTATAACAAAGGAGACCTTCCACAAGGCTGAGCTTCCTTTAAGTGAATTCCCCTAAAAAGAAGGTGACAGAGGAATCAAGCCCTGTCAGGGAGACAAGCCATGAGTAAGGACAGACCATCTGTCACTGGCAGGACCTTAGGACTTCTGAGTCTTTAGTAAGGCCCCACAATTTATCATCATGTCTTCCAGTGTTCGTTCTCAAATCCTTAGCAGTGCTAAATAAGGCAATCTGAAGCAAAGAAATCAACCCCACTGCCAGAGTGCATATCTCACTGGGATTAAATGCAGAACAGATCCTACAAGTACAGAGGACAATTTAATTGACTAAACAATAACAGAAACATGCTGTTATTTCACTCAAGCTTGTGACTCAACTAAATTACACTCGTTTCCTTTGCAGGATACACTGAATATTTATACAAAGGTTTGTGATACACCATAGCAGCCAGGACAGCAGGTGTTTGCTTCCTTATCCTTGCATATGCCAGACACAAGGTAGAAGCCAGGGAGGGGAAGACCTGTGCAAAAGGTCCTGAGACTTGTTCCAGACTTATTCTATTTAGCCAGAGAAATGTGGAAGAGCTACTCCCTTTCTCCTCATTGGTAATAATATAACTTGTTCAGCATTGCTTAGAACTCCCTTCTGGGCAATGGTTCTTCAATGCTTTGAAACCAGATACATTGATAAACAGTAGGTTAAATAAAACTAAACTCATGTTATTGCTGCAACACTCCCCAAAGTGCTGAACATCAACTCAGAAGTACAATGAACATGAAAGTTACTAAGATGAAATACAAATTTAATTCACAGAGCAAAGTCCCATATTCATAAATGTGAGCTTGAAAATCAGAATCAATGCACTCATTTTGTTTTCTTCATGTATCCTTACACAGACCATCATGAGGGTCAGCTTCAGGTTCTGTTTGTCAATATGAATAAAATTGTTTCCACATGACACTGTCATCAGGAGGGTAAGGGACAGTGGACAGTGCTAAGATTACAATGAACATCAGCTACTTGTGTCTTAATGTTTATGTTAATGGTCTCCAGTACACGAGATGCTTGGAATGACATAATTCCAAATGAATTTCACAAAGAAGCTTTTTTTTCCCTACTGTAGATCTTATATGATTAAAACATTTCAAGAACTGCAAACTAGAAACAATGTCAATGTACCCATACATTTCCACAATGTCTAAAATTCATAGAAATACTTTTCAATCTGAGCAAAGCATTCCACAGTAGCCCTAGAGAACGCATAGTCAAGCTGACCTGTTTCCACAAAGCAAGAACAACAGAGGAACTGCTATGTTTCTTTAAGTCCTAAATCAGACATTATGGTTTAGATGAGATGGTGACTCCACTTTCCTTCTGGTTTTGTTTTGTGTTGTTTTTTTTTGTTTGTTTGTTTTATATTGATTTTTAAAGAAAAGTACTAAACTATAGAAGCTTGCATTTTCATGCTAATTGTGTTACTCAAACATGGGGGAACAAAGTTGCCAATAATGGCCAATGGCTGGGCAGGGAGAAAGAGGCAGGACTTTTAGAATTCCAGGGCAAAAAATGCAGGGAAAGGGAAGAAGGGGTTTCACCATGAGAGGGGCATAGGACAGACCATATAATGAAAGACCAGAAGGGTGAGACAGCTGAAATGTAGGTACAGAGGGAAATCGGCCCCATGGGAGGGGCTGTCCATAAGGAAACCAGGCAGCCAAGATAAAAGAGGTATTTAGAAAGTATTAACTCAGGAATACCAGAGGGGAGTGTGTGCTAGCTGTAGTGAGGTTTGGCAGAGAAGTCAGTGCTGTTTTTAAAGATTTATCACGAGGGCTGCCAGCAGCAGAACCGAGGCAACAGGGACTAGGCAAGCCCTGCGCCCACTACCACTGGCCACCACCAGTCAGCCGGGGTGTGTGCAGCAGAGTTGCAGCACCTTTTACCGCACTGAAGCCCCATTAGATCTCTGACTCCTGCCAGCCAGTTACTAGAGGTGCTTCACCATCTTGGTTCCCGGATGCCAGAGAGATCTGACATCACCAGGTACGCAAACATAGTCCGATGCTAACATCGCTCGGGTCTAAACCTGTCAGGTTTTTGCCTGCACACAGGCCCTGGGCAGCTCGGTGGGCCATCTGTGTGCTAACCAGGCCTGGAGGTCTTTTGCTCTGCAGACTGCCCAGAACTTGCAGGGGCATGCACCTGCCATCTTGGCTAGGGAAGGCCAGAGAGATCTAACAGACAAAGCCAGCTAGCAGACATAGCCCGAGGCTAATATCACTTGGGCCTAAGTCTGTCGGGCTTTTGCCTGCACCCAAGCCCTGGGCAGCTAGGTGGGTCATTTGTGCTCCAAACCATTTGGGAGTCTTTTGCCCTGCAGACTGCCCAGTACTTGCAGGTGCACACCTTGCCATCTTGGCTACCTGACAGAACCAGTTAGCAGACATATCCCGAGGTGAACATAGCTCAGGTCTAAGCCTGTCAGGCTTCTACCTGGGCTCAGGGCCTGGGCAGCTTGGGGGATTGCTTGCCCTGCAGAGGGATCAGCACTGGGAAAAGGTCCCCACAGCATCTGCCATCATCACCCCCAGAAAGAAGCAAACAGGCAATACCAGGTTCAGAGAGACAACTTGGGGCAGGTCACATTAGGTCTCCAAGGGCACCCAAGAGGAGGGCAGCACATCAGCAATCTGTGCCAAGGGAAACCCAGTCATCCAGAGGTGCTGAAATAGCCTTACAGGCTCACAGGAGGTTCAAACACCAGCCAGTGACAAGAAGACCAACTAATGTCAGAGATAACAAGATGGCAAAAGGGAAATGTAGAAACGTTACTAATAGAAATCTAGGCAATATGGCAACATCTTGCCATATTGGAGAACCCAATTCTCCAACAACAGAAAGTCCTGGATACCCCAACACACCAGAAAAACAAGATTTGGATTTAAAAACACTGGTCATGATGAAGCTAGAGGAATACAGAAAGGACATAAATAAATCTCTTAAAGAAATACAGGAGAATATGAATATGTTAGAAGCCCTTACAATGGAAACAAACAAACAAAAAAAAAGAATCACTTAAAGAAATTCAGGAGAATATGGGTCAACAGATAGAAGCCAATGAAGAGGAAACACAAAAATCACTTAAAGAAATGCAGGAGAAATTGAGTCAATAGGCAGAAGTCATGAAAAAGAAAACACAAAAATCTCTTAAAGAATTAAAGGAAAAAACAAACAAACAAATGAAGGAACTTGGCAAAACCATCCTGGATCTAAAAACAGATGTAGAAACAACTAAGAAATCACGAAGGGAGACAACTTTGGAGATAGAAAACCTTGGGAAGAAATCAGGGGCCATAAATGCAAATATCAACAACAGAATACATGAGATGGAAGAAATAATCTCAGATGCCAAAGATGCCATAGAAACCATTGACACAACAGTCAAAAAAATGGAAAATGCAAAAGGCTTTTAACCCCAAACATCCAGTAAATACAGGACACAATGAGAAGACCAAACCTAAGGATTATAGGTATAGATAAGAGTGAAGATTTACAACTGAAAGGGCCAGCAAATATCTTCAACAAAATTATGGAAGAAAACTTCCCTAACCTAAAGAGAGAGATGCCCATGAATATACAAGAAGCCTACAGAACTCCAAACACACTGGGCCAGAGCAGAAATACCTCCCGTCACATAATAATCAAAACCCCAAATGTACTAAACAAAGAAAGAATATTGAAGGCAGTAAGAGAAAAAGGCAAAGTAACATATAAAGGAAGGCCTATCAGAATTACACCAGACTTCTCACCAGAGACCATGAAAGCTAGAAGATCCTGGGCAGATCTCATGCAGATTCTAAGAGAACACAAATATCAACCAAGACAACTATACCCAGCAAAACTCTCAATCACCATAGATGGAGAAACCAAGATATTCCATGACAAAACCAAATTTACACAATATCTTTCCACAAACCTAGCCCTACAAAGAATAACAGGAGAAAAACTCCAATACAAGGAGTGAAACTACACCCTGAAAAAACGAAACAGTAACCTTCTTTCATCAAATCCAAAAGAAGATAACTACTCAAATATAAAAATAACACCAAAAATGACAGGAAGTAATAATCACTATTCCTTAATATCTCTTAACATCAATAGACTCAATTCCCCAATAAAAAGACATAGACTAACAGACTGGATACAGGACCCTACATTTTGCTGCATACAGGAAGCACACCTCAATGTCAAAGACAAAAACTACCTTAGAGTAAAAGGCTGGAAGACAATTTTACAAGCCAATGGTCTCATGAAACAAGAAGGAGTAGCCATTCCAATATCAGATAAAATTGACTTTCAACCTAAAGTCATCAAAAGAGACATGGAAGGACACTTCTTGCTGGTCAAAGGAAAAATCCATAAAAAACTCTCAATTCTGAACATCTATGCTCTAAATGCAAAAGTACCCTCATTCGTAAAAGAAAGTTTACTAAAGCTCAAAGCACACATTGCACCTAAGACAATAATTGTGGGTGACTTCAACACTCCACTCTCCTCAATGGACCAATCAGGAAAACAGAAATCAAGTAGAGATACAGTAAAACTAATTGAAGCTTTGGATCAATTGAATTTAGCAGATATTTATAGAACATTTTATTCTAAAGCAAAAGAATATACCTTTTTCTCAGCACCTCATAGTACCTTCTCCAAAATCGAACATATAATGGGTCACAAGACAGACATCAACAAATATAAGAAGATAGAACTAATCCCATGCCTCCTATCAGATCACTATGGGTTAAGAGTAGTCTTCAATAGCAAAAACAAGAGAAAGCCCACAAACACATGGAGCCTGAACAATACTCTACTCAATGATACCTTGGCCAAAGAAGAAATAAAGAAAGAAATCAAAGACTTTTTAGAATTTAGTGAAAATGAAGGCACAACATACACAAATCTATGGAACACAATGAAAGCAGTGCTAAGAGGAAAACTCATAGCCCTGAGTGCCTCCAAAAAGAAACAGGAAAGAGCATACACTAGCAGTTTAATGGCACACCTGAAAATTCTGGAATAAAAAGAAGTTAATTCACCCAGGAGGAGTAGAAGACAGGAAATCATAAAACTCAGTGCTGAAATCATTGAAGTGGAAACAAAGAGAACCATACAAAGAATCAACAAAACCAGGAGCTGATTCTTCGAGAAAATCAACAAGATAGATAAACCCTTAGCCAGACTAACCAAAGGGCAGAGAGATAGTATCCAAATTAACAAAATTAGACATGAAAAGGGGGATATAACAACAGAAACAGAGGAAATTCAAAAAATAATCAGATGCTACTACAAAAGCCTATTCTCAACACAACTGAGGTATCTGGAGAAAATGGACAATTTTCTAGACAGATACCAAATACCAAAATTGAATCAGGGTCAAATAGATCATCTAAACAGTCCCATAACCCTAAAGAAATAGAAGGGGTCATAGAAAGTGTTCCAACCAAAAAAAAAAAAAAAAAAAAAAAAAAAAAAAAAAAAAAAAAGCGCGCAGGACCAGATGGTTTCAGTTAAGAAATATATCAGTCCTTCGAAGAAGACCTAACACTAATAGTCTTCAAACTATTCCACAAAATATAAACAGAAGGAACACTACCCAACTCGTTCTAAGAAGCCACAATTATGCTGATACCAAAACCACACAAAGATCCAACAAAGAAAGAGAACTTCAGACCAATTTCCCTTATGAACATCGATGCAAAAATACTCAATAAAATTCTTGCCAACCGAATCCAAGAATACATCAAAATGATCATTTAACATGATCAAGTAGGCTTCATCCCTGGGATGCAGGGATGGTTCAATATACAGAAATTCATCAATGCAATCCACTACATAAACAAACTCAAAGAAAAAAAAAACACATGGTCATTTCATTGGATGCTGAAAAAGCATTTGACACAATTCAGCATCCATTCATGCTTAAAGTCTTGGAAACAACAAGAATTCAAGGCTCATACCTAAACATAGTAAAAGCAATATACAGAAAATCAGTAGCCAACATCAAACTAAATGGAGAGAAACTTGAAGCAATCCCACTAATATCAGAGACCAGACAAGGCTACCCTTTCTCTCCATATCAATATTTTCAATATTGTACTTGAGGTACTAGCTAGGGCAATTAGACAACATAAGGAGGTCAAAGGGATACAAATTAGAAAGGAAGAAGTCAAACTATCACTATTTGCAGATAGTATACTTAAATGTACCCAAAAAACTCCAACAGAGAACTCCTACAGCTGATAAGCAACTTCAGCAAAGTAGCAGGTTATAAAATCAATTAAAGCAAATCAGTAGCCTTCCTATACTCAAATGATAAGCAGGTCGAGAAAGAAATTAGGGCAATGACACCCTTCACAATAGCTACAAACAATATAAAGTACCTTGGTATGACTCTGACCAAACAAATGAAAGATCTGTATGACAAGAACTTCAAGTCTCTGGAGAAGGGAATGGAAGAAGACCTCAGAAAATGGAAAAATCTGCCATGCTCATGGATTGTCAGGATTAATATAGTTAAAATAGCCATATTGCCAAAAGCAATCTACAGATTCAATGCAATCTTTATCAAAATCCCAACTCAGTTCATATAGTTAGAAAGAGCAATTCTCAAATTCATCTGGAATAACAAAAAACCCAGGATAGATAAAACTATTCTCAACAACAAAAGAAATTCTGGTGGAATCAGTATCCCGGACCTCAAGCAATAATACAGAGCAATAGTGTTAAAAACTGCATGGTGTTGGTACAGTGACAGGCAGGCAGATCAATGGAATAGGATTGAAGATCCAGAAATGAACCCACACACCTATGGCCACTTGATCTTCGACAAAGGAGCTGAAAACATCCAGTGGTAAAAAAGATAGCCTTTTCAACAAATAGTGCTGGTTCAACTGGAGGTCAGCATGCAGAAGAATGCGAATTGATCCATCCTTATATCCTTGTACTAAGCTCAACTCCAAGTGGATCAAGGACCTCCACATAAAGCCAGACACACTGAAACTAGTAGAAAAGAAACTGGGGAAGACCCTTGAGGACATCGGTACAGGGAGAAAGTTCCTGAACAGAACACCAATAGCTTATGTTCTAAGATCATGAATTGACAAATGGGACCTCATTAAATTACAAAGTTTCTGTAGAGCAAAGGACACCATCAAATGACAAATTGGCAACCAACAAATTGGGAAAAGATCTTCACCAACCCTACATCTGACAGAGGGATAATATCCAATATATACAAAGAACTCAAGAAGTTAGAGCCCAGAAAACCAAATAACCCTATTAAAAAATGGGGCACAGAGCTAAACAAAGAATTTTCACATGAAGAACTTCAGATGGTTGAGAAGCATCCTAAAAAACGTTCAACATCATTAGTCATTAGGGAAAAGCAAATCAAAACAACCCTGAGATTTCACCTTACACCAGTCAGAATGGCTAAGATTAAAATCTCAGGAGACGGCAGGTGTTGGCAAAGATGTGGAGAAAGAGAAATACCCCTGCACTGCTGATGGGGTTGCAAATTGGTACAACCACTCTGGAAATCAGTCTGGTGGTTCCTCAGAAAACTGGGCACATCACTTCCGGAGGATCCTGCTATACAAATCCTAGGCATATACCCAGAGGATTCCCCAGCATGTAATAAGGATACATGCTCCACTATATACATTGCAACCCTATGTATAATAGCCAGAAGCTGGAAAGAACCCAGATGTCCCTCAATGGAGGAATAAAAACAACAAATGTGGTATATATACACACAATGGAGTACTATTCAGCCATTAAAAACAATGGATTCATGAAATTCTTATATGAATGGATAGAGCTGGAGAACATCATACTAAGTGAGGTAACTCAGTCTCAAAAGATCAATCATGGTATGCACTTACTGATAAATGAATATTAGCCTAGAAACTTGTAATACCCAAGACATAATCCACATATCAAATGATGTCCAAGAAGAACGGAGGAGTGTCCTCTGGTTCTGGAAAGGCTCAATTCAGCAGTATAGGATAATACCAGAACAGGTAAGTGGGAAGGGGTGGATGGGGAAACAGGGGAAGGGAAGAGGGCTTATGGGAGTTTCAGGGAATGGGGAGACAGGAAAGGGGAAATCATTTGAAATGTAAATAAAAAAATATATTGAATTAAAAAAAAGTTTTATCACTACATGAAATCAAATCACTGCTTAGTGTTCTCTTCAATAAAGTTTATAAAGAAAAGTATAAGCGACTTTTCTTTTAGTTTGGAGCTCATTCCATTTGCCCTAATGGTTGGTCCATGTAGGTCAACAGGCTCTGTGAATCTGACATCAGAAACCACTCTGCTCTGCTCTTCTGAAGACTCATCAAGCACCTTCACATAGAGTACTTAGGAGCATCATTTCTCTAGGTGGCTTTTTGTGTTGGCCACGGCCTTCTCCTTAGCACAGAAGCAAGGTTTAAGGAGGCAGTGACCTGCTCAGGAACATGGGATCCAACTCCCAAGTTGATGGAGCAGATGGCGCCAGAGATCCCCGTGTTTCTCCTGGGCAGCAGGGGCTATTCCACAGCCCACAGTCTTGTCAGTAGTTCCCTGTGTTCAGTGTGGAGCCCAGCTCTCTTCTGTTGTCTCCAAGCAGCTACTCCTTGCCATCCCACTTTCTGCCTTTTGCTTTGGAAGCTGTGCTCTGATCTTCCAGCTGGAAGATCACAAAGACTCCCATCCAAATTCTGCTGCCAAAGTTATTTCATAAATGGGTTTGCTAGATTTATTGTTTCTTCTGTGCACTTGGGTCTTCCCACACCCCTGGGAGATGGAATCATGCCACAGCAGTGAGCTGGCCAAGGCTGTGATGCCAACTGTTTCTCAATGTGTAAAGATGTGTGCTGAACCAAGGAAATCCACTCTGCCTGTAGCACATGCAATAGACCATCTTCCTGTGTCCTCTATGGTTCAACAAAGACTGAACAGTGATTAAAAGTAAACTCAAAACTTCAACACTTTGATGAGAATATAAAGGCTTGATGATTATTGTTAGGTCAATGGATTACTGTGTTATTGTTTCTACTTCTTTTTAAAATACATTTTGAGTTTGTCTGCATGGCCTTGAATTCACTACATAGCTCAGGTTGGCTTTGACCGGATCTTTCTTTCAGATCTCAAGTGTTAGGATATAGATGGCTGCCATTATATTTGCCTCTATTTTTTAATTCTTTGGGGGTTTCTGCCGGCATTGTAGGACTCTTGTATCTTTGCTGTGTCAATCAAAGGCCTATTGTGCCAAGACTGTGTATGTGTGCATGTGTGTGTGTGTGCATGTGTGAAGATCAGAGTTGATTTTGAATTCTTATCCAAATACTAAATATATAATTTTATTTTTCAAGACAGGGTTTCTCTGTATAGCCCTGGCTGTCCTGGAACTCACTCTATAGACCAGGCTAGCCTTGAACTGAGAAATTTGCCTATCTTCCAAGTGCTGGGATTAAAGGCAAGTACCACCATTCCCAGATTCCTCTTATATTTGAAGCAGGGATTCAAACCTCTCTGATTCAACCAGGCCAGCTAGTCAAGTAAGCTACAGGGCTCTTCCTGTCTCCACATATATAAAATGCCGCATCTGGCTTTTTACACAGGTGCAAACCACCCAAAGTCTGGGCCTTGTGTTTGTTTGTACATGAAGTACTTTATAGAGACTTCCCAGACCCCCAAACTGTTTCTAAGATTCTAATGAAGAATGACACTTCCTTTTTCCTTTCACCACATTCTAACATGCTGACTTTTAGAACAACTAGGAATCATCATTAAATTATTTATTTATTTTTAATAGTTGTTGGTAGGATACATTAGTTCATAAGTATGACTGGCAACATAAATGAGCAAGCCTTTAGTGGGAGTTTGATCAAGATTTAAAGTGACAGTTAGGGGGCCTATTGATACTTAACTGGCAAGATTTATAAAGTGTTTTTTTTCCTAGCTTGTAGCAAGGGAAAATAAGAAAGGAGGAAAGCGGAAACTGAAGAATAGAAAAGGAGAGAGAATGTAAGAGAGGTTCTCAATGACAAATAGCAGCCAGAGTCACACAAGGCCCTTACACAGTGAGCTGGCACACCCCTGGGTCACTCCTTGGATTTCTGCTTTATCCTACATGGAGAACTATTTTCAGATGGTAACTAGCTTTCTTCCCTATGTCCATTGTGCAGGGCAATTTTTTTTGTCTACCTCTGTGTTTTCCTGATCTCTGACCCCATCATCCCTAAGGGAACTGTGCTTATGAAAGTAGATGAGAGGACGGTTGCATTTTATGTACGATTCCATTTTGCAAGCTCCCTAAGAAAAATGCCATCTTCATGACTGGTGTTTCCTCATCAGTAATCGGTAATTGTATCCACAATAGCAGAATTTCCATAAACATGGTGCCAATGTGAACACAGAAATTACTAAGTATAATTTAGTAAATAATCAATGTAATTTAATATTTATTGAGTACTTAATATGTACGAAGCACTAGATAATCATGTATATGGATGTGTTGAGTATTAAATTATATGACTTGCACACATTCTGTGTGTGTGTGTGTGCACGCATCTGCAAACTTTGTCTTCCCAAGAAAGTTGTCTTAGTATGAAGATTAAAGTTATTATGTTTATATATACTAAATTCCCAGTATCTTTATTATTTAAGTCATACAATGTGCAATACACACATACATATAATTTGTATATTGTACATTTTTATATAAATTATTTATATATAAATGTATATATAAATACATGCACACATAAGTATATAATGAGCTGGAGATGGCTCATTTGTTAAGAGCACCTTCTCCTCTGGCCAGTGATCCAGATATGGTTCCCAGAACCAACATAGCAGCTAACAACTATCTTTACGTCAAGTTCTTAGGTATCTGATATTCTCTTCTAGTTTGTGTGGACTTTATATGCACATTGTACAAGTACATACATGCAGGAAAACACTCTTAAAATTAAAAAAATAAATAAAAAGAAAGAAGAAAAGTAAAAGAGACAGAGAGATCAAAACTTTGAGTAACTCACTGAAGTCATAAGATTAGACATAAGTAGAAGGCAGTGATTTTCATAGCTTTTATGTGAAAATTTTCTCCTAGCTCTGGTTCTCATAGTTGCAGAAACTATTATGCAGGTTTTCAAAATGAGAGCTGTAGTTAAACTGACAGTTGCAGAACAATCTGCAGGCAGACCACACTTCCTGTTTTTGTCATTCCATGTTAACTTATGAATAAATCTCCATCTCAGAGAGATAAGCAATAAAGCATGAAGTAATCTGAGCAGTTCAAACAGTGAGTCTACCACTTCAGCACATGCCCATTTGTGCTGACCTGGTGTAAGAAAAGTTGTTCTTGGGGATTCTCAGTCTTCACCTCTTTTTTAGGATTGGACATTCTGCTACAATAATCAATAGACTAAGAGGTTTATACACGTATCAGTTCAGTTTAAGTGCATATGCATGCTTTTGTACACTATTCCTACTTATATGTATTTTTCTACCTCATCTGTATTGAAAGATAGATATTTATTACTGTAATTTCATCATAGCAGAACTTTGCAATGTTACCTCACAAGGAAGTGTATAATGCTGGTAGAGAAGAAATCAGACAATATTTCCAATCAATTATGCCAAAAACCAAAATGCAAATTAAACAACAAGTATCTACATTTGGGCAGTTAATGGGCTTAGTGATTTTCATACCGTAGTGAAAGCATTTTTATATAACTCGGCTCTGTCCTGTAACATTCATAGCTCATAATTGGTGAAGCTGATTGCTTCACAATACTATTACTTATAATAAGGCATATGTCACTCAACATTTCTGCTATTTTTTAGCTCACTATATATTATATTGAGACTTTGCTTTCTAGAAGTTTCAAGAATATTATATTAGTGATTTTGGAATCAAAAAATGTCAGCGTGACTCTCATTGGTTCCAAACTGTCCAAAGAGACAGAATGCAAATACAAAATTTAAACTTCTTCCTCCATCACCTAATCTATTTGTGGTGTCTGTCATCCTCAAGGGTTTATGCTTACTTGAAGCTTGACTATTAAAGCCTGTAGATAAGTAATCAAAACTCAATTTTAATCCTCTGGAGCCATTCTTTCTACATTAAAATAGTCTCACAGTTGACAGTATAAACAGTTGTTGTGGTATTGGGTTTGCCAGTAATGGACAATATCCAGCATTCTAAGTGACCGACTTTCTCCTCTATGCTATTTCAGTATAATGGATATAAGTTACCTTTCCTTACCACTGACAAATCAGCTTATGGTGTTAGAAATGTGTTTAGTAACAAAATGCCACTTGGACCAGAGGCATTAACTGCTATCTGCTCAAACAAAATGCTACTACATGAAGAAAGAATTGCAGTACTTGACTCAGCAAACTATGTCATGATCACAATAGGCACACATACAAAGTCAGTGGTAATGTGGTAGTAATCCTATGCTACTGGTAAATTTGTGTATCCTTATGATTAGACATTTTATATAATATCTTCTGTCTGTACACATTTATAAATGCATTCTCTCTGTATAATATTCAGTGTTGCCTTAAGTACCACTAATTTATCTTAAAGTTCACTACTCCCTCTTTTTTAAAAAATAGAATGCATATTGCATGGTTTTTGTTTTTGTTTTTTCTTTTGTTGCTTTTGTTTTTGTTTGGTGTCACTGCAAATAAGTGACATCAACATTTACTAGACCCTTAATTATGACTTCACGTTCTTTTTCATATATTTATTCAGTTTTTTTTCTTCCCCAATTCTCCCACTCAGTGACATTCTAACATTCCCACTTAAACCAGTTGAATTTTCCTGTCTTCCTAATAGGGTCACAAGTACCTCTGCTCATTATAAAACAAGAAAACTGTACAAAGCTTGCCAATTATTGATTATCCAAAACTTTAGATTTCTGCCCTTCCAAAATCAGAACTACACAAAGTACTCCTCACTCAGAGCTGAAGAGCTGCAATGTGATGGGTAAGTATACACTAACTGCTGAAGTTAACTCAAACACATGCTAGGAACAGAGCAGCACTCGGGGTGCTGGGCTCAGAGGACAAGCGATGGCGAAGCAGATGAATGCCTGCATCTCCATCCTTATGTAGGGTGACTCTAAAACCTCAGAAGCCTACGTACATCTGGTCATTCATTCCTTTGACGGTAATGTACTTAAATTTTCATTCAGGAAACCCCAGAAAGCACTCAAGGGAATATTTACCTACGAAGAATGAAGACATGTAGAAGCAAACAACTATTCTGATTTATGACTTTCAATGTCATAAGCTTTATATCTCCCAGAGTGAACATGATAGTGCTCCCCCCCACAGCTGAAAAGAATCATGTAACCTATGTAGAGGTAACATGAACATACATAGGTATGAAAAAAAAGTGCAGCATCCCCTTCACAATATCCCCTCAACAAGCTGCATCTCCCTTCTCTCTCTACAAACCACCAGAAGCTGATCCAACACACATTACAGATTTCCTCTTCAGCTACTGGCTTCCTTTTGGTTGACTTTCAAACTTTTTCTTTTGTCAAAAGCTGACTAGAGTATTGGCCTCTATGCATTGGACCACAAGACATTTCTGGATGCCAATTCTGAAGCAGGTTTTGTTGTTGTTGTTATTGTTGTTTTGTTTTGTCTTATTTTTTTTTTTTGTTTTCTGCAAGCATTTTCCTTAGGTAGAGCTCCATTTGCCTACACTCAGACCCCATTCCTGGTAAGGCAATTTTGTTCTTTTTTCCATTAGTATTTCTCCCTGTATTTTCTGGAAGTGTATCCTTAATGAGCCATCTCTATGAAAATACTTGTCTCAGGATCAGTTCCAGTAATTTAAACTGAGTCAGCCTTCCCTCACAAAACACACAATTCATTCCACAAAAAGACAATGGTTCCTATCATGAAATGAGAATCTTAAGAACAAAATTCTTGAGACATTGCAGTGATTCATAACCTATTCTAAAATAGTACATTCTATTGCAAACCATTAGCACACTCTGAAAATTCCAGTAAAACTATGTGCAGTGTATCAAGAATTCTTTATATTATAATGTCTCTTTTTTAACATGTATGAGAACCACCTAAAGAACTTTGTAAATCATTCTGCTGGGCCCACTGCTGAATGAGAAGGTCTATCATGAAGGCTGTGAATTAGCTCTTTTAAGAAGGATCTGAGTGATGTCAAGCTGAGAACTCTGTGGATAATGCCTGCACCCATCCCTTTATAAAAAGCTTAGTTAGAGACAGACATCAATGACCTGGCATGCATGTGCTTCTACTCAACAACTTTAAGAAAATAATTAGACCTTTTAGAGTCACTGAAATCTATCAGAATCAGTGTTTATGAAGGGCTTGTGATGAAAAATGCTGATGTGATCCCTGTCCTAAGAGAATGCCACTGACTGATCAAGAATCATGAAAATATAGTGATGTCTGCCAACGTGAACAAGAGAGTGTATTGGAAGTAGCTAAGGATAAGTACCTTTTCAAGGATAGAAGACCCCAAATCCATTATTAGAAAGAATATTGCATAATTAAACCTAAATCTTAAAAGAATTTATTAGAAGACAACTTCTTGAAGGGCACATTGTTATTAATACTTCAATAACTGCATTGCAAATCATAGTCTTGTATCAATTATTCTCTTTACACCTATTTACCATGTGGGATGATGTGTTGCTATTTGCTAGAATTGAATTTTCCTACTTATAAACATTAATGATTATATTTTATTGTCAAGTTTTGGTCTCCTTCTTTCCTCACAAGAGATGACATCTCTCTTGGTTATCAATTACGCTTTGAATACAACATTATTTATTAGATGACATTTCAAGTAAAACAGTAAAAATCATTTTTGCTAAGCTGTTTAATATATGATATATAATAGTTCTTTCCAACAAATTGCTATGAGATAAAGTGAAAAGACAGAAATACACAGAGCATTGTCACATGTACTCTGTCTTTTAGTCAGCTTTTATCTTGAGAAATCATCTTATCAAGAAATATACATTCTGACTTAAGTGTCTTCCCCTTACTAGGGTTGAGCCCAGAGTGTTGAGTGGTAATGTCAAGTCCATCTACAATAAAGTCACCAGAAAACATGTCAGTACTTCACTGGGATATTTTACAAAGTACAGACATTTTCAATCTCTCACATATTTCACAGCTCACTCAATTATTTGTGTTATTTCAGAGTAAAATTTGGTGGTCAATAAAATTTGCACTTTGCCTAGGTCAGAATATAAAAGTACAAGAAAGCCATAGGCCTGTGTGAGAATGATGCTGTACTTCCTGCAGACTCTAAAACATGAACTGACAGCTACAATGCTGTGTACCACCAGTGCTCCTCCATAAAACAGTGTGAAAGCATCCTAAAGAAATGGATTGACAACCTTAAATGTCTTCCTCCTAGGATGACTTCATGTCAGGAATGCTAGAAGATTGTTTCATGTATCTCAGGACAGTAATTACTTTGTGAGGAGAACAAGGACATATTGAAGTACACCCCATTCTATGGTCTTGGAACCACAGTTGTTGAAGGGAATTTTATAATATTGTGTGATCTCTTTGCTCTTGTTTGTTAGAAACATTGGAATATTGATTATGGAGTTTTAAAATGTTTGCTACCTTCTATAGACTGAGTCTTCATTGACTAAGGAAGCAGGCTAGGCTGTATGTGCTTGCTTTCACAAACACATGTAAAACACTGGCAATGCAATTTGCATGGTGGTCAACTTAAAAAATGTTTAACATAAGCAGAAAGTTAACTTCCCTTCTTTTGATGTGGAGAACTGAACCCAGAGCCTTACTCATATAAGGCCAGTGCTCCAATTCCTCTGGGATATGTGCAGATATATTGCTTTCATTTTTTTCAGTCATAAAGTGATCAAAATAATACACACAGGCTGATTTGCATCTTTATAATTCATGCTCTGAAATATCCTTGGAAGTGCTTATCATTCAATGTCTTGACTAAATATTTTAGAATATAATGTATTAACTATAGAAGCACATATTTTTTCCCAAAAGAAACTTGGCTAATAATAAGGCTTTACTTTTCAGCTTCTTTAGGTGATTTATGACATTGTTTTAAATGAATTGTTTTTCAGGTTTTTGCCTCACTTTATTAAAGAGTTAAGAAGTAAGAATTATGTTTCCTTTTCAGCTCTTGTCTAGACAGATTACCATTTCTCTCTTCTGAAACCATGGTTATTTTCATTAGATACTACTCCTAACAACAAACTAAACTTAATTTACTTGCCACTGATCTGTAAGCATAAAGTATATGGGGCAGAATATAGATGATAGAGACATATTAGGGCCAAAGGAAGACATTGACTGGACACCAGAAATGATGTCATTTCGGGTATAATATAGAAGCTTTGTGGTTGCAATGTTCCAGAAAAAGGTAAAGAGAGAAATCTTTCATGACATTTTTCATTAAATAAAATATCCTTTACATGAACTTTGAATCAGTGAAATTCAGGGACTAAGACTGTTAGACAGGAGACATTGTCTGAAGGAGAGAAATGGTCTACTAGCATTGACTGGTCTTACCAAAACTCATTAGCAGCACAACAGAGTTAGCCACATGCAGATGTGACCATGGAAGCTAACTAATTCTGTTGCTGTTATTTGTAAGATGTCTTCTCTTACAGCTTGCTCCGGTGGCACGGAGCTTAGGTTCCAGTCCTGAGGCCTCTGGCAGGAGCCCTCAGATCACTACTTCGGGATCGAGAACAGCCTGGGCTGAAACACCACATCTCCAGGTCCTGCAAAAGGCAAGAGGGGCATCACGGAGGCCGGCTGGGAGGAGTCAGTGTGCTCTGGTGAGTCCAGCAGGCCCCGGCAGGAGCCTTCAGGTGTCTGCTTAGGGATCTGAACAGCCTGGGCCACAGCACTCAGCCTCCAGGAAGTGCAAGAGACCTGGTGTGCACCTGGAAGCTGACTGAGAGCGCACAGCTTGCGGAAGCCCTCAGATCTCCACTTCGGGATCCAGAACAGCCTGGGCTTCAACGCCACATCTCCAGGTCCTGCAAGAGGCAAGAAGGGCATCCAGGAGGCAGGCTGGGAGGAGTCAGTGTGCTCTGGTAAGTTCAGCAGGCCCCTGCGGGAGCCTTCAGGTATCTGCTTCAGAATCTGAACAGCCTGGGCCACAGCACCCTGTCTCCAGGCAGTGCAGGAGGTCAGCTGTGCACCAGAGGCCACCTGGGAAGTGGCATCTTGAACTGGTGAGTCCAGCATTGACAAGACCAACTAACACCAGTGAAAACTAGATGGCAAAAGGCAAACGCAGGAACGTCACTAACAGAAATCAAGGCAATATGGCAGCATCTGAACCCAATTCTCCTTTGACAGCATGTCCTGAATACCCCCCATCACACCAGTAAAACAAGATTTGGATTTAAAATCACTGGTTATGATGCTGGTACAGGAACACATGAAGGACATACTTAAAGAAATTCAGGAGAAAATGGATCAAAAGTTAGAAGCCCTTGCAAGGGAAACACAAAAATCATTGAAAGAAATCCAGGAGAATACAAAAGCCAATAAGGAGGAAACACAAAAATCACTTAAAGAAATACAGGAGAACTTTGGTCAACAGGCTGAGGTCATGAAAGAGGAAACACAAAAATCTCTTAAAGAATTACAGGAAAGCACAAACAAGCAAGTGAAGGAGCTAAACAAAACCATCCAGGATCTAAAATCAGAAGTAGAAACAACTAAGAAAACTCAAAGGGAGACAACTTTGGAGATAGAAAACCTTGGGAAGAAATTGGGGGACATAGATACAAATATGAACAATAGAATACAAGAGATAGAAGAAAGAATCTCAGATGCTGAAGATACCATAGAAACCATGGACTCAACAGTTAAAGAAAATGCAAAATGCAAAGAGCTTGTAACCCAAAATATCCAGGAAATCCAAGACACAATGAGAAGACCAAACCTAAGGATTATAGGTATAGATAAGAGTGAAGATTTACAACTTAAAGGGCCATCAAATATCATCAATAAAATTATGGAAGAAAACTTCCCTAACCTAAAGAGAAAGATGCCCATGAATATACAAGAAGCCTACAGAACTCCAAACAGACTGGACCAGAACAGAAATACCTCCTGTCACATAATAATCAAAACATCAAATGTACTAAACAAAGAAAGAATATTAAAGGCAGTAAGAGAAAAAGGCCAAGTAACATATAAAGGAAGACCTATCAGAATCACAGCAGACTTTTCACCTGAGACTATGAAAGCTAGAAGATCCTGGGCAGATCTCATGCAGACTCTAAGGGAACACAAATGCCAGCCAAAACTACTATACCCAGCAAAACTCTCAATCACCATAGATGGAAAAACTAAGATATTCCATGACAAAACCAAGTTTACCCAATATCTATCCACAAACACAGCCCTACAAAGGATAATAGGAGGAAAACACTAATATAAGGAGGGAAACTTCACCCTGGAAAAAGCAAGATAGTATCCTTCTCTCATCAAAACCGAAAGAAGTTAACCAATCAAATTTAAAAAATAAAATCACAAATGACTGGAAGTAACAATCACTAATCCCAGGCCTCCTAAACATCAATGGGCTCAATTCCCCAAAATAAAAGACAGACTAACCGACTAGATACAAACACAGGACCCTACATTTTGCTGCATACAGGAAAAACACCCCAGGGTCAAAGACAAACACTACCTTAGAGTAAAAGGCTGGAAGACAATTTATAAGCAATGGGTCTCAGGACACAAGCTGGAGTAGCCATTCTAATATCAGATAAAATTGACTTTCAACCCAAAGTCATGAAAGAGACTCTGAGGGATACTTCTTGCTGGTCAAAGGAAAAATACAACAAGAAGAACTCTCAATCCTGAACATCTATGCTCCAAATGCAAGGGCACCCTCATTCATAAAAGAAACTTTATTAAAGCTCAAAGGCCACATTGCACCTAACACAATAATTGTGGTTGACTTCAACACTGCACTTTCCTCAATGGACCGATCAGGAAAACAAAAACTGAACAGGGACACAATGAAACTAATTGAAGCTTTGGACGAATTATATTTAACAGATATATATAGAACATTCTATCCTACAGCAAAAGAATATACCTTTTTCTTAGCACCACATGGTACCTTCTTAAAATCGACCATATAATTGGTCACAAGACAGACCTCAACAAATATAAGAAGATCTAACTAATCCCAGGCCTCCTATCAGATCACTATGGAACAATGGTCTTCAATAACAATAAAAACAACAGAAAACCCACATACACGTGGAAACTGAACAATATTCTACTCAATGATACCTTGGTCAAGGAAGAAATAAAGAAAGAAATTAAAGACTTTTTCAAACTTAATGAAAATGAAGACACAACATACCCAAATCTATGGGACACAATGAAAACAGTGCTAAGAGGAAAACTCATAGCCCTGAGTGCCTCCAAAAAGAAAATGGAGAGAGCATACACTAACAGCTTAATGACACACCTGAAAGCCCTAGAACAAAAAGAAGTTATTTCACCCAGGAGGAGTAGAAGGCAGGAAATCATCAAACTCAGGGCCAAAATCAATCAAGTAGAAACAAAGAGAACCATCCAAAGAATCAACAAAACCAGGAGCTGGTTCTTTGAGAAAATCAACAAGATAGATAAACCCTTAGCCAGACTAACCAAAGGGCACAGAGACAGTATCCAGATTAACAAACTTAGAAATGAAAAGGGAGATATAACAACAGAAACTGAGGAAATTCAAAAAATCATTAGATCCTACTACAAAAGCCTATACTCAACACAACTGGAGAATCTGGAGGAAATGGACAGTTTCCTAAACAGATATCCGACACCAAAACTAAATGAGGATCAAATAGATCAACTAAACAGTCCCATAACACCTGAAGAAATAAAAAGGGTCATAGAAAGTCTCCCAACCAAAAAAAAGCACAGGACCAGATGGCTTCAGTGCAGAATTCTATCAGACCTTCATAGAAGACCTAACACCAATACTCTTCAAACTATTCCACAAAATAGAAACAGAAGGAACTCTACCCAACTCCCTCTATGAAGCCACAATTACGCTGATACCAAAATCACACAAAGATCCAACAAAGAAAGAGACTTTCAGGCCAATTTCTCTTATGAATATTGATGCAAAAATACTTAATAAAATTCTTGCCAACAGAATCCAAGAACACATCAAAATGATCATCCACCATGATCAAGTAGGCTTCATCCTAGGGATACGGGGATGGTTCAATATAAGAAAATCCATCAATGCAATCCACTACATAAACAAACTCAAAGGAAAAAACCATATGATCATCTCATTAGATGCAGAAAAAGCATTTGACAAAATTCAGCATCCTTTCATGCTTAAAGTCTTGGAAAGAACAGGAATTCAAGGCCCATACCTAGACATCTTTAAAGCAATATACAGCAAACCAGCAGCTAACATCAAACTAAACGGAGTGAAACTTGAAGCAATCCCACTAAAATCAGGGACTAGACAAGGCTGTCCTCTCTCTCCATATCTTTTCAATATAGTACTTGAAGCTCTAGCTAGAGCAATTAGACAACATAAGGAGGTCAAGGGGATACAAATTGGAAAGGAAGAAGTCAAATTATCACTATTTGCAGATGACATGATAGTCTACTTAAGTGACCTGAAAACCTCAACCAGAGAACTTCTACAGCTGATAAACAACTTCAGCAAAGTGGCTGGTTATAAAATCAACTCAAGCAAATCAGTTGCCTTCCTATACTCAAAAGATAAGCAGGCTGAGAAAGAAGTTAGGGAAATGACACCCTTCACAATAGCCACAAACAATATAACGTATCTTGGTGTGACTCTAACCAAACAAGTGAAAAGGTCTATAGGACAAGAACTTCAGGTCACTGAAGAAGGATATCGAAGAAGACCTCAGAAAATGGAAAAATCTTCCATGCTCGTGGATTGGCAGGATTAATATAGTTAAAATGGCCATCTTGCCAAAAGCGATCTACAGATTTAACTCAATCCCCATCAAAATCCCAACTCAGTTCTTCACAGAGTTAGAAAAAGCAATTCTCAAATTCATCTGGAATAACAAAAAACCCAGGATAGCTAACACTATTCTCAACAACAAAAGAAATTCTGGGGAAATCAGTATCCCTGACTTCAAGCAATACTACAGAGCAATAGTGTTAAAAACTGCATGGTATTGGTACAGTGACAGACAAGTGGACCAATGGAATAGAATTGAAGATCCTGAAATGAACCCACACACCTATGGTCACTTGATCTTTGACAAAGAAGCCAAAAACATCCAGTGGAAAAAAGATAGCCTTTTCAACAAATGGTGCTGGTTCAATTGGAGGTCAGCATGCAGAAGAATGGGAATGGATCCATTCTTATCTCCATGTACTAAACTTCACTCCAAGTGGATCAAGGACCTCCATGTAAAACCAGACACACTGAAACTAATAGAAAAGAAAGTGGGGAAGACCCTAGAGGACATGGGCACTGGGGAAAAGTTCCTGAACAGATCACCAGTAGCTTATGCTCTAAGATCAAGAATTGACAAATGGGACCTCATAAAATTACAAAGTTTCTGTAAGGCAAAGGACACTCTTAAAAGGACAAAACGACAACCATCAAATTGGGAAAGGATATTCACCAACCCTACATCTGATAGAGGGTTAATATCGAATATATGCAAAGAACTCAAGAAGTTAGACCCCAGGGAACCAAATAACCCTATAAGAATTTTCACCTGCAGAAATTCGGATGGCTGAGAGGCACCTTAAGAAGTGCTCAACAGCATTAGTCATTATGGAAATGCAAATCAAAACAACCCTGAGATTTTACCTTACACCAGTCACAATGACTAAGGTCAAAAACTCAGGAGACAGCAGGTGTTGGCAAGGATGTGGAGAAAAAGGAACACTCCTCCACTGCTGGTGGGGCTGTAAGATGGTACAACCACTTTGGAAATCAGTCTGGCGGTTCCTCAGAAAACTGGACATGAAACTTCTGGAGGACCCTGCTATAACTCTCCTGGGCATATGCCCAAAGGATTCCCGGCATGCAATAAAGACACATGCTCCATTATGTTCATAGCATCCTTATTTATAATAGCCAGAAGCTGGAAAGAATCCAAATGCCCCTCTAAGGAGGAATGGATACAGAAAATGTGGTATATTTACACAATGAAATTAGAAACAATGAATTCTCAAATTTTTTAGGCAAATGGTTTGATCTGGAAAATATCATCCTAAGTGAGGTAACCCAGTCACAAAAGAATACACATGGAATGCAATCTCTGATAAGTGGATATTAATTAGCCCAGAAGCCCTGAATACCCAAGGCACAAATCACATAACAAAAAGCTCCCATGAAGAAGTATGGAGAAGGTGCTGATCCTGGAAAGGATTGATCTAGCATTGGAGGGGAATATAAGGACAGAGAAAAAAATGAGGGAGGTGATTGGAGAATGGATGGAGAGAAGAAGTTTTATGGGACATATGGGGAGGGTAATCCGGGAAAAGGGAAATCATTTGGAATGTAAACAAAGAATATAGAAAATAAAATATTAAAAAAAAGAAGAACACACACGCACACACACACACACACACACACACACAAAGATGTCTTCTCTTAGTCTTCCCTTTCTCCATTTTCCTTCATACTCCTCACTCCTTTCTCCTTTTACTCCTCTATCCTTCTTCTGAGATGATTTAACCTAGGGCCTTGTGTATTCTAGGCAAGTGTTCCACTATGTATGTATACACCTAGCCCTTTAAAATTTTTTCACATAATATTTGTAAAGCACTCTTAGTGATGAAACAATAAATATTTATGCTATTCTCTGTGTAATTTATGATAATTGTAAACTGTAGTATCGAAGGATCTTTGATCATACTTTAAACCTCAATTTGTGTCATTTAATGAAAAAAAAAAAAACCGCTTCTAGTAGTAGTGTGGCCTAGACCTTAGCACACATTTTTTTTTTTTTTTTTGGTGTTTTCTATTTTTTTTTTTTGTCTTTTTTTTTATTCGATGTATTTTTATTTACATTTCAAATGATTTCCCCCTTTCTAGCCTCCCACTCCCCGAAAGTCCCATAAGCCCCCTTCTCTTCCCCTGTCCTCCCACCCACCCCTTCCCACTTCCCCGTTCTGGTTTTGCCCTATACTTCTTCACTGAGTCTTTCCAGAACAAGGGGCCACTCCTCCTTTCTTCTTGTACCTCATTTGATGTATGGATTATGTTTGGGGTATTCCAGTTTTCTAGGTTAATATCCACTTATTTGTGAGTGCATACCATGAGTCACTTTTTGAGTCTGGGTTAACTCACTTAGTAGGATGTTTTCTAGCTCCATCCATTTGCCTAAGAATTTCATGAATTCATTGTTTCTAATGGCTGAATAGTACTCCATTGTGTAGATATACCACATTTTTTGCATCCACTCTTCTGTTGAGGGATACCTGGGTTCTTTCCAGCATCTGGCAATTATAAATAGGGCTGCTATGAACATAGTAGAGCATGTATCCTTATTACATGGTAGGGAATCCTCTGGGTATATGCCCAGGAGTGGTATAGCAGGATCTTCTGGAAGTGAGGTGCCCAGTTTTCGAAGGAACCGCCAGACTGATTTCCAGAGTGGTTGTACCAATTTGCAACCCCACCAGCAGTGGAGGAGTGTTCCTCTTTCTCCACATCCTCTCCAACATCTGCTGTCTCCTGAATTTTTAATCTTAGCCATTCTGACTGGTGTAAGGTGAAATCTCAGGATTGTTTTGATTTGCATTTCCCTAATGACTAATGAAGTTGAGCATTTTTTAAGATGCTTCTCCACCATCCGAAGTTCTTCAGGTGAGAATTCCCTGTTTAACTCTGTACCCCATTTTTAATAGGGTTGTTTGGTTTTCTGGAGTCTAACTTCTTGAGTTCTTTATATATATTGGATATTAGCCCTCTATCTGATGTAGGATTGGTGAAGATCTTTTCCCAATTTGTTGGTTGCCGATCTGTCCTTTTGATGGTGTCCTTTGCCTTACAGAAACTTTGTAATTTTATGAGGTCCCATTTGTCAATTCTTGATCTTAGAGCATACGCTATTGGTGTTCTGTTCAGAAATTTTCTCCCTGTACCAATGTCCTCAAGGGTCTTCCCCAGTTTCTTTTCTATTAGCTTCAGAGTGTCTGGCTTTATGTGGAGGTCCTTGATCCATTTGGATTTGAGCTTAGTACAAGGCAACAAAGATAGATGTATTCGCATTCTTCTGCATGCTGACCTCCAGTTGAACCAGCACCATTTGTTTAAAAGGCTATCTTTTTTCCATTGGATGTTTTCAGCCCCTTTGTCGAGGATCAAGTGGCCATAGGTGTGTGGGTTCATTTCTGGATCTTCAATCCTGTTCCATTGATCTGCCTGCCTGTCACTGTACCAATACCATGCAGTTTTTAACACTATTGCTCTGTAGTATTGCTTGAGGTCAGGGATACTGATTCCCCCAGATTTTCTTTTGTTGCTGAGAATAGTTTTAGCTATCCTGGGTTTTTTGTTATTCCAGATGAATTTGTTAATTGCTTTTTCTAACTCTGTGAAGAATTGAGTTGGGATTTTAATGGGTATTGCATTGAATCTGTATATTGCTTTTGACAAAAATGGCCATTTTAACTATATTGATTCTGGCGATCCATGAGCATGGGAGGTTTTCCCATTTTTTGAGGTCTTCTTCCATTTCCTTCTTCAGAGTCTTGAAGTTCTTGTCATAAAGATCTTTCACATGTTTGGTAAGAGTCACACCAAGATACTTTATACTGTTTGTGGCTATTGTGAAGGGGGTCATTTCCCTAATTTCTTTCTCAGCCTGCTTATCCTTTGAGTATAGGAAGGCCACTGATTTGCTTGTGTTGATTTTATAACCTGCCACTTTGCTGAAGTTGTTTATCAGCTGTAGGAGTTCTCTAGTGGATTTTTTTGGGTCACTTAGGTAGATTATCATGTCATCTGCAAATAATGATAATTTGACTTCTTCCTTTCCAATTTGTATCCCTTTGACCTCCTTATGTTGTCGAATTGCCCGAGCTAGTACCTCAAGTACAATATTGAAAAGATAAGGAGAGAGGGGGCAGCCCTGTCTAGTCCCTGATTTTAGTGGGATTGCTTCAAGTTTCTCTCCATTTAGTTTGATATTGGCTACCGGTTTGCTGTATATTGCTTTTACTATGTTTAGGTATGGGCCTTGAATTCCTGTTCTTTCCAAGACTTTAAGCATGAAAGGATGCTGAATTTTGTCAAATGCTTTTTCAGCATCCAATGAAATGACCATGTGTTTTTTTTCTTTGAGTTTGTTTATGTAGTGGAATGCATTGATGGATTTCCGTATATTAAACCAACCCTGCATTCCCGGGATAAAGCCTACTTGATCATGGTGGATGATCGTTTTGATGTGTTCTTGGATTCGGTGGACAAGAATTTTATTGAGTATTTTTGCATCGATGTTCATAAGGGAAATTGGTCTGAAGTTCTCTTTCTTTGTTGGATCTTTTTGTGGCTTTGGTATCAGCGTAATTGTGGCTTCGTAGAAGGAATTGGGTAGTGTTCCTTCTGTTTCTATTTTGTGGAATAGTTTGAAGAGTATTGGTGTTAACTCTTCTTTGAAGGTCTGATAGAATTCTGCACTGAAACCATCTGGTCCTGTGCTTTTTTTGGTTGGAAGACTTTCTATGACTCCTTCTATTTCTTTAGGCATTATGGGACTGTTTAGATGATCTATTTGATCCTGATTTAATTTTGGTATTTGTATCTGTCAAGGAAATTGTCCATTTCCTCCAGATTCTTCAGTTGTGTTGAGTACAGGCTCTTGTATTAGGATCTGATGATTTTTTGGATTTCCTCAGTTTCCGTTGTTATATCTCCCTTTTCATTTCTAAGTTTGTTAATTTGGAGACTTTCTCTGTGCCCTTTGGTCAGTCTGGCTAAGGGTTTATCTATCTTGTTGATTTTCTCAAAGATCCAGCTCCTGGATTCGTTAATTCTTTGTACGGTTCGCTTTGTTTCTAATTGATTGATTTCAGCCCTGAGTTTGATGATTTCCTGCCTTCTACTCCTCCTGGGTGAATTGGCTTCTTTTCGTTCCAGGACTTTCAGGTGTGTCATTAAGCTGCTAGTGTATGCTCTGTCCATTTTCTTTTTGGAGGCACTCAGGGCTATGAGTTTACCTCTTAGCACTGCTTTCATTGTGTCCCAAAGATTTGGGTATATTGTGCCTTGATTTTCATTATATTCTAAAAAGTCTCTGATTTCTTTCTTTATTTCTTCTTTGGTCAAGGTGTCATTGAGTAGAGTATTATTCAGCCTCCATGTGTATGTGGGCTTTCTGTTGTTTTTGTTGCTATTGGAAATCACTCTTACACCATAGTGATCTTATAGGAGGCATGGGATTAGTTCGATCATCTTATATTTGTTGAGGTCTGCCTTGTGTCCAATTATATGGTCGATTTTGGAGAAGGTACCATGAGGTGCTAAGAAAAAGGTATATTCTTTTGCTTTAGGGTGAAATGTTCTATAAATATCAGTCAAATCCAATTGGTCCAAAGCTTCAATTAGTTTTACTGTGTCTCTGTTTAGTTTCTGTTTTCCCGATCGGTCCATTGAGGAAAGTGGAGTGTTGAAGTCCCCCACAATTATTGTAGGTGCAATGTGTGCTTTGAGCTTTAGTAGTAGTGTGGCGTAGACCTTAGCACACATCTTTAATGACTCTGAACGGAATATAGTCATGTCCTAGTGTATACCTTCAATATGAAGCAATAAAGGTTTAATTAGTTTATAGAAAGAAAAAACACGTTTGAAAGTGATGTCTAATTTAGGGTCTGACAAAATGACAAATCAGAGAAAGATTTGACAGAAGAGGATCTGCCCAACTCTCATAAGAACAAAGAAAAAAAGTCTATTTAAGAGTGAGCAGAGCAGAGAAAAAAAGGAGAGGAGGCAGTTGCCAAGGACACTTCTACAGAGACAGGTTGCAAAAACAGGATCCAACATTCTGCCTCATTCAAGAAACATACCTCAGCAATAAAGACAGACATTAACTTAGAATAAAGGGCTGGGAAACTGTTTTCTAAGCAAATGAACCCAAGAAGCAAGCTGGAACCAACATTCTAGTATCTAATAAAATAGACTTTAAACCAAAATTAATCAAAAAGAGACAAGGAAGGATACTTCATGTTCATTGAAGAAAAAAAATCTACCAAGATGATATCTCAATTCTGAACATCTATGCCCCAAACATTAGGGCACCCACATTTGTAAAAGAAGCATTGCTAAAGCTTAAACCAAATATCAAACACCATACATTAATAGTGTGAGACGTCAACAAGCCCCCTACTCACCAATTGACAGGCCATCCAGATAAAAACTACACAGAGAAATAACAAAAGAAATGGTCATTGTGAATGAAATAGACCTAATATTCTATAGAATATTTCACCCAAACATAAAAGAATATACCTTCTTCTCAGCACCTAATGGATCCTTCTCCAAAATTCACCACATAATTGGTCATAAAGCAATCCTCAAAAAATATAAGAAAATTGAACTAATGCCTTGCATCTTATCAGACCAAAATGAATTAAAACTGGACTTTTACATGAACAGAAACATCAGAAAGTCTGCACACTCATGGATATTAAAAATCTCTACTCAATGATCTTGGGATCAGGGAAGAAATAAAGAAAGAAATTAAACACTTTCCAGAATTCTATGAAAATGAAGGCATAACATACCCAAACTTTTGGGACACAATAAAAGCAGTGCTGAGAGGAAATTACCTAGGACTAAGTGCTTCCATAAAGAAACTGGAATGCTCTAAAACCAGCAATTTTAAAGTGTACCTGAAAGTTATAGAAAAAAGAAGAAGCATGCACACCAAAGAGCGGTAGAATTTTGATTATTTCCTAATAATCAATCCGTTAGAAACAAAGATAACAATAAAAGAATCAAAGAAATCAAGAACTGGTTCTTTGAGAAAATAACCAAGATAGACACACCCATAGGCAAACTAATTGAAGCATAGAGATAGTATGCAAATAAAATCAGTAATGAGGGGGCGGCGGCGGCGGCGGCAGCGGCGGCAGCAGCGGCAGCAGTGGCTGCTCCAGCTGAAGGGCCATCAGCAGTGGAACCAAGGCGTCACAGGGACCAGTTAGGCCCTGCGCCCACGACCACTGACCTTCGCTGACCAGCCGGAAAGCAAGCAGCTGCAGTTGTGCGGCGCCTTTCCTGCACGGAGGCCACTTCAGAACTCGGCCTCCCACCAGTCAGGAGAGGAGGATCCATCTTGGTTCCGTACTCCAGGAATCCGACAGACTGAGGTACACAAACATAATCCGAGGCCAACACCGCGGTGGTCTGAGCCCGACGGGCGTTGGCCTGCACCCAGGCCCTGGGCGGGTCGGGGGGCCATCGGGGTGCCAACCCAACCAGGAGGTTTTTTGCCCAGGCCTGCGAGCGCGCCGCCGCCATTTTGCCTGCAGGACGACAGAGAGCACAGGCGGGCAGACCTGTAACAGGCATAGCCTAAGGCTAACAAAGCGGGGGTCCAGGCCCCAAAAGGCACAGGACTGACCCCAAGAACTGGGCGGCTTGGTGGGCCATCTGTGAGTCAACCCGCCCAGGTGATTGTTAGCAAAGCAGACTCTCCCGGCGCTTTCAGGGAGCGCGGGCGCACACGCCCGCCATCCTAGTCACCTGGCAAACCCAATTAACAGTCAAAGCCGTAGGGGAACTTTGCTCGGACCTTGGCCTCCCAGGCTTTTGCCTGGACTCAGGGACTGGGCGGCCAGGCTAACCTTGTGTGCGATAGCCCGGTTGGCAGATCGGCTGCCCAGCGGAGTGAGCGGAACCCAGGGGAGGTCACAGTAGCATACACCGTCGGCACTCCCTGGGAGTGCACACGGGCTCCATCTGCTCCACAGACACAATCTGGGGCAAGGCCTCAGGCAGAAGCCCTTAGCTCTACTCTCTCCGCTTCCGGATCCAGATCAGTCTGGGCGGCAGCATTACATCTCCAAGTCCTGCAAGTGGCTAGCTGGGCTTCCGGGCGGCCAGCTGGGAGAAGTCAGTGTGCTCCAGTGAATCCAGCGGGCCCCAGCGGGAGCCTTCGGGTGCCTGCTTTGGGATCTGAACAGCCTGGGCAGCAGCACACTGTCTACAAGCAGTGCAGGAGGTAAGCTGTGCACCAGAGGCCAACTGGGAAGGGGCAGCTTGCACTGGTGAGTCCAGCACTGACAAGATAAACTAACACCAGTGAGATCTAGATGGCAAAAGGCAAACGCAGGAACGTCACTAACAGAAATCAAGGCAATATGGCAACATCTGAACCCAATTCTCCTCTACCAACATGTCCTGGATACCCCATCACACCAGTAAAACAAGATTTGGATTTAAAATCACTGGTCATGATGCTGGTACAGGAACACATGAAGGTCATACATAAAGAAATTCAGGAGACAATGGATCAAAAGGTAGAAGCCCTTGCAAGGGAAACACAAAAATCATTGAAAGAAATCCAGGAGAATACAAAAGCCAACAAGGAGGAAATGCAAAAAACACTTAAAGAAATACAGGAGAACTTTGCTCAACAGGCTGAGGTCATGAAAGACGAAACACAAAAATCTCTTAAAGAAATACAGGAGAACTTTGGTCAACAGGCTGAGCTCATGAAAGAGAAAACACAAAAATCTCTTAAAGAATTACAGGAAAACACAAACATGCAAGTGAAGGAGCTAAGCAAAACCATCCAGGATCTAAAATCAGAAATAGAAACAACTAAGAAAATTCAAAGGGAGACAACTTTGGAGATAGAGAGCCTTGGGAAGAAATCAGGGGACAGAGATACAAATATCAACAACAGAATACAAGAGATAGAAGAAAGAATCTCAGATGCTGAAGATTCCATAGAAACCATGGACTCAACAGTTAAAGAAAATGCAAAATGCAAAAAGCGTGTAACCCAAAATATCCAGGAAATCCAGGACACAATG
The DNA here is from genome assembly GCF_947179515.1 of Apodemus sylvaticus. Classification (NCBI taxonomy): domain Eukaryota; kingdom Metazoa; phylum Chordata; class Mammalia; order Rodentia; family Muridae; genus Apodemus; species Apodemus sylvaticus. The sequence continues at coordinate 90,533,028 of NC_067473.1, read as the reverse complement.
AGAAGACCAAACCTAAGGATTATAGGCATAGAGGAGAGTGAAGATTTACAACTTAAAGGGCCAGCAAATATCTTCAATAAAATTATGGAAGAAAACTTCCCTAACCTAAAGAGAGAGATGCCCATGAATATACAAGAAGCCTACAGAACTCCAAACAGACTGGACCAGAACAGAAATACTTCCCGGCACATAATAATCAAAACACCAAATGTTCTAAACAAAGAAAGAATACTAAAGGCAGTAAGAGAAAAAGGCCAAGTAACATATAAAGGAAGACCTATCAGAATCACAGCAGACTTTTCACCTGAGACTATGAAGGCTAGAAGGTCCTGGGCAGATCTCATGCAGACTCTAAGAGAACACAAATGCCAACCAAAACTACTATATCCAGCAAAACTCTCAATCACCATAGATGGAGAAACTAAGATATTTCATGACAAAACCAAGTTTACCCAATATCTATCCACAAACCCGGCCCTAAAAAGGATAATAGGAGGACAACACCAATACAAGGAGGGAAACTTCACCCTGGAAAAAGCAAGATAGTAACCTTTCATCAAACCCAAAAGAAGTTAAGCATTCAAATTTAAAAAATAACGTCAAAAATGATAGGAAGTAACAATCACTATTCCTTAATATCTCTTAACATCAATGGACTTAATGCCCCAATAAAAAGACACAGACTAACTGAATGGATACGTAAACAGGACCCTACATTTTGCTGCTTACAGGAAACACACCTCAGGGTCAAAGACAAACACTACCTTAGAGTAAAAGGCTGGAAGACAATTTTACAAGCAAATGGTCTCAGGAAACAAGCTGGAGTAGCCATTTTAATATCAGATAAAATTGACTTTCAACCCAAAGTCATCAAAAGAGACCCTGAGGGACACTTCTTGCTGGTCAAAGGAAAAATACAAAAAGAAGAACTGACAATCCTGAACATCTATGCCCCAAATGTAAGGGCACCCTCTTTTGTAAAAGAAACTTTATTAAAACTAAAAGCACACATTGCACCTAACACAATAATTGTGGGTGACTTCAACACTGCACTTTCCTCAATGGACCGATCAGGAAAACAGAAACTAAACAGGGACACAATGAAACTAATTGAAGCTTTGGACCAATTAGATTTAGCAGATATATATAGAACATTCTATCCTAAAACAAAAGAATATACCTTTTTCTCAGCACCTCATGGTACCTTCTCCAAAATCGACCATATAATTGGTCACAAGACAGACCTCAACAAATATAAGAAGATCGAACTAATCCCATGCCTCCTATCTGATCACTATGGAGTAAAAGTGGTCTTCAATAGCAACAGAAACAACAGAAAGCCCACATACACGTGGAAACTGAACAATACTCTACTCAATGATACCTTGGTCAAGGAAGAAATAAAGAAAGAAATTAAAGACTTTTTAGAACACAATGAAAATGAAAACACAACATACCCAAATCTATGGGACACAATGAAAGCAGTGCTAAGAGGAAAACTCATAGCCCTGAG